>NC_133328.1:425124707-425724707 GCF_042186555.1 Aquarana catesbeiana
GACACCTTTTAAAGTTAATAATGCAAACGTCTCAATATAAATAATTAGAAGTTCAAGAACTAATAAAATGTACAAGGCAGGTATTAAAATCTAATAATAAAAAAATGTACATGCAGTAATCTCTACTCTGACATACATAGCATATCAAAACGATAAAAAGAGGAAAAGGAAAAAATCAAGTACTACTAATAAACAATTCATGTTGCACTTGACATGTTATGAAAGCACCTGTCCCTGCTCTGACAGCAGGGGATCTTCTCCTCCCCACTAGCTTCAAATATTTTTTTTACAATGCTGTGAATTGAAAACTACAAGTCCCAACATGCCTTGGCAAATGTTGGCTTGTAGTTCTCCATGAACTACCACGGCGCTAATTGCTGGTGCAATGCTTTAGACCCCTTTCACACTGGCAGCGCCCGGCTGTTAGCGCTAAAGCACTGCTCATTTTTGTGGTGCTTTTCGACCGCTAGCGGGGCGCTTTTTACTAAAATAAATGGTTTGGAAGTGCTGCCCATTCATTGCAATGGCAGGGCATTTTGGGAGCGCTATTTACAGCGCTCCCTAACCGCCCCAAAGATGCTGCTTGCCGGACTTTTCGTAATGTCCCGCAAGCGGGAGGCGCTTTTCAGAGGCTATTTTTAGAGCTAAAATGTCTGAAAATCTCCTCCAGTGTGAAAGTAGCCTTACAGGCTTCTGCAACAAAAGATGACAAATGCACATTTTTTTTTGCTGCAAAAAAAATGTGCATTTATTATTTTTTGTTAAATAGTGAACATATCCTTTAAGGAGAAGTACAGCCAAGGCTTGTTGGCTATACTTTTCCTGTGGATCACAGGAGTGCAGTTCGTTCTGCTCTGCTGTGACCCGCTGACATCACAGAGCCAGTCCAGGCTCAGGAGAGATCGCAACCATATAGTAAGGATCTGGCACCTGGCTCAGCCTCTCAGCGAGACGCTGAGGGCCTGAGCCTGCCGGTCCTGCCCCCTCCACAGCCCAGTGCTCCAGTGAGCGTGGAGGGGCAGAGCAGAGAGCTGCTGACTGACATTCAACAGCTCTCTGCTCAGGGAGCTGTGAGAACCGAAGCATCAGTGATGTTTGATTGCTCGGTTCTTAGTCTTAGAGCCGGGGGGGAGGAGATGGACGGACGACAGATGCAGCATGGGACTGATGCTTCATCCACCTAGGTAAGTATGATTCTGAAAAAAAAACAATCCCCATACTTCTCTTTTAAGCCCTTTGGGGCCCGTAGTAGTGAGTGTCTAAGGCTTATTCTCTTAATTTAATGATTCTTGTTCCCAGGCCTTCCAAGAACACTTCCCCCTTCCCTTCTGCATCTAATTTCTTCAGCAATCCCATAACCACCTTACTACTGGTCTACTATTTACCTCACAAGTGAACTCCCTAAATTCCAAAACTGATATTACCCTATCACTGCAGTTCTGACTTCAAAACCAAATGACCATATTCATCTATAAATCCAGTAGAAGTGCCAAGACACAGACCAGGTACGTTACAAGTGTTTGTTGTGAAATGTAAAGACAGAGAGTAAGGAGCAACACTAGTGGTCTATTGGAAAACTACATGACCGTGATAACAAGTAGGGATGAGCTGAACACACCCGGTTCGGTTTGCAGCAGAACATGCAAACAGACAAAAAATTTGTGTGAACACTGTTAAAGTCTATAAGACGCAAATGTGAAAAATCAAAAGTGCTCATTTTAAAGGCTTATATGCAAGTTATTGCTATAAAGTGTTTGGGGACCCGGGTCCTGTCCCAGGGGACATGTATCAATGCAAAAAAAGTTTTAAATACGGCAGTTTTTTCGGGAGTATGTAATATTCCTTTAAATATCATGCCGGGGGGGGGGGGGGTGTCCTTAATATACCTGTAAAATAGCACATCTTTCCCATGTTTATAACAATACCACGTTTATAACAGTACCACAGCAAAATGACATTTCTAAAGGAACAAATGTAATTTAAAACTGCGCGAGGCTGTAATGTATTGTCTGATCCCAGCAATATAGATAAAAATACCAAAAATACAAAAAAAAAGATGTGGATGCCCCCCCCCCCCCCAATCCATACTAGGCCCTTCAGGTCTGGTTTGAATATTAAAGGGAACCCTGCACCAAAATGTAAGAAAAAATGGCGCAGGGGCCCCCAGGCACTATATATTCTCAACAGCAGTATATATACTATGCGGCCTGCCCTATATACTCTGCAGACAAACTGGGCCTTAGGTGTTGGCAGTACCAGAACACTGTAAGACCTCACAGTTACTCTTGTGGGGGCAGGAACGGGCCCTGCTGTGAAATATTCTATCAAAAATTGTAATTACATGGCCCTGTTAAACAGGAGCAGAAAAATTGGGCTTTTGGTTTTAGTGGCGCCAGCACACTGTAAGCCCTCAGTTACTCTTGTTGGGCGCAGGAACGGGCTCTGCTGTGAAATATAAGATCAAAAATTGTAATGACATGCCCCTGTTAAACAGGAGCAAATAAATTGTGCCTTGGGTGGTGATGGCAGCAGAACACTGTAAACCCTCACAGTTATGCCCTGTACACACGATCGGATTTTCCGACGGAAATTGTGTGATAGGACCTTGTTGTCGGAAATTCCCTCTGTGTAGGCTCCATCACACATCTTCCATCGGATTTTCCGACACACAAAGTTTGAGAGCAGGCTATAAAATTTTCCGACAACAAAATCCGTTCCGATCGTATGTACACAAATCCGACGCACAGAGTGCCACGCATGCTCAGAATAAATAAAGAGATGAAAGCTATTGGCTACAGCCCCGTTTATAGTCCCGACATACGTGTTTTACGTCAACGCGCTCAGAACGATCGGATTTTCCGACAACTTTGTGTGACCGTGTGTACGCAAGACAAGTTTGAGCCAACATCTGTCGGAAAAAATCCATGGATTTTGTTGTCGGAATGTCCGATCAATGTCCGACCGTGTGTACGGGGCATTACTCTTGTTGGGTGCAGGAACGGGCCCTGTTGTGAAATATTAGATCAAAAATTGCAATTACATGCCCTTGTTAAACAGGGGCAGAAAAATTGGGCTTTTGGTTTTGGTGGCGCCAGAACACTGTAAGCCCTCGGTTACTCTTGTTGGGCGCAGGAATTGGCCCTGACTTGAAATATTGTACAAAAATTGTAATTACATGCCCCTGTTAAACAGGGGCAGAAAAATTGGGCCCTGGGTGGTGGTGCCTTAAACCAAAAATATTGTTTAGGGCTAGCATCATCAAGATTGAGGAGGAAAAGGATAGTCAGCATAGGCAGTCTTCAAGGGATCCCACATCCATGGCAAATTCAATCAGTTACATCAGCATCGGGTGCTTGATAGCTGCTGATTCGGCCACCTTCTCCACCGCTCTTCCTCTGACTGAAGGAAGCCTCAGCAACATGTTGTCCAGCACCAGGAAATAGTAACCTCCCAGGGTCTGGAAATACGTTGCACAAACCTTTCTTCAAGGTCTCCTGAAGATGTTTCATTCTCTTCTCCCTCTATGAAGGCAGGATGAGTTCTGCAACCTTACTCTTGTAACGTGGATAAATAAGGGTTGTTAGCCAGTTATGATGCCTCTCCTTGATACCACGAATCCTAGGGTCCTTTTGCATTCTTTGCAGAATCAGGTAGGCCATGCAGCATAGGTTTGCAGAGGCATTCGATTCTGAGTCCTCTGGGTCACTAAGGATCAGGTTATCCATAACTACCTCCTCCCAGTCACGTACAACTCCTTGGGGACTGAAAACCATCCCTTGAAGACTGCTGCTGAATGTTATCCTCTACATCCATGCTGACACAATCCTCCTCCTCTTCTTACTGTGTGTTTGGTGGGCCTGCAGGAATGCAATCTGGATAAAGGGGGCCTTAAGAATAAAGGAAGACCTCCTCTTCCTCCCGCTGCTCTGCCTCAAGTGCCCTGTCCATAATTCCACGAAGCATGTGCTCCAGCAGGAAGACTAGAGGGACAGTGTCCATGATGCATGCATTGTCGCTGCTCACCATCCTTGTGGCCTCCTCAAATGGTGACAGGACAGTGCATGCATCCTTGATCAGTAGCCACTGGCGTGGCGAAAAGAAGCCAAGCTCCCTGACCCTGTCCTGGTTCTATTTTTACACAGGTACTCATTGATGGCCCGCTGCTGTGTGTGGAGCTGCTGCAGCATTGCCAACGTTGAGTTCCACCTGGTGGTCATGTCACAAATGAGGCGGTTGGGGGGCAGGTTGCATTCTCTTTTGAATGTCAGCCAGCCGAGCACTGGCATTGTATGACCGGCGAAAATGACCACAGACTTTTCTGGCCTGCCTCAGGAGATCTTGTAAGCCTGGGTACCTGCTCAAGAACCACTGCACCACCATATTCAGGACGTGTGGCAAACATGGAACATGGGTCAAGTGTCTCCTTGTCAGAGGGCGGAGGGAAGGTTGGTGCCATTGTTGCATACAACCATTCCTGGTTGAAGCTGGTGTCGCGTCAACCACCTCTGAGCCTGCCCCTGCAGAGCTGACAGAATCTCTGCTCCAGTGTGGCTCATGTCCCCTAGGTAGACCAACTCAAGCACCGCATGGCATCTTTAGCCTGACTGCTTGAGCCCCTTGAACGCTTACAGAGCACTGCTGGTTCAGAGGGCAAATCTGCAGAAGAGGTCATAGAGGAAGATTAGGGGGTGGAGGAGAGAGCTGTGGCAGAATCACCACTAGCATTTTGGAGGCGTGGTGGTGGAACAAGCTCCAACAACAACGAACCCTGTCCTGCATCCTTCCCAGCTGCCAGCAGTTACCCAGTGTGCCATGGAAAGGTAACATCCCTGCCTATGCTTACTGGACCAAAACATTGCCTTCCACATGCCAGTAGAAAGCCAGAATGGCCTTCCATGAAAAGAAATGGCGTTTTGGATCCTGCCACTGAGATACAGCACATTCCACGAATTCACGAAAGGGGGCAGAGTCTACCAGCTGAAATGGCAGCAGTTGCAGTGCTAGCAATTTTGGCCAAGCTAGCATTTAGACGCTGAGCATGTGGATGGCTGGGACCGAATTTCTTTTTACATTTCAGCAACTGGGGTAGGGAAATTTGCCCGCTAAAATCACTTGGTGTACTGCTAGCAGATTGGCTGCAAGTACTTGGGACACTTATTGCTACACCTTTATTCCTCTCAGTGCAGGTTTTTGAGAGGACTGGAGGTATGAGTTGGAGATCCCAGATGAGGAGCAAGGAGAAGTCTGCCTTTTTCTTTGATGTAGGTCTTTCAAGTGCTGTTGCCAACAGACTGCATGGCAGGTCGTCATATGTCTGGTCGAGCATGTGTTGCCCAAGTGGCTGCTGTTCTGACCACGCTTGATCCACTTCAGACATAGTTTGCAAACAGCAACTGTGCGATCTGCTACACACATCTCAAAAAAGGCCCACACCAAGGAACTTTTAAAAGTCTGCGTGGAGTCTTCAGCGCCCTGCACCTGCGGAGCTCTGCAGTGTGATGCAATAGGGTGGCTGCTCTTAAGCTGCCCCCTAGAGGACATCCTGCCTCGATGGAGTTGTTCCTCCTCACTTTCCTCCTCTCTTCTCTCAGGCACCCAAGTACACTCAGTGACCTCTTCATCCCCTCCCTCCCCACCACTGGAGCAAACTTGGCAGTATGCTGCAGCTGGGGGAACATGACTGCCAGTTTTTTTGTAGCACCTGCTCTCTCTAGGCTCACCTTACTCCCTTCCTCAATCTGTGAACCAACGTCGGAGCTTTCAAATTGCTGCGCATCCTCCAGCAGCATATAACCGACACTGTGGTCAAATAATTCTGGGGACTCCTCCGTGCATGATAGTGGTGCTACGGAAGGAGTGACTGGACAAGGAGCCGGTGGAATAGGCTGCTTGGGCAGCTGCGTTGGAAGGCAAATTACTCTGAGCCTGGGTGACGGAGGATGAGGACGGCTTCCTTATCCACTCCACCAACTCTTCTGCATGTTGTGGCTCAATAAAATGGCCAGCAGCATCAAAAATGGACAAGCATGCCCCACGGCCACCTGCAGAGGATGCACCATGTCCACGACCACCACTGTTAACTGTAGACACAGAGGCTGCTTGCTCTCTTTTAGTGGCCTGTGAGCACCTGCCTCTCCTTGGTGGCCTTCCGGACATAATGTATTTTTTGTTTTGCAACACCACACTACACTGTATTAGATACTGTGTACATCGCCTGAAGTGTATTAGCAACTGTACAATGGCTTCCCTGTATTGTATACTGTTTACACCACCAGAAGTGTAGTAGAAATGACACACTGTTAGATACTGTGTACACTGCCTGCACTGTATTAGCAACTGTACAATGGCTGCACTGTATTGTATACTGTGTACACCACTAGAAATGTAGTAGAAACTGTACACACTGTATTAGATACTATGTACACCGCCTGCACTGTATCAGAAACAGTACACCACAGAATGCACTGTAGATAAAGGCTACACTGAATGCAGAGTGAGTGCATATAATATACAGTCTGGTCCATAAATATTGGGACATCGACACAATTCTAATCTTTTTGGCTCTATACACCAACACAATGGATTTGAAATGAAACAAACAAGATGTGCTTTAACTGCAGACTTTCAGCTTTAATTTGATGGTATTTACATCCAAATCAGGTAAACGATGTAGGAATTACAACAGTTTGTATATGTGCCTCCCACTTTTTAAGGGACCAAAAGTAATGGGACAGATTAACAATCATCCATCAAACTTTCACTTTTTAATACTTGGTTGCAAATCCTTTGCAGTCAATTACAGCCTGAAGTCTGGAACGCATAGACATCACCAGACGCTGGGTTTCATCCCTGGTGATGCTCTGCCAGGCCTCTACTGCAACTGTCTTCAGTTCCTGCTTGTTCTTGGGGCATTTTCCCTTCAGTTTTGACTTCAGAAAGTGAAGTGCATGCTCAATCAGATTCAGGTCAGGTAATTGACTTGGCCATTGCATAAAATTCCACGTCTTTCTCTTAAAAAACTCTTTGGTTGCTTTCGCAGTATTCTTCGGATCATTGTCCATCTGCACTGTGAAGCGCCGTCCAATGAGTTCTGAAGCATTTTGCTGAATATGGGCAGATAATATTGCCCGAAACACTTCAGAATTCATCCTGCTGCTTTTGTCAGCAGTCACATCATCAATAAATACAAGAGAACTAGTTCCATCGGCAGCCATACATGCCCACGCCATGACACTACCACCACCATGCTTCACTGATGAGGTGGTATGCTTTGGATCATGAGCAGTTCCTTTCCTTCTCCATACTCTTCTCTTCCCATCACTCTGGTACAAGTTGATCTGGGTCTCATCTGTCCATAGGATGTTGTTCCAGAACTATGAAGGCTTTTTTAGATGTTATTTGGCAAACTCTAATCTGGCCTTCCTGTTTTTGAGGCTCACCGATGGTTTACATCTTGTGGTGAACCCTCTGTATTCACTCTGGTGAAGTCTTCTCTTGATTTGTTGACTTTGACACACATACACCTACCTCCTGGAGAGTGTTCTTGATCTGGCCAACTGTTGTGAAGGGTGTTTTCTTCACCAGGAAAAGAATTCTTCGGTCATCCACCACAGTTATTTTCCGTGGTCTTCTGGGTCTTTTGGTGTTGCTGAGCTCACGGGTGCGTTCTTTCTTTTTAAGGATGTTCCAAGCAGTTGATTTGGCTACACCTAATGTTTTTTCTATCTCTCCTATCTCTCTGATGGGTTTGTTTTGTTTTTTCAGCCTAATGATGGCTTGCTTCACTGATAGAGACAGCTCTTTGCATCTCATATTGAGAGTTGACAGCAACAGATTCCAAATGCAAATAACACACTTGAAATGAACTCTGGACCTTTTATCTGCTCCTTGTAAATGGGATAATGAGGGAATAACACACAGCTGAGCAGCCAATTGTCCCATTACTTTTGGTCCCTTTAAAAAGTGGGAGCCACATATACAAACTGATGTAATTCCTACACCGTTCACCTGATTTGGATGTAAATACCCTCAAATTAAAGCTGAAAGTCTGCAGTTAAAGCACATCTTTTTTGTTTCATTTCAAATCCATTGTGGTGGCGTATAGAGCCAAAAAGCTTAGAATTGTGTAGATGTCCCAATATTTATGGACCTGTGTGTGTGTATGTATATATATATATGTATGTATGTATGTATGTATGTATGTATGTGTGTGATATATACATGTATATACACATACACATACACACACATACACGGTGGGGCAAAAAAGTATTTAGTCAGCCACCAATTGTGCAAGTTCTCCCACTTAAAAAGATGAGAGAGGCCTATAATTGTCATCATAGGTATGCCTCAACCATGAGAGACAAAATGTGGAAACAAATACAGACAATCACATTGTCTGATTTTTGAAAGAATTTATTTGCAAATTATAGTGGAAAATAAGTATTTGGTCAATATCAAAAGTTCATCTCAATACTTTGTTATAGATCCTTTATTGGTAATGACAGAGGTCAGTTTTCTGTAAGTCTTCACAAGGTTGTCACACACTATTGCTGGTATAAAAATAAATAATAATTGATTGCGCTTAGGATCCTTCCTAGGTATGCAGCCTCCCCTGATATAGCTCCCCAAAGGGGTCTATAAATATAGGAGTATGGTGAAAAGGGGATGGTGGCGCTCCCTAGTTTGCATATAGGTGGCCAGTTAGTGGT
Organism: Aquarana catesbeiana; assembly: GCF_042186555.1. NCBI lineage: Eukaryota > Metazoa > Chordata > Amphibia > Anura > Ranidae > Aquarana > Aquarana catesbeiana. The sequence goes on from NC_133328.1 coordinate 425,133,419, forward strand.
GTGTACCTGAAATAGTGTGACGTATCCAGCAATAATAAATAGATAGTGTGTGTGCTGACTGTTAATACACCAGAAATGGATATAGTGATCAAATCTGACCAATCACCGAGTCAACAATAACCCAATTAGGAGATCAAAAATAACCACACAAGAAAACATACATAAACATGGTTGCCTGCTATAAGTAAAGTGAGCACTAAGCAAGCCCCACTCGAATACCGTGATTCCGCTAGAGTGATTGATATGAAAAAAATCTAAAAGTGAATACACAAATAATAGTCCATATACTAGAATCTTCACTCAAAATAATTAGCTCACATAATAGTTTAGGTGTTTACAAAAAAAACTTGGTAGATATATAAAAAACATAATATATAAAATTATAGAAAAAAGAAAAAAGTGTTCATAAACAAATGTGCAGCTGGTAGTCCGTGTAATGTAATTAAATCTTCACTCAGAATGAGTAACACAAAAATGGTGACTTTAGGTGTTTTCAGAAATCCTCTCGTGACTTTGTGCACCCCCTTCAGGATCCCCACTCACCAGATCCACTCACCCCCTCGGGGGTAATACGCTTGTAGTTGTAACCACTGTGGTTGCTCCACCACCCTAGTTGCTTGAGTGCCTGGAATATCCTTCCTTTCTCCAGATACTTTGTGGTGTGATCTGTAGTGGGTTCCTCATAGAGGAAAAGAGATGTGGGCTCCCATAGTGTAGTAAATTAATTCTTTTATTAAAAATTGATTACATATACAGCAACTGGATACAAAAAACGTAAAAAATTAAAGTTTTTTAAAAAAAATATATAGTGCTGGAAGGGCTATTATATATAACCAGAGAGCCGCCCACCAGACTGTGGTATGATATGGCCGGCTGATGGTAAATGTATAAGCCTAATAGTGCAGCGAACACTTGGTGACCTACATTGGAGACAGCAGCAGCGCGCTGCGTTCCACCTGCACTATACCAGGAAATGACGTAGCGTGCGTGACGCCGTTGTATGCTTTGCTGGTATGTTGGCCCATTCCTCCATGCAGATCTCCTCTAGAGCAGTGATGTTTTGGGGCTGTCGCTGGGCAACACGGACTTTCAACTACCACTACCTACTACCACTACCTCCAAAGTTTTTCTATGGGGTTGAGATCTGGAGACTGGCTAGGCCACTCCAGGACCTTGAAATGCTTCTTACGAAGCCACTCCTTCCTTGCCCGGGTGGTGTGTTTGGGATCATTGTCATGCTGAAAGACCCAGCCACGTTTCATCTTCAATGCCCTTGCTGATGGGAGGAGGTTTGCACTCAAAATCTCATGATACATGGCCCCATTCATTCTTTTTCAGCCTGTACATGGATCAGTCGTCCTGTTCCCTTTGCAGAGAAACAGCCCCAAAGCATGATGTTGCCACCCCCATGCTTTACAGTAGGTATGGTGTTCTCTCCTTTAAACACGACGAGTTGTGTTTCTACCAAACAGTTCTACTTTGGTTTCATCTGACCATATGACATTCTCCCAACCATCTTCTGGATCATCCAAATGCTCTCTAGCAAACCTCAGACGGGCCCGGACATGTACTGGCTTAACCAGGGGAACACGTCTGGCACTGCAGGATCTGAGTCCCTGGTGGTGTAGTGTGCTACATATGGTAGCCTTTTTTACGTTGGTCCCAGCTCTCCGCAGGTCATTCACTAGGTCCCCCTGTGTGGTTCTGGGATTTTTGCTCACTGTTCTTGTGATCATTTTGACCCCACGGGGTGAGATCTTGCGTGGTGCCCCAGATTGAGGGAGATTATCAGTGGTCTTGTGTGTCTTCCATTTTCTAATTATTGCTCCCAAAGTTGATTTCTTCACACCAAGCTGCTTGCCTATTGCAGATTCAGTCTTTCCAGCCTGGTGCAGGTCTACAATTTTATTTCTGGTGTCCTTCGACAGCTCTTTGGTCTTCACCATAGTGGAGTTTGAAGTGTGACTGTTTGAGGTTGTGGACAGGTGTCTTTTATACTGATAACAAGTTCAAACAGGTGCCATTAATACAGGTAATGAGTGGAGGACAGAGGAGCCTCTTAAAGAAGAAGATACAGGTCTTTGAGAGCCAGAAATCTTGCTTGTTTGTAGGTGACCAAATACTTATTTTCCACCATAATTTGCAAATAAATTCTTTCAAAAATCAAGCAATGTGATTGTCTGGATTTGTTTCCACATTTTGTCTCTGATAGTTGAGGTATACCTATGATGACAATTACAGGCCTCTCATCTTTTTAAGTGGGAGAACTTGCACAATTGGTGGCTGACTAAATACTTTTTTGCCCCACTGAATATGTGCTATATATATATATATATATATATATATATAGATATAGATATAGATATAGATCTATCTATCTATCTATCTATCTATCTATCTATCTATCTATCTATCTGTGTGTATGTGTATATACTGTATATATATATATATATATATATATTTAAATATATGTATGTGTGTGTGTATATATATATATTCATTATTAATACACTACCTGAAGTGTATTAAAAAACATACACCACGGAATGCTCTGTAGATATAGGGTACACTGTATGCAGGGTGTATATGTGTGTGTGTATGTATATATATATAATTAGTACACTGCCAGCACATATGCTAAATGCAGAATATATATATAATTATACAGTATCTCACAAAAGTGAGTACACCCTTCACATTTTTGTAAATATTTTATTCTATCTTTTCATGTGTCAACACTGAAGAAATTACACTTTGCTACAATGTAAAGTAGTGAGTGTACAGCTTGTAACAGTGTAAATGTGCTGTCCCCTCAAAATAACTCAACACACAGCCATTAATGTCTAAACCGCTGGCAACAGAAGTGATTGCACCCCTAAGTGAAAATCTCCAAATTGGGCCCAAAGTGTCAATATTTTGTGTGGCCACCATTATTTTCCAGCACTGCCTTAACCCTCTTGGGCATGGAGTTCACCAGAGCTTCACAGGTGGCCACTGGAGTCCTCTTCCACTCCTCCATGACGACATCACTGAGCTGGTGAATGTTAGAGACCTTGCGCTCCCCCACCTTCCATTTGAGGATGCCCTACACATGCTCAATAGGGTTTAGGTCTGGAGACATGCTTGGCCAGTCCATCACCTTTACCCTCAGCTTCTTTAGCAAGGCAGTGGTCATCTTGGAGGTGTGTTTGGGGTCGTCGTTATGTTGGAATACTGCCCTGTGGCCCAGTCTCCGAAGGGAGGGGATCCTGCTCTGCTTCAGTATGTCATAGTACATGTTGGCATTCATGGTTCCCTCAATGAACTGTAGCTCCCCAGCACCGGCAGCATTCATGCAGCCCCAGACCATGACACTCCCACCATCATGCTTAACTGTAGGCAAGACACACTTATCTTTGTACTCCTTACCTGGTTGCCACCACACACGCTTGCCACCATCTAAACCAAATAAGCTTATCTTGCTCTCATCAGGCCACAGGACATTGTTCCAGTAATCCATGTCCTTAGTCTGATTGTCATCAGCAAACTGTTTGCCGGCTTTCTTGTGCATCATCTTTAGAAGAGGCTTCCTTTTGGGTTGACAGTTATGCAGACCAATTTGATGTAGTGTGCGGCGTATGGTCTGAGCACTGACAGGCTGACCCTCCACCCCTTCAACCTCTGCAGCAATGCAGGCAGCACTCATACGTCTATTTCCCAAAGACAACCTCTGGATATGACGCTGAGCATGTGCACTCAACTTCTTCAGTTGACTATGGCGCGGCCTGTTCTGAGTGGAACCTGTCCTGTTAAACCTCTGTATAGTATTGGCCACCATGCTGCTGCTCAGTTTTAGGGTATCGGCAATCTTCTTATAGCCTAGGCCAGTGTTTTTCAACCTTTTTTCAACCAAGGCACCCTTTAAAATCTGACAGAATCTCGAGGCACACCAAACCAATAATGTGGAAAAAATTTATTTATTACGTCTTACATCAATGGGATACTTGAGCCTGGGACGATTTACACAACCGCTCTATTCTGGCAGGAATGGATGAGAGACAGACACGGAGCTCCTGGTCCACGGCCCTAAGTCGCTCTCTGTACTTGTTCTTGATGTAGGTTAGGCTTGAAAAGCTCAGTTCACACAAGTATGTAGTAGAGAAGGGTAGTAGAATTGCAATGGCGGTACTTGAAATGACTGAGTACTCACTATTCAATGATACCCAAAACGTATCCAAAGCCACATCTTGAAATTTTATTTGTAATGTGCGATCTGCCCTGATCTCTGCCAGTTGCTCTTGTGCCGCTAGTGGCAAGACTTTTGAGCTATCCAATGCACATGAACTCCAAGGGTTACGGACCCAGTCAAACTCTGCAAAAGCTTCCGAAGGAAAATAGTGACTAAATCTTTCGTCGAGAATTTGTAGGTGTTGGGAGATAAGATCAGAAAGTGTGCTGCCATTTGAATGTGCATTGCACAGGGGAAACATCTCAAGGCTGCCCTGTTCTACAAAGGAGCGCCAGAGTGTCAGCTTGGATCTGAAGCCACGTAATTTGTCAGAAGAGGTGAGAAGATTTTCTTCTTTACCTTGCATTTTAGCACTCAGTTCATTTAGATGTCTAAAAATGTCAGCCAGGTATGCAAGTTTTGCACACCATTGCGTGTCTTCCATCAATTCCGCATATGCAGAGCTCTGTCCTATTAGAAATGTTCTGATTTCTTCTCTTAACTCGTATACTCTGTCCAAGACTTTTCCCCGTGAAAGCCAGCGGACTGCGGTGTGTAACAACAAGCTATGATGCTCTGCTCCCATTTCTGCGCACAGAATTGAAAACAGGCTTGTCTTTAAGGGCCGCATTTTTATATAATTTACAATGTTCACTGCTCCATCCAGTACATCTGACAGTTCTTTTGGCAGGGTCTTTGCAACTAGTGCCTCCCTGTGAAGAAAGCAGTGAGTGTTTCGCACAGTTGGATTCTGAACTCTGACTCTGCTGATGAAGCCCTTGGCACTACCCATCATGGCAGCAGCGCCATCAGTGCAGACACTGACACAGTTCTTCCAGCTTAATCCGCCCTGTTCAAGATACTCCGTTGTCACACGATAAATCTCCTCTCCACTTGTTTTCTCAGGTATCGGTTTACAAAAAAAAAATGTCTCCATGATATGGTCCTCATCTATGAATCGAACATTAGCCAAGAGCTGAGCATGCCCACTTATGTCAGTGGATTCATCAACTTGTAAGGAAAATTTCCCAGATCTGATTTTTTCAAAAACCAGGTTTTCAATATCTGCAGACATGTCATTGATTCGCCTTCCAATTGTACTGTCAGACAGTGGAACTTTTGCAATTTCTTTTGCTGCTTGTGGGCCTAGCATTTTGTTGACAATAGCTGTACATGCTGGCAAAATGACTGTTTCTGCAATTGTGTGTGGCTTCTTAGCTTTAGCTACTATCTCGGCCACTAAATAGCTAGCCTCCAGTGCTTTCTCTGACACTTTTGCACTCTTCATCATGACTTGCTCTTGTTGTTTGTGTTGACTTTTCAAACGAATGAAATATTCTGGTCCCTTGCTGGCTAGTGATGGATGATTTGTTGTCAGGTGTCTTTTAAGTTTGCTTGGAACCATTGCTTCATTTGATAATTTCATACCACATATCAGACACATAGGGAGAGGGCATGATGAAACCCCTGTACAGATGAAACCATATGACAGGTAACTGTCATCATACTGTCTTTTTCTTGTCTTGATGCTGGCCTCCACCACCCTCTCTGCTGAGGTACTTGTGGATGATGAAGTTGATGGCTCCAAATCAGAGCTGGATACTGGAGCCTTTCTTTTCAAAAAACGATCCATGCTAGAAGTAGTTTGTAGCTGCTGAGTTCTGTATTCTGTAATGCAGAGTACAGAGTTCAATACGCTGTACCACACTAGGGTGTGATCGTTGCAATTTTTTATGCCACAGTGTATTTGCGCAGTGGTTTTGCAAACGCATTTATTTTTGTAAAAAATTCACTTCAATGAATTAAAATAAAACACAATATATACCCCAATTTTTGGGTATAGTGTGAAAGATTATGTTATGGTGGGTAAATAGATACCTAACATGTCACGCTTTATAATTGCGCACACTCATGAAATGGTGAAAAACGATGGTACTTAAAAATCTTTTTAGGTAACGCTTTAAACAACTTTACAGGTTACATGTTTAGAGTTAAAGAGGAGGTCTAGCACTAGAATTATTGCACTCGCTCTAACAAGTGCAGTGATACCTCACATGTGTGGTGTGAATACTGTTTACATATGCATGTGTGACTTGCGTATCCATTTGCTTCTGTGTGCAAGCACGGAGGGATTGGGGGGTGCTTAAAAAAAATATTTATTTAACTTTTTGTTCCACAGTTTTTTTTTTTATATCACTTTTATTCCTATTACAAGGAATGTAAACATCCCTTGTAATAGGAACAAGGATAATAGGTCCTCTTTATGGAGAGATCTGGGGTCAAAAAGACCTCATATCTCTCCTTCTACCTTTAAAAGCAAAAGATTAAAAAAAAATTGGATCTTTTACTTTAAAAAAAAAAAATTGTTTACTTCCAGCCTGGACCGGAAGTCATGGCGTCGCTCCGGTCCTTCAGGGCCATCAAAGGGGATCTATTCTTTTATTTCCTCTTCGACTAGCCGGCCACACCATTGGATTGTTTCTCAGGCAAGATGGTGGGAGAGGGGGACATCCCCTCCCACCGCTTCTGAAAGCGTTCCAGTGAATGAGTTAATGTGAAAATGTCCCAATTGTAACAAGTTATGTAGGTTTTTTTTTTCATCTAAACACCATGCCTGCAATTAAAAAATGTGCATTAAATTACAGGTACAAATACTGTACCAGTGTCTCCTCACTGTTCTTACTTTTCCTCGTTCTTCTCCTCCACTCAGGGAAAAGCACACCGCCAGCGTCACTCTGGCATCCGCGGCTCCACAGAGAGCAGTGCGTGCGCCCGACCCTCCCATAGCAACCGATGACGTAATCGGTTGGCTAGACGCGGTCGGAAGCTCTGCACAGCCTGCACAGCTGCCCGAGTGCCTGTGGCAGCGGAAAGGGAGCTTTTATACAGCGGACCGGCACCGCTGTAATAAAGCTCAACCAAGTGGCCAGCATTTGGGACATGATGTAGCTATATATATATAGCTGCCTATGACCTGGGGTCATTTTGCCACGGCACACCTAGGGACCCGTGGCGGCACACCAGTGTGCCGCGGCACACTGGTTGAGAAACCCTGGCCTAGGCCATCTTTATGTAGTGCAACAATTCTTTTTTTTTTTTTTTCAGATACTTAGAGTTCTTTGCCATGAGGTGCCATGTTGAATTTCCAATGACCAGTATGGGAGAGTGAGAGCAATAACACCAAATTTAACACACTTGCTCCCCATTCACACCTGAGACCTTGTAACACTAATGAGTCACATGACACCGGGGAGGGAAAATGGCTAATTGGGCCCAATTTGGACATTTTCACTTAGGGGTGTACTCACTTTTGTTGCCAGCGGTTTAGACATTAATGGCTGTGTTGAGTTATTTTGAGGGGACAGCACATTTACACTGTTATACAAGCTGTACACTCACTACTTTACATTGTAGCAAAGTGTCATTTCTTCAGTGTTGTCACGTGATATAATAAAATATTTACAAAATTTTGAGGGATGTACTCACTTTTGTGAGATACTGTGTGTGTATGTGTATATGTGTGTGTGTGTGTGTGTGTGTGTGTGTATATATATAATCAAATACACTGCCACTAACTGAATAACTAAATAACCTGCCTGCTTAATCTAACTCCAGCTATCTCTCTGTCCACGCCAACAACACTACACACGGCCGCTCTGTAAGCAGCCTTATATAGTGTGGAGTGTGGACTTGGTCCCCCTGAGCCATGATTGGCCAAGGGCACCCTGCCTTTGGCCAATTATGGCTCTCTCAGCGCGCTGTGATTGGCCAAAGCATGCAGGTCAGGTACATGCTTTTGCCAATCATGCAGCAATGTACTGCGATCTCGCATAGCATTATGGGGTGTTCCGCAGCGCTCCAACACCCATAATGTTCGCTGTTCGTCGAACGGGAAAACACCCGATCTTTGGCCCGAACATCGAGCTCATCCCTAATAACAAGCATAGAAGTCAAGGAGTCAATGTGCATAAGTCTATATGCATAGCTAGTCCATAATGCAGCAATGTGATTAAAAACGCAAACTAATAAACATGTCGTTAAATCTGCACTTAGAGGCATCTCTTCTCTGTCTTATTGTGAAATAGAAGCCTACTTTCTATGAACATGGGAAAAAATTCAGCAAAATCTTTGAGTGTTTAGATCTCAACAGGAACGTAATCCCTGAAATTATCAATAGCAATGCCTTTAAATCTACAGACATAGCTAACGTCTTCTGAGAGTATTACTCCTCCTTATATAACCTTAATCCTCCCACTCCAGCCCAACAATAGGCTGCTCTCATTAACAGAATTAATATATACCTTAGGGAAGTAGATATGCCCTGAATTTTTAACAAAGCACACTCTGACCTAAATGCTTCAATATTCCCAGAGGAGCTTTCACTTGCGATCTCCCAAATGCAAACAGGCAAAGTCAGAATCCCGATAGACTCACTTTAACATACTTCAAATCCTTTGCTCAGATTCTCTCCCCTCACTTTGTAAATGCATTTAATGCAATAATACATGTCGCCCTTCCCCATAGATTCACTTACAGCCCGCATCACTGTCCTAGCTAAGGATTTTAAATAGCTTCTGTACTGCCCCAATTACAGGCCCATCTCATTATTAAATACAGATTTAACCACTAAGCCACCGCCCACCGTCATATGACGGCTGGACGAGGCTTCTGTTATTCTGGGAGGACGTCATATGACGTCCTCGCCTTCCCGAGCCACTAGGGGGCGCGCCGTGTCACTCGGGACCCGGTGCGCGTGCCCGGCGGCCGCGATGTCCGCCGGGCACCCGCGATTGCCGGGTAATACAGCAGGAGCGTGGATCTGTGCATGTAAACACAGATCCACGTCCTGTCAGAGAGGAGAGGAGACCGATGGCGTGTCCCTTGTACATAGGGACAGCGATCGGTCACCTCCCCCAGTCAGTCCCCTCCCCCCACAGTTAGAATCACCTCCTTAGGTAATACATTAACCCCTCGAGCGCCCCCTAGTGTTAACCCCTTCCCTGCCAGTCACATTTACACAGTAATCAATGCAATTTTATAGCATTGATCGCTGTAGAAATGTGAATGGTCCCAAAAATGTGTCAAAAGTGTCCGATGTGTCCGCCGCAATATCGCAGTCACAATAAAAATTGCAGATCGCCGCCATTACTAGTAAAAAATAAATAAATAATAAAAATGCTATAAATCTATCCCGTATTTTGTAGACGCTATAACTTTTGCGCAAACCAATCAATATACGCTTATCGCAATTTTTTTTTACCAAAAATATGTAGAAGAATACGTATCGGCCTAAACTGAGGAAAAAATTTGTTAAAAAAAAAAAAAAAAATTGGATATTTATTATAGCAAAAAGTAAAAAATATTGTGTTTTTTCAAAATTGTCCCTCTTCTTTTGTTTATAGCGCAAGAAATAAAAACCGCAGAGGTGATCAAATACCACCAAAAGAAAGCTCTATTTGTGGGAAAAAAATGATAAAAATTTAATTAAGGTGCAGTGTAACATGACCGCGCAATTGTCATTCAAAGTGCGACAGCGCTGAAAACTGAAAAATGGCTTGGGCAGGAAGGGGGTGTACGTGCCCTGTATTGAGGTGGTTAAAATTATTCACCCAAATTCTTGCTGTTCTTGTGCATATACAAGACATCATCCATCTAGGCTAAGTGGGATTTGTGCCACGGAAGCCTGAGATAACATTATCAGATCACTTATTGTCATGCTCGCTGCCGAGTCCAAGTCCATTTCTATGTTGTTACTATCCACAGACACCGAGAAGGCATTTCACCAGGTGGACTGGACATTTATGGATCTGACATTATGACATCTTGGCCTTGGAAGCAAGATGATGTCTTGGATAAATGTCATTTACTCCCACCCCTTAAAACAAGTGAAGATCAACAGCTGTCTGCCCACCCCCTTTGCCATAGCCAGTGGCACACATCAGGGATGTCCACTATCCCCCATAATTTTTTTTTGTGACCCTGAGACCATTCCTCTGTAAAATTAGAGCCAACGTAGACATTAAGAAGAAGCTATATGGATCTATCATGTTGGAATATATGTACCGATATGAATTTACTCTGTTTTTATACTGATAATACCTTTAGTCCATTGTACTTCCTCATGTATATGATAATAAACTACATTATTGCATTTCCCAGCCGTATGCCTCATTAAAAGTCCCAAACCCTTCTCCTTTTTACATCCTAGACATTAAGAGCCCAAACATAGGTATTTCACCTCAACCCAAAAAACATACTGCCCGGCATTTTATACTTAGCACAAGCCCTTGCGATGCACATCTTTCACTTTGTATGGGCTCATAGACCCCTGAGACTCCCCCAGACAATTCTGCAGTGTTCCAAATACCAAGGTGGCATGGCTCTGATATCTCATGCTATTAGGTGGCCTTTTATCTAACCAGCTATCAACAGGTGAAATGGGTGGACATTGAACAAGCAGCCTCCAACATCCCCCTAACTGTGCTTCCCTAGAACAGACCGTGGTCTATTCCACATAAAATCTAACTCCTTCTGGAAAATATGCTGGAAAGTTTTTTAGAAGGAATCTTCCCTGGTCCATCTCCTCTTTTCTCAATTCTAGGCAACCATTTCTTCCTGCTGGATCTGGAAGATCCCTGTTTCCATTACCTAATTTGAAACCTATAATTACAGTAGTTTTTCATTGACTCATGCCTAAATAATTAACGATCAACTCCATGCTAAACAATCTAGGTTTTAGGAAAAAGGCCCAACTATCACAGTTCTTCACTTTAATATGCTAGAGAATTCATTCACACTCTCACACAATTTGAACAAAAATGTGAAAACACTGAACCCCTTAGAAATACAGTTTCTATGATGTAAAATATGTCCAACTCTCCATTCACATATTTTAACCCAACATAACCTAATGTGATCTTCAACTACTACTCACACCTAAACAAATTATTATTATTATTATACAGGATTTATACAGTTTGCACAACGCTCTACAACATGAGGGCAGACAGTACAGTTACAATACAAGACAGAAGGAATCAAAGGGCCCTGCTCGTTAGAGCTTTCAATCTAGAAGGGAGGGTCAAGTGATACAAAAGGTAATAACTGTGGGGGACATTCTGATGGAGAAAATAAATGTATAGTTGCAGAATAGGCTTCTCCGAAAAGGATTTTCAGGGATCGTCTAAAAGCAAGCAGAGTAGAAGATAGTCTGACAGATTAAGGTAGGGAGATCCAGAGAATGGAAGAGGCTCAGGAAAAGTTCTGGAGGTGAACATGGGAGGAGGTGACAAGGGAACTAGAGAGCAGGAGGTCTTGGGAGGAACGTAGAGATCGATTTGGTTGAAATTTACTCCCATCCCTTAGAACAAGTGAAGATCAATGGCTGTCTGCCGACCCACCCTTTGCCATAGCCAGTGGAACACATTAGGGTTGCCCACTATCCCCAATATTTTTTTTCTGACATTTATATCATTCTTTATACCCACAACATTTTGATTTGTACTAAGTACCATGAATCTGGGTTCAAAAACCTGGCAAGATCGTATCAAACCCAACATAAGAGTGGTAAAATGTTCCCATTGACCTTAGATACCTGTTGCAGATGTGGTCTTGTCACGGGAGACATCTTCTGGAAATCTGATATACTACAGACCTTTGGGTTGGAAGTCAGACATACTGTATATTGCAAAAAAATGCAGATTTCAAGATCCCAATGTATCTTTGTCTTGCACCATCATAATATATCACGGTCGACTTAAATGATCTGGTCTACCACATTTGATCAATGCAGCCAGAAGCCGTATTCCAGATTAATGGAAACAGCGACACACCCCCACAGTAGCTATGTGGCTAACCAAGGTTAATGACGTTTGAGGAATGGCAGATTTATTCTCTATGGACAAAGTCTAACATGATACATTTTGGAAAAAATGGTTCTATTGGATTGAATTCACCTTTACCCCTGAATATAAAAACCTGCTTGAGGCATACCTTACATGATGGAGAGTGGGAGAATGGGCGATGGACTACCTTATACCCCCACTTTCCCTCACCTATTCCTTCCTTTCTTTCTTTAACCTTGAACATGACCCACCCCTTGTCCTGCTCTACACCTAATTGTATTTTGTCCTCAACATGCTTTAGATTCCTAACTTGCCTATGATTTCCCCATAAAAAATGTTATTTTAGAAATTGAAACCTCATGCCCTGTAAATTCAAGGGTGTAGCCATGTATTTGGATTACTAGGTGATTACATCAGGCTACTTTAATAGCTGAGTGTCTGTTAGAGATTCTATGTGACAATGTAATATACCCCTGAGGACTTCTTCCAGAATTTGATGTAATTATACAGCTAAGGGACATCTTGTTATCATGTTATGTGCCTTATTTTTAAATAATTTTTAGGAAAAAAAACTCTATGCAGCTAAGGGGATCCTGTGAATGAAAATCAACTACAGTTTTGATTAAAGTTGAATTATGCCTTTGCTGTAGATGTAAGCCATTTATGTACCTCCTGAAGCCTGGACATAATTCTCAGAGATGGTGCCACATGGCATCCCCCCTTCCTTTTCCATTGCTAAGATGATCCCTACATTACTGCTCTCCCCCACATCAGAGGAGTAAGGGCTCTCCAAGTCAAATCCCTGCCTCTTCCCTGTCACAGTATCTCTGAGCCCAGAGCTGCTGTGATGGAGGAGACAGCAAACTATGTATGCAAAGGGATTTAAATCAGAGAGATCTTGCCCCTTTAATAGTGTGGGAGGGCAGTAACGGCAAAGATCATCTTCATAAAGTCACTAGATGTTTGGTCAGATTTGCTCAGGAGCAGCCACATTTTCACCTCCTTGCTACCTCATATACTACTTTAGTCCAAAATTTTCTTAAATCCACAATAATATGTGTTTCTATACAATTACAAATATATACAGTGCCTTGCAAAAGTTTTCACCCCCCTTGGCATTTTTTGTCTTTTGTTGTCTTACAACTTGGAATTAACATGGATTGTTTGAGGATTTGCATCATTTAATTTACAGAACATGCCCACAATTTTGAAGATTTTTTTTATTGTGACACAACAAATAGGACAAATTAACAGAAAAAGTCAATGTGCATAACAATTCACCCACCTAAAGTCAATACTTTGTAGAGCCACCTTTGCGGCTATCACAGCTCCAAGGTGCTCTGGATAAGTCTCTATGAGCTTGCCACATCTTACCACTGGGATTTTTGCCCATTCCTCCTTCCAAAACTGCTCCAGCTCCTTCAAGTTGGATGGTTTGCGCTTGTGAACAGCAATCTTTAAGTCTGACCACAGATTTTCTATTGGATTGAGGTCTGGGCTTTGACTAGGCCACTCCAACACATTTACATGTTTCCCCTTAAGCCACTCAAGTGTTGCTTTAGCAGTGTGTTTGGGGTCATTGTCCTGCTGGAAGGTGAACCTCCGTCCTAGCCTCAAATCACACACAGAGTGCTACAGGTTTTGCTCAAGAATATCCCTGTATTTAGCACCATCCATATTTCCCTCAACTCTGACCAGTTTCCCAGTTTTCCCAGTTCCGACTGCTGAAAAACATCCCCACAGCATGATGCTGCCCCCACCATGTTTCACTGTGGGGATGGTGTTCTTTGGGTGATCTGATGTGTTGGGTTTGCGCCAGACATAGCGTTTTCTTTGATGGCCAAAAACTTCAATTTTAGTCTCATCAGACCAGAGCACCTTCCTCCATACATTTTGGGAGTCTACCACATGCCTTTTCACAAACTCAAAACATGCCATTTTGTTTTGTGCTGAAAGTAATGGTTTTCTTCTGGCCACTCTGCCATAAAGCCCAACTCTATGGAGCCTACGGCTTATTGTCATCCTATGTATAGGTATTCCAGTCTCTGCTGTGGAACTCTGCAGCTCCTCCAGGGTCACCTTAGGTCTCTGTGCTGCCTCTCTGATTGATGCCCTCCTTGCCCGGTCCATGAGTTTTGGTATGTTGAAACATGGTGCTGAATGTGTGTGTTGTGGATCTATTGTTTCTCCTTGACTCAAGTCGCATGCTTGCATCACAGCGTGCTGCATTTTTTTTATTTTAATTTTTTAATTTTATATATATTATCTCTATGATTGACAGTGCTACATCCAGAAATCAAACCTGTCCTGTTCACTAATTATCAGGAATACTTTCTAGCCAGAATTGCATTTATTTGTCTGAGATAACCAATGCTTTCTTTAACATTGTAAAGACTTAATGCAGCAACTCTATAGGCATATAGGGAGTCTGGAGGTCCATGGTTAAGCACAATACGGGTAGCGACTTGTGCTACCAAGGTTTCCCGGAACTCACCTCGCCTAAACATATGTAAGCATTATATATTAAGTCACACTTAATGACTTGAGATGATTGACACGTGTGGATGACTGGGATATGGCTGAGCTCATGGGCATGCGTTTTTAAGTGACAACGTTGTCAGTTTTTACCTTATGCAATCTCCTATTGTTTATGCTTTCCTTTCAATGATTAAAATGTTTTTCTACTAATTGTTCTAATAAAGTTATATCAGGTTAAACCGCAGTTTGTTCCTTTTCCTTCACTGAAGGTAAGGACACCTTGGGTCCTATCCCCACTCCCCTTTTATTTTGATGTGACCATCTCTCGGAAGGTTTTCTGTTGTGCCATGTTCTTTCCATTTGGTTATGATAGATTTGATGGTGCTCCTAGGGATCATCAAAGATTTGGATATTTTTTTATAGCCTAACCCTGACTTGTACTTCTCAACAACATTGTCCCTTACTTGTTTGGAGAGTTCCTTGGTCTTCATGGCAGTGTTTGGTTAGTCTTGCTTAGGTGTTGCAGCCTCTGGGGCCTTTCAAAAAGGTGTTTATATGTAATGACAGATCATGTGACACTTAGATTGCACACATGTGGACATCATTTCAGTAATTATGTGACTTCTGAAGGTAATTGGTTACATCTGAACTTTTTATTGGCTTGATAACAAAGGGGATGAATACATACGCACATGCCAATTATCAGTTTTTTATTTCTGAAAGATTGTTTTATGTATATATTTTTCTAATTTTACTTCACCAACTTAGACTATTGTGTTCTGATCCATCACATATAATTCAGATTAAAAAAAAACATTGAACTAAAGGCTGTAATGTCACAAAATAGGTAAAAAGCCAAGGGGGGTGAATACTTTTCCTAGGCACTGTGTGAACTAATCTTCCCTATCATTTCCTAGAAAACAATGTCTATTTTGCATTTATTTCTTTTGGCTACGTGATATCTAACTAGTATATCCATTTTTGTTTCTTTTCCTGATATATCTCTTTTATATTTGACTCTCAACACCTTTTGTAAACCTTACGTTTGCCATAAAAAAGCAATCCACAAAGATGTCTCCCATGGAATTCCTTAAGTGCTGTGATAAACTGTGTTTTTATGTTTATGGTTCTAACATGTTTCTCTAACTTTCAGTGCAATTTATGGGTGGTTTGTTCTACATACTGGATACCACAAGAGCACACCAGATTGCAGGTGACAAATGTAGTGGAGTCCACAAGGGCACAGCAGAATGTAGATGACAAATGTAGTATTACAAATTGTAAAGCTTTTTTATTATATGTTCTTCCTGTCACTTTTGATTGAAAATAACATTTTTACTTTTTGAAGATGTTCATGACTGTTTTGCAGGGTTTACTCCTTTTACATGGGTTAAAACCCAACCACATTAAATGTGTTTTTATACAGAGGATCTAATACACTGTGAACCAACATAGTTTTAGGGTATAGCACTTTCCTATAAAAATTCCTTCTTGATCCTCCAAAAGGCAATCAGATATTCCCTGGATCAACTACCCCTGGTGTTATCACCTATAAATATTAGTATCCAGTTATATTTTGTGCAATTAGGAACTAATCCGGACCTTTTTTAAACAATTACCCTGTTTCCCCGAAAATAAGACCTAGCGTGACTGTCAGTGAAGGCTGCAATATAAGCCCTACCCCCCAAATAAGCCCTACCCTGTTTCCCCGAAAATAAGCCCTACCCTGAAAATAAGACCTACAAGGACTTTAACTAGGGCTTATTTGGGGGGTAGGGCTTATATTGCAGCCTTCACCGACAGTCACGCTAGGTCTTATTTTCGGGGAAACAGGGTAACTGAGCTGTCCAGAACTAGTTCTTGGAACTAGTTCTTGAGAGAGTCTATTCCACATATTCACAGCTCTTACTGTGAAGAAGCCTTTCCATATTTAGAGGAAAAAGGGAGGGGGAGGCGCCGACCTAAGTGTAGTATTAAAATGATGACTTTAATAGGATAAGATTAAAAACCCAATATGATGGAAGATGCATGCTTGTCAAAGTAAAGTGCATTCCACATGACTCTGGGGCCCACCGCTGTTCCGGGTAGCTGGAAAGGATTGGGCAGCTGGCTGGAATGGATCACGTTGTTTCCCCAGGAACCAGGAAGCTCCACACTGACCTTAAGTGACATCACTGGCGTCTGGACCAAGGCAGGGCTGGAAACTTGTCAATTAGGGCTGCAGTGGTAAGGGCTACGTACTCGGAGCTGGCTGCTCCTTCTATTGGCCTGCTGCCCTCTAGATGAGGACAGCTATATATACGCAATTGAGAGCATGTTGGTGTGGCTGTGGAACTAGAATGACCAGCAGGCCAATCTGTAAACAATTTAAGGAAAAAAGAGCAAGGGGCAGGTGAAGCAGGGGCTAACAGTCTTGGATTGGCTCAAAAATTAAACTGATACACATGGTAATATTTGAAGTATAATTCTCTTCTATATCTATAGAAGCCTATTGAAGAGGTTAACAATGTATGAAGGGCCAGGCAAGTAAAACAGAAAAAAGGGGGTTAGTATGCATGTAAACATGAAGAGGTGGGGGAGGGGGAAAAGGCTGTAGTGTAAATAATAATAATGAACGGTAATAATAAAATCGGTGCTGCGTTCCCCCTAATTGGTATACAAGGGATGTATATATATGTGTGTGTGTCCCCTCATGGTGTGGATGCCAAGTGGGGTGCACCTAATGATGGATCATGTAATATGTGTATGTGTGTGTGTGTGTGTGTGTGTGTGTGTGTGTGTATATATATATATATATATATAAACAATTTATATGCTTTACCACTCTCGACCGGTAGGGCAGAGACAGACCTGTTTATGGAGATGGGTAGACAGGGGTGGGGGAAGGGGAACGAAGAGGGAGGAAGAAACAAACCAGAAATGGGCGAGTGATCTGTTATAAAAAGGTGTATACGTCTAACTTCTCATTAAGTCCCCCTGGCGAGAGGGAATTGAGGGAGTATATCCAGAAAGTCTCCTGCTGGCAGAGTCCTTTTGAAACACTCTGCAGCAGGCAGACCTCTGGAGATGGCCTCTGTGACCCACACCTTCAAGCCTTCTGTGGACTTTTGATGTTCAGTCAAAAAATGTCTTGGCACACTGTGCTCATCACATCACTGTTCGATGAACCGCCTGTGCTTGCCAAACCATTGATGATAGGGACAGATGGTTCTGCCAAAATATAGGAGGCCACAAGGACAGGTCAGACAGTATACTACATGATCACTGGAGCAATTATGAAACTCTTTTATAGGGTACATTTTTCCTTTTGTAGAGAAGCTTTTTTGTCCATGCTGGACAAATTTACACATTATGCATAATTTTTTCTTGCATTGAAACATGCCCACTAGTGGGATCAGGGGGGGGGGGGGGGGTCTAGCTTGCGTTTGCAGATCTTACTTGGCACAATTCGACTCTTGATAGATTTTTGCCTTGTGGTAGGAAACTTTGGGTGTGGGTGGAACTCAGAAAAGGATCTTCCAGCAGGATGGGCCAATTCTTGATGAAAATTTTTTCCATTTATTTGTTCATAATTATGCTTGAGGCAAAAAGTTGTTGACTCAAGTATGAAGGGGGCTTGTCGTGGGTTGATAAGTGGATCGGTGGATATGAAGTGTTCTACTGCCATCAGACCTACATCATGGGGAATGGATGTGTAAAGGAAGTGACATCCAGGGATGCCCATATGTACGTGGGTTCCCATGAGTAGAATGATAACATTTCCAGTAGTTGTGTACCGTCTCTGATGTAAGATGTAAGATTCTGTGCCAGAGGTTGTAAAAAGCGATCCACATACATGAAAAAGCCACAGGTGACGCTTTCCATTGAGGCAACGATGGGCCATACTGGTGGATTATTGATGTCTTCATGTATTTTTGGCAGGTGGTAAAAGTACAGGGTTTTGCAAAAAAAAATAATGAAAAAAGAACTCTGGTTTGGAAATAATTTCTTCCTGGAGGGCTCTATTGGCTGATGTGGTAGCTTCCTGAGTGGTATTTAGAGGTTACATCTCTCTGCCTCCAGATATTGATCACCTATGTATTTATACATGGTGATCATATCCCCCCTCAATCGTCTCTTCTAAAAAGAGAACAAATTAAGTTCAGCTAGTCCTTCCTCATAGCCAAGCTCCTCCATGCTTCTTATCAGTTTACTTGCCCTTCTTTGCACTTTCTCCAATTCCCTAATGTCCTTTTTGTGAACTGGTGCCCAAAACTGAACTGCGTATTGCAGATGAGGTCTTACTAATGATTAGGGATATTCGAAATGCGGGTGGTTGAGCATTGCCCGATTGGGTGTTTGCCAATCAGCCGAATTTGCAATGTGCTTGGCGGGATGTTTGCCCGCTGAGCGCACAGTGAATAGGTTGTTAAGGAGCAGGCCTGGAAGCCAGCTGCTGTGTCCTTAAAAACGGATGAGTCATAAGCTGTCAGCAGGCTAACCCACTGTCAGCTGAATGAAAAAAAAAACATTGCCGACAATTGCAAAATGTTAAGAAAAAAAATAGTGGGAGAGACCCCACGCAGTTTAAAACATTTTTTTTTGGTGTGGGGTTCCCCCATAATCCATACCAGACCCTTACCTGAGCATACATCCTGGCAGGCCAAGAAAGGGGGGGCGCGCAAATGCCCTACACTCCTGAACCATACCAGGCCACATGCCCTCAACATGGGGGAGTGTCCCCCCCACCCCAAAGCACCATGTTTATGGGGACAAGGACCTCTACCCCACAACCCTGGACTGTGATTGTAGGGGGCAGGGGGCTTATCGGAACCTGGAAGCCTCTTTAACAAGGGGCCCCCAGATCCCACACCCCATGTGAATGAGTATGGGGTACATTGTAAAAAAAAAGTATCAAAAATAAATAAAACAGACAGTGTTTGACAAAAAAAAAAAAAAAAGTCTCCCGATGTAGATGCATTGTCAATCATGATGCCCGCTACCCTCCAGACCTGAAAAAAGAAAGAAGCTCCACCTGCGATGAAGGTTTCCCGCCAACTGCCTGCTCCGCCATCTGACAGTTCTTAAAATGGTAAGGGGCCCCTTGGCGACATCAACTGGCGGCACCGCCCCATGTGATGTCACGACCCAGCATGCACTGGTCGGTGACGTCACAAGGGGCAGTAGCCTTTGTCACGGGCGGAGCTTTTTTTTATTTTATTAGGGTCTGGCGGTGTGACAGGGGTCATGAGTGACAATAGATCTACATTGAGGGACATTGTTTTATTTTTTTTAATAAAGGAGTTGTCAAAAACTGTGTGTTTTTATTTCTTTTTGACACTTTTTTGTGAATGAGTAGGGGTGCAATGTAATCCATATTCATTTACATGGGGGTGGGATCTGGGGGCCCCCTTGTTAAAGGGGGCTTCCATTTTCCGATGAGCCCCCTGACCACAGACCCTCACAATCACCGCCGAGGGTTGTAGGGAAAAGGCCCTTGTCCCCATCAACATGGGGACACGGTGCTTTGGGGTGGGGGGGCAAAGCCTCCCCCCGCCCCAAAGCACCCTCACCATGTTGATGGCCTAGTATGGTTCAGGAGGGGGGCCACTCACCCCCCCTCTTACCTGGCCTGCCAATCTACATGCTTGGATAATATTTTATGGTATAGATGGTATGATGGTATAGATTTTGGGAAGGACCCCACGCCATTTCTTTTTTAAATTTTGGTGTGGAGTTCCCCTCAAAAAATCCATACCAGACCAAAAGGGCTTGGTATGGATTGAGGGGGACCCCCACGCCATTTTATCTTTAACATTTTTGTATTGCAGCCCAGAAAATCCATTTCAATGTAGTTTTTTTGATAATATATGTCAGTTTTGCTGCAGCAGGTTGTATACATGGTACAGATGCGCCACTTTGCAGGCAGACTAAGGTGACCCCCCCAGGTACTATATTTAAAGGAATTTTTAATTTTTATTGTTTAAGCATCATTAAAAGCACTGCTCCTTTAAAAACAGTATTAAAAAAAATTGCATTGATACATGTCCCCGAGTGCAGTAACCAGCCCCCCATACCCTTTTTTATTTTTTCAAGTTTGGATTACATAGACTTCACGGTTCCCATAGGGTTCACGGTCCGGGTGCAAACTTTTTCCATGTTTGGGTGTTCTGGTGCGAACCGAACTAGGGGATGTTTGGCCCATTTCTACAAATTTTTTGTACAGGGGCAAAATGATGTTTCTCTTTTTGGAGTCTATACCTTTTTTAATACAAGAAATAATTTTGCTTTCTTTAGAAACTGCAGCTTGGCATTGCTTGCTATTAAGTCTATGATCTATCAGAACACCCAGATCCCTTCCCTACCATTTTGTCCCCTCTGTAAAACAGTATGAGAATTCTTATTTATTTTTACATTGCATATTATTGTCCATAATAGTAAGTGAAAATTAATTAATTTCATCCTTTTTTACCTCCTTGATGTTATCCAGAATGTTATTTCTATTTTTAATCCCCAACTCTATACATTTTCATTCCGATGCTTTCTTATAGTACCACTTTTCTTGAAAAATGTATATTTGTACTTTTTATGTGATCTACGTATTCTTGTTATATTTTACAATTTATTTTAATCCACATCTGTCCTTTGAGGATGCCAGAAATCAGCCTAGACTGATGACAGCTGTGTGTAGGTATATATAAATTTCTATTAATTGGTTTGAAATCCTTTGTTTAGATGACCCTAGTGAATCATATGCCATATAATTACCATAAATATATTGTAAACATTGTTCACGTTTATACTGGTCCCTTATTATAAAAATACCGTCAATGAACCTCTTCCATAGTAACAAAACAAGGCCAATTTTTCCCAGAAATTTCCTTCTCCTCCTTTTTAGACATAGACTGGTTAGCTAGACTACACCTCTACACCTTTAGATTGGGGATAGAATTTGTGTTGTACCAAAAATAACTATTTTTCCTTCCCAATGGTAAGCAATCTAAAATAAATCCTGCTAGTTTCAAAGGCACCCCCACTGACCTTTCAAGTGCCCACTTGGTTGCCCCCAACCTGTCTGCACGTTTAACATTTGTTTACTTTTTATTTACATTTTCAAGTTTTGAAATATGTGAATGTGCATTAAGGTGTACACACACAAAAAGCACAGGACACAAATAAGGTCACGCATTTATTTTATTTCTATAGTTATTTTTTATATGGGCAGGGCACATTGTGAGCACGCATTCATTATCTGCACAGAAAAGAGCACAGTAGTTATAACCTATTTCATTTTTGGGTGGAATCACAAAGATTCAGAATCATTTTTTTACAGGTATTTATATAACAACAGTTAATGCAGAGCTTTAAATCACATCAGTCCCTGCCTTCAAGGTGCTTACAATGTAAGGTCCCTATCTCATAAGCATTCATACATACAGGCATACCCCACTTTTAAGTACACAATGGGGTTTATTTACTAAATCCGGAAAGTGCAAAATCAGGCTCACTTCTGCATAGAAACCACTGAGCTTCCAGGTTTTAATACAAAAGCTTAATTGAACAAGTTGGGGTTAGAAGCTCATTAGTTTCTATGCAGAAGTGAGCCTGATTTTGCACTTTCCAGCTTTAGTAAATAAACCCCATTGTGTACTTAAAAGTGGGGTATGCCTGTACGTACACACACATTAGGGTCAGTTTGGACTGGAGCCAGCATGCCTTTGGAATGTAGGAGGAAACCAAAGTACCTGAAGGAAAACCATGCAAGCATAGGGAGAACATGCAAATTCCATTCAGATAGTGTCCGGACCAGAATTTGAACCAGAGACCCCAGTGTTGTAAGGCAGAATATGCAGTAAATATAAATTACAAAAGGGGTTGACAATGTTAACACAATAAATTGTGTTAATATTTAATTCAATTGTGTAATCATGTCAAATGAAATAAGTACAGAGGGATTTTCTTTTCATATGGTTGGATAACTTACTTGTAATAATTACACAGTTTTTTGTGTGAATGTTCTCAAAACCTTTAGTAAATCTGCTTCATGTGGACAGTATCTTTACTCGTTGCCGCTTAGAACACCCCTCCTTTCTGGAAATGCTTTAAATGAGGAGCTTACAAAAGTGATAACGTGGAAAAGTATTAACTAGATGCTTTAAAAATAATTTTACAACCTTACCTGGTTATATTAGAGCTTTGTAAATCATTAATTGACAGCTCTACTATAAAGTACATAATTCCTGGAAAAAAATTATCTTTAGGATAGATGGTTGTCAAAGATCTCAATATGTGCTCTAATGGTTGATGAAGCTTGTCATCATTTAAATTTGATAAAGATGTGCTTAATTTTCTAATAAAATACAAGTTATGTTTTGACTAATTTCTTTGCAATGCCTTACTAACATAATTAACAGCTCAGTGAAGTATGACCATCAGGCATCTACATTTAACAAAGCAAAGGCTATCATTGTATTTATCAAAGGATAAGACTAGGAAAGGGCAATAAAAGGATGGTCTAAAAATCATTGTTTAAATTTAGAAACCTAAATACAGCAGGGAAAATGGTCTTTGTACTGGCTGAAAGTAAGAGTAAGAAAGTTAATTTGCAAAGGAATAGTGTGGTGAATATTCCCTTTGCAAAGAATATGTAATCACTCATATGATTGGTTGATGGGAGGCAGCAGACCACTAGTCACAGATTTACTAAGTTAAAGGAAAACTTGCATTGCACTATTATATCAATTTATATTTCAAGCTCAGGTCAGCTAAAATTCACCTAAATCTTCCTTGTAGTTGTCTCTTACCAAGTTTGGTGCAATTATCAGAACTAATTTGTAGTTCTACACTATACACTACAGTAACACTATAGTAATAAAAAAAACCTGCTCTTTATTGTAGCCACAACTACACACCCAAACCCATTTGAACATATCACCCAGATGCTTGATTCATTCAGTTCATCAAAACCACACATGTTAATTTACTAAAGGAGCACATTTCTCATTTTGCTCTGTAAAGCTAATCATCCAGTCACATACAAATGAAATTCCATTTTTTTTTTATATTTTCTCTGTACATGATTCGGTGATAAGCCCATAAAGTTATAACAAAGATTCCTAATGCTGTGCTTGTATTATCGTGATTAAAACAATGTTATACTTATACTGTATATCATGGTTTTAATGATAATCCCAACTTGTTAGATTTCTTTGGGGGGTTTTATCCATCAACAACTCACAGAAGGAAACCATCTATTCAGTCTGTTAGATTCTGTATTAGTTCAGTTCACTGCAGTCTGGCCTGTGATCTGCTCAAAATGTCATATAAGTACATACAGATACATAGACATAGTTAAATTTGATAACAAAACCAAACCTAATTCAACCTGGATAACATCGGTGAAACAGTGGCATTACCAGTAAAATAGTACATCTGGACTATCTGCATTAAAGTGTACATGTTGGCAAACTCTATTAAATTAGTTGTCTCCCTAAAAGTGCTGAAAAAGAACTGATGATCCTGCCAGAGATGCCATCAGCTCCTAACTTTCTGTAGAGGGTGGACAAAACTGCCGTTGCGGCACTGAAATAGCAGAAGTGAAGTAACAGCAGGCAGCTGGTATGGGGCAAGTGCTGCAAAACTAGGCAAAGAGGAGTTATGGAAATGAAGAAAGGCGAAGCTGCTGATATACTCCAGCAAAAAAGAACCTAGGCAGGGCTGCAATACTGCTTTAGATTTAAGTATAGTAGCGTTAGTGTTGTCAGCCCGCATAGGAAGTTAAGGTCTTTTTTCAGGTATTCCTTTTAGCACTTGGAGCACTTTTTAGAGAAACATAACATGGGGAATGTGCATGTATCGGAGAGCTGTACTAAATAATTTTTTGGGGAGTTTATAACAACCATGAGTTTATGTTCACAATACACTATATTGTCAAAATTATTGGGACGCCTGCCTTTACACACAAATGGACTTTAATGGCATCTCAGTCTTAGCCCATAGGGTTTAATATTGAATTGGCCCACCCTTTGCAGCTACAACAGCTTCAACTCTTCTGGGAAGGCTGTCCACAAGGAATAGGAGTGTGTCTATGTCAATGTTTGACCATTCTTCCATGTTTGACATGGATGAGCAAGTTTGGGGTGAAGGATCTTGACTGGCTTGCACAGTCCTGACCTCAATGCGATAGAACAACTTTGGGATGAATTAAAGCGGAGACTGCGACCCAGGCCTTCTCGTCCAACATCAGTGCCTGACCTCACAAATGCGCTTCTGGAAGAATGGTCAAACATTCCCATAGACACACTCCTAAACCTTGTGAAACAGTCTTCCCAGAAGAGTTGAAGCTGTTATAGCTGCAAAGGGTGGGCCAACTTAATATTGAACCCTACAGACTAAGACTGGGATGCTATGTTCATGTGCGTGTAAAGGCTTTTGACATTATAGTGTACATGGTCTTTGGATGCAGATCTGTCCTTTTCTAAACATCAGTCAAGCCCCTGAACACATTAAAATTTCTTGTCATTATTGTATGGTAACTTTCCACATCTTGTATTGCCAAATATATATATATATATATATATATAAAAAAAGATTAATTACTGTATTTATTGGCGTATAACACTCACTTTTTCACCATGAAAATCGGGTGCAAATAGTGCGTGCGTGTTATATGCCAATACTTCAGTTTTAGCTGCCTCGAAGGGGACAGGGAGGGGGAGCTGGACGAGCACCGTCAGATTACATAACGTGAGAATCTCCTGTTTACTTGGCGGCCCCTGTAATAGGAACTCCCGTCTCCTGGGCCGCCATTGGACCACTGTTCTGTCTATTATAGGAGATTCTTACTGTATGTAATCTGTCAGCGCTCGTCCCGCCCCCCCCCCCCCCCCCCCCCTCCATGTCCCCTCTAGGCTGCAGATGGGCATTGATCAGGCTGCACTGATGGCAATGGTGAGGCTGCTGCATTGATGGCAATGGTGAGGCTGCATTGATGTGGACTAATGAGGCTGCATTGATGGCACTTGTGAGGCTGCAGATGGGCATTAATCAGGCTGCATTGATGGCAATGGTGAGGCTGCAGATGGGCACTGACCCTTATTTTGCTTCAAAGTTCCTTAACTAAAATTTAAGTTTTTTCCTGAAACTTCCCTCTTAAAATGAATGTGCGTGTTATACGCCGGTGCGTGTTATACGCCGATAAATACGGTATATTTACTCAGGCCATTTAGATTGCCAAACATTAACCTCCTTCCTCTAGTGACATATCCAATACGATCCACCTTCCTAGCTCATCTTTATTTCATGTAGCTCAAATGACATATTTCTAATAATTAAAATAGTTCCATTTGACTCTTACTTTTTAAGGATTAAACGTTAATCTGTCCTACCTGTAAACTGATATGTTTATCATTTATCAAATACACCTCTTGCAATAAAGCATTTCTGCTTTTTATCTTTTATGATGGTTTATTATACGTGTGTGTCTATCTATCTATCTATCTATCTATCTATCTATCTATCTATCTATCTATCTATCTATCTATCTATCTATCTATCTATCTATCTATCAATATATATATAGATATATATATATATATATATATATATATAGATACACATATATATATATATATATATATATATATACACACACGCATTATTTACATGTTTAGCTTGTTGCTATTGTTCGCATTTTGCATTATTCTATTTTCATCTGCTGTGCTGAGTGGTAGTCGATTTCCTAGGATGGACCAAATATTTATGGAAGAGGTTGCACTCATCAAGTGCAATCTTCCCCGCACAGTGAGTGTGTAATGCAGAAGGCAGTAGACAATACCAGATATAGGACAGGTCAGTAAAAGGAGAGCTTACAACAAACATGAACACAACCAATACCTTTTTTCCACAAGGAAACACAGGAAAGGTCAACTATAACAAGGGATATTTCCTATGATTGCCTGCAGTCCCCAGCAGCCATCCAGATGTAGTATATCTAGCATTAGAGGTAACTTCACTGGACCATAAAAAGTAAATAAAACATTTGTTTTTCCACTGGGTTCCATTAAAAGAAAATGCATTTCCATGACCTGGCTCCTTCTCCTGAAATCTGAAATCTGAAATCTACCCAACTGTGTTCATTTGTAGAGACTGTTCACTTAGAAAAGAATATGTTCATTTAACATAGTAAATAAGGTAATGTGTTCATTTTGAATGCCCATTGATGAGCAATAGAAATTGTAGTTTTAGTTTACATATGATTGGATTATTAAAGTGAACAGACCGTATTCACTAAGCAAAATCAACATTCATTCTGCTAACTTCACAACCTCTAGTACAGCCTCTCTCTTAAAAAGGGAACCCTTGAAATCATGTTAATGTCTCAGGAAGCTCCTGTTAAAATATTACACCTACAGCTCATGGCACAATTTCATGATCAGTAAATTGTACAAAATATTCAATAAAATAATAAATAACGTAGCATACCTAAAATATTTGACACCTAGCTCAAATCATTGTTAATATTTACCTGCTGTATATGACAAAATAGTTTTCAGTAATACAATGAACTTGACATTAAATAAATATTAATACAAATAGATAGTTGTCATGTTCTATAGCATTAATGGCCAGCATAGAAGTAACCCATTTTTTTTGATGGTCAGTAGAAAATTGCCATCTTGCATTGGTGGTCAGTGAAGCTTAGAGAACAATACTCTGTTGCTTGCTGCTCAAGGAACATACTTCAACTTCAGGAAGAACACTATTTGAGAAAGACTGCTCTTGGGAATCAACCCCAGTATTATTTGGAGATCCACTGGTAGAGTGATGAGTTGTTGACCCAAAATTTAGTTTGTAACTGAGTAAAATTCTATTACCGTACTTTTTGTCACTGTAATGCCACCTTCCATTATATTAAAGTGGTTAAACAGTTGTATTTTAGGTGATACTTTTGTAACATAAGACTTTAAAAAATAGCATTCACTCCTGTAAAAAAACTAAATATAACTTGTAAAATGCTTCTGTAAAAAATACATAATAAAAAAAAAAAAAAAAAAAAAAAATATATATATATATATATATATATATATATATATATATATATATATATATATATATATATATATATATATATATGCAGTGTATGCCTTTCTTCTAAATCTTGTAAAGGCCAGTAAACCTGAAACCTGTATATTATTGTGTATTCAACATAAACACAGTCACAGTATTTAATGAAGATTCTCAACACCTTTAGTAAACTCTTAGTAAGCTCTAACGAGCAGGGCCCTCTGATTCCTCCTGTATTGAATTGTATTGCACTTGTACTGTCTGCCCTAATGTTGTAAAGCACAGCGTAAACTGTTGGCGCTATATAAATCCTGTATATTAATAATAATAAATCAGCCTCTATGCGTTGCATAAACACAGGGGAATTACTAAAAAATGTCTGAAACAAACTTCATCTCCACTGCAGTGTAGCCAATCAGCTTTTACTTTTTCATTTTCTAATCTGTGTGGAAAAAATGAAAGATAGAAGCCGAATGGTTGCTTTTGGCAATGGCACCAGTTGAGAACTTATTTGAGTGAATTAAGACATGCTACATTAAGACAGCCTATTCTGTTTTAATCAATATCACCCCCATGCACTAAAAATGCACTTGACATTTTTTTTTAATGCACTGCACTACAATGGGTTATATCAGGTGGTGTGTTGTGGTGCACTGAAATGCATGGGCATTGGTGTGCCATGGCAAGGTACATTGGCTTTGTATTCAAAATAATGGTTACCGCAGTGCTAAGCAATGCTAACTATGCACTGCAATAATGTGTTGTAGAACACATTTTACCTCACAGTGCAATGCATCAGTGTAAAAGGAGCCTTAAAATTAAATGGTCACATATAAAGAAAGAGCAAAGTATTGTAGGGCAGAATTTAAAGTAGGAATCGCTGTTACCTATAAATTGACACACTGATTCAAACAGGCATAAAGGTGCCTGCAGGTACCTACAGCAGCTCTGAAGTCTCATCCGAAACCTTTCCAGAACCA
The DNA here is from genome assembly GCF_042186555.1 of Aquarana catesbeiana. NCBI lineage: Eukaryota > Metazoa > Chordata > Amphibia > Anura > Ranidae > Aquarana > Aquarana catesbeiana. The sequence continues at coordinate 425,161,972 of NC_133328.1, forward strand.
CAAAGTCTTCTACACTCACTGGCCACTTTAGTAGGCACACCTGTCTAATTGTTGGTAACACAAATTGCTAATCAGCCAATTACATGGCAGTAACCCAATGCATTTGGGCATCTAGGTGTGGTGGAGACGACTTGCTGAAGTTCAAACTGAGCATCAGAATGGGGAAGAAAGGGGATTTAATTGACTTTGGCAGGCTGGTCTGAGTATCTCAAAAACTGCTGATCTACTGGGATTTTCATGCACAACCATCTAGGGTTTACAGAGAATGGCCCGAAAAAGAGAAAATATCCAGTGAGCGTCAGTTGTGTGGGCGAAAATGCTTTGTTGATGTCAGAAGTCAGGGGAGATTAGTTTGAGATGATAGAAAGGCAACAGTAACTCAAATAAGCACTTGTTACAACCAAGGTATGCAAAATACCATCTCGGAGTGCACAACACATTGAACCTTGAAGCAGATGGGCTACAGCAGCGGAAGCTGCTGTAGCAGCTTCTGTCAGCTAAGAACAGGAAACTGAAGCTACAATTCGCACAGACTCACCAAAATTGGACAATAGAAGATTGGAAAAACGTTGACTGGTCTGATGAGTCACGATTGCAGCCGTGACATTGAGATGGCAGGGTCAATTATTAATTTTGTTACTTTGTAGTATTTGGTAGTCTCCATCATCCTTGCTACTTTATCCAAAACTAAAAGAAAAGGTTTTGGTTTTACATATACTTCATCTCCTAGAAAAGCAAAATGATACTTTACCTAACAAATGAAAAATTACCTTTTCTTCTCTGGAAAAATAGGCTCTAAGCTGTTTTGGATTTTGATAGGATACAACTTTTTTTAATTGATTTAGATGTTAAGAAATGTTTGATTTATGCCAGATTATTTGATAGCAGGGCACACACTGCTGATGTCATACTGAAAATGCTTGACATCGGTCTATGTATTTTTCTCCTAAGTAATATATTATTTTGGCTGCTCACAGAAGGTCATTGTGTTTTGTGAACGGTATGTGAAGTGTAATACAGAGAGCTCAGATGTCAGCAAGAAATAATAACAAATAATCCTGTGCCTTAAAAATATTGTGACTAAAAAGGGTCACCGTGCTCCTTCATAATGTTTCAGCATTGAATAGTTTGACATTTTACCGCTCTTATCTCACCAAGGACTAAGACAGAAATTGCTTTATGACTGAATCATTTTATAAGGTGTACAGACAGTTACCTAATGTAAAAAAGTCAAACAACTTATTCAGGCTTAGCCTATAGTAACCAATCAATCAGATCTTCGTTAACTGTAGTTAAGAATCTCGAATTGTGTTTAGCTACTATGAACTTCTTGAACTTGGCAATTTGCATTTTGTCTTATTGACTAATATTTATATTTTGAATTGGATTATGACTATGAAAGAAAAAGCATATTGTGCACAGAAAATTATAAGGGCCCTTTCACATGTGCGGACCGTTCATTAGAACAGTTCAGTCACCTAGTTTGTTGTCAGTAAAGATCAGTTTTCATCCATTTTCATTTCCGTATTACATCCGTTGTCGTCCGTTTTCCATCCATTGTCATCCGTTTTCCATTCGTTGTCATCCGTTTTCCATTCGTTGTCATCCGTATTCCATCCATTGTCATCCGTTTTGCATCTGTTTTACACCCGTGTTACACCCGTGTATGTCCGTTTTTCATCCGTTTCTGTTTTTTCTTCTGTTTTTTCTTCTTTTTTTTCAGAACTGTATTTAATCATTTTTTCATGAATTATGGGAATTTTCCCATGATTCCTTGTATTCCCCAGCGTGCATTGTGCTTCCCATGCTGCTTTGTGGTTTCAGCTTGCTTTGTGTTTCCTGATTTCTTGCTGTAGTGTACGTGCTTATTTAGAGCAATGGATTTTGTCAGATTTTTTGAGCATGTGACATTATTTGTCATGCTATCTTATTGGAGGAGACAGAAAAGCATGACCAGGAAGATTTCTGCAATAAGACGCAGGTACCGGACACATCCCATGCTGCTCAAGAGGCCCACTGAAGGGTTTTTTGCTCTGCAGTATGCAGATCTGTGACATTTCCCACAAAAATTTTTTAATTTTACGCGAATGTCTGTACCAACGTTTGAATTTTTATTAGAAAAGTTGCATCCCTTTTGGAAAGGATGAACACGGATATGAGACGTTGTGTGCCACCAGAGGAGCAACTTCTACTTACCCTGAGGTAAGCCAGCCAGCCTTTCTGCTTGATTATATCCAGCATAATGTAGGATTCCTTTCATCATTTGTTCTACTCTTCCTAGGTTTCTGGCATCTGGACTATCCTATACGTCCCTAAACCACTACTTTTTGGTGGGAACCTCTACAATTTCTGGAATTGTGCACAACACCTGTCAAGCAATATGGGAGGAGCTTCGGTGTACTGCAATGCCTGTTCCAGATACATCCCTGTGGCAGGAAATTGCAAATGGGTTTTGGAAGAAGACCCAATTCCCTAATTGTGTTTTAGCCCTGGATGGGAAACGCATCCGAATTCAGATGCCACCTGGATCTGGCTTACAATATTTTAACTATAAGAAATACTTCTCCCTTGTGCTTATGGCAATCTGTGACAGTAATTATAAGTTTGTAGCTGTAGATATTGAGGCGTATGGATGTACTGCAGACTCAAGAGTGTTTACAGCATCAGAAATGGGGAGAAGACTACTTGAGGGCCACTTTCATTTACCATCAGACAAACCTCTTCCAGGAACTGTAGGGCCAGATATGCCACATGTGCTTGTAGCTGATGAGGAATTTGCAATTTCTAGGCATCTCCTAAGGCCTTATGCCAGGCACAATCTAACCCCCCCCAAAAAAAAATTTTTGACTATCTGTTGAGTCGTGCAAGGCACCTTATTGAATGCACCTTTGGCATTTTGACAAGCAAGTGGCGCATATTCCATACAACAATTCAACTGAGCCAGGAGAATGCCGAACTAGCTATAGAAGCATGTTGTGTCCTCCATAATATTATATGTGAGAAAGAAGCAATTACTGTTGAGGAAGAGGACGAGATCGATTTACCCTGTGTACGGTTTACCGGACTGTGACTCAACAATTCAGTCGTTACCATGCGTGATACGTTTGCAAACTGTTTCATGTCCCCGGAGGGAGAGGTTCCGTGGCAGTATTAACATGTGTAAAAACACTCACCAGGCACTTTATTAGGTACAATTTGCTAATACCATGTTTGACCCCCTTTTTGGTACCCTGCATTGTATTTGATTTCCCATAGAAAATGGAAATTCAATAGTTTGACGAAATAATACATTTTCATGTTAGCAGTATAGCAGTCTTGTGGCCTCTATCAGTGTATGATTAAAGCTTGTTGTTTTCAGTCTCCTTGTGCCAACATCGATCATCACTCACCCTAGGACCATCACATTCGTTTATATCAGTTGTTTTTGGTTTATATAGAGTACAATAATAAAATTACATTTTCCATGCAGTCAATTATTTTTATTAATAATGGACAATGACCACAACAAATATCTCAAAAATTATTACAAACATATTTTTGTACAAACATATACACATATATAACATCTAGTGTTTCAGTGCAAACTTGGTGGCCAACTACAACGGGGCAACTTAAAATGGGTATTCTTTAAAGGTCCTGATAATAAGGACTGTGGGAAGTGGAATAGGGAGTGGATGACTGGGGGGAATGACTGTATGAAGTGGCCTGTGAACTGGAGGACTCATGGGTGGGTGCCACTTGCGGTGGGGGTACAACATTTTGGGCAGAGGGGGCTGGTGCATGTTGGTGATGGAGGTTAATGCCTGGATGATATGGTTGGTGAAATTAATGTTGTGGAGCTTGCTCACCATGGTTTGGACGTTGGTGATGGGTAATGACTGGTGGCATGGGTTCTCCGGACATTGCAGCCCTTATGCACACACCAGTAAAATTAAAGATCGACATTTGAACATCCATTTTACGCTCAGTTGGAACTTTAACTAGATGGTACATATTCCTAACAAAACTAGCATCCTCGTTATTGGGGTCTGAAAATGGGTCGGTGGTATCAGCCCTTCTTGTTGCCCTCATCTCCTCCATAAAACTTAACATGGCTGCATCCATGTCACGTTTGGGATGTCCGTGACGTTTCCTGGCTCTCGGTGCGGTAGCTCCAACAGAACGAATCTGAGGGATGGAACATTTATTAGCACATTTTATTTTGTCAACATTTCAAAATGGGGCTTTTTATACAGGATACTTACAGGCACACGTCTTTCAAGCGTGGCTGTTGCTGTCAATTGGGAGGACGGGTTTTCTTCGGGACCTTGCTTGTTAACTCCCATATCTTCTTCTTGCGCAGGCTGGGTATCCACTGCATCCCCCTCCTCTTCTGTTTCAGAAATGTTGCTGGTGGTACTGTAAAATATTTGTACATGGATTACAGCTCAGTACAGTATAGTTATTACAATATATAGATACATGTGTGTCATTACTGTTAAATTGGTTGTAAACCTTACAGACCACTTTTACCTACAGGTAGGTGCAAGAAATATCTCCTAAACCTACACGGTTTAGGAGATATTTAAGATATTTGCTGAAAACACGTCAACAATGGCGCCTGACTAGGCATGCCGTTTCTGAAGGCGATCGTGCCGTGACTGGTGGCTCCCGCACGCATGACGTAATCGTGGCTACGGCCAGTCACAGCACCGGAGCCGCGATACCCGGAAGTCACTCCAGGAGTGATGGCGACGGAGGAGGGGAATGAGGGCCACTGCGGGGGCTTCGATCTCAGGTAAGTAATTCATAATGAGCTAGTATGCTATGCATACTAGCTCATTATGCCTGTAGGTTTTTTTTTTTTTTTTCATGGTTTTCTTCCTCTTTGGAGTATATGATTATTTCAACTAGGCCAAATAATTTAATATAGGGGAGAAATAATGTATTTACTTACCTTCTTAAGTCCATCGCACATCTCAAGAAGTCCAGCATCTCAAAGAAGGGGCTTTTTTTTTTGCTGGATGATCCTGCTCTGCTCCGTCTTTTTGCTTCCTCTTTCAGCTCCCGCCTATAGTGGTCTCTTAGGGATCTCCACCTTGTCATTATTTTTTCGCCTGCATAGGAACAGTAGACACAATGAACTGATAGAACTCCAACATGACAATTTTGTATACTATTTAAAACCCATATGGGAAATACAGAGGTTTTTAACAACAATTTTTGTCAGTTTTACATATAGGTAAGCCTATAAAATGGCTTCACTAGAAGTACTGTAATTATCTCTGCGCCGTTTAGGATATATTTGCTGTACACTGCTGGATGACAATGTGGCAGGTGACGTGGCAGGTGACGTTTGCAGGTGACGTGGCCAGGTGACGTGGCAGGTGAAGTTTGCATGTGACGTGGCAGGTGACGTTTGCAGGTGATGTGGCCAGGTCACATGGCAGGTGACGTGGCCAGGTGACGTGGCCAGGTGACGTGGCCAGGTGACATGGCAGGTGACGTGGCAGGTGGACAATCCGTGGCAGGTGATGTGGCAAATGACACGCTAAATACAAATATACACGCTAAACGAGGCTCAACGCGGCATGCAAATGCGGCAAAATGGGCGTTTCTAAACCCTGGTTTCAAGCTTCATTCAGAAGAGTTTGCACCAGCGAAACGTGTACATGGGGCCTAATGTAGGAGAAGAGTATTGGAATTTGCATGATGAGTTGTACTACAATTTTCAGGATGCTGACAAATGGGTGTACTACAAGTTTAACCATGCCAACCCACCCCCATCCCACAAAATGCTTACCACATATCCGACGGTGTCTATTACTGAGCGACAACCAGTTTGGAGTGATCTCCTCAAATATTTCTTCCCGCTTCATGCTTGTGCTGTTTCGGTCACTGAATTCTGCACTTCTCTTGTCCCATAACGCTGGCCTGGCATGCGCAAGTTGGATGAGCTGCTCATGGGATACATCTCTCGCCATTTTTTCCCTTTCTCCTCTCTCCAGCATGTGCTTGTGCATGTGACTTTACTAACTACCTGGGTCATAGGTTAATTGTAATGTATGCGTATTGAATTACATATTTTGATGAAAAACGGATGTCAGCGGATCGGATGTTAACGGATTGTCTGCCAAAAATTAGGGTTTTCTTCCGTCCAAAAAAATGGAGCTGAATGGAGACGGATGTTAACGGATGTTAGCGGATGATCATCCGCTAACGTCCTCTATCCCATAGAGTAGCATTGAGGTCCATTTTAATCCGTAAACGGATGTATAAAAAAACGGACGAACGCTCCGCATGTGTGAAAGGGACCTTAGGAAAAATGTACAAGGGTAGCTTTACAGTACATAGCAAATGAACATAAACAGTAAGCAAAAATATACAAAACATATGTTGTGTACTGACAGGGGGATGCCCCCCCCCCCACCAGAACACTCCAATCAGCGCTCTCAGCCACTGAGAGTGCTGATCGGGAACCGGTCGCCTGTTGGGTTTCCAGCATGCTTGTCTAACAAAAGCCGGTCAAACGGTTGGCTTCTGTTAGGCCGGCTGCCACACAAACAGGCTGAATGTCAGACAGTTTTTATTGAACCGATCAATGTCATCTGGCATTCGGGCCAGTGTGTATGGGGCTTTAGATGTAATACTCAATGTTCCCATTGCACACGTTCCTGGATAAATTTGGGTGCTGCAGCAACAACCAGCTGTAAACTGGTTCAGAAAATCACAAGGGAGATATTTGCCAGCACACCATGGATCAACGTAATAGCGTCCAAACGGATTGTTTATTGCATGATCACATCACAAAAACAGTGCAATGTTTTGGAGTCAGGCAGGACCCTTTCAAAAGGCCCCTTCGTCAGGCATCATATGCCTCACGAAGGGGTCCTGCGTGACTCCGAAAAATTGCACTGTTCTTGTGACATGATCATGCAATAAACAATCCGTTTGGACGCTAATATGTTGATCCATGGTGTGCTGCCAAATATCTCCCTTGGAGCTAAAGATGGACACATAGTAATTGGCCAAGTGGGCCATCTAAGTAGAAACGATCATACACAGAGACAGACAGTGGCGGCTGGTGAAGTTTTGATCCCTCCCACTTCTCATAAGCCCCACCCCTTATAGAATCCACCCTCTCCGTCCCCTATATTCCACTTGCTTCCACCCATGGTGCCAGGAGTATACAGCTCAGCATCATAGTACAGAGTATACAACATCAGCATCACAGGACAGAGTATAAAGCCCCAGCTTCAAAGGACAGAGTATATAGCTCAGCCTCACAGATCAAGGTATACAGATCAGTGTATACAGCTCAGGGAATACAGATCAGGGTATACAGGTCAAGGAATAAAGCTCAGGGTATACAGATCAGGGAATACAGATCAGGGAGTACAGCTAAGGGTATACAGCTCAGGGTGTACAGATCAGAGTGTACAGCTCAGGGTATACAGCTCATGGTATACAGATCAGCCTCACTCGTGGCTCTGACTGTACCCACCCGCTCGCGGCTCTGACAGCACCGCGTGGGTGGTCCGACACTTACTGACCAGTGCTGAGTCCTGTGTCTCCACCAGAGCAGTAGCCGCGGGGATGTCCTTCCTCGTGTCTCTTCTACTCCTGCCTCTTCTTCCTAAGCACCAGGCATCCAATATTGGCTATTTGGCCAATTGGGAAACAGGTCTGACGACCTGCCTCCTGATTGGTGTGGGAGGAACGTTAGTGTAAAATAGCGAAAATTCATTTGCTATCATCACACAATTGGGTGGGATCAGGGCGCACTCTCTGTGCCCGAGCTCACCCTATTTTGAAGCCTATTAGAGCCTTTAATTAGGTGCTTCAAAAAATCCCACCTCTGCCATAGGAATCCATGCGTCCGGTGTCCTGAAAATAAGCGTGCGTGCGACCACAAAGAGGGGAGTGACAGCTTATCATGGAACACTGCGAGAGGCAGAGAAGGCTGAGTAGAAGCTAGGAAAAGAGGGAGAGTGATAGAGGGAAATAGACAAAAATGACAATGAACAGGGAAGAAAGAAAGAAAGAAAGAAAGAAAGAAAGAAAGAAAAAGAAAGAATGCAGAGTGTGAGCTGATAAGTGACAGTAAAAGGGAAGTGGAAGAGGGAGTAGACAGTGGGACATAATTATGGATAAAAAAAAAAAGAGACTGATTATGAGCTGATTATGGACAACTGATATATGTTAACTATTGTAACAGAAAAGATCCATCTCACTGTGCAATGAGAACAATAGCTATACGCCAAAAATGTACAACCACCCCAAAAGCTATTAAGCTGGCCATAGAAGGATATGGTTATTACAGCTCAATAGAAGTTGATCAAACGATTGACTTCTGTCGAACAGGAATGTTAGAAAACTTTTGATTAGTAAATGCAGCTGCTGATTAGTGTATGTAAAAAAAAATAGTCCTCTATTCCCAACCTTAGTGTTTATAGTCTGTTATCTTATGTTGTCTATGGACTTTCCAAAGTTGGCCATACACCAGTAGCATTGCTATTGAAAATTAGCATTTTTTAAATGACTGTTTAGATTTTGTAATGGTTAGTGGTTATTTAAACTAGGATTAAGGGGGGAGGGGGAGCTAGAATTCAATCAGGCAGACAGGTCAGTTATGGGTCAGACATTAATGGGGGTGGAATGGGGATAGATGGGGGAAGAGTTATGGCAGGTAACAAGAAGGTTCCTATGTTACAATTAACCATTGGAAATTATAGTACTATTTGTACTACTAAAAAAGATATGCAAAACACAAGCAAAATGTAATAATGCATTAAACCATTTGTTCACCAATGCCAGAAGTCTGCCAAGCAAAATAGGTGAGTTGGAAACTGGTGCATAAAGAGAAGTATGATTTAATTGGTATTGCTGAATCTTTGCTTCATTCTTCACATAACTGGGCTATTAATATTCATGACTATGTACTCTTTTAGAGACAGGGTAAAAAGGAAAGGTGGCGGTGTTTGTCTCCATGTGAGAAGTGATCTCAAAGTGAGTGTAAAGAAGACCTAGCTGTTGGAGTGTGTGATGAGGCTGGAGCATTACGGGTGGAACTGAATATAGGTGTGTGTAGGTCAAAGTTAATCTTTGGAGTTTGTTATAGGCCACCCAGTGTTAATGAGGAGGTGGAGACTTAACTCGTTGTACAGATGGAGAGGGCTGCAAGGGCTGGGACGGTGATAATAATGGGGGATTTAAACTACCCTGATATTGACTGTAGTAATGGAACTGCAGGAGCAGTTAAAGGGCAAAAATGTTTAAACCGATCACAAAACAATTTTATGGTACAGTTCATAGAGGCCCCCAACAAGGAATGATACTCTGCTGGACCTGATAATCTCAAACCATGCAGAGCTTATATATGTTTACATAAAAAAAAAATCTGGGTAGCAGTGACCATAACATGATTTCATTAAAATGTTAGCTGTAAGCAACAAACACATACTGGTAAGATAAAAACACAGTGTTTGTTAAGTCAAAATGATCAATTACTGGCAGCCCCTCTATTATAGGCAGGCATACCACACTATGTAAGTAATTTCTAAAAACGAGGCTTGTAAATAACTATTTAAAGTGATCTTCAGGCCAGTCACATGACTCGCGGCCGCTTTACATGTTCCGATACATGGCTTCTGCAGGAGGGGCAGAGATCTCCCTCTGACGTCAGCCCAGGAGGTCACGTGGCCGCTCAGCCCCTCCCGTAGAAGCACTGTCTTGGAGATGTAAAGCAGCCCCGAGTCACATGACTGGCCTGAAGTTAACTCCAAATATGTATTTACAAGCCTCGTTTTTAGAAAAAACTTAGTGTGGTATACCTGTCTATAATAGAGGGGCTGGAAGTGACCATTGTAAGTTTTTTATTTTTAATAATAGTGGCTGGGCAGAGACGCAGACACGGAGCTGACAGGCAGGGAGGAGGGGGTGAGGGGGAGAGAGGAGAGCAGAGAGGACAGCTGTGGTTAAAGAGGGGACATACGCTGACCATGGTGGTCAGGGCTCAGCAGCCCTGATTTTCATGGTCAGCGCAGAGAGGGGGATTTTTTTTGCCCTCATTTCAGATCTACCCCTCAGATTTACAGCGACTGCACTTCCAAGTGCACTTGCCTTTCGTAAATAACCCCCTTTAACTTTAGAAGAGCAAATTTTCCAAGGATGAGGCTGCTTTCCTAAACTTAGAGTGGGAGGGAATATTGCCATCAATGAACACAGAACAGAAATGGGAATTCTTCAAAACAACTGTATGTGAACACACTGCAAAGTATATTCCCATGGGCAACAAGTTTAAAAGGCCAAAAATAAAACTTATGAGGCACACGGCCAAAGTTTAAAAAGCTATAAATCATAAGAAAATAACTTTTAAAAAATATACAAATGAAGGAACACTATCTTCGTTTAATTGCTACAAAGAGTATAACAGAATATGTAAAAAGGAAATGAAGGATGCAAAAATGAAAACGAACAAAAGATTGCAAAAGATAGTAGGACAAACCCCACAAAAACTTTTCAAATATATTAATAGTCAAAAGGTCAGGTCTGAGCATGTATGCCCTTTACAAAATAATCTGGAGCGGGTGATTGGAGACAAAGAGAAGGCAAATGTATTAAATGCTATCTTCAGATCTGTGTATACAAAGGAGCAAGGGGAAGCTCATGTCCATAATGAGGATTGACACAGCCCCAAATGAACCACTATGGTTCAAAATTGATATGGTCCAGAAATATTTAGACAGCATAAAAGTTAACAAAGCACCTGGACCAGATGGCATCCACCCACTGATCCTAAAAGCTCTGTCATTTCAAAGCCATTGTTTCTAATTTTTAGGGACTCTTTAATGACTGGCATAGTACCACTGGAGTAGCCTAAGGCCATTGTGGTGCCTATATTTATAAAGGGATCAAAGTCTTTACCAAATAACTATAGACTTGTTAGTTTAACTTCTATAGTTGGGAAGATACTAGAGAGTTTAATAAAAGACCACATAGGAGAGTTCTTGCTGAAACAATATATTTAACAGACAGCATGGATTCATGAAAGACAGAAGTTGTCAGACAAATCTGATTCATTTTTATGAGGAGGTAAGTAAAACCTTAGATGAAGGAGTGGCTGTGGACGAGGTGTACTTGGACTTTGCCAAAGTGCTTGACACAGTTCCCCATACACGGCTAATGTGTAAGGTAAAGTATACAGGCTTAGAAAAATCAGTTTGTAAATGGAAGGAAAACTGGATAAAAGAACAATTTCAGAGAGTAGTTAATGATTCTTACTCTGAACGGTCTAAGGTTATTAGTGGCGTACCCCAAGGTTCAATGTTGGGAACCTTACTTTTCAATATATTTATAAATGATAAAGGATCTGGGATTAAAAGTATATTCCTGTCGCATCATGGCAGCATACACTTTGGGTTGTGACTCCGCCTCCACAACCTGATAGGACTACATAGCTATAAATTAATGAGTAGGCACCCGCCCCAGTATTCTTATTTTTCCTCACCTGTCAGGACCGCACGGATCAGCACCCCCTTACCGCTTCGCCCCAGCCAGGTTCTAGCCTCTCCTGGGTGGAAGTCCTTCCTGTACAGCCTCTAAACGAGCTAAATGGACGGAGCCCCACTCTGGTGATCTCAGGGGCACCCCCCTTTTTTTCATATTTATGCCTGACCATGATATAAGCCTTAAACAGGCTTGACGTGTTAGCAGCCCATATAAAGCCTTAAATAGGCTTGCTGGTGGAATGGCCTCGGAAATCTCAGCTTGGCCTCAGGAAATAAGCCTTAAATAGGCTTTGTTGTGTGCAGCAGTCTCCCCCCCCCCACTCTCTCCTACCTTCTGGGCTCTGTTGTCCTCCAAACCATCCCCTGTGATCGCCGAGCGTCCTCGGTGTTCTCGCGCATGCGCAGTGTGTCGTTTCAGGGCGCTTCTCTGCCTTTGCTAGGTTCCAAGATGGCGCCGGGTGTCTCGCGGCGCTACTGCGCATGCGCGAGCACTCGGGCGCTAATGGCTGCAGTTTTAAAAAGCCTCAATGTCAGTTTTTCACTACTGCTGCTGTGTGACTGACCTGAGACAGTTTTTTCTCTTAAAAAACGCTCTACAAAGGTAGGTATCCTGTCTTTGGGCCCAGCTGTCCCCTAAACTTAATCCTTACTGTTTCTGCAGGTTTCACCACTCCTCCACTATGGAGACCGCTGCCCCAGCAGATCTCCGCCAGCCTAATAGGTAAGGGGGGAAGACATGGTAAGTAGTGAAGATTGAAAACGAGAGCACTACTAATGCTACCTAAATTGGTCAGCCCTATCAGGTCCTCAGGAACGTCTGCTTCAAGACAGAGAGACACCTCGCGTAGAAGAAGTCGCTCCAGACACAGACGGAGCCGTTCCTATCGCAGGAGAAGCCGCTCGAGAGGGAGCAGCAGAAGGAGCCAGTCTAGATCATATTCTAGACTAGGGATGAGCTTCGAGTTCGACCCGAACATTGGCTGTTCGCAAGTTCGCCGAACAGCGAACAATTTGGGGTGTTCGCGGCAAATTCGAATGCCGCGGAACACCCTTTAAAATTCTATGGGAGAAATCAAAAGTGCTAATTTTAAAGGCTAATATGCAAGTTGGTAAGTACATAGATGCAAACATATTTAAAGTCCACCATCTTAGAAATGAGATTACTAGATATCAATCTTGGTATAAAGAGTTCAATAAGCTGCGGTGACCAGGGACTGTTGAACGTATCCCAGAAGGTAAGGGGGGAATTCCATTCGTTCAACTCACTCAAATAGAAAATGCTATAATAGGCTTCAAAAGGCTTCATCGAAGGTAAAGCGGGGGGAAAGGGGTGAGAGAGGTGGTTAAACAGAAAACGGGCATGGAAATCTCAAAGAGAAGAAAATTGTTTACTATCACAACAACCTTTGAGAGAGCATAACAATGCTTATGACTGATTGATGAAAGCATTGATATCCCAGTCTACATTAAGCCCATGGGGTACATAGCATTTAATGAGATGTATCCAAAAGGTCTCTAGTTTGGAGACACCTCTCACCTTTGGTTCCCCCCTCCAATGTGGTATGAATCTGTCTATAATTTGAAACATTGTTCCGGATGGATTTTGATCATGATGATATAGGTAGTGTTTTGGTACGCTATGGTTTGTGCGTCCCTTTTTTATAGCTGTGATATGTTCGTTCACTCTTATAGTAAAATTGCGTTTTGTGCGACCAATATATTGTTTTCCACAAGGACAGGTGATGAGATAAACGATAAATTTTGTGGTACAGGTAGCAAAACTTTTCATTCTATATTCCTTCCCAGTTGTAGATGAAGAGAATGTTTCGATCTTTCGTGCTTTACAAGTATTGAGTTTGCATACGGAGCATTTTCGGCAAGGGTAGAAGCCTTTTAGGTCGTGGAAAAAGGAAGGAGCTTTCGGAGGTTCTATCACTCCTGGAGCGATCTGCCCCCCTATTGATGGCGCAAACTTTTAATTTTGGGACATTTTACAAATATTTTGAGCCTAGTTTTTACCGCCCATTTTTTGTATTTTACTACCAAAACCTATTTTTAATAAACGTCGCCACGTTTGAGAAAGATTTACACCATGTGGAAGTTTTTTTCTTTTTTTCTTGTTTCAACTACAAAAACGGTATTGGCTGCTGAGGATTAGGTTTCCGTTACCTGAAGATTTTGGTTGACCCCGGCCTCCAGCTACGCCCTGCCAAGGGCACACCATTAGATGACACCTGGGAAAGAGGCGTGCCTTCCGGTGACACTAAGAAAATTCTACCCAGGAACGACATACGGCTCTACAGCCCCACACCGCTTGACGGTACAAAGCTCGTTTGACTCACCGCTAAGGGCCTGTGAGTCCACCTGATCTGGTAAGGGCATTATATACCTGTTTCTTTTGGGCCAAAGTCACCACTCTAAGGGAGGAATCCTACCTCTGAACAGGGATACGTTCAACAGTCCCTGGTCACCGCAGCTTATTGAACTCTTTATACCAAGATTGATATCTAGTAATCTCATTTCTAAGATGGTGGACTTTAAATATGTTTGCATCTATGTACTTACCATTTTGATGGACTTTTGATTGTATATTTATTTATTTCAGCCCCCCTCCCCTTAGGGAGACATAGTACTTGGTATACATCATTGTATTAGCTTTAATAATATTTTTTTCTTTAGCTTCCTTTTTTTGTTTGATTAGAACCTGGAGTTGAACCTCCAAGTACCAGTCTGATAGGTGTTCCCTATTTGTCACGATACGGAACATCTATCTCCTAAACCTTCACTTAGCACACAGATATAGATATATCTTTGCACGAATTTCTTTATTAATGTTGAATTCACCCATGGGGAAGTGCGGGTGGGGAAGGTGATATCTCCCTCACTCCAACCCCTCCCCTTTTCTTTTTCCTTTTTTGTACATATCTGAGGATTGTACATCCCTCTCCTTGTGACAGGGTTAACACCACCTCTAACAAGGTATCACCACTAGCGCCACACTTTATATTTCTTTTCATATTTACACAGGTCAAGTAGTTGTGTTGGCTGCTCTATTTTTTGAGAGTTGGTGCAAATTTTTTTGTATATATAATATGCAAGTTATTGTCATAAAAAGTGTTTGGGGACCTGGGTCCTGCCCCAGGGGACATGGATCAATGCAAAAAAAAGTTTTAAAAACGGCCGTTTTTTCAGGAGCAGTGATTTTAATAATGCTTAAAGTCAAACAATAAAAGTGTAATATCCCTGTAATTTCGTAGCTGGGGGGTGTCTATAGTATGCCTGTAAAGGGGCGCATGTTTCCTGTGTTTAGAACAGTCTGACAGCAAAATGACATTTTGAAGGAAAAAACTCATTTAAAACTACCCGCGGCTATTGCATTGCCGACAATACACATAAAAGTTAATTGGTAAAAATGGCATGGGAATTCCCCAAAGGGGAACCCCGAACCAAAATTTAAAAAAAAAAATGACGTGGGAGTCCCCCTAAATTCCATACCAGGCCCTTCAGGTCTGATATGGATATTAAGGGGAACTCCGGCCAAAATTAAAAAAAAAAAATGACGTGGGGTTCCCCCTAAATTCCATACCAGACCCTTCAGGTCTGGTATGGATTTTAAGGGGAACCCCGCGCCAAAAAAAAAAAAAAAAACGGCGTGGGGTCCCCCCAAAGATCCATACCAGACCCTTATCCGAGCACGCAACCTGGCAGGCCGCAGGAAAAGAGGGGGGGACGAGAGTGCGCCCCCCCTCCTGAACCGTACCAGGCCACATGCCCTCAACATTGGGAGGGTGCTTTGGGGTAGCCCCCCAAAACACCTTGTCCCCATGTTGACAAGGACAAGGGCCTCATCCCCACAACCCTGGCCGGTGGTTGTGGGGGTCTGCGGGCGGGGGGCTTATCGGAATCTGGAAGCCCCCTTTAACAAGGGGACCCCCAGATCCCGGCCCCCCCCCTGTGTGAAATGGTAAGGGGGTACAAAAGTACCCCTACCATTTCACTAAAAAACTGTCAAAAATGTTAAAAATGACAAGAGACAGTTTTTGACAATTCCTTTATTTAAATACTTCTTCTTTCTTCTATCTTCCTTCTATCTTCCTTCATCTTCTGGTTCTTCTGGCTCTTCTGGTTCTTCCTCCGGCGTTCTCGTCCAGCATCTCCTCCGCGGCGTCTTCTATCTTCTTCTCCTCGGGCCGCTCCGCACCCATGGCATGGGGGGAGGCTCCCGCTCTTCTCTTCTTCTTCATCTTCTTCTCTTCTTCTTTTCTTCACTTCTTCATTTTCTTCTCCGGGCCGCTCCGCACCCATGCTGGCATGGAGGGAGGCTCCCGCTGTTTGACGGCGCTCCTCGTCTGACAGTTCTTAAATAACGGGGGGCGGGGCCACCCGGTGACCCCGCCCCCCTCTGACGCACGGTGACTTGACGGGACTTCCCTGTGACGTCACGGGGAATGCCACAGGGAAGTCCCGTCATGTCCTGTGCATCAGAGGGGGGCGGGGTCACCGGGTGGCCCCGCCCCCCGTTATTTAAGAACTGTCAGACGAGGAGCGCCGTCACACAGTGGGAGCCTCCCTCCATGCCAGCATGGGTGCAGAGCGGCCCGAGGAGAAGAAGATAGAAGACGCCGCGGAGGAGATGCTGGACGAGAACGCCGGAGGAAGAACCAGAAGAGCCAGAAGAACCAGAAGATGAAGGAAGATAGAAGAAAGAAGAAGTATTTAAATAAAGGAATTGTCAAAAACTGTCTCTTGTCATTTTTACCATTTTTGACAGTTTTTTAGTGAAATGGTAGGAGTACTTTTGTACCCCCTTACCATTTCACACAGGGGGGGGCCGGGATCTGGGGGTCCCCTTGTTAAAGGGGGCTTCCAGACTCCGATAAGCCCCCCGCCCGCAGACCCCCACAACCACCGGCCAGGGTTGTGGGGATGAGGCCCTTGTCCTCATCAACATGGGGACAAGGTGTTTTGGGGGACTACCCCAAAGCACCCTCCCAATGTTGAGGGCATGTGGCCTGGTACGGGTTCAGGAGGGGGGGCCGCACTCTCGTCCCCCCCTCTTTTCCTGCGGCCTGCCAGGTTGCGTGCTCGGATAAGGGTCTGGTATGGATTTTTGGGGGGACCCCACACCGTTTTTTTTTTTTTTTTTTGGCGCGGGGTTACCCTTAAAATCCATACCAGACCGGAAGGGTCTGGTATGGAATTTAGGGGGAACCCCACGTCATTTTTTTTTTAAATTTTGGCCGGGGTTCCCCTTAATATCCATACCAGACCTGAAGGGCCTGGTATGGAATTTAGGGGGACTCCCACGTCATTTTTTTTTTTAAATTGTGGTTCGGGGTTCCCCTTTGGGGAATTCCCATGCCGTTTTTATCAATGAACTTCTATGTGTATTGTCGGCAATGCAATAGCCGCGGGTAGTTTTAAATGAGTTTTTTCCTTCAAAATGTCATTTTGCTGTCAGACTGTTCTAAACACAGGAAACATGCGCCCCTTTACAGGCATACTATAGACACCCCCAGGTACGAAATTTAAAGGGATATTACACTTTTATTGTTTGACTTTAAGCATTATTAAAATCACTGCTCCTGAAAAAACGGCCGTTTTTAAAACTTTTTTTTGCATTGATCCATGTCCCCTGGGGCAGGACCCAGGTCCCCAAACACTTTTTATGACAATAACTTGCATATTAGCCTTTAAAATGAGCACTTTTGATTATTCATGTTCGTGTCCCATAGACTTTAACGGTGTTCGCGTGTTCGAACGAACTTTTTTCCTGTTCGCATGTTCTGGTGCGAACCGAACAGGGGGGTGTTCGGCTCATCCCTATTCTAGACACAGTCAATCCCACCATAGAAGATCTACTTCGCGCAGACCCCGGTCTACCGCACGCCACTCCCGCCCCTCCGGGAACGCCTGCTGGATTTGCGGTGCGGCGGCCCTCCCAGATAAACTTGCCTGTCAAAAATGCCTAGAGGAGGCCACAAAAGAAAGAGTCTCGGATACTGGGGAATTCGCTGGAATTTCAGCTCTGCAGGCCTTGATGGCGGAAGCGGATCTTTCTACCCACAGTGCCTCTCCAGCCCGGGCCAGCACATCAAGGGAGCAAGACTCTCTGTCCGATAATGAGTGTCTGGAGGTATCGGCCGGCTTTGACTTCTCTCTAAAAGAGCCGTTTGTCAAGTCGGTCAAGGAGGCAATAGGATGGGAAGAACCCCAGGAGGTTCAACAAAAGCAAAGGAAATAATTCCCTCACCTTAAGAAGGATCCAGAGGCCTTTCCGTTTATAGACGAACTGGATGACCTGATTAAAGAGGAATGGCAAAGACCAGAGAAGAAATCTAGTCTGAATAACAGACTTCTTAAGCTGTATCCGCTCAAGGAGCCTAAAGTGACCCCCCTGGTGTCCCCTCCTGTGATGGATGCATCTTTGATGCGCCTAGCCAGGCACGTTACACTCCCGTTTGAGGACGCGGTTACATTCAGGGACGTGCTCGATAGGAAGATCAACACCGACCTCAAGAGGGCTTACCTGTCGGCTTACCTCCATTCTCCATTCCATGCCTCAGTCTTCTGGGTTCTCTATCGGCAACCATTCCAATGGTCCAGTGGGCGCAATGGAATACCAGACCCCTTCAAGCCTCCCTCTTGCGCCAGTGGGACGGTTTGTCCATGTCCCAACTGATTTACATTTCGGAGGAAGCCAGTCTATCTCTGCAGTGGTGGACGCGTCCTTGCAATCTCAGGTGATGCAAACAGATAGTCATCCCCCATCAGGAAGTAGTAACTTCGGATGCCAGCCTGGAGGGCTGGCGAGCACCCTATCTACATTACGCGGCTCAGGGCCGCTGGCATTTCAAAACCCAGGACTCTGTCTCGAATGTTCTAGAGATGAAGGCAGCCTTTCAGGCCCTCTTGGCATTCAGCACCTTTCTGAGAGGGAAACAAGTTCTCATAAAGATGGACAACAGAGTGGCAGTAGCCTACATCAACAGGCAGGGGGGTACCAGGAGCATCTCTATGATGCAGGAGGTCGGCCCGGTGATGCAATGGGCCCAGCTGAACCTTCTGGATCTGAGGGTGGCTTATATTCCAGGCGTTCAGAATCTCCTAGCAGATTCACTCAGCAGAACATTCATTTCCAACAACGAGTGGTCTCTGAGCTCCCAGGCATTCGCCCTCATATCCCAGACATGGGGTCGTCCGGATATAGACCTCGCAGCAACGCCAGCGAACACGAAGTGTCAGAGATTTTTGTCGAGGATTCCCTTTCCCTCAGCGGAGGGAACGGACTGTCTCCAACACCCCTGGAACTTCCGCCTAGGCTACATTTTTCCACCAACTCCTCTCATAGCCAAGTTTCTTCTGAGGCTCAAGCATTCAGCAGCTCTAGTGCTGGCTGTGATTCCCTTCTGGCCGCGGAGGCCTTGGTTCACTACCCTCCTACAGCTGAACACAGCGGATCCACTTCCCGTCCCGGTGTCGGCAGATCTACTGACCCAGGGCCAGCTACTCCACCTGAGCCCGGAGAAGCTACACCTAACAGCCTGGAGGCTGAGAGGTCTAGATTTCTAGGCCAAGGCTGCTCTCAGAAGGTAGTGGATACCCTGCTCCAGGCTAGGAAGTCTACCACGAATAGCACCTACAGAAGGATTTGGGAAAAGTTTATTTCCTTTGCCCAGGATCAAGGTTGGGACTCTTCTTCCCCATCAGTAGCGCAAGTGCTCGAGTTCCTCCAGTCAGGCCTGGACAAAGGTCTTGGGTCCAGCACCCTAAAAGTACAAGTATCTGCCATCTCTGCCTTGACAGGAGTCAAGTGGGCTCTCAATCCACTGGTGGTTCAATTCCAAAGGGCCTGTCTAAAACTAAGGCCTCCTAGAAAGCCTTCATTTCTGAAATGGGATCTCTTAACCGTCTTGGAAGTCTTATCCAGGGAACCATTCTTTCCACTTGAAAACATCTCCCTTTGGGATCTGACACTAAAGCTCTCATTTCTAATCGCTATAACTTCAGCGAAGAGAGTCTCAGAAATGCAAGCCTTGCTAGTCAAAGAACCGTACCTAATGATCTACCCGGACAGGCTAACCCTGAAACCTTCAGATCAATTTATCCCAAAAGTCTCCTCTTCATTTCACTTTAACCAGGAGATTGACCTCCCGGCCCTTGTCACAGATCAGGGCGTTCCTCATCCACTGGATGTCAGGGGCAACGTTTTGCAGTACCTCTCAATAACCAAGCTGTTCAGAAAGTCTGAAAACCTTCTAATCATCCCACATGGGTTTAGAAAAGGCCAAGCGGCATCTGCCCGTACCATCACCTCATGGTTGGTAAAAATTATCAAGAAGGCCTACTCCTTGAGCACCTTGCAGATTCCAGAAGGCTTAAGAGCGCATTCTACCAGAGCAGTGGCTACTTCATGGGCAGCTTACTGTAGAGTCTCAGCGGAAACCATTTGTAGAGCGGCCACCTGGTCCTCCAGAAACACCTTTATATCCCATTATAAAGTGGATGCTGCACGCTTATCAGCAGTAGAGTTCAGGAAGGCCGTTATACAGGCCAACTCTTCTATTTCTTGTCAATAAACTTACTTTGCATTCCCACCCAGTCTGGCGAGTTACTCCCCAAAGTGTATGCTGCCATGATGCGACAGGAAAACGGAAAATTGTATACTCACCTTTCTGTAATTTTCCTTTCCTGTCGCATCTTCATGGCAGCATACAATCGCCCACCCTTCTGAGGTTATTTATATATACAGAGAATACTGGGGCGGGTGCCTACTCATTAATTTATAGCTATGTGGTCCTATCAGGTTGTGGAGGCGGAGTCACAACCCAAAGTGTATGCTGCCATGAAGATGCGACAGGAAAGGAAAATTACGGAAAGGTGAGTATACAATTTTCCGTTATTTCAGTGTTTGCGGATGACACCAAGCTATGCAGTGGAATAACGGCCTTACAGAATGTCTCCAACTTACAAGCCAACCTCAATGCACTGTTTAATTGGGCAGTTATGTGGCAAATGAGGTTTAATATTGATAACTGTAAAGGTATGCATTTGGGGGCTAGAAACATGCATGCATCATACATACTAGGAGGAGAACAGTTGGGCGAGTCAATGGTGGAGAAGGATCTGGGTGTTCTGGTAGATCATAAGCCTAAAAATGGCATGCAATGCCCAGCTGCAGTTTCCAAAGTGAGCAAAATCCTTTCTTTTATTAGGAGAGGTATGGACTGAAGAGAGAGAGATCATTTTTCCCCTGTACAAATCATCAGAAAGACCTCATCTGGAATACGCAGTTCAGTTTTGGGCACCAGTTCGTAAAAAGGATATTGGGGAACTGGAGAAAGTGCAGAAAAGGGAAACCAAACTAATAAGAGGCATGGAGGAGCTCAGCTATGAGGATATATTAGAGGAACTGAATTTATTCTCTCTCGAGAAGAGGAGATCAAGGGGGATACGATCAACATGTATAGATACATAAGTGGTCCATATGGTGAACTTGATGTTGAGGGGGTACCATTTACGTCTGAAGATTGTTTTAAGAATCTATAAATATATATATATATATATATATATATATATATATATATATATATATATATATAGAGAGAGAGAGAGATATCTCTCTCTCTCTCTCTCTCTCTCTCTCTCTCTCTCTCTCTCTCTCTATATATATATATATATATATATATATATATATATATAGAGAGAGAGAGAGAGAGAGAGATTGTATAGTTTTTTTTCCCCCTTTCTATTGGTAGAACTAGATAGAATTGTATATTTTCTCAACCAGACTATGTAGCGGGGTCAAATTGACATTTCTTTTCAGCCATTGTGTTGAGAAAATTCAAAGGAGCAGGATGAAACATTTTTCTCAAACAAATAACTCTGTTTATACAAAAAAAAAATAAGTTTGCCCTGGGACTTAAATAAATAAATATAAAGTCAATTGATAGTGGTTCCAATATATAGTACATAATTAAAAAGTTGCAGATGGCAGTAGCTGATTAGAAAAAAGCATTCTAAATACTCAATGTGTTTTGAGTCACCACTCACTTCCTCAGGAGTGGATGCACATAAAATGTCTATAAAGTAAAACATCAGTTTTAGGATATGTAACACAATGATGATGCATAATATCATTCAAATCATAGGGCACCCTATACTTACAAATCGACTAAGCTTGGATAATATGGCAGCATTTCCAATGAGGACCCAAGAGGGCAAATAGAAGGTAGATACAGCATGTGTAGAATAAAAATGTGTCCATCCATTAATGTCATCCAGATTAGTTACTGTGAGAAAAATAGTTGTGTCTAAACATTTTTTTATAACAAAATACCAACTAAGGTATAAACATAAGTGAAGCGATAACTAAAGGTGAACACAAAGAACCAGGTGGAGAGTGAAGAGTGCTGATGAAGCTGTACCTAAGTACAAGAAAAATAGAAGACCCATCTCAGGGAACACAGTGGGAAAGAAAAACTAATGAAGCAATATATGAATATGAGTCTATTGAAAGAAAAAGAAAACGAGCCACCAAGGCCACAGGGCAAATCCAAAAAAGTGTAAGAAGATACACATATGGGCATCGAGACCCACATTAAAGATGTGTTAGAGCTGGAAAGCCAGAGATGATTCCTTCAAGTAAAAGAAGAAAACAAGAAAAAGCCCCCCCTCTGCTGTCCCTCCCACTTATACCCCAACAGACATCACCAGTCCCACCCCTAAACATCATGTAGGGCAGCCAAGGAAGGGGAGGCGAAGGCCAGAGGCGGCATCCACCACCTCGTGGATGAGTTTGGCGCCTAGAGTGCGAATACCACTTGGTTGCATAAAGAAGACAGTGTGCACCGGTGTACTGACATCACGTGTGGCGTGATACAGTGGGCGCAGGCATGGCACCGATGTTTGGTGGACACCGCCTATCAAAGAGACGGGAAGGGACAGCGAAAGGAGGAGAATCTCCCATTGACATCACAACTCCCAGGACAGAACAACCCCAATAAGGAACACAAACAGGAAATGCCATAAGAGTGTAAAATCTAGCGATACATATAGTGACAAAAGTGTGTATCTAAACTAACTAAATGGACTAGACTTCCTCAAGAGGTGGTCCTGGCCAACTCAGTAGATTGTTTTAAGAAAGGCCTAGATTATTTACACATAATATAACTGGATACTAACATTTATAGGTATTATTGATCTAGGGAATATCCAATTGCCTCTTTGGGGATCAGGAAGGATTTGTTTCCCCTGCTGGAGTAAATTGGATCAGGCTTTATTGCTTTTTTTTTTTTGCCTTCCTCTGAATCAACTGAGGGTATAGGATTGTGTGTGTATATATATATATATATATATATATATATATATATATATATATATTTTTTTTTTTTTTCCTTCTATTGGTTGAACTAGATATAATTGTGGCTTCTTTCAACCAGACTATGTAGTGGGGTCAAATTGATATTCGTTTTCAGCCATTGTGATGAGAAAATTCAAAGGAACAGGATGATTTTTTTCACAAACAACTCTGTTATTTAGCTTTTCTTATGCAAAATAAATCATACACATTATAATAAAATATGATTAATAGGTCTAGAATTCCATTCAAATGGCTTCACTGGATGACATTTTAGGGTCTTTCTAACAAAATTATTTGTCTCAGAAATGGCAAGAAAGTGTTGTGGGCTCTAGGCTGATGAATGATTTTTCTATGAACATTTGAATAAGAATCTGGCCATGTATGGCCAGGTTTACTATCTCTATATCCTAGTAATATTAGCATTACTGAGCAATGCACATGTGTCAGTTATAGTACCTTACCTCCTATCTATTTCTTACATAGAGGAATTCTGCAAACTGCCTCTTTTAAAGATGAAATCCAGGCATATATCTTGCTGCTTTCTACACAGCAAAGTGCCAAAAGAACCACTTTGTATTTTTTAGGCAAATGAATCTGCAAAGAGATGTGTTGCTATACAGCTGACAACCTCTGTTTCACAGCTTGAGGTGTTGTATAGCAATAAAACTCACTCACAGCAACTACAATGATGTATTAGTTATACATGAGAGATCAGCTGCCGGTTCACCAATTCTCAGGAAAATATCAACACTTGGGGGCTTAAGTGTTGATAAAAAAATACATAATTGTGTGGGCTTTTGAAGCATACCCTCTTGTAAAAAAATGCATTGCCTTGTTGTCATTCTGATCCTGTGGTTTTCGATACTCCCCTAAAACAAGTATGCAGATCAGTGATTCTTTCTTCACTTTGAATTTCATTACTGCATAGTTATACTTGGTTAATAGGGATGAGCCGAACACTCCCCGGTTCGGTTCGCACCAGAACCTGCGAACGGACTGAAAGCAAACTTTAGAACCCCATTAACGGCTATGGGACTCGAATGTTCAAAATCAAAAGTGCTAATTTTAAAGGCTAATATGCAA
Source organism: Aquarana catesbeiana (assembly GCF_042186555.1). Taxonomy (NCBI): domain Eukaryota; kingdom Metazoa; phylum Chordata; class Amphibia; order Anura; family Ranidae; genus Aquarana; species Aquarana catesbeiana. The sequence goes on from NC_133328.1 coordinate 425,185,906, forward strand.
GTTATTGTCCTAAAAAGGGTTTGGGGACCCGGGTCCTGCCCCAGGGGACATGTATCAATGCAAAAAAAGTTTTAAAAACGGACTGGGGGGGGGGGTGTGTGTGTCTATAGTATGCCTGTAAAGTGGTGCGTGTGTCCCGTGCTTAGAACAGTCCCTGCACAAAATGACATTTTTAAAGGAATAAAAGTTATTTATAACTGCTTGCGGCTTTAATGTAATGTCAGGTCCCGGCAATATGGATGAAAATCAGTGAGACAAACAGCATGGGTACCTCCCCCCCAGTCTATTACCAGGCCCTTTGGGTCTTGTATGGATATTAAGGAGAATCCCGCACCCAAATTAAAAAAAGGAAAGGTGTGGGGCCCCCAGGCCCTATATACTCTGAACAGCTGTATACAGGCGGTGCAAACAAGCCAGGGACTGCAGGTTTGTTGTTAAGTAGAATCTGTTTGTAATTTTGAACTGGTACATTTTTAAAGTGTAGCTCCAGCCAAAAAATCTATTTTTAAGGTTTTTGGAAAACATTGGGAAGGGTTATCACCCCTGTAACATTTCTTTTGCTGTCTGTGCACCTCTTCAGAAGATTTCACCTCACTTTCTGTCCCAGTGACAAATGTTTTTTGAAAATTTGGGGTTTTTAGTGAAACAAGGATTGGTGATAAAGCATCAGTGAAGAGGAGACACGTTTTTCCCATATTAACTCTTACAGGAGAGAATTTCCCTTCCTAGGGGTCGATTTCATCTCACTTCCTGTTGTCTCCTTCCGTTTGCAAGTAGGAGTCGTTTGTAAGTTGGATGTTTGAAAGTAGGGGTCTGCCCTATATACTCTGCAGAAATTGGGGTCTTAGGTGTTGGTGTTGGCACAACACTGTAAGCCCTCACAGTTACTCTTGGTGGGCGCAGGAACGGGCCGTGCTGTGAAATATTATATCAAGAATTTTAATTACATGCCATTGTTGAACAGTGGTAGAAAAATTGGGCCTTTGGTGGTCGTGGTGGTGGTGCTGGTACCACAACACTGTAAGTCCTCACAGTTACTCTTGGTGTGTGCTGGAATGGGCCCTGCTGTGAAATATTATATCAAGAATTGTAATTAATTACATGCACCTGTTGAACAGGGGCAGAAAAATTGGGCCTTTGGTGGTGGTGTTGCCACAACACTGTAAGCCCTTACAGTTACTCTTGGTGGGCGCAGGAATGGGCCCTGCTGTGAAATATTAGATCAAGCATTGTAATTACATGTCCTTGTTGAACAGGGGCAGAAAAATTGGGCCTAAGGCACTCGTGCCACAACACTGCAACCCCTCACAGATAAATGTAAAAAGCCTTTGCGTTACTAAGACGTGTTCAAATGGTAAAAGGTGTATAATAATAATAAATAAAAACAACTATCATAAATCTGTGAAGAAACAAAGTGCGTATGTGCAATTAAAGTGTAACTAAATAGATACATTAAATGCCGTTTGCAGCAAGATCTAACAGTGTTCACATCACACTCATAAAAGCAAAATAATCAATTAATGATCCCGCGCTCCAGCAATAAAAAGTACAAACAGTGCCTAATATAAAAATGAAGTAATGCAACAGTCCGGGGGCATACATAAATAAATAAAATTATATAAACATTAGTATGGTAGTAATCTTCTAATCAGATGTTTTTTCAAATTGACGTCCAAAATGTCCCCTTAAAAATAGGATCAGACAGTTTGCCACATCTCGCATGTGAGAGGTATAAAATCCTATCAATAGGCTCACAAAACTCTCACCTCAATATCTTTAATCAACATCATAGAGTTGTGTAAAAATTATATATTCCGCTATTCCCGCATCAACCACCAGGGGGTCCTCCGCTCCAGCCATCAGGATACTTAAAGGGGTTGTAAAGTTAAATTTTTTTTTTTTAAAAAATAACAAACATGTTATACTTACCTTCACTGTGCAGCTCGTTCTGCACAGAGTGGCCCCGAACCTGGTCTTCTGGGGTCCCTCGGCGGCTGTTTCAGCTCCTCCCCGCATGCATTCACCACCTTAATGCGAGCTCCCTCGCATGGTGGTGAGTGCTTGCGGGCGCGCTCCCGTGATACAGCCGGCGGCTATAGCCGCTCGCTGTATCACTCGGCCCCGCCCCCCGGCGCGCCGCGTCATCGGATGTGATTGACAGCAGCGCGAGCCAGTGGCTGCGCTGCTTTCAATCCATCCACTGCAGCCAATCAGCGACCAGGCTGAGCTGCAATGAAGATGACGAGAACGAGCAGCGAAGATTCGAGGCGTCAGGTAAGTAAACCGGGGGGCTGGGGGCGGCGGTATTGTCAAAAGTTTTTTCACCTTAATGCATAGAATGCATTAAGGTGAAAAAATTTTTACCTTTACAACCCCTTTAAATGGAAGCTTTAAATCCACATCCTTATAATGTTCTATTGTTAAATATAAGGTGCTTTTATTAAATCAAAAAACTGGACTCTTACAATAGATAAAATCAAGACAAGCATTAAAATAAAATCTCGTGGCGTCTGAGCGCCGTTCTCACGTCACTTCTGGTATCTTAGTTAGCCTCGGGCCACTCCCAGTGGCCCGAGGAGTGACCCGAGGCTAACTAAGATACCGGAAGTGACCTGAGAACGGCGCTCAGACGCCACGAGAGGGGGGGGAGAACAAGGAAGGGATGGAGGAAAAAGAGTATGCCAATAGTGTAGTATTGTTAAATATAAGGTGCTTTTATTAAATAAAAAAACTGGACTCTTACAATAGATAAAATCAAGACAAGCAGTAAAATAAAATCTCGTGGCGTCTGAGCGCCGTTCTCACGTCACTTCCGGTATCTTAGTTAGTCTCGGGCCACTCCTCGGGCCACTGGGAGTGGCCCGAGGCTAACAAAGATACCGGAAGTGACGTGAGAACGGCGCTCAGACGCCACGAGATTTTATTTTACTGCTTGTCTTGATTTTATCTATTGTAAGAGTCCAGTTTTTTGATTTAATAAAAGCACCTTATATTTAACAATACTACACTATTGGCATACTCTTTTTCCTCCATCCCTTCCTTGTTCTCTCCCCGCCCCCCGTAGAGTACAAGAACATTATAAGGATGTGGATTTAAAGCTTCCATTTAAGTTTCCTGCCGGCTGGAGCGGAGGACCCCCTGGTGGTTGATGCGGGAATAGCGGAATATATAATTTTTACACAACTCTATGCTGTTGATTAAAGATATTGAGGTAAGAGTTTTGTGAGCCTATTGATAGGATTTTATACCTCTCACATGCGAGATGTGGCAAACTGTCTGATCCTATTTTTAAAGGGACATTTTGGACGTCAATTTGAAAAAACATCTGATTAGAAGATTACTACCATACTAATGTTTATATAATTTTATTTATTTATGTATGCCCCCGGACTGTTGCATTACTTCATTTTTATATTAGGCACTGTTTGCACTTTTTATTGCTGGAGCGCGGGATCATTAATTGATTATTTAACCCCTTACAGATGCTATAGTTGAAGCGCAGGAATGAGCCCTGCTGCAAAGTATTGCATCAAAAGTTTTAATTATACGCCCCTGTTAAACAGGGGCTGAAAAATTGGGCCTTGGGCACTGGTGACAGTGCCCAGAACCAAAACTGTTCTTACAAGCTATCAGCATGAAAATTGAGGAGGAAGAGGATTGTGACTCAGCATAACAGGATAGTCACTCAACATCAGCATAGGCAGTCTTGAAGGGATCTCAAATTAAAAAAAAAAATCAATCGGTTACATCAGCATCAGGTGCTTGGTAGCTGGTGATCCAGGACTGATTAATTTTTATGAAGGTCAGCCGATCGACCTATTCAGTGGACATGCGCACCCTGTGATCGGTTACAAAGCCTCCAGCAGCACTGAATGTGCGTTCCGAAAGAACGCTGGATGCAGGACAGGCCAGTAGCTCAATTGCATACTGTGTAAGCTCTGGCCAGTGATCCATCCTCAAGACCCAGTAACCCAGAGGATTTTCAGTGGGAAAGGTGTCCAAGACTGATCTTGCCCCTAGGTAATCCTGCACCATTTGAATTAGACGCTGGCAATGGTTGCTGGAACCGATCAGACCTTGGGGCTGCGGACTAAAAAATTGTCTGAACGCATTGGTCAGACGGCCACCTTCTCCACCGCTCCTTCTGTGACTGACCGAAGCCTCAGCAGCACATTGTCTAGGAGGACCAGGAAATTGTAACCTCCCAGGCTCTAGAAACGCGTTGCACAAACCTTTCTGCAAGGCCTTCCGAAGATGTTTCATCCTCTGCTCCCTCTGCGATGGCAAGATAAGGTCCGCAAACCTTACCCTTGTAATGTGGAATAAGGAGGGTTGCCAGCCAGTATTGATCCCTCTCCTTAATACCACGAATACGAGGATCCTTCCGCAGGCTATGCAGGATCAGGGAGGCCATGCAGCGTAGGTTTGCTGAGGCATTCGGTCCAGAGCCCTCTGGGTCACTAAGGACTACATGATCCGCAGCCACCTCCTCCCAGCCACGTACAAGTCTATGGGTTTCTTCAGATTGTAAATGATCCCTTGAAGATGTAAATGATCCCTTGAAGACTGCTGCTGATGCTGAGTGCCAGGCTCCACCTCCATGCTGACACAATCCTCCTCCTCCTTGTCCTCTTCCTGTGGGATCGGCAGGCATGCAGGAACACTGTCTGGATAAAGGGGGCCTTGAGAGGTGAGGAAGTCCTCCTCTTCCTCCCTCTGTTTTGCCTCATGTGCCCTGTCCATTATTCCATGCAGTGTGTGCTCCAACAGGTGGACAAGAGGGACAGTGTCACTGATGCATGCACTGTCACTGCTCACCATCCTCGTGGCCTCCTCAAATTATGACAGGACAGTGCATGCATCCCTGATCATAGCCCACTGGCATGGGGAAAAAAACAAGCTCCCCTGACCCTGTCCTGGTGCCATAGTCGCATAGGTACTCATTGATGGCCCTCTACTGAGTGTGCAGCCGCTGCAGCATGGCCAACATTGAGTTTCACCTGGTGGGCATGTCACAGATTAGGCGGTTCTTGGGCAGGTTAAATTCCTTTTGGAGGTCAGCCAGCTGAGCACTGGCATTACATGACCTGTGGAAATGCACACAGACTTTCCTGGCCTGCCTCAGGACATCCTGTAAGCCCGGGTACCTGCCCAAGAACTGCTGCACCACCAAGTTAAGGACGTGAGCCAAACAGGGGACATGGGTCAGTTGTCCCTGTCGGAGGGCGGAGAGGAGGTTGGTGCCATTGTCGCAAACCACCATACCTGCCTTAAGCTTGCGTGGCGTCAACCACCTCTGAACCTGCCCCTGCAGAGCTGACAGAATCTCTGCCCCAGTGTGGCTCCTGTCCCCAAAGCACACCAGCTCAAGCACCGCATGGCATCTTTTTGCCTGCGTGCTTGCATAGCCCCTTGAACGCCTATGGAGCACCGCTGGTTCTGAGGACAAATCAGCACAGGAAGAGGCCATGGAGGAAGAAGATGAGGAGGGGGTGGAGGAGAGAGGTGTGGCAGAATCACCACAAGTAGAATTTTGGAGGCGTGGTGGCGGAACAACCTCCAACACTACCGCACCCTGTCCTGCATCCTTCCCAGCTGCCAAAAGAGTCACCCAGTGCGCGGTGAAAGATAGATAACGTCCCTGTCCATGCCTGCTGGACCATGAGTCAGCAGTAATATGCACCTTACCGCTGACCGCCCTGTCCAGCGAGGCCAAGACATTGCCTTCCACATGCCGGTAGAGAGCAGGAATCGCCTTCCACAAGAAAAAGTGGCATTTGGGAACCTGCCACTGAGCAACCGCACATTCCACAAACTCATGGAAGGGGGCAGAGTCTACCAACTGAAAAGGCAGCAGTTGAAGTGCTAGCAATTTAGCCAAGCTGGCATTCAACTGCTGGGCATGTGGATGGCTTTGATCGAACTTCTTTCAGCGGTGCAGCGGCTGGGGCAGGGAAATTTGCCTGGTACAATCTGACATTGGTGTACTGATAGCAGATTGCTCGCAAGTATTTGGCTGTGACACACCTAATTCTACACCTTCATTCCTCTCAGTGCAGGTTTTAGAGAGGACTGAAAGTATAGTGGGATTGGAGATCCCAGCTGATGAGGAGCAAGGAGAGGTCTGCTTTGTTCTTTGGTGTGGGTCTTTTAGGTACGCTTGCCAACGAACTGCATGGCAGGTCAACATATGTCTGGTCAAGCATGTGGTGCCCAAGCGGGTGATGTTTTGGTCACACAAGATATGCTTGAGACATATGTTGCAAATAGCAGTGGTGGGATCTGATGCATTCATCTAAAAAAATGGCCCACACAAAAGAACTTTTGGAATGACGCGCAGAGACAGCAGCGCCCTGCACATGCGGAGCTCTGCGGTGTGATGCAGTCAGTGTGCTGCCCTTAAGCTGGCCCCTGGAGGGCATCCTGCCTCGTTGGAGATGTGCCTTCTCCTCCTCTCTCCTATCAGGCACCCACGTGGAGTCAGTGACCTCATCATCCACCTCCCTCCTCATCACTGGAGCAAAGCTGGCAGTATGCTGCAGCTGGGGGAACATGACTGCCAGATTACTGTCCTTCTTGGGCACCCCCTCTCTCTGAGCTCACGTTACTACCTTCCTCTAGCTGGGTACCATCATCGGAGCCTTCAAAACGCTGGGCATGCTCCTGGAGCATGTACCCAACACTGTTGTCAAACAGTTCGGGGGACTCCTCAGGAGGACATGGTGGGGCTAGGGAAGGAGTGACTGATGCCATTGAGCCAAGGGAAGAGGCCACGTGGCAGCTGCTTTGCCAAAGTACCCTGAGCCTGGGTGAGAGAGGATGAGGAGGATGAGGACGGCTTGGTCATCCACTCTACCAAGTCTTCCGCATGTTGCGGCTCAACAGGGCCAGCTGCCGAAAAAAAGGACAAGCGTGTTCCAAGGCCACGTGCTGATGAGGATGCACCGTCTCCATGACCAGCACTGCTGCCTCTAGACACAGAGCCTGTTTGCCCTCTTTTATTGGCTTGTGACTGTCTGCCTCTCCTTGTTGGCCTTCCAGACATACTAATGGCCTGCAGTGAGATGTAGCTTCACAAAGCTGGGATGTATATATATATACTGATACTGCAGCTAGCAGAATCAACTGCCTGCCTGTAGTATTATTAGTATGAAAACACCAGCAATTGTCTTCAGGTAGCTTTAATTGCTCACTGTGCAGAGGACACAGTACACTAATGCCCCATACACACGGTCGGACTTTGTTCGGACATTCCGACAACAAAATCCTCTGGTGTTTTTTCCGACGGATGTTGGCTCAAACTTGTTTTGCCTACACACGGTCGCACAAAGTTGTCGGAATTTCCGATCACCAAGAACGCGGTGACGTCAAGCACGTACGACGAGACTCGAAAAGGCCAGTTCAGAACCAAGCGCGGCACCCTTTGGGCTCCTTTTGCTAATCTCGTGTTAGTAAAAGTTTGGTGAGAGACGATTCGCGCTTTTTCAGACTCGTGGCTTTCAGATCGTTTTCTGCCGTTCAGTTTGTGCTTGTGGGTTTGTATCTGCTCTTCAGTGCGTGCAGTCAGTTCGTATTGGAGTTTTCTGTGGGATCTTGTCCGCTCGTTGCTGTTTTTCAGGTCGCTCTTCACAGGCCTTGCTGTTCTTCAGTGCGTTCTGTTACTTCGTTCTGAGCAGCCGACCGTTTTCTAGCCATGTTGCGTATGCGTACTCCTCGTAGAGTTCGTGCTGTGCGGGGGCTTGGTGTTGGGGTCCTGACCTTGACACAAGTCCAGTCCATGAACAGGGTGGGGAGGAGTTCATGGACCAAGAATTGGTTGCTTCAGCGTGACCAGTTCTGTCATATGCCTTTGCTCCGTGAGATCCGTGAGAATAATCCTGATGATTTCAGGAACTTTCTCAGGATGACGGACCCCGTATTTCACCGTTTGTTGGCTTCGCTGACCCCCTATATCAGCAGGCAGGATACCTGCATGAGGCAAGCCATCACTCCGGAGCAGAGGTTGGTCGCTACCTTGCGGTATTTGGCCACAGGGAGAAGCTTGCAGGACCTCAAGTTCTCGACAGGCATCTCCCCCCAGGCTCTGGGTATCATTATCCCAGAGACCTGTTCTGCCATCATCCAGGTCCTACAGAAGGAGAATATGAAGGTAAGATTTTTATCCTTTTATATCACATTTTATTGTATTGAATGTTTGATAATATATTGTATTTCTTTCCTCATTCCCTAATTACCATGATTGTATTATGCTGTGAATGTCCCCTTTGTCCTCATGCATGCTGGATTTTTATGTAATTATTATTTTAGGTCCTTCATACATATTTGCCCTTCAATAACCTCCCCAGCATGGTGTCTCCTGGCCTATATTCACCTCATGTAGTCACTTAACAATGTATTTTATCAGCTCCATAGTAGTGCTTTACCCCAAACACCCCCTAAAATGTTTGGAAATGTTATTTTTGATTTAAATTCAGGCAGAGGGCCAGAGGCTTTTTTTTGTGGTGTCCCCAAATTTTTGGTAACCCTCCCTCCCCCAACTGCTAAGTCAGCTGATCCCAATTCTCTATCTATCCTCAATCATCTATCTGCTGACTTTGCCAAACCCATACACACTATACCCATCTCTTTAGTGCTCAGATTTATGGATGAATTCCCCAAAGCATGTAGTGCAAGGGCCTGCCTGTATACTTTCCAATGGTACTGTTTAAAGTTCTTGTATCCTATTATGATCTTGATAGGTAATAGCAGAATGTCCAAATGTGCTCAAATTTGTTGTTGTTAAATTCCCCTTAATAAATGCTATCTGGAGGTTGACCCATAATGTTTGTGTCTAATCTGCTTGCCAGGTTTCTGTGAAAAAATAGTAATGTTTATTGTTTTTTCCTCAACAGTTTCCTTCCACGCCACAGGAATGGCAGACTGTGGCCTCCCACTTTGCCCAGCGGTGGGACTTTCCTAACTGCGGAGGGGCAATTGATGGGAAACACGTCCACATCGTCCCACCACCCAACTCGGGGTCGTACTATTATAATTACAAGGGGTTTAATAGTATAGTGATGTTGGCGGTGGTGTCGGCTAATTACGAGTTCTTGTATGTGGACGTGGGGAAGAATGGCCGGATGTCCGATGGTGGAGTGATCGCCCAGACGGAGTTCTACAGGCGTCTCCAGAATGGCAGCTTGGACTTGCCACCTCCAGAGGACAATGTTGAAGGTCTCCCATTTGTGTTCGTTGCTGATGAAGCATTTGCGCTGGGGGACCACCTGATGCGGCCATTCCCGATGAGGACCCTCACCCCGGAACAGAGGGTTTTTAATTACCGGCCGGCCAGAGCCCGAAGAGTGGTGGAGAACACATTTGGAATCCTGGCCAGCCGGTTCCGATTATTTCTGACACCCATCCATATGGCGGAGTATAAACAACCATATAATACTTGCCTGCTGTGTTCTCCATAATTTTCTACGAAAACATTCAGCCAACTATGCTGGCTCAGTTGGGCCTGAGGCCGGAATCCCAAATACATCAACAATGACGGCACTTGAAAGCGGCCGTCCTGGCTTGCCCTCCCTGAATGCCCGTGATGTCCGGTTACGATACCTGGAGTTCTTTGCGGGTAGGGGGGCTATCAATATGCCAGACAATATGTGACACCTTTTTCAAATAAAAAACAACCAAAAGAAATTCTTGGTGGCCATTTACTGCTTGTGTTTGTTTTAGCTGACCCTGACAGAAATGTGTTGAGTGCAGAAAATGTCGTGATGGGGTAACCTTATAAAAAACAGTGTTGGCTGGTACTTCCTAAATGCAAAAACACATTTCACTACAAGTGCACTTGCAACTGCACTGAACCTGCACTTGTAGTGCAAAGAGGATTTGCCCTTAGGAAATAACCCCCATTTGTGCATAAAACAACAATTACATCACCCCAAAAGTGTTGTAGTGTTGAGACAATAATCCACACATTCTTGAGTAAGGCACTTTTTTATACCTGCACAATCACATGCGCATTTACCAAAGGTTTTTAAAACAAACCAACATGTTTGTTGTATAACAATGTTTGCAGTAGCATTATGAAAAATCAAAATATCCATTTCAGATAAAACAGGCCTGTGTAAAACCAACAAGAAAGCCAAAAAACTTGAACTTACAAAGTTCACATTAGGTAAAACCTGAAGGCTATATCAGACATCAGTATTTAGGAACTGGGTTTGATATAGCGTTCAGATGGGGGGAAATCACCCCTGGAAAAGCCAAATTTGGAAGATGCACACCAATTTACAAATGTCCACATGTGCTATCTGCCATCATGGGGGATCAAGGGACGTGTTTGGGGGGAGCAAGCCCTTCCTCAACGCTACTTTATAATTGAGGAAGGGGTTGCCCCCCCAAAACGCGTCCATTGATCTCCCGTGATGGCAGATAGCACATGTTGGCACACTGTGTGCATCCTCCAAATTTGGCTTTTCTAAACATTGAAAAAAGTTTGGTACGATAAAACAGGTGATTTTGTGGGGTTTAAATTCGCCCCAAAACATCAATGATGTTATTATTTTTTTTAATAACATCACTGATTTGTTGATGTATGTTTTGCAATTGGAGATTACACCCCATGATCTCCCCGATCAGTATCTGGGCACTTTCAGATGTAAAGCGTTCTGGATCCCTCACATCACGATCACCTAAAAAGAGATAAAGAACAAAAAAAACAGGTCTCAAAAATCTGCCAACATCCATCTCTTTTACCTGAGTCTGTGGTTGCAGACACTCACCTGTTGTGGTGCCAATCTCCACCACGTCTTCTTCTTCCTCCTGCTCTTCTTCTTGGTTTGGTATTTCACCTTCTTCCAGAGGTGGGGGGTCTCTGGTCTCCTGGGATGAGGGGTGTCCGAGTCTTTTCTCCCCTATGTAAAACAAAAATGGTATACTTAGCACACAGATATTTGATGGCAGAACTATAGAAATAGGAAACATTGCTTGGAAGTGGGGTACAATTGTCTATTTTAGCCGAGTTCCAAGATGTATATTTTTTATTGCCCTTTGTCAAGCTGCAATACTTTACCTGTTTGGTACAAGCTTCACAGATGGAGACCCCCCTATAGTATACACTGGAGCACCTGTGTGGCCCCCTAATAAAAATGGTGTTCTTGTGTCCCACACTAGTGCTCCAGTGTCCAGATGTGAAAACAGCTGCTCAGTGTCCTCTCCTTACACACAATCTAGTTTGCATTTCATTCTAGTAACAAACCCATCTACACAAACAAATATTTGGCATCCAAGTAGGCCCCCAAAAATGTGTAAAAATGCATATGGCCTAAACAATGGTGTTCTAGAGGCCGAAAGAAAAATGTTTGATACGAACGAATAATGTGCCCATGAACATTAAAGTTGACCTTTGGAAACGTTACAACTAATCAAAGCATATGGAGCAGAACGAACGTAATAAAGACAGAAAGAATAGGAACACAGCACAACTACTTACTTTTTTGCAGCACTCTCCGGATCTTTCGGTACTGCTCTGGCTCTCTCAACTTCAGGTCCGACCACCGCTTCCTGAGCTGATCTTTAGACCTTCGTACCCCGAAATTCCGCTCTAGACTCCTGACCACTTTCGCCATGATTTTGGCCTTTCGGATGTTGGGGTTGGGGTAAGGCCCATATTTTCCGTCATAGTCGGACTTCCTCATGATGTCGACCATCTCCAACATCTCCCCAAACGACATATTTGTGGCCTTAAAACGTCTCCTTCTGGATCGGGACGTGCCTGGATCCGCCCTTTCCTCCTCCTCCTCCTCGTTGCTACAATTAGCCCGCACCTGCTGTATGTCCGCCATCATGCTCTTCCCCCACTGCGCCGAACGAAAAGGGGCGGGGAATACACTAGAAAGAACGTCAGGGGCGGGCGGAGTTACACGCATGCGCAGTGTATATAAAGCGTAACACGCGTGCGTATTACGTTTGATCTGTGAGCGGAGGAAGGAGCATTGAACGCGGCGATCGTAAGAACGAAGGTAAGAGACAAACTTGGGCCTATACTGCTTCTATAGATTGAGGCCTATATTGTAACAAGATTAGGAGAGTTTGGTGTGACATTAGGCTTTGTCTTGTGTTGTGTCTTGCAGTGAACATGGATATGGTACTGAAAGATCAGGACTTCATTTCAGTCTTCATAGAGATGCTAAGGGAGCTGCCCTGTCTGTGGGAGATTAAACACCCCCATTACAAGAACCAAGCAAAGAGGAAGGCAGCACTGGAGCAATTGTGTGAAATTGTGAAGCAGGTGATCCCCACGGCAGACATCACTTATTTAAAGATATTAATTGGTGGCCTGAGGAGCACATATCTGAGGGAGCGCAATAAAGTCCTGGATTCGCAGAGATCCGGAGCAGCAGGTGACATCTATGTCCCCAGGATGTTGTACTACGACAGGCTGCACTTTCTGGCAGGCCAGACTGAACCCAGGTCATCACTCTCCAGTCTTCCTTCCACGCTTCCTTCCCCCCCGGCTGAGGCTTCTGACGCCCAACCTGGGCCTTCCAGGCCACATGTGGAGGAGCCCAGATTGAGCCAGGTATAGCATTCCTCTAAATATTTCTGCTTGTCCAATCAATGATGTGAACTAGATGTTAGTTGGGAGTACTAATTTAGGATTGTGATTGATGATGCAAAAACTAAAACCATGTCCTTTTTCATACACAGGGAAGTCTCAGCCAGGAGGTGGCCGGGCCGAGCCGGCTGGCTGATCTGCAGGTCCCTCCATCCCCCCTGGAAAGAGAAAGTGGCAGTAGGAGGAGTACCCTAGAGGAGGCGGCTATCAGATTTTTTTGTAGGGCTACAGAGGTCCTGGGAGCACCACACACATTAGGCAGGAGAACTTTGCTGCATTCATAGCATATAAAATGCAGAGGATGGAGGAGGGCCAAAAAGCCATGTGTGAGGCCCTCATATCAGAGGCTCTGGCGAAAGGTATGAGGGGCCAAATTACACCTCAAACACACCTTCGCGATGGTCCTCCTCCTCCTCCTGCAGGTCCTACTCCTCCTCCAGGTCCTACTCCTCCTCCTGCCACATCTCCAACTGCACAGCCACAGCCCGGAAGGAAGTGTGAAAGGAAGACCAGACAGTGAGGACCCTGGATCCAGTCTGGTCGGCCAAAAGATGCAGCCTCTTGTGGTACCACAGCCTGGGGACACTGATGTCTGCTGCTATCCGGATCTCTGTGAATCCCGGACCAGACTGCCCTCCCTTACATATGGACTCCTCAGGCCACCAATTTTGAGGTTTAAGAATTGATGTCTGCCGTGGGGGTCCCAGGCTTCACTAATTTCTCCTGTTGATCCAGTGTTGCCTTCCTCTTTGTTTGGTTCTGAGCCCTTAATAAAGGATTTTTGTTTTGAATTATACTCTCCTATGTGTTTTACTTCAAAAATGATGGTTTGTTTGTGAGGATTCAGGTACATTTCTAATATACAATGTGAAATGAACAAGGGACACCAACAACAAAAAATCTCATGGAGATTAAATAATAAAAGATATCAATGGTGTTGGGGTAACTTGCCACACAAAACACACACAAAAATATTCTGGAGTAAAAATAAAAATAACATTGAACAAAGATCAGCCTTGGAAAAAATCCAAACATTAAAGAAAAAAAAAAGGCTTAAAATCCAAAATAAAAAAAACATAAAAAATATAAAACTGTCAGATGTGACAACTAATAACAATATATTGAGGGAATCCCACTAAAAAAACACAAATAAAACTTTGTGAGAAGTGTGTGTGAATATGAGCAGCAAAACTACTTAATTCTTGTCACATTATAAAGAAGAAGAGAGTGCGCTGTATTAAACCATTTTTTACATTGCAGCGTGACGAAAGTGCTGTATCCATTGCGAACGCTAAGTTTACCAGAACGAGCTGTCCCATGTCGGAATTTCTTCTGAGCATGCGTGGCACTTTGTGCGTCCAACTTTGTGTGTCGGAAAATCCGATGGAAAATGTCCGATGGCGCCCACACACGGTCGGAATTTCCGACAACACGCTCCGATCGGACAATGTCCATCGGAAAATCCGACCGTGTGTACGGGGCATTACTGTAAATACTGTAGCTGCCTGCCTTTGGTATTAGTAGGATCAGAACAACAGCAATTGTCTTCAGGTAGCTTTAGGTACATACTGTGCAGAGGATACAGTACACTAACTGTAAATACTGTAGCTGCCTGCCTGTGGTATTAATAGGATCAGAACAACAGCAATTGTCTTCAGGTAGCTTTAGGTGCACACTGTGCAGAGGACACAGTACACTAACTGTAAATACTGTAGCTGCCTGCCTGTGGTACTAATAGGATCAGAAGAACACCACCAATTTTCTTCAGATAGCTTTAGGTGCACACTGTGAAGAGGACACAGTACACTAACTGTAAATACTGTAGCTGCCTGCCTGTGGTATTAATAGGATCAGAACAGCAATTGTCTTCAGGTAGCTTTAGGTGCACACTGTGCAGAGGACGCACTACACTAACTTGTTAATACTGCAGCTGCCTGCGATACTAATAGGATCAGAAGAACAACACCAATTTTCTTCAGGTAGCTTTAGGTGCACACTGTGCAGAGGACGCACTACACTAACTTGTTAATACTGCAGCTGCCTGTGGTACTAATAGGATCAGAAGAACACCACCAATTTTCTTCTGGTAGCTTTAGGTGCACACTGTTCAGAGGTTGCACTACACTAACTTGTAAATACTGCAGCTGCCTGTGGTACTAATAGGATCAGAAGAACACCACCAATTTTCTTCAGGTAGCTTTAGGTGCACACTGTGCAGAGGACGCACTACACTAACTTGTAAATATAGCAGCTGCCTACGGTACTAATAGGACCAGAAGAACACCACCAATTTTCTTCAGGTAGCTTTAGGCACACACTGTGCAGAGGACGCACTACACTAACTTGTAAATACTGCAGCTGCCTGCGGTACTAATAGGATCAGAAGAACACCACCAATTTTCTTCAGATAGCTTTAGGTGCCCACTGTGCAGAGGATGCACTACACTAACTTGTAAATACTGCAGCTGTGTAATATACCAGATAAGACCAGAACTGTGTGGACTGTAACAAAGGAAACCCAGACGTGTATAAGTGAAAATATAAATGATTTATTAAAGATAAATGAATAAATATAACACAACCACCTCCAATATGACTCAGTGCACCACAACCAATACAAAACAGAACCCCACAAATAATAATAACAGAACAAATATATACAAGTAAGGAAAATACCGAGATCACAAACAGAGCCAGGCCAGGGTCGTCAACGGGAGGTCAGCAGCTGGGAAAGGGAAAACAAACAGGACAAGAGAGGATGGATGGATCACAGGAGGGACGGGTCAGATACAAGGCTCAGGGTCTAGAGCAAGGAAACAGACAGGGAACAGGAACAACAGGAATCAGGTCTCAGGAACAGGAATCAGGTTTCAGGAATCAGGTAAACAGGATGCAGGCTGCAGGTTAGGGCTCAAGGAAAGACATACCAAGGCAAGCATGTGTATGGCTTGCTGGGTATTTATGGGACTGACAATAATTGTCTTCACGTAACACCTGAGCGCAGGGAATGTTGTCTGCTCCATAATGCCAGGATCCATCCATTGGTGGACGTCAGTACTGCGGCCAAAATATGAAATAACACCAACAGGGAAAGATTCCCCTGACAGTTCCAAACTGCCAGGAGACTCCTGCTGGTGGACCCCAGTACTGCACATCAAATGATATAGCTTACTAGCGGACGGACCCTTTCCTGACAAGCTGCCTGCGGTACTAATAGGATCAGAAGAACACCACCAATTTTCTTCAGGTAGCTTTAGGTGCACACTGTGCAGAGGACGCACTACACTAACTGTAAATACTGTAGCTAATAGGACTAATAGGATCAGAAGAACACCAGCAATTTTCTTCAGGTAGCTGTAAATACTGTAAAAACACCTGCCTGCCTGTCAGTAGGAAGAGAATAACAGGAACGGATCTAGCTAAACTGAATACAGTGTATGTATATATATATATATATATATATATATATATATATATATATACACAACAACTAGGATGCATATATATACACAATACACTGTAAGTGCAGGTAACTGCCTACTCTATCTAACTTAAATCAAATGACACTGTCTCTCTCTCTATCTCTCTCTCAACACCGGAACACACTACACAGGGCCGACGTGCAGACGACCTTATATAGTGTGGGGCGTGTACTAAACCCCCTGAGCCATAATTGGCCAAAGCCACTCTCTGTACAGACGGCGCTGTGATTGGCCAAGCATGCGGGTCATAGTGCATGCTTGGTCAATCATCAGCCAGCAATGCACTGCAATGCCGCAGTGAATTATGAGCCGTTACGCACCACTCGAATTTGGCGCGAACGGCCCATATCGTTCGCAATTTGATGAACGGTCGAACATGCGATGTTCGAGTCGAACATGGGTTCGACCCTAACTCGAAGCTCATCCCTATTGGTTAATAACTAAGAAAACATGAAGCTGGGGGCGTGGCCGACTACCGGGATATGAGGAAGCAGATCGTCTGAGCTCTGTCCATTCCGCTTGAATCCTCACATGATCCTGCTGACCTGCTCACTTCTACAAGGACCCACCAGCCTCCTGAGACCCCTGAGATCACCTGGGGATGGTGAAATACGGCCCTGCTATGGAGGATATTGCGGAATTCCCACCGCTGCTCTCTCCATCTCAGCCGCAGCGAAATGGCGCTGGCCAGCCTCATGGACGGGCACGCAACCAGCCATCCTCCTCATCCACAGCAGCGCAGCATGTCCCAGGGAAGGATGAGTCACAAACCCTCCCCTGCTTCTAGCCCTGACAACCCCTATTGCTCTCTCAGCCTGTCAGCCTGAGGACACAGCTCCTCTCTTCCCCAGCTCTGATCATGCTGACACAGGCACTGCAGAACCCACACTGGCACAGATCATGGAGGCTATTCAGCACAGCCATGCTTCCCTTACAACTCAGACTCTATCAAAACAGATCTATCCTTCCTGAAACAAGATATGCATAGTCTCCATCACAGAGTGACCAATGCAGAACAACGCATAGGAGATTTGGAGGATGACACCCATCCTCTACAAGCCTCTGTCAGGGAATTGTGCCAAACCCAAGATTATGCCACTGATAAGCTAACAGATATGAAGGATCGGCTAAGGCATAATAATCTGCCTTTCTTGGGACTCCTGGAGGGTTCAGAGGGCACGGCCCCTGAGGTGTTGGTTTACATCTACCTTTGGCGTCTCCACCTTCTCTCCATTATTCGCCATAGAACGAGTGCATAGAGTTCCCCTGTGCCCTTTACCCTCTGGGGCACCACCCCGTGCTATGCTTATCAAACTGCTGCACTTCAGGGACAGGGAAGCAGTTCTAAGGGCTGCTCAAGTAAAGGAACATATATCCTTCAATGGCAATGGGATCACTATTTTTCCAGATTTCTCAGTGACTACACAGAAACAGAGGGCTACTTTCCTGGCCATTAAGAGAAGGCTGCGGGACCTTCAACTACCTTAAAGCATGCTATATCTTGCATGGCTGAGGATCATTCATAAGGGCAATGCCTACTTTTTCACAGATCCGAAAGATACAGCCCACTGGGTGGACACTCTGGAGCCTCCTGATCTGCGACACCAACACTGGAGATCTCTTCGATAACCTGTGATTACCTTTCTTCCAAGCTTGCAACTTCTCATCCACACTACTGCACCTGGTTATCCGCAGAGAACGCAAGCTTCTTTATGTTCCATTTCTGGTATTTCTCACCCTAGAGGCTGGTGAGCCGTTACCACAAACTCCTATCTAATATTCTAAAACTAATCCTGGAGGATTGTAGAAGCCATTATCTTGGTCATATCCTGCTATGGTCTATGGAATATCTCTATTAGGGATGGGCGAATGGTTCGGCCTGAGCATAAGTTCGAGCTCAACTTTCACTGTTCGGACGCTTTATGAACAGCCGAAGAAACGGGCCGTTCAACCGTTTCATCGGCCCCCAAACTGACTACAATGCATTGCGGCGCTGAACAGTGCATTGCAAGCCCTGATTGGCTGAAGCAGTAAAAACTTCAGCCAACCAGGGCACAGAGCACTGTCAGAGTCATGATTGGACACTGTCATGACTTTATCCAATCATGGCTCATTCCTGCCCCATAGAATAAAAGTATTCTTTCAATGGCAGCCATTTTCAGTGTGATTTTGGCGTGGAGAGAGATAGAACGGGCTCTGTTCAGTGCTATTGTCATTGTAGAATATTAGTTTATTGTCAGTCTAGGGATAGTGTGAGTGTAGTGAGGAGGACCATCATTCAGCTTTGCATAGTGTGCATAGTGTGCAGCTAGAGTAGGGACAGCTCAGATAGTTTCACTGTAGTGTAGTGAGACCGTGTCATTCATACATACATTAGTGTATAGCTAGAGTAGGGACAGTTCAGATAGCGTCAGTGTAGTGACTGTTGAACACTGTCTATTTGATTGCGTTACTGACAGTTTAACGCCATTACTTCTGTGTGCGTTACTGACAGTTTAACACCATATCGTTTTGTGTGCGTTACTGCCAGTTTAACGCCATATAGTTTTGTGTGCGTTACTGCCAGTTTAACGCCATATAGTTCTGTGTGCGTTACTGCCAGTTTAATGCCATATAGTTTTGCGCGTTACTGCCAGTTTAACGCCATTTACTTCTGTGTGGGTTACTGCCAGTTTAACACCATATCGTTTTGTGTGCGTTACTGCCAGTTTAACGCCATATAGTTTTGTGTGCGTTACTGCCAGTTTAACGCTATATAGTTCTGTGTGCGTTACTGACAGTTTAATGACTGATAGTTTTGCGCGTTACTGCCAGTTTAACGCCATTTACTTCTGTGTGGGTTACTGCCAGTTTAACGCCATATAGTTTTGCGTGCGTTACTGCCAGTTTAACGCCATATAGTTCTGTGCGTCACTGTACGTTTGACGCATTATATTGCAGTATATCATAGTGTATCTGTGGCATGTGTCTGTGTAGTAGTCAAATTAAAGTGCACCAAACACCACTTAACTAAAGTGCATCTACGTACAGATTTCCACTTCTTCTTTACATTTGCTTATAAGCACCGCCCCCTCCCTCCCAATAATGTCTGAGAGGACAACAAGGAGAGGCAGACATTCCCTTGGCACTGTAAGGGAGCCAGCAACAAATGTGTCCACAGGCAAAGGTGGACGTGGTGGTCAGCAGTCCTCAGGCAGGGCATAATTTCCTCTGTTTAGTGAGTTTGCCCATGCTATTCAGCCACAGCATGTAGAGGAGGTGGTGGACTGGTTTACTAAACCTTCCTCATCCTCCTCATGCTATATCACGCAAGCAAAGACAAGTGTGCAGTCCCCTGCAGTTGCCAGAGTGGAAAAACCTGCCTCCTTGTCCACAAAGAGTAATTTTTCTGCAAGCTGTTTGACAGGTGCATATCATTGCAATTTTTTACAGCAAGGCCAATTCTTGCTTTCATCAAGACTATAGGGTTACGGTGGGAAGGCGCCACCAACACCCAAAGACCAATTTTTACGCACCCTTTACATCTATACAAAGTCAAAGTGATGCGAGAATGTATCCAAAAAATCTCTAATCTTGTTCCCAGGGCACTACATTGTGGCCTCATCATACACACTGGCTCCCCAACTGTTGCTGAGCAAAATAAAGGCAGCTTGCAGGGAAAATTTTATTTTTTTGGGCTTTATAAATGCAATTATTGCTGCAGCAGATTCTACACATGGTACAGATCTGCCCCTTTACACCTTTACAGGTAGACTAAGGTGACCCCAGGCACTATATTGGAAGGAATTTTTAATTTTCATGCTTTCACTTTAAAAATGCAAAAATCATTGCTCATTTAAAAATGACGTTTTTCACAAACTTTTTTTTTTATTGATACATATCCCCCAGGGCAGGACCCGGACCCCTATAACCATTGTATGCCCAATTACTTGCATATAAGCCTTCAAAATAGGCACGTTTGATTTTTAACATTTGGGTCCCATTGGCTTTAATGGGGTTCGTTATTCGGGTCCAAACTTTCATGGTGTTAGAAAGTTCTGGTGTGAACCGAACAGGGGTCCATTCGGCCCATCCCTAATCTCTATAGGGCCCGGGTTGCTTAATATATTCTACCTTGCGGGCACAGATGGAACCTTACTACTGCGAACTTTCTCACCACCCACCACGGTTTGTTGGTTGTGGGACTACACCATGTCCCCCCTGCTTTGCAGTTTTGGTTTTGGGAACAAAGTGTTTTGGTGCCTGGATGGGTTAGGGGTGTTTTATCTGCTTCCCTTGTTCTTGGGTTATGTTGTTTTTTTTTTCTTTTTTGAGCCTTTTTTTTTTCTCTGGTCTCTGGCCTGATCGGCCGCCTTGATATCCAGTCTACAGCTGCAACAGAACTAATGTTCCTTATCATCTACCTGTTGTC
Organism: Aquarana catesbeiana; assembly: GCF_042186555.1. NCBI lineage: Eukaryota > Metazoa > Chordata > Amphibia > Anura > Ranidae > Aquarana > Aquarana catesbeiana. Next base: position 425,206,403 of record NC_133328.1, read on the forward strand.
TATATTAACTCATGCTATACTGGGGTTACAGATTTTCAGGATGTGGTCAACCTTAATGCAATATAGGTAATATTCTTCATCATGGTATACACTGCATGGTTATGCCTAAACTACATTTGATCTCCTGGAATGTTAGAGGCTTAACTCCAAAGTTAAACATTCACTGATGTTTGAATATTTGGCGCAACACAATCTGCATGTGATTCTACTCCAGGAAATTAATTTACAAGGCTCCAGGGTTATGGCTCTTAAAAGGGCAAAAATGGCATATGCCATCCACTCTACATACTCCACATACTCCCGGGGCATGTCTATTCTCATAGCTAAATCAGCTCCTGTCACTATTAAACATATTAAACTAGATCCTGGTGGCTGCTTTGTGATAGTTGTACTCAAACTCCACGTTAAACCTTACATGGTGACTAGTCTATACACCCCGCCACCTTTTATTAAGCAATTTTTTGATCGTGTGCTGACCTCCATCTTGGGAATTGTGGAGGGCCCTCTGTTGATAGCTGGGGACTATAATACGATCCTTGACATTTCCCTTGACAGGTTTTGGTGCTCCACCTCACCCTTCATTCCCTTAGGCTCTTATCTGACCCAGTTCGACCTAGTGGAGGCCTGGAGGTGGCAACATGCGGATGGGAGGGAATATTCCTGCCAGTCTGATTCTCATGGTACACTGTCACATATTGATTTATGTTTACTTTACTTTGATATGATTGACATGGTGAGTGACGTTAAATATCTCACCAGGGTGGTGTCTAATCACTCTCTCTTGCTGGTGGACCTAGCTCTGGGAGTACTGCCCTCTTTTCGGTTGTGAAGGCTGAGCCCGCTGTGGCCAGGCCGTCTCAGACCAGGGACTGGCTGGTATGAACTCTTACTGGGCCACCAATACATGGACCTCTTCTGTCCCTGTGGTCTAGGACACCTTTAAGGCCACCATGCATGGCTTCTTTGCTGCAGCCATTGGACAGGCCCGTAAGGCATCTCATTCCAGACTGGTGGATGTGGAGGGGGAGCTTTGTATGGTGGAGGCTGCCTACTCTGTGTCCCCTACTCCCGAGACACACGCTGTCTGGCGACGCAAGGCCAGAGAGTGCTACTGGAACGTACTCAGAAAAAGCTGCTGTACCAAAACCAGCGACTTTCGAATTTGGTGACAAAAATAGTCGCCTGCTAGCTTGTCTCTCTAGACTATCAGCCATGCAACATTCCCAGATTTAAGAATTCAGAGGGTATAATAGTGGAACAGAATAGGGAGCTAGTGGAGGCTTTTGTTACATTTTACTCCACACTAGGGATGAGCCGAACACCCCCCGGTTCGGTTCGCACCAGAACCCGCGAACGGACTGAAAGTTCGCACGAACGTTAGAACACCATTGACGTCTATGGGACTCGAACGTTCGAAATCAAAAGTGCTCATTTTAAAGGCTAATTTGCATGGTATTGTCCTAAAAAGGGTTTGGGGACCCGGGTCCTACCCCAGGGGACATGTATCAATGCAAAAAAAACTTTTAAAAACGGCCGTTTTTTCGGGAGCAGTGATTTTAATGATGCTTAAAGTAAAAAAAAAAAGTGAAATATTCCTTTAAATATCGTACCTGGGGGGTGTCTATAGTATGCCTGTAAAGTGACGCGTGTTTCCCATGTTTAGAACAGTCCCTGCACCAAATGTCATTTTTAAAGGAAAAAATCTCATTTAAAACTGCTTGCGGGTTTAATGTCATGTCGGGTCATGGCAATATGGATGAAAATCAGTGAGACAAACGGCATGGGTACCCCCCAGTCCATTACCAGGCCCTTTGGGTCTTGTATGGATATTAAGGGGAACCCCGCACCCAAATTAAAATAAGGAAAGGTGTGGGGCCACCAGGCCCTATATACTCTGAACAGCAGTATACAGGCGGTGCAAACAAGACAGGGACTGTAGGTTTGTTGTTAAGTAGAATCTGTTTGTAATTTTGAACATTTTTAACGTGTTTAGCTCCAGCCAAAAAATCTTTTCTAAGCTTTTTGGAAAACATAGGGAAGGGTTATCACCCCTGTGACATTTGTTTTGCTGTCTTTCCTCCTCTTCAGAAGATTTCACCTCACTTTTTTGTCCCAATGAAAAATGTTTTTTGAAAATTTGGGTTTTTTTGTGGAACAAGGATTGGAAAGCATCAGTGGAAAGGAGAAATTGTTTTCCCATATTAACTCTTACAGGAAAGAATTTCCCTTCCTAGGGGTAGATTTCATCTCACTTCCTGTTGTCTCCTTCCGTTTGCAAGTAGGAGTCGTTTGTAAGTTAGATGTTGGAAAGTAGGGTCCTGCCCTATATACTCAGCAGAAATTTGGGCCTTAGGTGTTGCTGTGGCCACAACACTGTAAGCCCTCACAGGGCCCTGCTGTGAAATATTAGATCAAGAATTGTAATTACATGCCCCTGTTGAACAGGAGCTGAAAAATTAGGCCTTAGGCACTGGTGCTGGTGCCACAACACTGCAACCCCTCACAGACACTCTAGTTGGAACGCAGGAACGAGCCCTGCTGCAAAGTATTGCATCAAAAATTGTAATTACACGCCCCTGTTAGACAGGGGCAGAAAAATTGGGCCTTAGGCACTGGTGCTGGTGCCACAACACTGCAACCCCTCACAGACACTCTAGTTGGAACGCAGGAACGAGCCCTGCTGCAAAGTATTGCATCAAAAATTGTAATTACACGCCCCTGTTAGACAGGGGCAGAAAAATTGGGCCTTAGGCACTGGTGCTGGTGCCACAACACTGCAACCCCTCACAGACACTCTAGTTGGAATGCAGGAACGAGCCCTGCTGCAAAGTATTACATCAAAAATTGTAATTACACGCCCCTGTTAAACAGGGGCTGAAAAATTGTGCCTTAGGCACTGGTGGTGGCGCCCAGAACCAAAAATGTTCTTACAAGCTATCAGCGTGATGATTGAGGAGGAAGAGGATAATTACTCAGGGATAGTCACTCAGCATCAGCATAGGCAGTCTTTGAAGGGATCTGAGATTTCAAAAAAAATTATTCGGTTACATCAGCATCAGGTGCTTGGTAGCTGGTGGTGATCCAAGACTCATTCATTTTTATGAAGGTCAGCCGATCGACCGAGTCGGTGGACAGACGCACCCTGTGATCGGTTACCACGCCTCCAGCAGCACTGAATGTGCGTTCCGAAAGAACGCTGGATGCAGGACAGGCCAGTAGCTCAATTGCATACTGTGCAAGCTCTGGCCAGTGATCCATCCTCAAGACCCAGTAACCCAGAGGATTTTCGGTGGGAAAGGTGTCCAAGTCTGATCTTGCCCCTAGGTATTCCTGCACCATGTAAAACAGACGCTGGCGATGGTTGCTGGAACCGATCATACCTTGGGGCTGCGGACCAAAAAATTGTCTGAACGCATCGGTCAGACGGCCACCTTCTCCACCGCTCCTTCTTTGACTGACCGAAGCCTCAGCAACACGTTGTCCAGAAACAGGAGTTTGTAACCTCCCAGTCTCTGGGAACGCGTTGCACAGACCTTTCTGCAAGGCCTCCCGAAGATGTTTCATCCTCTGCTCCCTCTGCGATGGCAAGATAAGGTCCGCAACCTTACCCTTGTAACGTGGATCAAGGAGGGTTGCCAGCCAGTATTGGTCCTTCTCCTTGATACCACGAATACGAGGATCCTTACGCAGGCTTTGCAGGATCAGGGAGGCCATGCAGCGTAGGTTTGCTGAGGCATTCGGTCCGGAGTCCTCTGGGTCACTAAGAACGACATGGTCCGCAGCCACCTCCTCCCAGCCACGTACAAGTCCATGTGTTTCTTGGGACTGATCCCTTAAAGACTGCTGCTGATGCTGAGTGCCAGGCTCCACCTCCATACTGACACAATCTTCCTCCTCCTCCTCTTCCTCCTCGTCCTCTTCCTGTGTGATCGGCGGGCACGCAGGAACACTGTCTGGATAAAGGGGGCCTTGAGAGCTAAGGAAGTCCTCCTCTTCCTGCCTCTGTTCTGCCTCAAGTGCCCTGTCCATTATTCCACGCAGCGTGTGCTCCAACAGGTGGACAAGGGGGACAGTGTCACTGATGCATGCACTGTCACTGCTCACCATCCTCGTGGCCTCCTCGAATGGTGACAGGACAGTGCATGCATCCCTGATCATGGCCCACTGGCGTGGGGAAAAAAAACCAAGCTCCCCTGACCCTGTCCTGGTGCCATAGTCGCACAGGTACTCATTGATGGCCCTCTGCTGCGTGTGCAGCCGCTGCAGCATGGCCAACGTTGAGTTCCACCTGGTGGGCATGTCACAGATTAGGCGGTTCTTGGGCAGGTTAAACTCCTTTTGGAGGTCCGTCAGCCGAGCACTGGCATTATATGATCGGCGGAAATGCACACAGACTTTCCTGGCCTGCCTCAGGACATCCTGTAAGCCCGGGTACCTGCCCAAGAACCGCTGCACCACCAAGTTAAGGACGTGAGCCAAACAGGGCACATGGGTCATTTGTCCCTGTCGGAGGGCAGAGAGGAGGTTGGTGCCATTGTCGCAAACCACCATTCCTGCCTTAAGTTGGCGTGGCGTCAACCACCTCTGAACCTGCCCCTGCAGAGCTGACAAAACCTCTGCCCCAGTGTGGCTCCTGTCCCCCAAGCACACCAGCTCAAGCACCGCATGGCATCTTTTGGCCTGCGTACTTGCGTAGCCCCTTGAACGCCTACGGAGCACCGCTGGTTCCGAGGAAGAGGCCATGGAGGAAGAAGAAGAGGAGGGGGTGGAGGAGAGAGGTGTGTCACAATCAGCATTTTGGAGGCGTGGTGGCGGAACAACCTCCAACACTACTGCACCTTGTCCTGCATCCTTCCCAGCTGCCAGCAGAGTCACCCAATGCGCCGTGAAACTTAGGTAACGTCCCTGTCCATGCCTGCTGGACCATGAGTCAGCGGTAATATGCACCTTACCGCTGACCGCCCTGTCCAGCGAGGCATGGACATTGCCTTCCACATGCCGGTAGAGAGCCGGAATCGCCTTCCGTGAGAAAAAGTGGCGTTTGGGTACCTGCCACTGAGGAACCGCACATTCCACAAACTCACGGAAGGGGGCAGAGTCTACCAACTGAAAAGGCAGCAGTTGAAGTGCTAGCAATTTTGCCAAGCTAGCATTCAACCGCTGGGCATGTGGATGGCTGGGAGCAAACTTCTTTCGGCGGTGCAGCAGCTGGGGCAGGGAAATTTGCCTGGTACAATCTGACGTCGGTGTACCAAAAGCAGATTGCCCACAAGTACTTGGCTGTGACACACCTAATTCTACACCTTCATTCCTCTCACTGCAGGTCTCAGAGAGGACTGAAGGTCTAGTGGGGTTGGAAATCTCAGCTGATGAGGAGCAAGGAGAGATCCTCTTTGTTCTTTGGTGTGGGTCTTTTAGATACGCTTGCCAACGAACTGCATGGCAGGTCAACATATGTCTGGTCAAGCATGTGGTACCCAAGCGGGAGATGTTTTGGCCACGCGAGATACGCTTGAGACATATGTTGCAAATAGCAGCGGTGCGATCTGATGCACTCGTCTCAAAAAAGGCCCACACCAAAGAACTTTTTGAATAACGCGCAGAGACTGCAGCGCCCTGCACATGTGGAGCTTTGGGGTGTGATGCAGTCAATGTGCTGCCCTTAGGCTGGCCCCTGGAGGGCATCCTGCCTCGTTGGTGATGTGCCGCCGCCTCCTCCTCCTCCTCCTTCTCCTCCTCCTCCTCCTCCTCCTCCTCTCTCCTATCAGGCACCCACGTTGAGTCAGTGACCTCATCATCCCCTCCCTCCTCATCACTGGAGCAAACCTGGCAGTATGCTGCAGCAGGGGGAGCATGACTGCCAGATTGCTGTCCTTCTTGGGCACCCCCTCTGTCCGTGCTCATGTTACTGCCTTCATCGAGCTCAGTATCGTCATCAGAGCCTTCCAAACACTGGGCATCCTCCTGGAGCATGTACCCAACACTGTGGTCAAACAGTTCGAGGGAATCCTCATGAGGACATGGTGGAGCTAGGGAAGGAGTCACTGATGACATTGAGCTGAGGGAAGAGGCCGCTGCTTTGCCAGACAAAGCACCCTGGGCATGGGTGAGAGAGGATGAGGAGGATGAGGACGGCTTGGTCATCCACTCGACCAAGTCTTCCGCATGTTGCGGCTCAACACGGCCAGCTGCCGAAAAAAAGGCCAAGCGTGTCCCATGGCCACGTGCTGATGAGGATGCACCGTCTCCACGACCAGCACTAGACACAGAGCCTGCTTGCCCTCTCTTATTGGCTTGTGACTGTCTGCCTCTCCTTCTTGGCCTTCCAGACATACTAATGGCCTGTAGCTGCACTAAGCTGGGATAGAACACCTGTAATTTTCTTCAAGTAGCTTTATATACTGTAACCAGACAAGCCTGCCTGTCAGTAGGAAGATAACAGGAACGGATCTAGCTGAACACTGTGAGCAGGACGCACTGTACTAAATGTAAATAGTCTAGCTGCCTGACCGTGGTACTAATAGGATCAAATAGAACACCTGTAATTTTCTTCAGGTAGCTTTATATACTGTAACCAGACAAGCCTGCCTGTCAGTAGGAAGATAACAGGAACGGATCTAGCTGAACACTGTGAGCAGGACGCACTGTACTAAATGTAAATAGTCTAGCTGCCTGACCGTGGTACTAATAGGATCAAATAGAACACCTGTAATTTTCTTCAGGTAGCTTTATATACAGTAACCAGACAAGCCTGCCTGTCAGTAGGAAGATAACAGGAACGGATCTAGCTGTACACTGTGAGCAGGACGCACTGTACTAAATGTAAATAGTCTAGCTGCCTGACCGTGGTACTAATAGGATCAAATAGAACACCTGTAATTTTCTTCAGGTAGCTTTATATACTGTAACCAGACAAGCCTGCCTGTCAGTAGGAAGATAACAGGAACGGATCTAGCTGAACACTGTGAGCAGGACGCACTGTACTAAATGTAAATAGTCTAGCTGCCTGACCGTGGTACTAATAGGATCAAATAGAACACCTGTAATTTTCTTCAGGTAGCTTTATATACTGTAACCAGACAAGCCTGCCTGTCAGTAGGAAGATAACAGGAACGGATCTAGCTGTACACTGTGAGCAGGACGCACTGTACTAAATGTAAATAGTCTAGCTGCCTGACCGTGGTACTAATAGGATCAAATAGAACACCTGTAATTTTCTTCAGGTAGCTTTATATACTGTAACCAGACAAGCCTGCCTGTCAGTAGGAAGATAACAGGAACGGATCTAGCTGAACACTGTGAGCAGGACGCACTGTACTAAATGTAAATAGTCTAGCTGCCTGACCGTGGTACTAATAGGATCAAATAGAACACCTGTAATTTTCTTCAGGTAGCTTTATATACTGTAACCAGACAAGCCTGCCTGTCAGTAGGAAGATAACAGGAACGGATCTAGCTGTACACTGTGAGCAGGACGCACTGTACTAAATGTAAATAGTCTAGCTGCCTGACCGTGGTACTAATAGGATCAAATAGAACACCTGTAATTTTCTTCAGGTAGCTTTATATACTGTAACCAGACAAGCCTGCCTGTCAGTAGGAAGATAACAGGAACGGATCTAGCTGAACACTGTGAGCAGGACGCACTGTACTAAATGTAAATAGTCTAGCTGCCTGACCGTGGTACTAATAGGATCAAATAGAACACCTGTAATTTTCTTCAGGTAGCTTTATATACTGTAACCAGACAAGCCTGCCTGTCAGTAGGAATTTAACAGGAACGGATCTAGCTGAACACTGTGAGCAGGACGCACTGCACTAAATGTAAATAGTCTAGAAGATAACAGGAACGGATCTAGCTGAACACTGTGAGCAGGACGCACTGCACTAAATGTAAATAGTCTAGAAGATAACAGGAACGGATCTAGCTGAACACTGTGAGCAGGACGCACTGCATTAAATGTAAATAGTCTAGATAGAAGATAACAGGAACGGATCTAGCTAAACTGAATACAGTGTATATATATATATGCAACACCTGGGATGCATATATATACACAATACACTGTAAGTGCAGCTAACTGACTGACTGTTCTGCCTAATCTATCTAACTCAAATCAAATGACACTGTCTCTCTCTCTCTCTATCTCTCAGCACACCGGAACACACACTACACAGGGCCGCCGTGCAGGCGGCCTTATATAGTGTGGGGTGTGTACTAAATCCCCTGAGCCATAATTGGCCAAAGCCACCCTGGCTTTGGCCAATTACAGCTCTCTCTACTGACGGCGCTGTGATTGGCCAAGCATGCGGGTCATAGTGCATGCTTGGCCAATCATCAGCCAGCAATGCACTGCGATGCCGCAGTGAATTATGGGCCGTGACGCGCCACACGAATTTAGCGCGAACGGCCCATAACGTTCGCAATTCGGCGAACGATCGAACAGCCGATGTTCGAGTCGAACATGGGTTCGACTCGAACACGAAGCTCATCCCTACTCCACACTATATTCTACTGGGGCCCACTACACTATTGTAGAATTAGACGATTATTTGCCTAATATCTCACTTCCAAATTGCTAGAACCTCAGGTCTCCTTGCTCGATGCCCCTTTAACGACCTATGAAATAGGGGATGCCATCCAGTCCTTTGATAGAAACAAGACACCAGTATTGGATGGATTCTATATAGAATGGTATATGCATTTCAGAGAACTACTGATTTCACATTTACTTAGGATTAGGGATGAGCCGAACACCCCTCGGTTCGATTCGCAGCAGAACACGCAAACAGGCAAAAAATTTGTTCGAACACGCGAACACCGCTAAAGTCTATGGGACACGAACATGAAAAATCAAAAGTGCTAATTTTAAAGGCTTATATGCAAGTTATTGTCATAAAAAGTGTTTGGGGACCTGGGTCCTGCCCCAGGGGACATGTATCAATACAAAAAAAGTTTTAAAAACGGCCGTTTTTTCGGAAACAGTGATTTTAATAAAAAGTGAAACAATAAAAGTGAAATATTCCTTTAACATTGTATACCTGGGGGTTGTCTAGAGTATGCCTGTAAAGATGCACATGTTTCCGTGTTTACAACAGTGCCTGCACAAAATGACATTTCTAAAGGAAAAAAAGTGATTTAAAAGTACTCGCGGCTATAATGAATTGTCGGTCCCGGCAATACACATAAAAGTCATTGAAAAAAACGGCATGGGATTCCCCCACAATCTATTACCAGGCCCTTTGGATCTGGTATGAATATTAAGGGGAACCCGAACCAAAACTAAAAAAAAAAATTGCGTGGGGGTCCCCCCAAATTCCATACCAGGCCCTTCAGGTCTGATATGGATTTTAAGGGGAACCCCGTGCCAAAATTAAGAAAAAAATGGTGTGGGGGTCCCCCCAAAAATCCATACCAGACCCTTATCCAAGCATGCAACCTGGCAGGCTGCAGGAAAAGAGGGGGGATGAGAGAGCGCCCCCCCTCCTGAACCGTCCTAGGCCACATGCCCTAACATGGGGAGGGTGCTTTGGGGTAGCCCCCCAAAGCACCTTGTCCCCATGTTGATGGGGACAAGGGCCTTATCCCCACAACCCTTGCCCAGTGGTTGTGGGGGTCTGCGGGCGGGGGCTTATCAGAATCTGGAAGCCCCCTTTAATAAGGGGACCTCCAGATCCCGGCCTCCCCCCTGTGTTAAATGGTAACAGGCTACAAATGTACCCCTACCATTTCACAAAAAAAGTGTGAAAATGTTAAAAATTACATGACACTGCTTGGGGACAAGTCCTTTATTAACACGACCGACCCACCTACATGGGAGGCACCTGGTCCTCTCAGGTGAAAGCTCTTTTATAACTGAGGGTGGGGCCACACGGTGACATCGCTGGGTGACCCTGCCCCCTCTGACGCACGGGGACAACCCTATGGCTTCACCATAGCATCAGAGGGGGCGGGCTACCCGGTTATGTAACCGGATGGCCCCACCCCCTTTGACACTATGGAAAAACCATAGGGATGTCCCCGTGCATCAGAGGGGGGCGGGGTCACCCGGTTACGTACAAGATCATGGCTAAAGTTATGAAAAGTCTGCACAGGAATTTTGGGGTATGACAATCCAAGGATCAATTGAGGAAACGCTGGTCAGACCTGAAATTGAGAGAGCATGATCAGTACAAAAAGATCAAAAGAGTTCTTCAAAAAAGTAAGTAGTTGTCGTGTGTTCCTATTATTATTATTACTTGCATGCTGCTACTGTTGTACAGTTTAAAATGTCAGGTTTGAGGTTCGTGGTAAACATCGTTCGTTCGCCCACTAATACGATGTTTTTTGTAGATACAGGTTAACTACATTTGTTCAGGCCTATTTGTATTGAAAGAAGTTTAGTACATTGTTGTCTTGATGGGTTTGTACTAGAATGAAATGAATACTTGATTCAGTGTAAGGAGAGAACACTCAGCACTGTTTACACATCTGGGCACAGGAGCACTAGTGTGGGACACCAGAACAAACTTTTTAGGATGTCCCACACAGGTGCTCCAGTGGATACTAGGGGTCTCTCCATGTGTGAAAATTGTTCAAAAAGGGTAAGTATTCCAGCTTTAGAAAGAGAAAAAATGTCTTCAGCTTGGAACTCTGCCAAATAAGACAACTGTACGACACTTCCAAGCAATGTTTCATATTACTATTTCTGGCCTCAAATATCTGTGTGCTAAGTATACCTTTTTTTTAAATTCACATAGGGGAGAAAAGACTTGGGACATCTGAGGACACCAGGGACCCCCCACCTCCGAAAGAAAAGCAAATCCCCACACCACAACCAGAAGATGTGGAGGAAGGAGAGGTTTATGAATTGGGCGAAATAGTGACCCCAACAGGTGAGTGTCTGAGACCACAGCTTTAGGTAATAGATGTATGCCTGCATATTTATAATACATGGTGTGTTTTTTAATTTTAGGTGATGTGGATGTTGTGGAAGAGGATTTGCATTTCACAAGTGCAAGTGCACACGTCCTCATCTGAAAAGCGCGAAAAGCGCGAATCGTCTCTCACCAAACTTCTACTAACACGAGATTAGCAGAAGGAGCCCAAAGGGTGGCGCACTTGGTATTGAACTTCCCTTTTCTAGTGGTGTCGTACGTGTTGTACGTCAAAGCGTTCTTGGCGTATCTTCCGACAAGATTTGTGTGACCATGTGTATGCAAGACAAGTTTGAGCCAACATCCGTTGGAATAAAAAGGGATTTTGTTGTGAATGAATGTGCGATCGTGTGTACGCGGCATAAGACTACTAGAATTTGCATCACGGAAAGTAAATGGCACTCTGACATACCGGAGCTGACAGAGCATATCTGACGGAAAGTACTCCCTCTCCAGGTACCTTCTGTCATCTCTTCTCAATACAAAGTTATTCAAACCAAATTTTTATACAGGTCCTATTTCACTCCTTGTTTACTCTATAAATTAAAAAGACTAAGATTTTTTCCACTTGATGTGGGAGTGTCCACCGATTATGAAATTCTGGTCGGAAGTCACGGCTCTTAGCTCCCTCACTCAACTACTTAGTATATATATATGTAATCCCTTCAGCTGCATGCTAGGATATATAGATGATGAAGGTGTATCTACAAATGTGCAAACCTTTCTGCGTATAGTCCTGTTCTATGCGAAGAAATCAATAACTATGCATTGGAAACCCCAATCCCCACCCACTATAGCCCTTTGGCTCACTATAGTCAACCAAGCTATACCCTTATACAAATTGACGTATGAGGCCAGAGGATGCCCAAAAAAATTTGCTAAGATTTGGAACCGTTGAGTTAGTTCAGATCGCACTATACCACCTGCTCCTTAATTTACAGGAATACATACGTTTATAAAAAAATTTTTTTTTTTCTGTCACCATGCCTGATTTCAGAAGGTAAAAATGAGACTTTTATGTTGCTCTGTACTCACTGACTGGATACAATGTAACTGTACTTCATTAATGATTGAGCGCTGTTCGTTCCAATATTAACACATGTCAATTTGTGTATTTGTTCATCTGTTTTTGTGTAAGCAATAAAAATTATACCTTAAAAAAAAAAAAAAGAGAACATGAAGCTGGAGACAGCTAGATGACAAGATTATTTAGAGAGAGGCCAGCATTAGCGTATGTACATGGGGACAGCCATATTTGCTCTTCTTTCTTCCAAGGGCTACACAATATTCATACCTAAATGCTCTTTCCCACAACATTAGTCTTTGAGTCTATTGACATGCTGAAAACAACGCCTTACCTGTGTGGTTAATATCTGTAATGATGTTAAGGCTGGAGATTAAATGATTGCAGTGAACTACAGAGATCTGTCAAGTGGTTTATGTCCAAATCTGTATTTCATACTTTTTCAAAAATATGGAAGCGAAAGTCTGTGAAAAGAGACATCAAAAATAACTTTTGGTTAAGGCAATAATAACTCAAAATATCTGCTCAATAAATGTACATTTTATTTATTTATTTTTTTGTAGAAGAAAACTTACATGGTTAATTGATTACATATTTTAGCAAATAAACATAACATAATCATTCCAACTGTGATGAACAATAACTATTGACTGTATGCACTAAATTTAACAGACTGGTAAAATAATAAATTCTCTTATCCCTGGAGCATCTCAAGGTGTGTTGCCTACACTCAATGGTCCTAAGATCTTCTAAGAAGCTGTGTGAGGCTCTGAAAACAAAAGAACTAACTTTTACAAAGTAGCCAACATGACATACATAGTACTTTAATATGCGTTTAAAAACACTCAATATTACAGAAAGATTGTGGGTAGATCTTAGTGCAGTTTCATGCACTGAATGTCAGCTCATTTCATTACCCCTATATACCATAACACAAAATTTAGATCATGTGGTCCCTGGCTTTTGGTGTTGTGGCTTACAATGAGCTAGGCACAGCTTCTCTCTCCTTAGCCATGCTCCCACATACAATGTAGATGTGTCTCTCTGTGAGTCCTGTGTATTCCTGAAATGGACTATAAGCAGTGGTTACAATGTGCAGTGTGCTGGCTCATTCTGTAGTGAAACCTATGATGTTTAGTTGCTGCTGGAGTGTGAACATATTCTCAGGGAGTTGATGCAAAGGGGTTGATTTACTAAAGACAAGTAAGAACTTTCCATTAGCTTCATGAATGAGGCAAAGCTCTGCTGACTTTCATCATCCAGTCATGTTCAAACAAAAATACTGGGGGTTATTTACGAAAGGCAAATCCACTTTGCACTACAAATTGGAAGTCCAGTCACTGTAGATCTGAGGGGAAGATCTGAAGTGAGGGGGAAGCTCTGCTGATTTTATCATCCAATCACGTGCAAGCCGAAATGCTGTTTTTTATTTTCCTTGCATGTCCCCCTCAGATCTACAGCAACTGCACTTTCAAGTGCACTTGTAGTGCAAAGTGGATTTTCCTTTTGTAAATAACCCCCACTGTTTTTATATTGCACATGATTGGGTATTCTTTGCAAAGTGACTTTTCACCACATTCGCTAAGCTAAGGGAAAACTATTTTGCAAAATAATTTATTTGCAAACAGCTTACTTGCTTTTAGTAAATCAACTACAAAACGTCCACAGGTATGCACATTGGAGGAAAAGAAAATATGGACAAAGTAAGGCGATACAAAAGAATGCAATCCTGATTTATGTACATTGCTTTACAAAATTATAAAAGTATACTTTTTCAAAGTTTAGATTTACTTTTAAATAGAGTGCCCATTTTCATTTTGGCCTGCAAGTGTGCAAAGACTGACCTCCTAAAGGTCAAAGCAAAAGCGAACCCCACTCTAAATCCGGCAATGCAATGGCAAGGCTTTGACATCCCACTGAGAGGCTCCTGCACCGTTGGATGCAAGGACATCATATGTGGTTCTGGAGACTCTATGGATGCACTGAATTGTGTCAGGCCTTTGCACTTTTTTTTAGTTTCCACTGGTTTTCCTTATGTCTGGCTTACTTTAATATTAATATTTTAGCTCTGAGTAAAGCAGGTAAAATTAGGTCTGCTGTAGGAGGCAGTATTTTTAGTAGTAGTTTTATTTTGCCTCCTGAGTTCACAGGTAATTAACTGCCATTCACCACATTTGTCTACTGCACTATTAAATACTGATAGCCTATTAGACTAAAGTTTAAAACTAGTAATTTGTTGTGCCTGTTGGTGCATTTTAACTTACTGGAGCAGTTTGTTTGTTTTGACAGCACTGAGTGATATATCCGTAACCTACCACTGAGATGTCATAATATAGCCTAGCCCCTTCAATTAGCTTGGTTACGCAGTGTGTCAAAAATGGTCGCTCTATAATTGGTGCCACTTTGCTGCACATTTGAATGAAAGCTCTCACATGGAGAACATGTTTTCAGCCTTCCCAGCAGATTTTTATGTTGGATAATGGCATGATTAGAGCAGCAGTCTCTCAGAAAATAAATCTTGTGAGTAAGGATGAAATAAACGGCACACTGAGGTCAGAAATGCTTCAATTCTGCCTGCACTGTGTTTTTGATTGTCCATAGAAATAAATCCAGAAGGGAATTGACATCTGTACTATAAACCTTCACTGCTGTGGTCAAGACTTGTTTGGTTTATTGAGCTCTTTGGGGAATCCAGATCACAGTACTCTTGCTATTATATGTAATGATTTCTTCCAGAGAAACCTAATGAAGGTGTTTATGTTCCTGAGGATTGTGAAAGGAGACTTCAAGATCTGATCTAACCCTCTTTTTAACATTTTTCATGAAAGTAATATTGCAATATACATCTTGGTTTAACAGTTCCCAATGGCCAAAATACAGAACATGTGAAAATTACTCAGAGACGTTGATTTCAGAAAATGGTTTATTGTGATTGTGTTTTTTTGAACCGTCGGTTGACAACTATTAAAATAATGAATTATTTTTCCTTTGATGCCTCTTCAGTTGTGATTAATGTCATACACATTAAACTAAAGATTTTCTTCTCTCCCTTGGCCCTATGTAATGCTACATAATTCAAACATATAGAATTTAATATCTGCAAGATATAAACAATGTTTATAACTGCAGATAAAGAATACAGACAATGAGCAGCTTTAGGTCCTGGACTGACTAACAACGTTACCCAAAATGACTTGTGTCACAAAGCACAGGTTGCATTGCAGCATTCATAAGTCATTTTGATGTAAGGTTTATTTAACCGCTTCAGCCCCGGAAGATTTGGCTGCTCAATGACCAGGCCATTTTTTGCGATTTGGTACTGCGTCACTTTAACTGACAATTGCGTGGTCGTGCAACGTTGTACCCAAACAAAATTTACCAAAATTGACCACAGCAGTGAAGGTTTATAGTACAGATGTCAATTCCCTTCTGGATTTATTTCTATGGACAATCAAAAACACCGTGCAGGCAGAATTGAAGCATTTCTGACCTCAGTGTGCTGTTTAAGACCCAATGGGATGTACCTGACCCGCAGAGTCCGGGTGATAATCAAACATTGTGGGGACGTATGTAACATAATAGGGCTATAATATTTGATGGGTCTATTCAACTCCAACAAGGGTAGAGCTACTAAATGGTAGGACGGAAAAGGAGAGGGAGGAGGAGGAGGAGGGGGGAATGGGGAGGAGGGGAGGGAAGAGGGGAAGGGAAAGGGAGGGGGGGGGAATGGCAGAGGGGAAGGGGAGGGGGGGGAATTGGGGGAGGGGGGAGGAAAGGGAGGAAAAGGTGGGGGGCAAAAGTGGGAAAAGGGTGGGGGGAAGAGGGGGAGGGGAGGGGGGAGTGGGGGAAGGAGATAGCAAAGGTGTGTTACTAAATTAGGATATTAGTTGAGAGTGTGTATCATAGGTATTATGGCATTGAATTGCCAATAATATAAACAGTGTATATACCTGTATGCAACAAAATGGGGAGGGGGGGAAAAAAGGGAGGGGGGGTGGGAGAAGGGAAAGATAGTATATGCAATTATTCACGTTACGTTGAAATATCAAATGAATTAGTTTAGGTGGGTAATTAATGTCCTGGCTATGTGCAGAGGATAGACAATTATAAAAGTGTAGTTATAAAATATATTATTTTATATTGAAAAATAGAGATGAATGTTTGTATATAATGTTTTAGAATACCCCCTAGTATTGCGTGTTCATAATGGTAGTGAATTTAAAGTACACATTACACTTACCCTCTAGGACTTTATAGCTGTGTGTGATAGTAACAGAGATCAGAGTTGCAGCAGCCTCTTAGCTACATGTCTGCAGCTCTC
Source organism: Aquarana catesbeiana (assembly GCF_042186555.1). Classification (NCBI taxonomy): domain Eukaryota; kingdom Metazoa; phylum Chordata; class Amphibia; order Anura; family Ranidae; genus Aquarana; species Aquarana catesbeiana. Next base: position 425,222,665 of record NC_133328.1, read on the forward strand.
AATGATTAGCTGACATCATCAATTATGGTTTGATTGAAAGAGGGGGATCTGGTATCAGTCAGGGGTTAGCGATGGCTTGTACCGAAATTCATGTAAAACTTGCTGATTAGAACATTACTATTCCTGATCCCCACTTCTGATGAGACTGCCATAGAAATAAGCCCATAGAGAGAGACAAGAAGTAATGAGTATGAGGGTATATGTTAATATATAAAAGCAGTGTATAGTTATCCAATTATAGGTGGGAGCTTACCTTATATTGAAAGTAAAGGTAGTGGACAGTAGCGGTTGGCAGCGTGGAGCCACACAGCCGCTCCACAGAGAGCGACTGGTAGTGTGGATCGTACAGGGAGAGACGCTAGGAAGCATCTCTTGTACATCTGCCCCGCCTGTAGTCACCAATCGGAGAAGCCGATGTAACCTCATTCAGGCCGGCCACAGACGCATACTGCGCATGCTTCAATCTTCAGCGTTGGCATATCAGCTGCCGGCGCGTCGGAGAGGGAGGAGGCAGTCGCGTCTCGGTGTCCTAGCAACCAGGGACACATTGAGGCGTACTGCGCATGTCCCAGTCCTCAGCGTCGGCCTGGCAACTGCCAGCGCGCCGGGGAGGGGGAGCAGCCGCATCGAGGTTGACCCGGCAACCAAGGACACCATGGTGCGCCAATCACCTTCCGAGGAAGGTGTGACGCTGGGCGTCCGCACAATGTTGAAAGCATCCCCAGGCAATGCAGGGGGCACATCCCAGGGCATATAAGCAGCATCTGAGTACATGTATTAGCATGGTAGCAACTAAATAGAACCTATTAAGTTAAAACATAGTAGTAGTTTAAGAAGTGGCTAAATTGTTATGACAACAATCAGGGTAAAGAAAACTGAAAAACAGAAATAAGATATATATATATGTTGATGAATAACAATGGGTTATTAAATGGTTTATGGTTATGCAAAAGAGACAAAAGCCCAACAGTTCAGTATCCAGGCAAGGGGCTAAGAAGGGAATGGGGTAGTATTTATTTAGAGAAAGGGTTTGTATGTTTGGGCTTCATTGATACCAGGGGGAAGTGTGGCACACAGACGTTCTATCCACATGGTTTCTTTTTGACAAACTGCTTTGTCCCAGTCTCCGCCCCTGGGATCTATTGGAACCACTGCCAACACAATAAATGAGATCAGTGAGACATTAAATCTGTGGTAAAGATCTAGGTGCCTACTTATTGCTGTCACCATTTTCCCCTCCCCCGAATAATAGACATGGTCTTTGATTCTACAGCGTAGGTGTCTAATGGTTTTACCTACGTAAAACGCGCCACATTGGCATAGCATGAGGTACACCACTCCTTTTGTATCACAGTATGCATAAAATTTGGGAGTGAATATTTCCCCGTTTGGTAATAGGAAGGTTTTCCCTTCTTTAACCCATGGGCAGAAAGAACATTTGCCACATTGGGAAATGCCTGATTTTGATTGTTTATATTTGGGAGTGGTTACATAGTGACTCGAGGTTAATTGGTCACCCAGGGATCTAGTTTGTCTAAATGTAATTTGAGGGGAGGGGCCAATGTATTTATTAATAGTAGGATCCTGTTGGAGGATCGACCAGTGTTTACTAAGAATGTCGCGAAGTTCCTGATGCTGTTGTGAGAATTTGGTGATAAATCTCACCGGGGGATTGGTGGTGATAGATTTTTTTCTTGAAAAGTAGGGAATTTCTTGACTGGCGTATGGCCTTATGATATGCGCTGCGCAGTATAGTCTTAGTATAGCCCCTTGCTAGTAGTCTATTGCGGAGCGCGTACGCTTGGGATTTAAATTCCTCTATATGCGTACAATTACGGCGTAGTCTGAGGTATTGTGCGTATGGGATACTTTTGATGAGTGGTCTGGGGTGAGCGCTTTTTGCGTGTTGCAAGGTGTTTCCTGCGGTTTCCTTTCTAAACAGAGTGGAAGCTAAACAATTCTCTTTATCTTTGAAGATAGTTAGGTCTAAAAAGGTTATCTGATACGGATAAGCAGAGATTGTAAATTTAAGGTTCATGGAGTTGTGATTGATGGTTTGAATAAAACTGTCCAATAGATCTTGGGTACCTGTCCATACCAGAAAAATATCGTCTATATAACGCCGCCATATAAGGGCATGATCAGTATAGATAGTTAGGTCCTCATTGGAAAAAATGTTGCGTTCCCACCCCCCCAGGTACAGGTTGGCGTGGCTGGTGCACAACAAGTGCCCATAGCTACGCCCTGTACCTGGAGGAAGTGGGAATCTTTAAAACAGAAATAGTTACGGTTAGTACAAATTTCAACAATTCCAAAATAAATTCGCAATAGTCCCAACTGTAGTGGTCTTGCTCTCGTAGGAACATGCATGCCATCCCGATGCCCTGCTCGTGAGGGATGCTTTGCCCCTTTGGTAAGCTTAATGCCACTTGTATTGAGTCTTCCGTCCTATACCCGTGATACACTTGACCTCTTGAAACAAATAGAAGGACTGCCTGTCCCTCCCGATGCCCTCCTCGTGACACTGGATGTGGAGTCTCTATACTCTAGCATCCCTCACGAGCAGGGCATCGGGATGGCACGCATGTTCCTACGAGAGCAAGACCACTACAGTTGGGACTATTGCGAATTTATTTTGGAATTGTTGAAATTTGTACTGACCCGTAACTATTTCTGTTTTAAAGATTCCCACTTCCTCCGGGTACAGGGCGTAGCTATGGGCACTTGTGCACCAGCCTACGCTACCTGTACCTGAGGGGGTGGGAACGCAACATTTTTTCCAATGAGGACCTAACTATCTATACTGATCACGCCCTTATATGGCGGCGTTATATAGACAATACTTTTCTGGTATGGACAGGTACCCAAGATCTATGGACAGTTTTATTCAAACCATCAATCACAACTCCATGAACCTTAAATTTACAATCTCTGCTCATCCGTATCAGATAACCTTTTTAGACCTAACTATCTTCAAAGATAAAGAGAATTGTTTAGCTTCCACTCTGTTTAGAAAGGAAACCGCAGGAAACACCTTGCTACACGCGAAAAGCGCTCACCCCAGACCACTCATCAAAAGTATCCCATACGCACAATACCTCAGACTACGCCGTAATTGTACGCATATAGAGGAATTTAAATCCCAAGCGTACGCGCTCCGCAATAGACTACTAGCAAGGGGCTATACTAAGACTATGCTGTGCAGCACATATAATAAGGCCATATGCCAGTCAAGAAATTCCCTACTTTTCAAGAAAAAATCTATCACCACCAATCCCCCGGTGAGATTTATCACCAAATTCTCACAACAGCATCAGGAACTTCGCGACATTCTTAGTAAACACTGGTCGATCCTCCAACAGGATCCTGCTATTAATAAATACATTGGCCCCTCCCCTCAAATTACATTTAGACGAACTAGATCCTTGGGTGACCAATTAACCTCGAGCCACTATGTAACCACTCCCAAATATAAACAATCAAAATCAGGCATTTCCCAATGTGGCAAATGTTCTTTCTGCCCATGGGTTAAAGAAGGGAAAACCTTCCTATTACCAAACGGGGAAATATTCACCCCCAAATTTTATGCAGACTGTGATACAAAAGGAGTGGTGTACCTCATGCTATGCCAATGTGGCGCGTTTTACGTAGGTAAAACCATTAGACACCTACGCTGTAGAATCAAAGACCATGTCTATTATTCGGGGGAGGGGAAAATGGTGACAGCAATAAGTAGGCACCTAGATCTTTACCACAGATTTAATGTCTCACTGATCTCGTTTATTGTGTTGGCAGTGGTTCCAACAGATCCCAGGGGCGGAGACTGGGACAAAGCAGTTTGTCAAAAAGAAACCATGTGGCTAGAACGTCTATGTGCCACACTTCCCCCCGGTATCAATGAAGCCCAAACATACAAACCCTTTCTCTAAATAAATACTACCCCATCCCCTTCTTAGCCCCTTGCCTAGATACTGAACTGTTGGGCTTTTGTCTCTTTTGCATAACCATAAACCATTTAATAACCCATTGTTATTCATCAACATATGTATATATCTTATTTCTGTTTTTCAGTTTTCTTTACCCTGATTGTTGTCATAACAATTTAGCCGCTTCTTAAACTACTACTATGTTTTAACTGAATAGGTTCTATTTAGTTGCTACCATGCTAATACATGTACTCAGATGCTGCTTATATGCCCTGGGATGTGCCCCCTGCATTGCCTGGGGATGCTTTCAACATTGTGCGGCCACCCAGCGCCACACCTTCCTCGGAAGGTGATTGGCGCACCATGGTGTCCTTGGTTGCCGGGTCAACCTCGACGTGGCTGCTCTCCCTCCCCGGCGCGCTGGCAGTTGCCAGGCCGACGCTGAGGACTGGGACATGCGCAGTAAGCCTCGATGTGTCCCTGGTTGCTAGGACACTGAGACGCGACTGCCTCCTCCCTCTCTGACGCGCCGGCAGCTGATATGCCGACGCCGAAGATTGAGGCATGCGCAGTACGCGTCTGCGGCCGGCCTGAATGACGTCACATCGGCTTCTCCGATTGGTGACTACAGGCGGGGCGGATGTACAAGAGATGCTTCCTAGCGTCTCTCCCTGTACGATCCACACTACCAGTCGCTCTCTGTGGAGCGGCTGTGTGGCTCCACGCTGCCAACCGCTACTGTCCACTACCTTTACTTTCAATATAAGGTAAGCTCCCACCTATAATTGGATAACTATACACTGCTTTTATATATTAACATATACCCTCATACTCATTACTTCTTGTCTCTCTCTATGGGCTTATTTCTATGGCAGTCTCATCAGAAGTGGGGATCAGGAATAGTAATGTTCTAATCAGTAAGTTTTACATGAATTTCGGTACAAGCCGTCGCTAACCCCTGACTGATACCAGATCCCCCTCTTTCAATCAAACCATAATTGATGATGTCAGCTAATCATTGAGAGCTGCAGACATGTAGCTAAGAGGTTGCTGCAACTCTGATCTCTGTTACTATCACACACAGCTATAAAGTCCTAGAGGGTAAGTGTAATGTTTAAATTCACTACCATTATGAACACACAATACTAGGGGATATTCTAAAACATTATATACAAACATTCATCGCTATTTTTCAATATAAAATAATATATTTTATAACTACACTTTTATAATTGTCTATTCTCTGCACATAGCCAGGACATTAATTACCCACCTAAATTAATTAATTTGATATTTCAACGTAACGTGAATAATTGCATATACTATCTTTCCCTTCCCCCCCTCCCCATTTTGTTGCATACAGGTATATACACTGTTTATATTATTGGCAATTCAATGCCATAATACCTATGATACACACTCTCAACTAATATCCTAATTTAGTAACACACCCTTGCTATTTCCTTCCCCCACCCCCCCCCCCTCTTCCCCCCACCCTTTTCCCACTTTTGTCCCCCGCCTTTTCCTCCCTTTCCTCCCCATCCCCTTCCTCCCCCCTCCCCCAATTTCCCCCCCTCCCTTCCCTTCCCCCTGCCATTTCCCCCCCTCCCTTTCCCTTCCCCTCTCCCCCCCCTCCCTTTCCCTTCCCCTCTTCCCTCCCCTCCTCCCCATTCCCCCCTTCCCCCCCTCCTCCTCCTCCCTCTCCTTTTCCGTCCTACCATTTAGTAGCTCTACCCTTGTTGGAGTTGAATAGACCCATCAAATATTATAGCCCTATTATGTTACATACGTCCCCACAATGTTTGATTATCACCCGGACTCTGCGGGTCAGGTACATCCCTTTGGGTCTTATTGGCAGTTTCTTTGGAACTCATGACACCATCATATTTTTGATCTAATTATAATTGATTATAACACACCATGATGAATTATTTATTGTAAATATGTTGTTCATTACAGCATTCAGTTCTGTGCTCTTGAAGAAGCGTATATGGCGTGCAACATGTCGAGCCAATACAGAATTTGATTATTACCATTGAATAGCTTCTGGTTCAACACAATGTAACTATATTGAACAGAATTGTCAATTCTAAGTACTACTCAAAACTGTTTTCCATAACCCTTTAGCTATGTATGGAGTGTATAACTTGTAAAACTGTGTGATCATGAACTGAATTCTATTTGTTTCTCCTTTTTATTCTTTATTTTAAATATTTTCTAATAAACTAGAATTTTAATTATACATTTAGTAATTATTGTGCCTAAAAAGTCTCAAGCCCAAATTCGCCTATTTCCTCTAATCTAATATGATAAGACGTGGCACTCGCAACCTATACCGTATCCGCATGACCACTATGCGTAGATACGTTCAGAAACTTAATAACCAATGAAATAGCGTCCTTGCTCAAAAGAGAGCTTTCCAAAAAGAGAGACAGGTTTAATGGTCCTGTTTGTAAATACACTCATGACTCTCATGGGTGTAGTAAAATGGTGCCCAGACGGGAAGTGTGCAACCAGAAGTGACGCAAAACCCAGAAGCACATCAAAGAAAATATTATACATCACCACCAGGTGTACCAAGATGGGCCATGCGCCAAATGTGTAGGGAAGAGGACTCCTCTCCCATCTATACCTGGGTGTACTAAGATGGCATCCAGACCTGGATGCATATCCACATAGATCCCTGGCACCACCACAAAACATTGGGGACACGCCAGGGCCATCATGCCCATAACAGATGAACATAACAATGGTCAGGGTCACAGGCAAGCAGGGAGAGGAAAAGAAGGGGAAAAATCACAGCGCTGTGCAGAAAAATGTGTAAATAGCAGCCAACACAGCTATAGACCAAAGCGACAAGTGTAGGAGATAAAGTGTAGTGCTATAAACCATAAAAATAAAAATAAATTAATAGTGGAAAAAATATGTCAAACAAACAAAAAAAAATATTAATGGTCCTAAATGTGCTCAATAGAAATTAAGACATTTAAACTTATATAAATAAGTGACTCTAATATCAAATACATATAAAAAATAATAAAGTGATAAAGGTGTAACACTGTGTGGACACAAAATAAATCATGCTAAAGTCCAAAAGATGTCAACAGATGTAAAGAAGGAGTCCAAAAATTAAAGAGGATGATCCCACAGATCCGGAAGCAATTTGACAGACATGATTTGGAAAGAAGTTGGAATAGTAAGTAAGCCGTCACCAATATTCCCAAGGAGGCTTACCAGATGTCGATGACTTGGGCAGGCGTATGCCGCCCAAGTCATAAAGGCTTTGAACCAGCTGATTGGAAAGGTGCACCTGCTTGCACGACCACGGTAACTTGATGAAAACGTTTCATGGGCAACAATTAGTAGGAAGTGCTCCAAATAGGGGTGCGTATCTGATATTTCAGCAACCATGCAAAGATAAATGAAATGCTCGCATAGCATGATACCGTATATATAAAAAATTTATTGTAATAAAAAATAAAACTCACATGGTACCGATCATAAAAAGCCTATAGAGAACAACAAGCGGTATGTAGGTAGGTCCACCTGACGCGTTTCAGCTAATAAGCCATCATCTGCAGGGAGAGGACATGGGCAAGCAAGCAAAGAACAGCCAAACTCTCTCCATCTCTGCAAAATAAATAGAGATTATCTCTGCTGAAAAATAAAATTAAAAATTAAATGAAAACATTTTTTCTTTTTTTTCCCTTTTCTTTTTCCTTTGGCGTTTGAGGAACCCCATTTACAACCACTATCCATTTATTTGCCCGGGCCAAAGAAGACTCCTGCTGCAGCTGACCAGCTGGAGGATATCATGCATTAGTGTCTGTGGTGGGTGTTCTGACTGAAGTCACCAATAGTGCACCTAATGTGCTCTGAAAGCTGATTTCATCCCTAGAAATGTTAGAATGTTGAGTTCAGGCAGTCATAGACCTGAGAGCCCTCAGGAGTGAGGTCATAATGTGCTTTGTGTGGGTCTCCTGACAAAGGTGTGATTAGGCATGCCCATTGGTCTTGGGCCCCCCTTTTAATTCTGCTGCCCTCTAAAGTATTGTCAGAAATGCCTCCACATCATCTGTTGGTGTCAATTGTTCAAATGGCCTGCTCTGTTGGCTAGATACCAACAACCATTGTCTCACTTTGAGAAAGTGATTGTACTGCCTCTGTCAGAGTCTTTATTTGTGCAGCTGTAGTATTCCTTTGGGCATCTGTGTTCCTTTTCTGAGTCTCCAGACTTTTCTACAGTGCTACATTGGTCAGGTGTTCTGCTTTACCCTGCTGCTGCAGCGTTAGCCTCAAGCTATTGCTTCAAAGCCATCTCCATTTCTGGATCAAAAGCAGGGTACTGTCCCTTTTAAATATCAGTTTTACTTCTTTTTTAAAAAAAGCGTGCCTGCGTCCTCCACCAGCTGTGATGTTTGGGTTTCAGCAGGATTGCAAGACTTCTGAAAACAAAGTAACTGTTTTTAAAACTAAAAAAAAGGCATCTGTGCTATGTATTCTTTGACATGCTAAACGTTTTGTCACTTGCTACTGTTTCTCTATTTTGATGTACGACTGCCTATGACTTGCAAGTCATCAATGTTAATCTTCTATCTGTATATCTGATTACGGTCGCACGTTGTATTCTTTAAAAGTTTTCAATAAAAATGTATTGAAAGAGAAACAGGCATTTGTGTGGGAAAACATAAGTCAATATCAATGAAAGAAAACTCAAACTGAGAAGTGAACTGGTGTGCTGGTATTTGATTTTGCTGGCTTTTCTGATTTCCCTAGACTATATTTCACTTTTTCTATTTTTTTTTTGTCCCAATATTTTGTCAGCTAGGGTCGCCAGAAACTACCTAAAGCATTCTGTACAATTTTGCATCATTTGTCAAAATGCCCTTTTACTATGTTGTTATCCTTCCACTAGGGATGAGCTTCGCGTTTCAGTCGAACCCATGTTCGACTTGAACATCGGCTGTTCGATTGTTCGCCGAATTGCGAACGTTATGGGGCGTTCGTGCCAAATTTGTGTGGCGCGTCACGGCCCATAATTCACTGCAGCATCGCAGTGCATTGCTGGCTGATGATTGAATAAGCATGCACTATGACCTGCATGCTTGGCCAATCACAGCGCCGTCGGTAGAGAGAGCTGTAATTGGCCAAAGCCAGGGTGGCTTTGGCCAATTATGGCTCAGGGGGTTTAGAACAAGCCCCACACTATATAAGGCTGCCTGCACGGCGGCCCTGTGTAGTGTGTTCTGGCGTGCTGAGAGATGGAGAGAGAGACAGTGTCATTTCATTTGAGTTAGCTAGATTAGGCAGGACAGTCAGTGAGTTAGCTGCACTTACAGTGTATTGTGTATATATATATGCATCCCAGGTGTTGCATATATATATATACACTGTATTCAGTTTAGCTAGATCCTTTCCTGTTATCTTCCTACTGACAGGCAGGCTTGTCTTGTTACAGTATTTACAGCTACCTGAAGAAAATTGCTGGTGTTCTTTTGATCCAATTAGTACCACAGTCAGGCAGCTAGACTATTTACAGTTAGTGTAGTGCATCCTCCTCACAGTGTTCAGTTAAAGCTACAAGTTAGTTTAGTGTGACCTCTGCACAGTGTTCAGCTAAAACTACAAGTTAGTGTAGTGCACAGTGTTCAGCTAAAGCTACAAGTTAGGGTAGTGCGTCCTCCTCACAGTGTTCAGATAAAACTACAAGTTAGTGTAGTGAGACCTCTGCACAGTGTTCAGCTAAAGCTACAAGTTAGTGTAGTGAGACCTCTGCACAGTGTTCAGCTAAAGCTACAAGTTAGTGTAGTGAGACCTCTGCACAGTGTTCAGCTAAAGCTACAAGTTAGTGTAGTGCGTCCTGCTCACAGTGTTCAGCTAAAACTACAAGTTAGTGTAGTGCGACCTCAGCACAGTGTTCAGCTAAAGCTACAAGTTAGTGTAGTGCGTCCTCCTCACAGTGTTCAGCTAAAACTACAAGTTAGTGTAGTGCGACCTCCGCACAGTGTTCAGCTAAAGCTACAAGTTAGTGTAGTGCGTCCTCCTCTAAAGCTACAAGTTAGGGTAGTGTGTCCTCCTCACAGTGTTCAGCTAAAGCTACAAGTTGGTGTAGTGTGTCCTCCTCACAGTGTTCAGCGAAAACTACAAGTTAGTGTAGTGAGACCTCTGCACAGTGTTCAGCTAAAGCTACAAGTTAGTGTAGTGCGTCCTCCTCACAGTGTTCAGCTAAAACTACATTTAGTGTAGTGAGACCTCTGCACAGTGTTCAGCTAAAGCTACAAGTTAGTGTAGTGCGTCCTCCTCACGGTGTTCAGCTAAACCTACAAGTTATTTTTTTGCGAGCTCTGCACAGTGTTCAGCTAAAGCTACAAGTTAGGGTAGTGTGTCCTCCTCACAGTGTTCAGCTAAAGCTACAAGTTGGTGTAGTGTGTCCTTCTCACAGTGTCCAGCGAAAAACTACAAGTTAGTGTAGTGTGACCTCCGCACAGTGTTCAGCTAAAGCTACAAGTTAGTGTAGTGCGTCCTCCTCTAAAGCTACAAGTTAGGGTAGTGCGTCCTCCTCACAGTGTTCAGCTAAAGCTACAAGTTGGTGTAGTGTGTCCTCCTCACAGTGTTCAGCGGAAACTACAAGTTAGTGTAATGCGACCTATGCACAGTGTTCAGCTAAAGCTACAAGTTAGTGTAGTGCGTCCTCCTCTAAAGCTACAAGTTAGGGTAGTGTGTCCTCCTCACAGTGTTCAGCTAAAGCTACAAGTTGGTGTAGTGTGTCCTCCTCACAGTGTTCAGCAAAAACTACAAGTTAGTATAGTGAGACCTCTGCACAGTGTTCAGCTAAAGCTACAAGTTAGTGTAGTGCGTCCTCCTCACAGTGTTCAGCTAAAACTACATTTAGTGTAGTGAGACCTCTGCACAGTGTTCAGCTAAAGCTACAAGTTAGTGTAGTGCGTTCTCCTCACAGTGTTCAGCTAAAGCTACAAGTTAGTTTAGTGTGACCTCTGCACAGTGTTCAGCTAAAGCTACAAGTTAGGGTAGTGCGTCCTCCTCACAGTGTTCAGCTAAAGCTACAAGTTGGTGTAGTGTGTCCTCCTCACAGTGTTCAGCGAAAACTACAAGTTAGTGTAGTGCGACCTCTGCACAGTGTTCAGCTAAAGCTACAAGTTAGTGTAGTGCGTCCTCCTCACAGTGTTTAGCTAAAACTATAAGTTAGTGTAGTGCGACCTCTGCACAGTGTTCAGCTAAAGCTACAAGTTAGTGTAGTGCGTCCTCCTCACAGTGTTCAGCTAAACCTACAAGTTATTTTTTTGCGAGCTCTGCACAGTGTTCAGCTAAAGCTACCTGTAGAAGGTTGGTGGTGTTTTCCTGATCCTCTCAATACCGCAGGCAGCTAAATAAGCTACAAGTTATTTTTTGCGAGCTCTGCACAGTGTTCATCTAAAGCTACCTGTAGAAGGTTGGTGGTGTTCTCATACTACAGGCAGGCAGTTGATTTTGCTAGCTGCAGTATCAGTACATATACATATATATATATCCCAGCTTAGTGCAGCTACAGGCCATTAGTATGTCTGGAAGGCCAACAAGGAGAGGCAGACAGTCACAAGCCAATAAAAGAGGGCAAGCAGGCTCTGTGTCTAGAAGCAACAGTGCTGGTCGTGGAGACGGTGCATCCTCATCAGCACGTGGCCGTGGGACACGCTTGCCCTTTTTTTCGGCAGCTGGCCGTGTTGAGCCGCAACATGCAGAAGACTTGGTCGAGTGGATGACTAAGCCATCCTCATCCTGCTCATCCTTTCTCACCCATGCTCAGGGTACTTTGTCTGGCAAAGCAGCGGCCTCTTCCCTCGGCTCAATGTCATCAGTGACTCCTTCCCTAGCCCCACCATGTCCTCCTGAGGAGTCCCTCGAACTGTTTGACCACAGTGTTGGGTACATGCTCCAGGAGGATGCCCAGTGTTTGGAAGGCTCTGATGATGATACTGAGCTAGATGAAGGCAGTAACATGAGCACGGACGGTGGGGGTGCCCAAGAAGGACAGCAATTGGCAGTCATGCTCCCCCTGCTGCAGCATACTGCCAGGTTTGCTCCAGTGATGAGGAGGGAGGGGATGATGAGGTCACTGACTCAACGTGGGTGCCTGATAGGAGAGAGGAGGAGGAGGCGGCACATCACCAACGAGGCAGGATGCCCTCCAGGGGCCAGCCTAAGGGCAGCACACTGACTGCATCACACCCCAAAGCTCCGCATGTGCAGGGCGCTGCAGTCTCTGCGCGTTATTCAAAAAGTTCTTTGGTGTGGGCCTTTTTTGAGACGAGTGCATCAGATCGCACTGCTGCTATTTGCAACATATGTCTCAAGCGTATCTCGCGTGGCCAAAACATCTCCCGCTTGGGCACCACATGCTTGACCAGACATATGTTGACCTGCCATGCAATTCATTGGCAAGCGTATCTAAAAGACCCACACCAAAGAACAGAGAGGACCTCTCCTTGCTCCTCATCAGCTGAGATCTCCAACCCCACTATACCTTCAGTCCTCTCTGAGACCTGCACTGAGAGGAATGAAGGTGTAGAATTAGGTGTGTCACAGCCAAGTACTTGTGGGCAATCTGCTTTCGGTACACCGACTTCAGATTGTACCAGGCAAATTTCCCTGCCCCAGCTGCTGCACCGCCGAAAGAAGTTCGCTCCCAGCCATCCACATGCCCAGCGGTTGAATGCTAGCTTGGTAAAATTGCTAGCACTTCAACTGATGCCTTTTCAGTTGGTAGACTCTGCCCCCTTCCGTGAGTTTGTGGAATGTGCGGTTCCTCAGTGGCAGGTACCCAAACGCCACTTTTTCTCATGGAAGGCAATTCCGTGTCTCTACCGGCATGTGGAAGGCAATGTCTTGGCCTAGCTGGACAGGGCAGTCAGCGGTAAGGTGCATACTACCGCTGACTCATGATCCAGCAGGCATGGACAGGGACGTTACCTAAGTTTCACTGCGCATTGGGTGACTCTGCTGGCAGCTGGGAAGGATGCAGGACAAGGTGCAGTAGTGTTGGAGGTTGTTCCGCCACCACGCCTCCAAAATGCCACTACTAATGATTGTGACACACCTCTCTCCTCCACCCCCTCCTCTTCTTCTTCCTCCATGGCCTCTTCCTGTGCTTTGTCCTCGGAACCAGCGGTGCTCTGTAGCCGTTCAAGGGGCTATGCAAATATGCAGGCCAAAAGATGCCATGCGGTGCTTGAGCTGGTGTGCTTGGGGGACAGGAGCCACACTTGGGCAGAGGTTCTGTCAGCTCTGCATGGGCAGGTTCAGAGGTGATTGACGCCACGCCAACTTAAGGCAGAAATGGTGGTTTGCGACAATGGCACCAACCTCCTCTCTGCCCTCCGACAGGGACAAATGACCCATGTGCCCTGTTTGGCTCACGTCCTTAACTTGGTGGTGCAGCAGTTCTTGGGCAGGTACCCGGGCTTACAGGATGTCCTGAGGCAGGCCAGGAAAGTCTGTGTGCATTTCCGCTGGTCATATAATGCCAGTGCTCGGCTGGCAGACCTCCAAAAGGAGTTTAACCTGCCCAAGAACCGCCTAATCTGTGACATGCCCACCAGGTGGAACTCAACGTTGGCCATGCTGCAGCGGCTGCACACGCAGCAGAGGGCCATCAATGAGTACCTGTGCGACTATGGCACCAGGACAGGGTCAGGGGAGCTTTTTTTTTTTCCCCATGCCAGTGGGCCATGATCAGGGATGCATGCACTGTCCTGTCACCATTTGAGGAGGCCACGAGGATGGTGAGCAGTGACAGTGCATGCATCAGTGACACTGTCCCCCTTGTCCACCTGTTGGAGCACACGCTGCGTGGAATAATGGACAGGGCACTTGAGGCAGAACAGAGGCAGGAAGAGGAGGACTTCCTTAGCTCTCAAGGCCCCCTTTATCCAGACAGTGTTCCTGCGTGCCCGCCGATCACACAGGAAGAGGACGAGGAGGAGGAGGATTGTGTCAGTATGGAGGTGGAGCCTGGCACTCAGCATCAGCAGCAGTCTTTAAGGGATCAGTCCCAAGAAACACATGGACTTGTACGTGGCTGGGAGGAGGTGGCTGCAGACCATGTCGTCCTTAGTGACCCAGAGGACTCCGGACCAAATGCGTCAGCAAACCTACGCTGCATGGCCACCCTGATCCTGCAAAGCCTGCGTAAGGATGCTCGTATTCGTGGTATCAAGGAGAAGGACCAATACTGGCTGGCAACCCTCCTTGATCCACATTACAAGGGTAAGGTTGTGGACCTTATCTTGCCATCGCAGAGGGAGCAGAGGATGAAACATCTTCGGGAGGCCTTGCAGAAAGGTCTGTGCAACGCGTTCCCAGAGACTGGGAGGTTACAAACTCCTATTTCTGGACAACGTGTTGCTGAGGCTTCGGTCAGTCAAAGAAGGAGCGGTGGAGAAGGTGGCCGTTTGACCGATGCGTTCAGACAATATTTTGGTTCGCAGCTCCAAGGTATGATCGGTTCCAGCAACCATCGCCAGCCTCTGTTTTACATGGTGCAGGAATACCTAGAGGCAAGATCAGACTTGGACACCTTTCCCACCGAAAATCCTCTGGGTTACTGGGTCTTGAGGATGGATCACTGGCCAGAGCTTGCACAGTATGCAATTGAGCTACTGGCCTGTCCTGCATCCAGCGTTCTTTTGGAACTCACATTCAGTGCTGCTGGAGGCTTTGTAACCGATCACAGGGTACGACTGTCCACCGACTCGGTCGATCGACTAACCTTCATAAAAATGAATCAGTCTTGGATCACCACCAGCTACCAAGCACCTGATGCTGATGTAACCGAATAATTTAAAAAAAAATCTCAGATCCCTTCAAAGACTGCCTATGCTGATGCTGAGTGACTATCCTGAGTAATTATCCTCTTCCTCCTCAATGATCACGCTGATAGCTTGTAAGAACATTTTTGGTTCTGGGCACCGCCACCAGTGCCTAAGCCCCAATTTTTCAGCCCCTGTTTAACAGGGGCATGTAATTTCAATTTTTGATGCAATACTTTGTAGCAGGGTTTGTTTCCGCGTTCCAACTAGAGTATCTGTGAGGGGTTGCAGTGTTGTGGCACTAGCACCAGTGCCTAAGACACAATTTTTCAGCCCCTGTTTAACAGGGGCGTGTAATTACAATTTTTGATGCAATACTTTGCAGCAGGGCTCGTTCCTGCGTTCCAACTAGAGTATCTGTGAGGGGTTGCAGTGTTGTGGCACCAGCACCAGTGCCTAAGGCCCAATTTTTCAGCCCCTGTTTAACAGGGGCGTGTAATTACAATTTTTGATGCAATACTTTGCAGCAGGGCTCGTTTATGCGTTCCAACTAGAGTATCTGTGAGGGGTTGCAGTGTTGTGACACCAGCACCAGTGCCTAAGGTCCAATTTATCAGCCCCTGTTTAACAGGGGAGTGTAATTACAATTTTTGATGCAATACTTTGCAGCATGGCTCGTTTCTGCGTTCCAACTAGAGTATCTGTGAGGGTTTGCAGTGTTGTGGCACCAGCACCAGTGCCTAAGGCCCAATTTTTCAGCCCCTGTTCAACAGGGGCAGGTAATTACAATTCTTGATCTAATATTTCACAGCAGGGCCCGTTTCTGCGCCCACCAAGAACGAGTGAGGACTCAGTGTTGTGGCACTAGCACCACGACCACCAAAGGCCCAATTTTTCTGCCCCTGTTCAACAGGGGCATGTAATTACAATTCTTGATCTAATATTTCACAGCAGGGCCCTGTGAGGGCTTACAGTGTTGTGGCCACAACAACACCTAAGGCCCAAATTTCTGCTGAGTATATAGGGCAGGCCCCTACTTTCAAACATCCAACTTACAAACGACTCCTACTTGCAAACGGAAGGAGACAACAGGAAGTGAGATGAAATCTACCCCTAGGAAGGGAAATTCTCTCCTGTAAGAGTTAATATGGGAAAAACGTTTCTCCTTTTCACTGATGCTTTATCACCAATCCTTGTTTCACAAAAAAACCCAAATTTTCAAAAAACATTTGTCATTGAGACAAAAAATTAAGTGAAATCTTCTGAAATCTTCTGAAGAGGAGCACAGACAGCAAAACAAATGTCACAGGGGTGATAACCCTTCCCTATGTTTTCCAAAAAGCTTAAAATAGATTTTTTGGCTGGAGCTAAACACGTTAAAAATGTACCAGTTCAAAATTACAAACAGATTCTACTTAACAACAAACCTACAGTCCCTGTCTTGTTTGCACCGCCTGTATACTGCTGTTCAGAGTATATAGGGCCTGGTGGCCCCACGCCTTTCCTTTTTTTAATTTAGGTGCGGGGTTCCCCTTAATATCCATACAAGACCCAAAGGGCCTGGTAATGGACTGGGGGGTACCCATGCTGTTTGTCTCACTGGTTTTCATCCATATTGCCAAAACCCAACATTACATTAAAGCCGCAAGCAGTTTTAAATGACTTTTTTTCCTTTAAAAATTACATTTTGTGCAGGGACTGTTCTAAGCACGGGAAACATGCGCCACTTTACAGGCATACTATAGACACCCCCCAGGTACGATATTTAAAGGAATATTTCACTTTTTTTTTAACTTTAAGCATCATTAAAATCACTGCTCCCGAAAAAAACGTCCGTTTTTAAAAGTTTTTGTTGCATTGGTACATGTCCCCTGGGGCAGGACCCGGGTCCCCAAACCCTTTTTAGGACAATACCATGCAAATTAGCCTTAAAAATGAGCACTTTTGATTTCGAACGTTCGAGTCCCATAGATGTCAATGGGGTTCTAACGTTCGTGTGAATTTTTGGTCCGTTCGCAGGTTCTGGTGCGAACTGAACCAGGGGGAGTTCGGCTCATCCCTACCTTCCGCCCTCATGCCACCATACCAGCTCTAAATGAGCCAAGAAAAAGGAATCTCATAGTATAGTATTTAATGTATAAAAAAAAAATATCACAATAAAAAGAATGTCACTCACATTTATAAGTGCCTATAAGGGCACCAACAAAACCATCCTGTAAATATGCACAATGGGAAATGCGCAGTCAATGGAGTGTGCGTTCCAATTATCAGAGACATTGGTCCAGACATGACGTCACAGGAACCGGAAGTGATTGTTGAAGACTCCACCTCAGTGCATTTTGCCAATCGGGAAGCTCTGCGCCCACCATATTTTCGAAGACTTTTTACCCCTTGATGGAAACTGATTGGTGGAAAAATGGCTAGCAAAATAAATATGTGTACAGCGTGATTTTGTGGTCACAAATATTGTTTATAAACCCCTAAAAGCTTTTTATAAATATTCATGAAAAAGTAAAAAAGAATATATAAAAAAAAGAATAAAAAAACAAACAAATTACCAAAATATGGCCCTGATATCTTGGTATGTCAGTGGCATGCTAGGGTAAACAAATAAACAATATGGACAATAGGCATTGTACATGTATATAAAATTAAAAAATGACTGTATTTACTATTTTTAAAAACTTTCCAGCTGAAAATAACAGAAAAAACATACCCTGAACCATATATAACTAAACATGGGTACTTTAAGTCTATACATATCTTAAATACAACACCATCTAGTGGTTAAATATGTTATAAACAACCCTCAAGGAAACACCATATGTAAGTCAATAGTTTGTAAGGAAGCAGTTTAAATGTCTATATTAAGCCCCTTTGGAGCCAGAATGTCTAACCCATAGATCCACAGAGTTTAATTTCATGAGTTAGACACTCTGGCTTCACAGGGGCTACACATTTGGTGTTTCCTTAAGGGTTGTGTTTAACATATTTAACCACTAGATGGTGCTGTATTGAACATACTGTATGCATAGATTTGAAGTACTACTGTTCAGGGTATTCTTTTCAGTTTTTTTCAGCTGGACATTTTTTAAAATAATAAATACAAGTTTTAATAAACATTTTTTAAAATTTTATAAACATGTATAATGCATATTGTCCGTATTGTTTTTTTTTTTTTTTTTTTTTTTACCCAATATGCTGCTGATATATTAAGTTATCAAGGCCATCTTTTTGTAATTTGTTTTTTATTTTTTTATGTATTACTTTTTATATAAAAAGTTTTTAAGGGTTTTATAGTTGAAACTTGTGAAAACAAAAGCAGCCCATACACATATTTATTTTGCTAGTTTTCCACCAATCAGTTACCATCAAGGGGTATAAAGCTTCTGAAAATATAGTGGCCGCAGAGCTTCCTGAAAACGCATGATTGGCAGCATGCTTTGAAGCCGAGTCTTTGGCTTTCAGTTCTGGTTCCTTATGATATGTCCATGCCGACTTTTCTGGTACAGGGGGTCCCCTAGTTACAAACATCCAACTTACAAACGACTCCTACTTACAAACAGAAGGAGACAACAGGAAGTGAGAGGAAATCTACCCCTAGGAAGAGAAATTCACTCCTGTAAGAGCTATAATGGGGAAAAGGTACCTCCACTTATGCTTTATCACCAAGGCTTGTTTCCACAACAACCCAAAGTTTTCAAAATCCAATTGTCATTGGGACAGAAAGTGAAGTGAAATCTTCTGAACAGGGGCACAGACAGCAAAACAAATGTTACAGGGGCGTTAACCCTTCCCTATGCTATCCAAAAAGCTTAAAAATAGTTTTTTCGGCTGGAGCTACACTTAAAAAATGTACATGTTTCGACTTACAAACAGATTCAACTTAAGAACAAACCTACAGTTCCTAACTTGTTTGTAACCCGGGGACCCCCTGTAATTGAAACGCACGCCGGCTCTGATGAGAGCAGAGTAGTGGTTTTTCCCACTGAGCACATTTACAGTCTGGTTTTATTGTTGTATTTATATGCACTCATAAATTTGAGTGACATTCTTTTTATTGTGAAATCCTTTTCTTATACATTAAATAGTACACTAGGAGATTCCTTTTTCTTGGCTCATTTATGGCTGGTATGGTGGCATGAGTGTGAATTTAAAGTGTATGCACCTTCCTGGTGTCCTTGAAGTGTGGACAGGAGGAGAGGATAACAACCTAGTAAAAGTGCATTCTGACCTTTTATAACATAGAGGTCATATGCTTCTGGTGAGTGAGCACTTGCACCAGGTGTGATCACTTGTTTTGCATGAGTTGGTAGAGGACTTGTCACTTTCTTCTTTGATATATTAATTTGGTGCACATATGGACACTGAAAGGAGTGGTATAGCCAAAGCGTTTTTGGCTATACTCCTCCTGTGGTTTACAGGAGTGCAGTTAGTTCTGCACTCCTGTGTCCCCTATTCAGTTAACAGCAGGCTAAAGCCCTCGACTGGCTGACTTCACAGACCCGGTCCAGGCTCTGAAAAATCCGACCATATGGTCAGGATCCACTCAGAAGCCTGAATCAAGCTGGCTCAAACTCTCAGCGACTGAGAGTCTGAACCAGCTGCTCCCTCCCCCTGCACAGCCCAGTGCTCCAGTGAGCACTGGAGGAGCAGAGCAGAATCTGGTGATTGACAGTCAGCACCTCTTTGCAGGCTGAAGACTGAGAGCTGAGTGATCAGTGGTGTCTGATTACTCAGTTCCTGGTCCTAGAGGCAGCGGTTGACAGCTGCAGCTGTAATTGCTGCTGCATGCATCTAGGTAAGTTTGATTGTTTATTTTTTTTTCTAATGCCATACTTCTCTTTTAAAGATATGTGTATGGACTCACAATACATATGGACTTGATGTGATTACACTTTATTTGCTAGTGTAAAGCGCCACCTTTGCTTTATATACTTTTTTATTAAATTTTGATATATCAATATATCAAATTTTTAAGGGGCAGCTACACTTTTTTGAATATTGATTATTAATGAGACTTGTTACACTTTATGTGTTAGTATAAGCACCATTTTTTCTGAATATACTATATTTGGTTTAGCTCCATGGCTACATTATTTCATGCCACTGTAATCCCTTGATAACAAAACATACAGTATTTGTTTCTGATGACACTCAATTGTGAATAGAATGAGAATTCCCCCAGTTCACATAACATGATTCCTCACTGGATTCATTGTGGTTGATTTACTAAAGGCAAATGGGCTGTCAAGGGAAATGGAACTTTCTAGGGAATTTGCCCCAGAGCCTAGTGAATGGGGTTAAGCTCTTCTCAATTCCTTCATCTTATCTTGTGAAAGCATCCTGTTTTTTTTTTTTTTTTCATTGCATGTGATTGGGCATTCTTTCCAAAGTAAAACTGCATCACATTTATGAAGCTATGGGAATTCTCTTGCAAAGTGAACAGCTTATTTGCCTTTAGTAAATCAACCCCGTTATTTGATGCAAATCTTTGAAACCCACAGTGCTGGTAGATTTTTGCCACATCTGCAATTGATTTCTCCTTTTTGCTTTAGTTTAGTTTTGTCTCTAGCTGTAGAAAAAATGAACATGACCAGAGAGTATTTGCAACGCCTACTTTCGTTGTTGAAAGGGAATCTTGACTGAGAACAATACATGTGTAATTAAGGCCTGACAAAAGCAGTCATTCCAGTCTTCAAGTAAACCTTGTGATAACATAGAACTAGTTGTTTGTCATGATTTGTGACCAAATTCAGAGTTCAGATGCTGAAAGAGCAGACAAGTATAAGATCAGGATCAAGAGCAGGCTGGGTTCAATGGTTAAGGCAGATGCTTAGACACCACTATTAATTAGCCCCTAAAACCCATCTCTTGGTAAAATTGCTAAGTCTAACAAAAAGAAAAAAGAAGAAAAAGTTACAAACCACATAAACTGGCATTGGTTACTCTTCTTTAATTTATTTCATGCATTAGCTTTGTCAACATTTAATCTATCCCTGAAGAATAGCGTGAAGTGTCTTTTTAAGGACTTAAACATAGAGCACTGTATGTACTTCTTGGATATTTACCCTTGCCTTTATTATTCTGAATTACATTTCATTTGTTTAATTTCTTTTGTTAGGAGAAGTGTGATGGGCAGACTATTCAAGCATAATGCCCTTCTACCTGTTTCAGTTAGATGATGCCATAGTATTACCCTAAAGGATGTCATGTCTTTATAGCAACTTGTCAAATAAAAGTAAAACCTTTAATGTTGACTAATTTAAACTTACCACATAAAGGCTGCTTGCCAATTTTTATATTTCATCTATTTGAAAATAATTGCCAGATTTACAAACTGTGCTCTAACCTCAATTTAATGTGATATATTTCTAAAGCAATAATCACATGTTATTCATGCAGAAAGACATTTGTCCTCAGCTATCCACATATACAGATTAAAAGTATAAAAAGCGCTGGACATTACAGAAAGAGGGCACACAATCATACCAATCTTGCAACACAATATTAAAACATTACATTAAATAAATCCTAGGCTAAGGATGTCATATATGTGGTGCATTCTTTGGAAGAAATCAAATTGCCCTAAGTCTGCTAAAATGCACTGATATGTGAAACTGCTAGATTTGATTTCAGTTGTAAGTAATCACATACTTATTCCTGTAAATAGTAATACTGCAAATAATTTAGAGATCCAGTTAAGCCAAATGTCATTTTATTCAAATAAGCACTATTCAAAGAGAAAAACAGACGCAAGAATGTTCTTGGCTGTAATACTCAGATTTGAAATGCAGGCTCATCTTATTTGTGTAAAATGGGTATCTTTACAGAAATTAAGAAGAAATCATTAATATCTATCAATCTATCTATCGATTTATCTGTCTACTGTATCTATCAGTTTAAGAGCAGGGCTATGTTTTAGAGCTCTGGATTTAAAAGTGTAAAAACAGGGTGTAAGTAAACTGACCCAGGTAGCATATCTGGGCTTACTGACATTTACTATAACGTTAGCAGTTGTTGTTTGTAGTTGTCTTATAAGTACTATAATGTGGCTGTTGATCATGCCAATACGTGCCTGCGTGCCTCTTTCTGCACACAGGTGACAACACTAACCAAAGGCATCTATTGCTGTTGTAACGTTGTCAGCCCAGCCTCTTTAAAGGAGTGAAAAAGTACATAAATAGATCCCTTCAACACCATAACAGTGGAGATTTACACTAAGATGCACCTTTTGTCTCATTGGTTTAGCTGCAGATAAATTGATTACAATGAATCGTTTGACCCTGGAAAATAAAATGTTGAATAATCACCATGCTCATAGTAATAAACCCTTCCTACCCGTGATCTATATATAAATCTCCTCCCTTTAGCAAGCAATGCTTTACATTACTGGTGCCTCTCAATTGCAGCTGACAACCAGGAACTAAAATAGTTATAGATCATGTGCCTAAAGTCAGCAAATACAGATAGTGTAGCTGCTGACTTTTAATATAAGAACACTTACCTGTCCATGGAGCCCACGATTTCGGCATCCCAGCTGATCTTTGGATCGACTCCAGGGTGCTGCTGCCGCCATTCCTGATAAGAGAACCAGGCAGTGAAGACTTTCGGCTTCACTCCCGGTTCCCTACTGCGCATGCGTGAGTCGGGCTGCGCGTTCTGATTGGTCCCTGCTGTCTTCTGGGACCTGTGCGTCTCCCAGAAGACAGCAGGGGGGAGGAGGATTTGCTGGACATTGCGCATGTCCCCACACAATGTGCGGCGATCTTTCCCCGGAAGTGGGAGCAGATACCTGGATTTGACAGGTATCTGCTCTCCCCTTCCCCCTAAAAGGTGCCAAATGTGACACCGGGGAGGGCGAGGAGGAATCTGAACAGCAAAAGTTCCATTTCTGTGTGGAACTCTGCTTTAATATGTCAGCTAGTGACATGCAGGCTGAAATGTTCAGTCACAAAGTAATACTTCAAGGTTGCAAATGGCATGCAGATGTCACTGCAGCCTAGAAGTGGCAGTGCTCATCTGTTCAACACTGATAATACAGATACAATTACAGTGTTAAAAAACAATAAATTCATGTAAAAAATAGACGTGAAAAAAGTGCCTTTTTTATTTATTTATTTTTTTACTTTTACTTTGTCAGCCTATAATAAAAATGTGCACCAAACTAAAACCATATGTCCTGGAAATAAATAAAAAAATGGCATGGGTATCAAGTCATCCATGACTTCTGTTTATGAAAGGGTTCAATCTTACAAATATTAACAATATTATTAAAAAAAATCTATCTATCTATCTATCTATCTATCTATCTATCTATCTATATATGACGTTGGACCTATATGTAGAAATATTCATCATTTTGATTCAGAAGAAGGCAAACATCCTACTACGATAATTGCAATTTTAACCTTGCAGTGAGGAAAGGTCATTTTTCCTTTTCAATGGCAGGAGATACATTTGAAGCTACCCTTTCAACTTAATCAACTGGTTTACTCTGAAAATAATTTGAATGCACTTTATAACGATATAGACCATTCCATTTAGCAAGCTGTAAATGCTTTTATATACTGGATGCTTGCTATGTACAAGTGAGAACCTCAAGCCCTATAGTAAAAACAGATGAAAGAATAAGAAGTACATCAGGACCATAGGCTGCAGTGGCGGCTGGTGAAGTTTTAGGATGGTGGGGCGCCAGACCCACCCATTCCTTTTTGACCCACTTCATAGAAGCCCCACCCACCCCTTATAAACTCTACCCACTCTATCACAACCTTCTTTTTTGTATTATATATACCTGCACACAGTGACACACACATATACAATTACAGTGACGTCACGGCAGACACCATGCAAATGTGGTTTGATGGGCTAATATGGTGAGTAGAACAGTTTTCTGGCTGCATAAATCTGGGGGTATCTGATGTCAGGTCACCTGGCTGAGGGTTAAGAGTTTTAATAGCAGACTTACTGAATATGGCATGTTTTAACGTTTGAATAAATAAGTGTCCAGCTTTAAAAAAATAAAAATACATTGATGGGCTATAATAGGGAAAGCTCTTAAGATGCAAACCATTGGTGTCACTACTAGGATTAGTTTTACCAACATTCCTTCCTAATGATGCTCATTTATAGCCCACAAAAAATGTTTTTTTTTTGTTTTTTTTTAAAGCTAGACACTTATTTATTCAAAAGTTAACATGTCATATTCAGTAAGGCTAGGCAGGCTGCTATGCTATTGAAACAACTAACCTTCATTTTTAAAAACAACATTCAACTACAACATGACTTGAGTCGCAATTGTATATGCTATATTATTTTTTTTTATTTGCTATTTTTTTTTTACTGTGAAAGCGGAGTTACTTTTTAAGTGTGAGTGATTATATTAGATTTTTGTCACATTTTGAGCTCATTATATATTTTCTTACATTTTGCACATATTTTTATTATTGACAAACCTAATACATATTATTATTATAATAAGCCCCATTTAATATCAGTATAAACTAACATGGACCCCCCTGCATCCATCTAAAAATATACACATGTCAATATTCTACATTTATAAAACAAAAAACAAAAATGTTTAAATATTCATACCAAAAAATAAAAAATAATATATATATATATATATATATATATATATATATATATATATATATATATATATATATATATATATATATATATATATATATATATATATATATACCATAATATTATTTATTTTAATATAAATATTTTCTATATTAATATTTCCTTTCAATTATATGTATAGTATTTGTTATTGCTGTATATAGTCTGTGCTTGAAACTCGACTCACCCACATACTATTTTGTTTGGGGGCAAAGCATTTTCACTCTGTCTGCTCTGCTCCCTCCACGGTCAGCCAGGTCATGCCGCCCCCAGCCAGCAGATGGAGCTTCAAGACAAGTTCTGCAGCAAACAGAAGGGGTGACTGAGTGACTGTGATTCTTCTGATTCCTTTCCTTCTTCCCCCAGCTGATCTGAACTCAACAAAATGTTAGAATGGAGAGTTCTCTGAACTCACAGACACTCACTCATGAGCTGACACCAACAGTGTGACGCACGAATCCCCAGGGGCCAGGCCCGATTCCCAACCTGGCCAGCGCTGTGCTCTGCTACTCTCAGCCTCCCCTCTCCTCTCTCGCTCTCCTCTGTTCATCGTGTTTCCTGTCTCCTCCCTTCCTCCAGTCTGCTCTGCACACAAGATGGATGGCCAGGGGTGGAGAGTGGAGACTGGAGAGGGAAAGACCATGTTTTAGAGTTCGACTACTGGAAGGGGGGGCCATGGCTGGCAGCAGGCCAGGCTGTGCAACTGCAGGCAGGGAAATTCTTCTCCACCCCCCCAAGGGAGGGACCAAATTAGGCTCAATATACTAGGCTGGCCAGGGTCGGTATTTCTACCCATCCTAAAAAGCTCCTATTAACAGAATAGAAAACTGGCAAGCAGCCAGTAAGGGTGGAGAACTCATTTTACAATGTTCTCGATACAACTTTTTAATGATTTTTTGGATGGACGTCCTGTTGCTAGGCAGATTAGACTTTTTTCTAAAATACCTAGCAAGTAGCAACAGCAGCACAACTAGAGAGAAACTCAACAGAAAAAAATAGTTATAGTTCATTTTTATTTGTTCATTTATTATTTTTTTTCTGCAGCAAAGCCGGTGGGGCGCTGCCCCAGAAGCCCCCATGAACGAGCCTCCACTAATAGGTTGTGTTCAGAGTACGACCTGTTTTGCTGCTTAGGTGCATAATGTAGTTGTTGACTGCTTTGGTTTGATAGAGGAGGTGCTCTAATTTCTAAAATGTGGAATTCCTTCACATGGTAACTTCACAGATTAGCTCGGAAATTGGAAGGTCATAGGTCTGTCTAGTGTTTGGCTTTCCCTCTGGCTACCGATCACAAACAAAGATTGGGTTCTGTAATAGCTTAGCCACTGTGCTGGGAGCATTCAGTTAGTGTGCTCCCAGCCCTGAAACTTTGGCCACCATAGTTGCATATGGCACATTAAGGCCCTCCTTGCCACTGCACATATGCATTACCTGGTTGGCAAATGTATATTTAAGCCTTCAGCTCAAAAATTACTTACATACAGGGCATAATGTCATAAAGAAACCTTTAATGTGCTTTCTTTCTGCAAAAAAAGTATTTTTTTATAGGATTAAAAATGACCATACTGTTTACAAGTACTGAAGCACATCTGGTTCCTTCTTACCCTGATGTAGGAAGTGAAAAGTCAAACTGTACCTGGCAGACTCAACAGGTCTAAAACTTAATTTTGGGGATTTAAAAATATTTAAAATCAAAAATCCCCCCCAGCAGATGAAGGATCTAATACTTGTTTTTCTAGAGGATGGGATAACACAGAATATTATTTACCTTAACCTGCAGTCCTGATACAGACAGGGATTTGGTTGTTTTCTTTCATGCACTGGAATATTGGGGGCACTCCTGACATCAGCAGTGGTGGTGATGTTGGCAAGAGGGGTGTTAACAAGAACAGTGGGAAACCAACAAGATAAACAGTTTTGGGGGACCAGTCAGTACAACTGGAACCATCAAAGAGAAAGCTTGTGAAACAATGGATCACAGTAAGCATTACTCTGTGTCCTGCCATGCCCTATAAAAAAAAACTGGATACCTAATTGGATGACAAAAGGTGGTTGGGGTGGGGGGATTGGGGATAAGAAAGTTCTAATTTGTGTTTAACTGGAGTTGGGCTTTAAGGTAGGAAAGCAAAGAGAAACTTTGCTTTCCTACTTTAAAATATCACAATAAATAGATAACATTAAACAAGGCCAAGGTAAAGAAGCATTTAATGTGTCAAACCAAAACTTTTGGATAGCGTAAAGAAGGATTCTCTTTATATAGGCTCTACGAACCCTATACTCGCTCCCCACATCTCAAGTCCAGATGTCTTCCTACTTGTCACAACGGTTTACCCTTAGTAACGGCACCAGACAAGGGTGTCCTTTGTCACCCTTATTATTCATACTAAGTCTTGAACCTTTAGCAGCAGCCATCAGATCTCATCCTGATATCAGGGGAGTCCCATTGCGACAACAAGACTACAAACTCTCCCTATTCGCAGACGACATCTTATTAACCATTACCCATCCCGACACCTCCCTACCCTTTTTACACAATATTCTATCCATTTTTGGAACCTTATCAGGTTTTCGAATTAACCAGACCAAAACAGAAGCCCTCCCCATCAATATACCCTGAGACATGCTTAGCTCTTTACAAAACAGATTCAAATATAAATGGTGCCAGAACTCACTGAAGTATTTAGGAATTCATCTTACCCCCTCATATCACTCACTTTACCAAGCCAACTTCCCTTCTTTGTTTGCAGAAATCTCTAGACTCCTGCAACTCTGGTCTTCCATCCCACTCTCTCTCCTTGGCAGAATTAACGTCCTCAAAATGTCGGTACTACCCAAATTATTGTATTTATTTGAAACGTTACCAATCTCAGTCCCACTGTCGCAGTTGAAAAACCTCCAGAGAAAGTGCCTTAATTTTATTTGGAACAATGCATCTCATAGAATTGCTCAATCAGTAGTCTTCTCCCCTAGAGCTAAAGGTGGATTGGCTGCCCCTGATCTCATTAAGTACTATTACGCTTCCCATCTTAGGGTGCTGACCACCTGGACCTTGAGGAAAGCCACAAGTAGATGGGCTGAAATTGAAATGGGGATTACTGCTCCAGTACATCCTTGCTACATGTTATGGCCATCCTCAAGGAAATTCATGCCCCAATTGAGGTCCCTATGTCTATCCCCGATGCTTTTTACTCTATCCATTTGGAAGAGGTGTAAAGATAAATTTTCTCTTTCCTCACCATGCTCCCCACTCCAGAATGTCCTTTTTAATCCAGACATCCCAGATGGACTATCTTATCTGCGAACACTCTCATGGACTCATGCAGGCATTTCAGCTGCGACACCTGGTTTACCCGGTTACACGTAAATTTCTATCATTTTCAGACCTCCAAAAAAAACATGATTTACCAACCCCTATAGAATACTTTTATTTACAAATAAAAATTTTTTCCAATCCAACTCCCCTTCATTATCCTTAGAAAAACCTACAGATTTTGAGATACTGTGTGCAAATGGCCCATATGAAACACAACTAATTTCATCTATATATAAAATACTCCATGCAGTACCCCCCCAACTAACTCCACACATAATTACATGACAAAATGGTCTAGAATGCTAAATAGACCAATCTCATTGTTGGACTGGGGGAAAATTTGGGACTCAGCTTTCAAAGTTTCAAAATGTGTAGCACAAAAAGAAACCGCTATTAAGATACTATTTTTTTGGTACAGAACTCCTGAGTTGTTACATGCCCAAAACCCTTCTCTTTCTAACCTGTGCTGGAGATGTGGTCAGTCCGTAGGTACCCATCTTCACATCTTCTGGGATTGCCATATCTTAAGTATGTATTGGGCTGAGATACAAAAATTAATGCAAACACTCTTCTCTACAACTATTCCGTTAAACCCCATGCACTTCCTTCTGGGTCTACTTTTCCTGGGTGTCCCCAAATCATTACAGAAACTCGGGTCTTTCATACTTTTGGCAGCAAAAAGAGCCATTCCTAGACTTTGGCTATCTACCTCCTCCCCCACTCTACACCATGTTCTTTCCATAGTCACAGATGTGCGCAGAATGGAACACTTAACCGCAAAAATTAAAGGTAAACTTCCCCAATTTGAAAAAATTTGGAAAAATTGGGACGATTCAATATATTCTCTTGATCCTCATAGCCCCGCGTCTTTTTGATTCCCATTAACATTACTCTTTGAGCACCCTTTTGTTTGAACTTGCAGTTGATACATTATGTTTCTTTATTTATCTAATTTTACTTTTTTTTTTACCTAAACATGGATACTGTATATTTTTTTTTTTGTTTGAATGACCCAATTCTGGAAGATGCTGACATCTGCCTATACAGATATCCCCATCAAGCTCAATTAATCTGTTTGTACTTTTCTTTTGAATGCTTCTATGTTAAAATGTCATGATCTCTGTATCTTATGATATGCTGTTTTACAATTGTTGAAAAATAAACAATTAAAAAAACAAAAAAGAAGGATTCTAAATCCTGTTGGATTTTTACTGTTATTTCAGGTTAAAGGAAATAGTTGTGTACACTGTTGGTGTTCAGAATTCACCCAGAAATGTTATTTCCTGGTCAAGAGAGTTGCTCACCAGATTTGAAAAAAAAAATTTCCTTTGCAAATATACCATCTGTACGTTTGCACTATGTGTGTGTAATGTCAGTTTTTATTTGTTGCCTTTTATTGGGCGAATGTAACATTCCCTAACAAACATATTAAAAACATTAAACTTATTATTTGTTGCATTTGAGTGAATGATTCACAAAGCAAAAAATTTTTTATAAATAGACTCCAAAGTAAAATAAATAGATGTACCGTATATACTCGAGTATAGGTTGATCCGAGTATAAGTCGAGGCTCTAATTTACGACAGGGGAAAAACTTATTGACCTGAGTATAAGACGAGGGTGAGAAATGCAGCAGCTACTGTAAGTGGAAAAAGAGGGTCAACAATGCCCATCTGCAGCTGTATACCTCCCCGTGTCCTGTGCATGTGTCCTGTGTATATGTGCATGTGTCCTGTGTATATGTGCATGTGTCCTGTGCATGTGTCCTGTGTATATGTGCATGTGTCCTGTGCATGTGTCCTGTGTATATGTGCATGTGTCCTGTGCATGTGTCCTGGGTATATGTGCATGTGTCCTGTGCATGTGTCCTATGTATATGTGCATGTGTCACCTACCTGTGTCCTGTACCTGTGTCCTGTGCATGTGTGCATGTGTCCTGTGTATGTGTGCATCCTACCTGTGTCCTGTGCATGCCTCTGTGTGCCGCTCTGCACCGATCAGCTAGTCATCAAAGTTGCACCTTCTCCTCGTCTGTGATCGGCAGAACACGCCATTTCCCAGCAGTCAGTGGTCAGCCTATCACGGACATTCTCTCATCCTCATACCACGGATGAGGATGAGAGAATGTCCGTGATAGGGGATAGGGGATTAACCTTCCCTGTAATTTAAAAAACAAAATACCAGAAAGATTAATCTGCAGTGAATTTGTAGTGAATATCATATTAATTGCTTTATAAACAGGCCCAAGTGTTGCTACACATACAATAGGTTAATTTTATTGTGGATTTATTCCATTTTGAAAACATATTTCAAAATTTTCCGTATACTTTTGTTTTATAATTAAGTTAAAAAAACTAACACATAAATGAACAAAGAATCAAAAATTGTGTGAACCGTATAAAATAAATAACATTAAATATACAGTCCACCCCCGCAAAGTCGCGGTTCAGAGTTTGCGGCCTCAGTTGTTTGTAGATTTTTTCCCAGCCTAGCATTCCCGCATCATAACAGTTTTCCGCATGTAGCTATCTCCAGTGTTTCGCTGAGTGTTCTTCATTTTGTTCTTCTTAAAGCCCTAAGATGTAGCCCAAATGCCACCAGAGGGCCTGAAGAAGAGGTGCCACCTGAGGCACTTAATAGGCATATTAGGCATTTATAGGCACTTTTTTTACCACATCCAAAATTTATGGATTTTCACAATTCACGGATGCTCAAAGAATTTAACCCCCAAGATTTTTGGGGGTCTACTGTACAGCAATGTGGTTATAGGTTCATTTACAAAAAAAAAAATAAATAAAAAAAAAATCTTTATTTCTACTTACAGGGTTTCTTCAAGAATATCCGCATAAAAAAATTACAACTAGATCCAATCTAATAATATTTGCTTATATTTTAGCAGAGACGGATGAGACACGAGTGTTACCGCTGATTAGGGATGAGCCGAACACCCCCCGGTTCAGTTCGCGGCAGAACATGCGAACAGGCAAAAAATTTGTGCGAACACCATTATAGTGTATGGGACTCGAACGTGAAAAATCAAAAGTGCTAATTTTAAAGGCTAATATGCAAGTTATTATTATAAAAAGTGTTTGGGGACCCGGGTCCTGCCCCAAGGAACATGTATCAATGCAAAAAAAAAGTTTTAAAAACGGCAGTTTTTTCGGGAGCAATGATTTCAATAATGCAAAAATGAAACAATAAAAGTGAAATATTCCTTTAAATATCATGCCTGGGGGGTGACTATAGTATGCCTGTGAATTGGCGCATTTTTCCTGTGTTTAGAACAGTCCCTGCACAAAATGACATTTCTAAAGGAATAAAAGTAATTTAAAACTGCTTGCGGCTGTAATGTAATGTTGGGTCCTGGCAATATAGATGAAAATCATTGAGAAAAATGGCATGGGTACCCTCCCCCAATCTATTTTTAAGCTTTTTGGATAACATAGGGAAGGGTTATCACCCCTGTAACATTTGTTTTGCTGTCTGTGCCCCTGTTCAGAAGATTTCATCTCACTTTCTGTCCCAATGACAATTGGATTTTGAAAATTTTGAGTTATTAGGGAAACAAGCATTGGTGATAAAGCATCAGTGGAGACACCTTTTTCCCATATTAAGGAGAGAATTTCCTTTCCTAGGGGTAGATTTCCTCTCACTCCCTGTTGTCTCCCTCCATTTGTAAGTAGGAGTCATTTGTAAGTCGGATGTTTGAAAACAGGGGACCGTCTGTATATACTAAATGGCCTGCCCTATACACTCTGCGGAAAATTGGGCCTTCAGGTGTTGGTGGTACCAGAACACTGTAAGCCCTCACAGTTACTCTTGGTGGGCGCAGGAACGGGCCCTGCTGTGAAACATTAGATCAAAAATTGTAATTACATGCCCCTGTTAGACAGGGGCAGAAAAATTGGGCCTTAGGCAGTGGTGGTGGTGGTGGTGCCACAACACTGTAACCCCTCACAGATACTCTTGTTGGGCACAGGAATGGTCCCTGCTGTGAAATATTATATCAAAAATTGTAATTACAATACAGTGCAGCCATAGTGCAGTTGCTACTACTTTTCTGGTGGTGTACACAGTACACAATACAGTGCAGCCGTAGTGCAGTTGCTACTGCTTTTCTGGTAGTGTACTAAGTACACAATACAGTGTAGTGCGGTGTTGCAAAACAAAATATACATCATGTCAAGAAGGCCACCAAGGAGAGGCAGACGCTCACAGGCCACTAAAAGAGGGCAAGCATCCTCTGTGTCTACAGTCAACAGTGCTGGTCGTGGACATGGTGCATCCTCTGCAGGTGGCCGTGGGGCACACTTGTCCTTTTTTTCTGCTGCTTGTGGTGTTATTGAGCCAGAACATGCAGAAGAGTTGGTGGAGTGGATAACAAAGCCATTCTCATCCTCCCCATCCTCTGTCACCCAGGCTCAGAGTAGTTTTCCTTCCTATGCAGCTGCCAAAGTGGCCTATTCCACCGGCTCCTTGTCCACAGTCACTCCTTCCGTAGCCCCACCATCATGCACGGAGGATTCCCCCGAACTATTTGATCACAGTGTCGGGTACATGCTGCTGGAGGATGCGCAGCGATTTTAAGGCTCCGATGTTGGTTCCCAGGTTGAGGAAGGGAGTAATGTGAGCCTAGAGAGAGGGTGCCCAAGAAGGACAAGAAACTGGCAGTCATGTTCCCCCAGCTTGCAGCATAGTGCTAAGTTTGCTTCAGTGCTGAGGAGGGAGGGGACGATGAGGTCACTGACTCTACTTGGGTGCCTGATAGAATAGAGGAGGAGGCACAACTCCAATGAGGCAGGATGTCCTCTAGGGGGCAGCTTAAGGGCAGCCACCCTACTGCATCACACTGCAGAGCTCCGCAGGTGCAGGGTGCTGCTGACTCCCCGCATATTTTGAAAAGTTCCTTGGTGTGGGCCATTTTGGACACATGTGCAGCAGATCGCACCGTTGCTGTTTGCAACCTATGTCTGAAGCGGATCAAGCGTAACCAGAACAGCAGCCGCTTGGGCACCACATGCTTGACCAGACATATGACAACCTCCCATGCAGTCGGTTTCCTGTATACTATATTTGAGATTTAATATCTCTCAGATATGATTTGGGTTAAATGAGAGTTATTTGACCATAAGTGAAAGCTTTAACACAATAACAACATTTATTGGTGAGTGGTTGAAAGTCTATCTAATACACAACCATCTATCTATAGTCTACACCAAGGCAGAAAATATTAGGTTAAAATAAGAGAATTACATGAAGGAATACAGATTATAGTCCTTAAAACATTAATCTACAAACATATTTAGTTACAAGTAAAATGCAGACCTTTCCCATAATTACCCTTGCACCAAGGTTCCATTCTAATGGTTGCTCTCCCATAAAAGTGTGTGTTTCCCTCCCATCTAGTCTGTCTATATCATTACATGCTGATGCCTCATTGGTTGGCATAGCGTGGCTCTGATCGGTGAGCTTCCCTATTCCTAGTTAAGGACTGGCTACATCTCCAATCCCTTTACTTTGCATAAGTCAGCCCCCTTTAATGCAAATCCTTGTGACTATTCTTAGCAGGAGATTAACTTGAATTTTCCTGGGAAGTTAAGTATTGATTATGGGTTGGCCTTCCTTCATTGCATATACCAGCATGGGATCCTTTGAAGTGAGTATGTGTAAAACAATGAGGTTTGGATCCCATTGTTTGTATACACAAGCCTAGTTCTGGTCTACCAGAGATTTCTGTGAAGATAATATGTTCCACCCTAAATAGATACAATTTGAGTTTGTTGCGCTATAACGGAAACAATGAGAATGAGCAGCTAACACAATATTGTTGGATACAATATAAAGATATGTGGGATATAGGTGTAGCGCTATAGAAAAAACATAGTTGGAAAGTCCATAAAAAAATTTTCAGGTTCTCTGAAGCAGTCAGAAACAATTCACAGCAGATCTCTGTAGATATAGAGGGAGAAGAAGCCCATCACCATCACCCAAATACACTGACCCTTACCGTCAGCAGGTGGGTTATATAGCATAACATTATTAGATGGTAACCACAGGAAACAAACATCTCTTTATCCCAAGCTCCTTACTCCAATGGTGGACTCAAAATTGCGATAGAAACTGATAGCCAAGATGGTAAAGCCAACGAACACACTCCACATTTGCAGCGAAATATTAGGTATACATGTGAATGAAAAAAGATGAACTCATTGCGCAGACATTCCAAATAAGGATAAATTTATTAGGCACCGGTTCACAAATAAACACTCATGCCGCGTACACACGTCCGGACTTTACGGCATACTTGGTCCTGCGATCTTTCCAACGGACTTTGTAGCGTATGTGCGCCGGACTTACAAACGGACGGACTTGGACACACACGATCACTCCAAAAGTCCGATGGTTTTGAACGCGGTGACGTACAGCACGTACGACAGGACTAGAAAAAGGAAGTTCAAGCCCCATTACGCCACCCTTTGGGCTCCTTCTGCTAATCTCGTGTTTATCTCATGTTAGTAGAAGTTTGTTTAGAGACGATTCACGCTTTTCACACTTCAGCTTATTTCGATCATTTTCTGCGGTTCAGTTTGTGCTTGTGAGGTTTGTATCTGGTTTTCAGTGCGTGTTGGTCAGTTCGTAACCTGCCTAGCAGGCCGTTCTGGTCCGCTCGTTCCTGATTTTCAGGTCACTCTTCATAGGCCTTGCTGTTCTTCAGTGTGTTTGTTCTAAGTTTGTTTGTTTGACCAGCCGACCGTTTTGAAGCCATGGTGCGTGGACGTACTCGTTCTCGAGTTCGTGCTGCGTGGGGACTTGGTGTTGGGGTTAACACTTTGACCTGAGTCCAGTCCATGAACAGGGCGAGGAGGAGTTCATGGACGAAGAATTGATTGCGCCAGCATGACCAATTCTTGCACATGCCTTTGCAGATCCGTGAGAATAATCCTGAGGATTTCAGGAATTATCTCAGGATGACGGACCCCGTTTTTCAACGTCTGCTGGCTATGCTGACCCCTTATATCTGCAGGCAGGATACCTGCATGAGGCAAGCCATCACTGCGGAGCAGAGGCTAGTTGCATTGTTACGTTACTTGGCGACTGGGAGAAGTCTTCAGGACTTGAAGTTCTCGACAGGCATCTCCCCCAGGCTCTGGGGATCATAATCCCAGAGACCTGTTCTGCTATAATTCAGGTCCTTCAGAAGGACTATATGAAGGTAATTTTTTTTATCCTTTAATCTTACATGATATGTATTTAATGTTTTCTAATGTATTGTCTAAATTTCCTTGTTACATAATTACCAGGCTTGGAATATGCTGTGAATGTCCAATTTATCTTCATGCATGCCTGTTTTTTTTCATTAATCATTTGTTGCCCTACATGCATATTTACCTTCACTAACCTCCCCACTATGCAATCCTGGGTCCATTTATACCTCTAGCCTATAGTCCCTTTAACAATGTATATTGTCAGCTCCATTGTACTGCTTTACCCTCCCCCACCCCCTCAAATGTTTCCCAATGTCAGGTGTGTTCTTCTACAAAATTAAAACCCCTCCCCCACCCCCTTAAATGTTTCCAAATGTCAGGTGTGGTCTTCTACAAAATTAGAACCCCTCCCCCACCCCCTCAAATGTTTCCAAATGTCAGGTGTGGTCTTCTACAAAATTAGAACCCCTCCCCCCACCCCCTCTGTTTCCAAATGTCAGGTGTGGTCTTCTACAAAATTAGAACCCCTCCTCCACCCCCTCAAATGTTTCCAAATGTCAGGTGTGTTCTTCTACAAAATTAGAACCCCTCCCCCACCCCCTCAAATGTTTCCAAATGTCAGGTGTGGTCTTCTACAAAATTAGAACCCCTCCCCCCCACATACAAATTGATCAATGGTCCATAAGAGGGGGTGAGTAATCTTATAAGTGGGCCTTATGTTTTTGTTTTTTATTAATAACACATTTTAAAAATGTTCGACTGCTGTTCGACTGTTGTTCAAGAATGTTTTTGTGTAATCTGCTAGCAAAGTTATGTTTAAAAGTACTTATATTTTTTTTTCTTGTTTGACTCCACAGTTTCCTTCCAACACACAGGAAAGGCAGACTGTGGCCTCCCAGTTCGCTGACCATTGGGACTTTCCCAACTGTGTCGGGGCGATTGATAGGAAGCATATCTGCATTGTGCCACCACCCCATTCAGGGTCTTACTACTTTAACTACAAGGGGTTTCATAGTGTAGTATTGATGGCGGTGGTCTCGGCACAATTGGATTTTCTGTTCGTGGACGTGGGTAAGAACGGCCGGATGTCGGACGGAGGAGTCTTTGCACAGACCGAGTTGTGCCAGCATCTCCAGACTGGTGGCCTGGGATTGCCACCTGATGACCAGAACGTTGATGGACTTCCCTCAGTTTTCATTGGTGATGAAGCGTTTGCTCTTGGCGACCACTTAATAAAGTCGTTTCCCCAAAGGTTCCTCACCCCTGAGAGGAGGGTATTTAATTACCGGCTGGCCAGAGCAAGAAGAGTTGTTGAGAATGCCTTCGGGAGTCTGGCCAGCCGGTTACGTTTGTTCCTCTCGGCCATAAATCTGGCGGAATATAAAATAAATCATGTGATAATGGCTTGCTGCATTCTTCATAATTTTTTGAGAAGACATTCTGCTACATATATTACCTCTGTTGGGCCTGAGGCCGGACTTAGTGGCGAAGCTCCACTCACAGGCCTGGATACTGGGCGTACTGGCTTGGCCCCCCAAACCGCCCGTCAAGTGCGGGACAGATATGTCAATTATTTTAATGGTCAGGGGCCATTGCAATGCAAGAACAACTTTAACCTTTTACCAAATAAACAAAAATTATTTTGGATAAAATCTCTTGTTTTTATTCTTGTTTGCATTTAGTTTTGGCTGTCTCCTAGTGCACTTGTAGTGGCAAGTGCATTTCCCTTTAGTTAATAAGGCCCTTTGTCACTGTAAACACCCCAAAAATTAAGAAACTGTTATTGATAAATAATAAGCCATACACATTCTTGTAGTCAAAACATTTTACTGTGCGCACATTGAAGGGTGCATTTTTTTAAAACGTGTTTATGTTTTTTGTTTTTTTTAATAATTTTTTTTTTTTGGAGCAATAATTTTTTTTTTTGGGGTTATTTTAGGCATATTTCTCTAAAATATTTTTTGTTTACAAATTTATGCTTGACAACTGGGTTTTTTAAAACCTAATACCAAAAAATAACAGGAACTTACAAAGTTCAACATGTCAAAAACGGTGCTGGTGATGTCACCCATGTAAAATAAAAATTTAGCAGAATGCACACAAATTAGGAGTACAAATGGTTCAAGTCAACATGTGCTATCTCCCATTATGGGGGAGCAATGGACGTGTTTTGTGTGTGCAATCCCTTTTTTCCTCTCACACAATAACATTATTATGAGGAAGGGGTTGCAAACACAAAACAAGTACATTGATATCCCCTGATGGAAGATAGCACATGATGACACACCGTGTGCATCTGCTAAATTTTGATATTACTATTTCACAACTTAAACAAATTTTAAAAGTTAAAATTTTACAATGAAATGAAGAACATGATTGATGTTTTTAGGCAAAAAGTGATTAGATTCTGCCCAAAGCATCAATCATGTTCTATATTTCCTATTGCATGCTATCCAGCCGATTTCTCATGCTGTCAGTTTGGTCTTGCATTCCATCAATTTGGCCATTCCACACCATTATCTGCCCAATCAGTCTTTGTGCACTGTCTGTGCTAAATGGCTCCGCCGCTTGGCCTTCCACAACCAGAACATCACCTAAAATTTGTCGAGAAAAATGATTATAAAAATATGCACGCCTAAATAGATTACCTTAAGCTGGGGTGTCAGTCACTCACTTGGTGGGGTCCAAATCTCATACACTTCCTCCACCTCTCCTTCCTCAAGATCGTCAGGTGGGCGTGGTCTTGGGCTGGGGCTTGGGGTAATTGCTGCTTCAGGCTGGTGACTTGGGTGGGTCCTGGGATCCTCGGACTGTTGTCTGAGTCTTTTCTCCCCTATGAGAATGAATCAAAAGGGATACTTAAAACACAGTGATATTTCAGTCCTGAAATAGGAATATAAAACCTTGCTTTGAAGTTGTGGACAATTGTCAGTTTGTTAAAAAAATATTTTTGAAAACAGGATTCAAATTCACTCTGAACAAAAATGCAAAACAATACACATTTTGATGCAAGTTTCACAGATGCAGACACCTCAAGTATCCCCTGGAGCGTGTGGATTACCCTCAAAAATGTTCTCTGGTGTCAAATAGTACACTAGTGCTCGTGAGTCCAGATGTGGAAACAGCTGCTGTGTCCTGTCCTTACATTACACTGAATCATTTTTTAATAAGCATTCAAACACATCTACACAACATCCCCAAATTTTTGGAATACGACAAATTATCAAGACCTAAATGTATTTCCAACCCTGTACCATCGTATTTCTTGCAAAACAAACGCCATTTTATTATTATCATATGTAGTTTCAAAAGAACGGTCTTTATGAACGATGCTGTATAAACGAAAAGCATATGGATCAGCGTTCAAGTTAAGTATCTCAATAGGAACACACTACAAGCACTTACTTTTTTTAAGCAGCTTCTTAATTTGCCAATATTGTTCAGGCTCCCTAGTTTTGAGGTCAGACCACTGCTTCCTCAATTGTTCTTTAGCCCGTTTAATGCCAAATTTTTCTTCAAGAACGGTGACAACTGAGGACATTATTTTGTCCTTCCGCATATTGGGT
This sequence comes from Aquarana catesbeiana, assembly GCF_042186555.1. Taxonomy (NCBI): domain Eukaryota; kingdom Metazoa; phylum Chordata; class Amphibia; order Anura; family Ranidae; genus Aquarana; species Aquarana catesbeiana. The sequence continues at coordinate 425,261,116 of NC_133328.1, forward strand.
CTGGTGTACGGTCCTTTTTTGGCATCATAGTCCTCCCTTCTCAATATGGACACCATCTCTTCAAAGGTCATGTTGGTGGCCTTATATCTCCCCCAGGATCTGGATGGTTGTGGCTCCGGGCTTTCCTCCGCATTAGTTCCAGATAATCTCTCCGCATCTTTCTCTATATACTCCCACTGCGCAACGAAGAGGGAAGGGGTGGGGACAAATCGTCCTAAAGAACATCAGGGGCAGGCGATGCAGGCATAGCATGACACATGCGCAGTGTATATAAAGCTATTACGCTGGCCTACATATGTCCGAGCGGAAGTAGCGAGCGTCATAAACGAAGGTAAGATTTAAACATGGGTGGGTGTGTGTTTGGTGAATGTGTTTGGTGTGTGTGTGTGTGTATGTGTATGTGTATGTGTATGTGTATGTGTACCCTATATTCTGCCAAAAATAATACTGGGAGTTTGGACTGACATTACAGTTTTTATCTTGTGTCTTGTCTTTCAGCAAAAATGACTCCCTTTAGGGAGGAAGAATTTTTGTCTCATTTTATTGATCTGTATCAAGAGAACAGAAACCCGTGGGAGGTCAAGCACCCATTGTATTTTATTAGACATGCAAGGAAGGCAACACTGGGGAGACTTCTGGAATTTGTCAAGACTCGAGTCCCCCAGGCAGACATTAAGTTTGTGGAAAATAAAATTGGGATCTTGCGTAATATGTACAGGCAAGAACACAAGAAGATCCAGGATTTCCTCAGATCAGGAGCAGCAGCAGACAAGGTTTATGTCCCCAAGCTGTGGTACTACCCAAAACTGAGATTTCTGGATGACCAGACAGAAGCAAGGCAATCACTTTCGACCCTTCCCTCCAGCCTTCCCTCCACCCTTCCTTCCAGCCTTCCTTCCACCCTTCCCTCCAGCCTTCCCTCCACCTCCACCCTTCCCTCTTCCCTTTCATCTTTGAGGAAGTGGATGCGCCCAGCTTGAGCCAGGTATACTTTTTTGGAGAATTTTGGATTGTGTAAATATTAACAATGTAAACTCTAAAATGTTTTAAGTGCTTAAAAAAAATTTATTTAATCACAATTATTAATATGTATACATATCACTAGACAGTAGTGGCCAAAAATGTACTCCAAATATTGGTGATCAGCTAGAATAATGGTGGAGTCAAAAAGATAGCCTTTTCTATTTGTTTATAATTATATTTGCAAGTCATGAGCTGAAAATTGTGTGTAATTGCAGAAGCAAAAATTACAAATATGTCCCTTTTTTTACACAGGATGAGCTCAGCCAGGAGGAGGTCGTGCCCAGTGGTATAGAGGAGGAGGCCTTGCCCAGTGGGAGAGAGGAGGAGGCCGTGCCCAGTGGCAGGCAGGAGGTGGCTGGGCCCAGTAGAAGCCTCACCCAATGTCAGGTGCCTCCCCTCCGCATTACCACCAATAGGCCCAGGAAGATCAGCTGAACAGAGGAGGAATCACTAGCCCTTATTCAGGAAGCCAGCCAATACTCAGTACCCCACCCAATGCTGAAGAGGCCTATGGAACTTATATGGCCACCAGGTTGGTGGAACTTGAGAAGAGGCAATGCCTCCTCTGTGAGGGGCTTATTTTTCAGGCCTTTCAGAAGGGGTTAAGAGGGGAGCTTACTCCAAAAAGCCATATTTCAGATGAAGCCCCTCCTCCTCCTGCCACAAGTACACCACCAGAGGCACAGCCTCCAAGGAAGGCTGCAGAGAAGCTTGGAGGAAAGGCTGCAGGGCAGCGTGCAGGGAAGGCTCCACGGAAGAGTCGAAGGTGATTGCCTGGCTTCAGTCTGGTCTGACAGAAGATGCAGATTGTGCTCCCTATTCGCAAGATTCCAATTTTATTTTCCACTAACTTGATGTGTGTCCTGGGGACAAAAGGCTTCGCACATTCCAAAAGTGTCTTCAGTGTTGCCTTCCTCATTTATGTTTTTCTAAAAATAAATGGATATTTTCTTTACCTTACATTATTGACTACGTGTTTTGATTCAAAAAGGACATTTTGTTTGTGAGTAGGCAGGTACATGTCAAAAAGACTATGTGGGTTATTTACAAAAGGCAAAATCATTTTGCAATTCAAGTGCAAAGTACAAGTGCAAAGTGCACTTTAGAAATTGCATTGCAAGTGCACTTGTTGGAAGTGCAGTCGCTGTAAATCTGAGGGGAAGACCTGAAATGAGGGGAAGCTCTGCTGATGTTATCATCCAATCATGTGCAAGATAAAATTATTTTTTTGGTGTTTCCTTGCATGTGCCCCTCGGATCCACAGCAACTGCACTTCCAAATGCTCTTTCAGTGCAATTTCAAGTACACTTTGCACTTGTAGTGCAAAATGAATTTCCTTTTGAAAATAACCCCCCTATGTCAAATTAACAAGGGACACCAACCTCATTGACCACTTGCCGACCGCTGTCAGCACATATACGTCGGCAGAATGGCATAGCTGGGCAAAGTAACGTACCTGTACGTTACTTTGAATTTCCCGCCGTGCACGCGCACGCCTGCCGCGAGCTCCGTGAATGTGCCCACGGGACCCGTGGACTCGGTTGCCACTGGGATACCCGCGATCGTGTCACGGAGCTAAAGCCGATGTAAACAGCATCTCCCCGTTCTGCCTAATGACAGGACACCGATCGTCTGCTCCCTGTCATCAGGAGCAGCGATCAGTGTCATGTCACTGATAGCCCATCCTCCCCACAGTTACAATCACTGCCCAGGACACACTTAACCCCTCCCCGCCCCCTAGTGGTTAACCCCTTCACTGCCAGTGACATTTTTACAGTAATCAATGCAATTTTATAGCATTGATCGCTCTATTAATGTCAATGGTCCCAAAAATGTGTCAAAATTGTCCGATGTGTCAGCAATAATGTCGCAGTCATGATAAAATTCGCTGATTGCCGCCATTGCTAGTAAAAAAAAAATAATTAATAAAAATGCCATAAAACTATCCCCTATTTTGCAGACACGCTATAACTTTTGCGCAAACCAATCAATAAACGCTTATTGCGATTTTTGTTGTTGCTTATGTCGAAGAATACGTATCGACCTAAACTGAGGAAAATTTTTTTTTATATATTTTTGGGGGATATTTATTATAGCAAAAAGTAAAAAATAATGCGTTTTTTCCAAAATTGTCGCTATTTTTTTGTTTATAGTGCAAAAAATAAAAACCACAGAAGTGATCAAATACCACCAAAAGAAAGCTCTATTTGTGGGAAAAAAAGGTCGTCAATATTGTTTGGGAGCCACGTCGCACGACCGCGCAATTGTCAGTTAAAGCGACGCAGTGCCGAATCGCAAAAAGTGCTCTGGTCAGGAAGGGGGTAAATTCTTCGGGGGCTGAAGTGGTTAAGGTTCATTAAAACAATACAAAATAATAAGGTTATTGTAATAACTTGAAACTCAAAAAAAAAAAAACATTTTTGAGAATTTAGCACAAATTGTAAAATAGATATTGATTAAATATAAAAATACTAAAGATGAGTCAAAAAAATAATTTAATACATTATTTCTGGAGATCTTCCTTTTAAAAACTATAATATTAGTCATGGCATGAGGATAAATAATGAACAAAGTAGTTTGTGAGAACTCTGTGTGAATATAAGCAGCAAAACAACTTCATTCCTCTTGCATTATAAAGAAAAAAAGAATGCGCTGTATTAAAAGATCACAGAAGAGGAATGTGCTAGCTTCAATACGAAGGCTAGTTTTACCAGACTGAGCGCTTCCGTCTTACTTGCTTCAGAGCATGCGTCAGTTTTGGTCCGTCGGACTAGCACACAGACGACCGGTTTGTACGCTAGAAAGCCGAGTCCGTCAGATAGATTTGAAACATGTTTCATTTCTAGGTCCGTCAAACTTTTGAGAAAAAAAAAGTCAGCTGGAGCCCACACACGACCAAATTGTCCGACGGACTCCGGTTCGCCAGATCAAGTATGCTGCAAAGTCCGGTCGTGTGTACGCGGCATTACACTTGGGCAATAGGTTAAAAACTAATGAGGAAAGCGACCAGCGCTTCCTACTACTGAGATGGCCGCAGCTCTTCCGTCCTCTCTGCAGAGCTTAGGGACGAGCGACGCATCGGAGAGGACGGAGGAGCTGCGGCCATCTCAGTGGTAGGATGCGCTGGTCGCTTTCCTCATTCGTTTTTAACCTATTGCCCAAGTGTGAGTGTTTATTTGTGAACCGGTGCCTAATACATTTATCCTTATTTGGAATGTCTGCGCAATGAGTTCATCTTTTTTCATTCACATGTATACCTAATATTTCGCTGCAAATGTGGATTGTGTTCGTTGGCTTTACCATCTTGGCTTCCAGTCCCTATCGCAATTTTGAGTCCACCATTGGAGTGAGGAGCTTGGGATAAAGAGACATTTGTTTCCTGTAGTTACCATCTAATAATGTTATGCTATATAACCCACCTGCTGACGGTAAGGGTCAGTGTGTTTGGGTGATGGTGATGGGCTTCTTCTCCCTCTATATCTACAGAGATCTGCTGTGAATTGTTTCTGACTGCTTCAGAGAACCTGAAAATTCTTTTTATGGACTTTCCAACTATGTTTTTTCTATAGCGCTACACCTATTTCCCACCTAAATAGATACAAGCTAAATTAAATATATTCATAATTATAATATTTTACAGCTATTAATGAAGATTTCACATAAACTCATAAGGCAACAAGTCCGTTGGCAACAGCACTTGAAAGACCCACATCAAAGAAAAAGGCGGACTTCTTGCTCCTCATCCGGGATCTCCACCCCTACTATAGCTCCAGTCCTCTTGAAAATCTGCACTGAGAGGAATTAAGGTATAGCAATAGGTGTCCCAAGTACTTGCAGCCAATCTGCTAGCAGTAAACCATCATCTGATTTTAGCAGGCAAATTTCCCTACCTCAGTTGTTAAACCGTAAAAAGAAATTTGGTCCCAGCCATCCACATGCTCAGCGTCTGAAAGCTAGCTTGGCCAAATTGCTAGCAATACAACTACTGCCTTTTCAGCTGGTAGACTCTGCCCCCTTTTATGAATTTGTGGAATGTGCTGTACCTCAGTTGCAGGTTCCAAAACGCCATTTCTTTTCATGGAAGGCCATTCCAGCTCTCTACTGGCATGTGGAAGGCAATGTTTTTGTCTTGTTGGACAGGGCGGTCAGCAGTAAGGTGTATATTACCGCTGACTCATGGTCTAGCAGGCATGGGCAGGGATGTTACCTTTCCTACACGGCGCACTGGGTAACTCTGCTGGCACCTGGGAAGGATGCAGGACAGGGTGCAGTATTGTTGGAGCTTGTTCTGCCACCACGCCTCCAAAATGCTAGCAGTGATTCTGCCACAGCTCTCTCCTCCACCCCCTCCTCTTCTTCTTCCTCTATGGCCTCTTCTGGAGATTTGTTCTCTGAACCAGCGGTGCTCTGTAAGCGTTCAAGGGGCTACTCAGACACTCAGGCAAAAAGATGCCATGCAGTGCATGAGTTGGCCTGCTTAGGGGACAGGAGCCACACTGGGGCAGAGATTCTGTCAGCTCTGCAGGGGCAGGCTCAGAGGTGGTTGATGCCATGCCAGCTTCAGCTTTGCCAGCTTTGGCACACATCCTGAATTTGGTGGTGCAGTGGTTCTAGAGCAGGTACCCAGGTTTACAATATCTCCTGAGGTAGGCCAGAAAAGTCTGTGGTCATTTTCACCGGTCATACAATACCAGTGCTCGGCTGGCTGACAATAAAAGGGAATGCAACCTGCCCACCTACCGCCTCATGTGTGACATGTCCACCAGGTGGAACTCAATGTTGGCAATGCTGCAGTGGCTGCACACGCAGCAGAGGGCCATCAATGAGTACCTGTGTGAGTATGACACCAGGACAGGGTCAGGGGAGCTTGGCTTCTTTTTGCCACACCAGTGGCTACTGATCAAGGATGCATGCACTGTCCTGTCACCATTTGAGGAGACCACGAGGATGGTGAGCAGCAACAATGCATGCATCAGTGATGCTGTCCCTCATGTCTTCCTGTTGGAGCACAGGCTTCATGGAATAATGGACAGGGCACTTGAGGCAGAACAGCGGGAGGAAGAGGAGGACTTCCTTACCTCTCAAGGCCCCCTGTATCCAGATATTTTTCCTGCAGGCCCGCCAAACACACAGGACGTGGAGGATAACACTCAGCAGTAACCTTCAAGGGATGGTTTTCAGTCTCCAGAAACCCAAGGAGTTGTACATGGCTGGGAGGAGGTTGTTACGGATCATATGATTCTTAGTGACCCAGAGGACTCAGAATCGAAAACCTCTGCAAACGTTCGCAGGCTTTGTAGGATCAGGGAGGCCATGCAGCATAAGGACCCTAGGATTCGTATCAAAGAGAGGGATCATTATTGGCTGGCAACCCTTCTTTATCCACCTTACAAGGGTAAGGTTGCAGAACTCATCCTGCCTTCGCAGATGGAGCAGAGGATGAAACATCTTCAGGAGGCCTTGAAGAAAGGTTTGTGCAATGCATTTCCAGACCCTGTGAGGTTACAATTTCCTGGTGCTGGACAACGTGTTGCTGAGGCTTCATTCAGTCAGAGGAAGAGCAGTGGAGAAGGTGGCCGGCTGACCGATGCCTTTAGACAATTTTTCAGTCCTCAGCGCCAAGGTCTGATCGGTTCAAGCAACCATTGCCAGCGTCTTCATTACATGGTTCAGGAATATCTAGGGGCAAGAGCAGACTTGGAGACCTTTCCAACAGAGCATCCACTGGGTTACTGGGTCTTGAGGATGGACCACTGGCCAGAACTAGCTCAATATGCAATTGAGCTACTGGCCTGTCCTGCATCCAGTGTTCTTTGTGAACGCACATTCAGTGCTGTTGGAGGGTTTGTAACGGATCATAGAGTGCGCCTGTCCACAGACGTCGTTGATAGGCTCACATTCATAAAAATGAATCAGCCTTGGATCAGCAGCAGTTATCAATCACCTGATGCTGATGTAACTGATTAATTTTTCTATGGATGTGGGAACCTTTGAAGACTGCCTATGCTGAGTACTATCATATTCCTCCTCAATCTTAAAGATGCTAGCTTCCAACAATATTTTTGGTTTAGGGCACCACCACCACTGCCTAAGGCCCAATTTTTCTGTCCCTGTTTAACATCTGCATGTAATTACAATTTTTGATCTAATATTTCAAAGCAGGGCCCGTTCCTGCACCCAACAAGAGTATCTGTGAGGGGTTACAGTGTTGTGGCACCACCACCACCAATGGCCCAATTTTTCTGTCCCTGTCCCAGCATGAGAAAAAAAAGACAAGCGTGCCCCACGGCCACCTGCAGAAGATGCACCATGTCCATGACCAGCACTGTTGACTGTAGACACAGAGCCTGCTTGCCCTCTTTTAGTGGCCTGTGAGCGTCTGCCTTTACTTGGTGGCCTTCCGCACATGATGGGGTTTTGTTTTGCAACACCACACTACACTGTATTGTGTACACCATCAAAAAAGTAGTAGCAACTGCACTATGGGTGCATGGTACTGTGTACACCAACAGAAGTGTAATAACAACTATGGGTGCACTGTATGTATTGTGTACTGTGTACACCACCAGAAAAGTAGTAGCAATTGCACTATGGGTGCACGGTACTGTGTACACCAACAGAAGTGTAATAACAACTATGGGTGCACTGTATGTATTGTGTACACCACCAGAAAAGTAGTAGCAACTGCACTATGGGTACATGGTACTGTGTACACCAACAGAAGTGTAATAACAACTATGGGTGCACTGTATGTATTGTGTACACCACCAGAAAAGTAGTAGCAACTGCACTATGGGTGCACGGTACTGTGTACACCAACAGAAGTGTAATAACAACTTTGGGTGCACTGTATGTATTGTGTACACCACCAGAAAAGTAGTAGCAACTGCACTATGGGTGCACAGTACTGTGTACACCAACAGAAGTGTAATAACATCTATGGGTGCACTGTATGTATTGTGTACACCACCAGAAAAGTAGTAGCATGTATTGTGTACACCACCAGAAGTCTAATAGCAACTATGGGTGCACTGTATGCATTGTGTACTGTGTACACCACCAGAAAAGTAGTAGCAACTGCACTATGGGTGCACGGTACTGTGTACACCAACAGAAGTGTAATAACAACTATGGGCGTACTGTATTGTGTACACCACCAGAAAAGCACTATGGGTGCACAGTACTGTGTACACCGCCTGAAGTATATTACAAAAAGGACACCAGGAATGGCCTGCAGTCAGATATAGGCTTGGCTACACTGGATGCAGTGTGTATATATATATATATATATATAAGACTGGCTGTATATATATATATATATATATATATATATATATATATATATATTAAATACACTGCAGCTAACTGAATAACCTGCCTGAAGTATATTAGAAAAAGTACACCAGGAATGGCCTGCAGTCAGATATAGCTAAACTGGATGCAGTGGATATATATACAGTGGGGACGGAAAGTATTCAGACCCCCTTAAATTTTTCACTCTTTGTTATATTGCAGCTAGGGATGAGCCGAACACCCCCCCCGGTTCGGTTCGCACCAGAACCTGCGAACGGACCGAAAATTTGCACGAACATTAGACCCCATTGACGTCTATGGGACTCGAACGTTTGAAATCAAAAGTGCTCATTTTAAAGGCTAATTTGCATGGTATTGTCCTAAAAAGGGTTTGGGGACCCGGGTCCTACCCCAGGGGACATGTATCAATGCAAAAAAAACTTTTAAAAACGGCCGTTTTTTCGGGAGCAGTGATTTTAATGATGCTTAAAGTAAAAAAAAAAAGTGAAATATTCCTTTAAATATCGTACCTGGGGTGTGTCTATAGTATGCCTGTAAAGTGGCGCGTGTTTCCTGTGTTTAGAACAGCCCCTGCACAAAATGTCATTTTTAAAGGAAAAAATCTCATTTAAAACTGCTTGCGGGTTTAATGTAATGTCGGGTCCTGGCAATATGGATGAAAATCAGTGAGACAAATGGCATGGGTACCCCCCAGTCCATTACCAGGCCCTCTGGGTCTTGTATGGATATTAAGGGGAACCCCGCACCCAAATTAAAATAAGGAAAGGTGTGGGGCCACCAGGCCCTATATACTCTGAACAGCAGTATACAGGCGGTGCAAACAAGACAGGGACTGTAGGTTTGTTGTTAAGTAGAATCTGTTTGTAATTTTTAACGGGTACATTTTTAACGTGTTTAGCTCCAGCCAAAATATCTTTTTTAAGCTTTTTGGAAAACATAGGGAAGGGTTATCACCCCTGTGACATTTGTTTTGCTGTCTTTCCTCCTCTTCAGAAGATTTCACCTCACATTTTGTCCCAATGACAAATGTTTTTTGAAAATTTGGGCTTTTTTGTGGAACAAGGATTGGAAAGCATCAGTGGAAAGGAGAAATGTTTTTCCCATATTAACTCTTACAGGAGAGAATTTCCCTTCCTAGGGGTAGATTTCATCTCACTTCCTGTTGTCTCCTTCCGTTTGCAAGTAGGAGTCGTTTGTAAGTTAGATGTTTGAAAGTAGGGGCCTGCCCTATATACTCAGCAGAAATTTGGGCCTTAGGTGTTGTTGTGGCCACAACACTGTAAGCCCTCACAGGGCCCTGCTGTGAAATATTAGATCAAGAATTGTAATTACATGCCCCTGTTGAACAAGGGCAGGAAAATTGGGCCTTTGGTGGTGGTGGTGGTGGTGCTGGTGCCACAACACTGTAAGTCCTCACTCGCTCTTGGTGGGTGCAGAAACGGGCCCTGCTGTGAAATATTAGATCAAGAATTGTAATTACATGCCCCTGTTGAACAAGGGCAGAAAAATTGGGCCTTTGGTGGTGGTGTTGCCACAACACTGTAAGTCCTCACTCGCTCTTGGTGGGTGCAGAAATGGGCCCTGCTGTGAAATATTAGATCAAGAATTGTAATTACATGCCCCTGTTGAACAAGGGCAGAAAAATTGGGCCTTTGGTGGTGGTGGTGCTGGTGCCACAACACTGTAAGTCCCCACTCGCTCTTGGTGGGTGCAGAAATGGGCCCTGCTGTGAAATATTAGATCAAGAATTGTAATTACATGCCCCTGTTGAACAGGGGCTGAAAAATTAGGCCTTAGGCACTGGTGCTGGTGCCACAACACTGCAACCCCTCACAGATACTCTAGTTGGAACGCAGAAATGAGCCCTGCTGCAAAGTATTGCATCAAAAATTGTAATAACACACCCCTGTTAAACAGGGGCTGAAAAATTGGGCCTTAGGCACTGGTGCTGGCGCCACAACACTGCAACCCCCCCACAGATACTCTAGTTGGAACGCAGAAATGAGCCCTGCTGCAAAGTATTGCATCAAAAATTGTAATTACACGCCCCTGTTAAACAGGGGCTGAAAAATTGGGCCTTAGGCACTGGTGCTGGTGCCACAACACTGCAACCCCTCACAGATACTCTAGTTGTAACGCAGAAACGAGCCCTGCTGCAAAGTATTGCATCAAAAATTGTAATTACACGCCCCTGTTAAACAGGGGCTGAAAAATTGGGCCTTAGGCACTGGTGGTGGCGCCCAGAACCAAAAATGTTCTTACAAGCTATCAGCGTGATGATTGCGGAGGAAGAGGATAATTACTCAGGGATAGTCACTCAGCATCAGCATAGGCAGTCTTTGAAGGGATCTGAGATTTCAAAAATAATTATTCGGTTACATCAGCATCAGGTGCTTGGTAGCTGGTGGTGATCCAAGACTGATTCATTTTTATGAAGGTCAGTCGATCGACCGAGTCGGTGGACAGACGCACCCTGTGATCGGTTACAAAGCCTCCAGCAGCACTGAATGTGCGTTCCGAAAGAACGCTGGATGCAGGACAGGCCAGTAGCTCAATTGCATACTGTGCAAGCTCTGGCCAGTGATCCATCCTCAAGACCCAGTAACCCAGAGGATTTTCGGTGGGAAAGGTGTCCAAGTCAGATCTTGCCCCTAGGTATTCCTGCACCATGTAAAACAGACACTGGCGATGGTTGCTGGAACCGATCATACCTTGGGGCTGCGGACCAAAATATTGTCTGAACGCATCGGTCAGACGGCCACCTTCTCCACCACTCCTTCTTTGACTGACCGAAGCTTCAGCAACACGTTGTCCAGAAACAGGAGTTTGTAACCTCCCAGTCTCTGGGAACGCATTGCACAGACCTTTCTACAAGGCCTCCTGAAGATGTTTCATCCTCTGCTCCCTCTGCGATGGCAAGATAAGCTCTACAACCTTACTCTTGTAACGTGGATCAAGGAGGGTTGCCAGCCAGTATTGGTCCTTCTCCTTGATACCACGAATATGAGGATCCTTACGCAGGCTTTGCAGGATCAGGGAGGCCATGCAGCGTAGGTTTGCTGAGGCATTCGGTCCGGAGTCCTCTGGGTCACTAAGGACGACATGGTCCGCAGCCACCTCCTCCCAGCCACGTACAAGTCCATGTGTTTCTTGGGACTGATCCCTTAAAGACTGCTGCTGATGCTGAGTGCCAGGCTCCACCTCCATACTGACGCAATCTTCCTCCTCCTCCTCCTCCTCCTCTTCCTGTGTGATCGGCGGGCATGCAGGAACACTGTCTGGATAAAGGGGGCCTTGAGAGCTAAGGAAGTCCTCCTCTTCCTGCCTCTGTTCTGCCTCAAGTGCCCTGTCCATTATTCCACGCAGCGTGTGCTCCAACAGGTGGACAAGGGGGACAGTGTCACTGATGCATGCACTGTCACTGCTCACCATCCTCGTGGCCTCCTCAAATTGTGACAGGACAGTGCATGCATCCCTGATCATGGCCCACTGGCGTGGGGAAAAAAAACAAGCTCCCCTGACCCTGTCCTGGTGCCATAGTCGCACAGGTACTCATTGATGGCCCTCTGCTGCGTGTGCAGCCGCTGTAGCATGGCCAACATTGAGTTCCACCTGGTGGGCATGTCACAGATTAGGCGGTTCTTAGGCAGGTTAAACTTCTTTTGGAGGTCCGTCAGCCAAGCACTGGCATTATATGACCGGCGGAAATGCACACAGACTTTTCTGGCCTGCCTCAGGACATCCTGTAAGCCCGGGTACCTGCCCAAGAACCGCTGCACCACCAAGTTAAGGACGTGAGCCAAACAGGGCACATGGGTCATTTGTCCCTGTCGGAGGGCAGAGAGGAGGTTGGTGCCATTGTCGCAAACCACCTTTCCTGCCTTAAGTTGGCGTGGTGTCAACCACCTCTGAACCTGCCCCTGCAGAGCTGACAGAACCTCTGCCCCAGTGTGGCTCCTGTCCCCCAAGCACACCAGCTCAATCACCGCATGGCATCTTTTGGCCTGTGTACTTGCGTAGCCCCTTGAACGGCTACGGAGCACCGCTGGTTCCGAGGACAAAGCACAGGAAGAGGCCATGGAGGAAGAAGAAGAGGAGGGGGTGGAGGAGAGAGGTGTGTCACAATCATTAGCATTTTGGAGGCGTGGTGGCGGAACAACCTCCAACACTACTGCACCTTGTCCTGCATCCTTCCCAGCTGCCAGCAGAGTCACCCAATGCGCCGTGAAACTTAGGTAACGTCCCTGTCCATGCCTGCTGGACCATGAGTCAGCGGTAATATGCACCTTACCGCTGACCGCCCTGTCCAGCAAGGCATGGACTTTGCCTTCCACATGCTGGTAGAGAGCCGGAATCGCCTTCCATGAGAAAAAGTGGCATTTGGATACCTGCCACTGAGGAACCGCACATTCCACAAACTCACGGAAGGGGGCAGAGTCTACCAACTGAAAAGGCAGCAGTTGAAGTGCTAGCAATTTTGCCAAGCTAGCATTCAACCGCTGGGCATGTGGATGGCTGGGAGAAAACTTCTTTTGGCGGTGCAGCAGCTGGGGCAGGGAAATTTGCCTGGTACAATCTGACGTCGGTGTACCAAAAGCAGATTGCCCACAAGTACTTGGCTGTGACACACCTAATTCTACACCTTCATTCCTCTCAGTGCAGGTCTCAGAGAGGACTGAAGGTATAGTGGGGTTGGGGATCTCAGCTGATGAGGAGCAAGCAGAGGTCCTCTTTGTTCTTTGGTGTGGGTCTTTTAGATACGCTTGCCAACAAACTGCATGGCAGGTCAACATATGTCTGGTCAAGCATGTGGTACCCAAGCGGGAGATGTTTTGGCCACGCGAGATACGCTTGAGACATATGTTGCAAATAGCAGCGGTGCGATCTGATGCACTCGTCTCAAAAAAGGCCCACACCAAAGAACTTTTTGAATAACGCGCAGAGACTGCAGCGCCCTGCACATGTGGAGCTTTGGGGTGTGATGCAGTCAAGGTGCTGCCCTTAGGCTGGCCCCTGGAGGGCATCCTGCCTCGTTGGTGATGTGCTGCCTCCTCCTCCTCCTCCTCCTCTCTCCTATCAGGCAACCACGTTGAGTCAGTGACCTCATCATCCCCTCCCTCCTCATCACTGGAGCAAACCTGGCAGTATGCTGCAGCAGGGGGAGCATGACTGCCAGATTGCTGTCCTTCTTGGGCACCCCCTCTGTCCGTGCTCACGTTACTGCCTTCATCGAGCTCAGTATCATCATCAGAGCCTTCCAAACGCTGGGCATCCTCCTGGAGCATGTACCCAACACTGTGGTCAAACAGTTCGAGGGACTCCTCAGGAGGACATGGTAGGGCTAGGGAAGGAGTCACTGATGACATTGAGCCAAGGGAAGAGGCCGCTGCTTTGCCAGACAAAGTACCCTGGGCATGGGTGAGAGAGGATGAGGAGGATGAGGACGGCTTGGTCATCCACTCGACCAAGTCTTCCGCATGTTGCGGCTCAACGCGGCCAGCTGCCGAAAAAAAGGGCAAGCGTGTCCCACGGCCACGTGCTGATGAGGATGCACCGTCTCCACAACCAGCACTAGACACAGAGCCTGCTTGCCCTCTCTTATTGGCTTGTGACTGTCTGCCTCTCTTTCTTGGCCTTCCAGACATACTAACGGCCTGTAGCTGCACTAAGCTGGGATATATATATATATATATATATATATATATATATATATATATATATATATGTACTGATACTGCAGCTAGCAAAATCAACTGCCTGCCTGTAGTATGAGAACACCACCAACCTTTTACAGGTAGCTTTAGCTGAACACTGTGCAGAGCTCCCAAAAAACTAACTTGTAGCTTTTTTAGCTGCCTGCGGTAGTGATAGGATCAGGAAAACACCACCAACCTTCTACAGGTAGCTTTAGCTGAACACTGTGCAGAGCTCGCAAAAAAATAACTTGTAGGTTTAGCTGGACACTGTGAGGAGGACGCACCACACTAACTTGTAGTTTTAGCTGAACACTGTGAGCAGGACGCACCGCACTAACTTGTAGGTTTAGCTGAACACTGTGAGGTGGACGCACCGCACTAACTTGTAGTTTTAGCTGAACTCTGTGAGGTGGACGCACCACACTAACTTGTAGTTTTAGCTGAACACTGTGAACAGGACGCACAGCACTAACATGTAGTTTTAGCTGAACACTGTGAGCAGGACGCACCGCACTAACTTGTAGGTTTAGCTGAACACTGTGAGGTGGACGCACCCCACTAACTTGTAGGTTTAGCTGAACACTGTGAGCAGGACGCACCCCACTAACTTGTAGCTTTAGCTGAACACTGTGAGCAGGACGCACTGCACTAACTGTAAATAGTCTAGCTGCCTGACTGTAATAGGATCAAAAGAACACCAGCAATTTTCTTCAGGTAGCTGTAAATACTGTAACAAGACAAGCCTGCCTGTCAGTAAGAAGATAACAGGAACGGATCTAGCTGAACACTGTGAGCAGGACACACTGCACTAACTTGTAGCTTTAGATGGACACTGTGCAGGGGTCTCACCACACTAACTTGTAGGTTTAGCTGAACACTGTGAGCAGGACGCACAGCACTAACTTGTAGTTTTAGCTGAACACTGTGAGCAGGACGCACTGCACTAACTTCTAGGTTTAGCTGAACACTGTGAGGTGGACGCACCGCACTAACTTGTAGTTTTAGCTGAACACTGTGAGCAGGACGCACCGCACTAACTTGTAGGTTTAGCTGAACACTGTGAGGTGGACGCACCACACTAACTTGTAGGTTTAGCTGAACACTGTGAGCAGGACGCACCCCACTAACTTGTAGGTTTAGCTGAACACTGTGAGCAGGACGCACCCCACTAACTTGTAGGTTTAGCTGAACACTGTGAGCAGGATACACCCCACTAACTTGTAGTTTTAGCTGAACACTGTGAGCAGGACGCACTGCACTAACTGTAAATAGTCTAGCTGCCTGACTGTGGTACTAATAGGATTAAAAGAACACCAGCAATTTTCTTCAGGTAGCTGTAAGTACTGTAACAAGACAAGCCTGCCTGTCAGTAAGAAGATAACAGGAATGGATCTAGCTGAACACTGTGAGCAGGACACACTGCACTAACTTGTAGCTTTAGATGAACACTGTGCAGAGGTCTCACTACACTAACTTGTAGGTTTAGCTGAACGCTGTGAGCAGGACGCACAGCACTAACTTGTAGTTTTAGCTGAACACTGTGAGCAGGACGCACCGCACTAACTTGTAGGTTTAGCTGAACACTGTGAGCAGGATGCACTGCACTAACTTGTAGCTTTAGATGAACAATGTGCAGAGGTCTCACTACACTAACTTGTAGGTTTAGTTGAACACTGTGAGCAGGACGCACCACACTAACTTCTAGGTTTAGCTGAACACTGTGAGGTGGACGCACCGCACTAACTTATAGTTTTAGTTGAACACTGTGAGCAGGATGCACTGCACTAACTTGTAGCTTTAGATGAACACTGTGCAGAGGTCTCACTACACTAACTTGTAGGTTTAGCTGAACACTGTGAGCAGGACGCACCGCACTAACTTTTAGGTTTAGCTGAACACTGTGAGGTGGACGCACCGCACTAACTTGTAGTTTTAGCTGAACACTGTGAGCAGGATGCACCGCACTAACTTGTAGGTTTAGCTGAACACTGTGAGGTGGACGCACCCCACTAACTTGTAGGTTTAGCTGAACACTGTGAGCAGGACGCACCCCACTAACTTGTAGGTTCAGCTGAACACTGTGAGCAGGACGCACCCCACTAACTTGTATTTTAGCTGAACACTGTGAGCAGGACGCACTGCACTAACTGTAAATAGTCTAGCTGCCTGACTGTGGTACTAATAGGATCAAAAGAACACCAGCAATTTTCTTCAGGTAGCTGTAAATACTGTAACAAGACAAGCCTGCCTGTCAGTAAGAAGATAACAGGAATGGATCTAGCTAAACTGAATACAGTGTATATATATATATATATATATGCAACACCTGGGATGCATATATATACACAATACACTGTAAGTGCAGCTAACTGACTGACTGTTCTGCCTAATCTATCTAACTCAAATCAAATGACACTGTCTGTCTTTCTCTCTCTCTATCTATGAACGCCGGAACACACACTACACAGGGCCGCCGTGCAGGCGGCCTTATATAGTGTGGGGCGTGTACTAAATCCCCTGAGCCATAATTGGCCAAAGCCTCCTTGGCTTTGGCCAATTACGGCTCTCTGTTCAGATGGCGCTGTGATTGGCCAAGCATGCGGGTCATAGTGCATGCTTGGCCAATCATCAGCCAGCAATGCACTGTGATGCCACAGTGAATTATGGGCCGTGACGCGCCACACGAATTTGGTGCGAACGGCCCATATCGTTCGCAATTCGGCGAACGGGCGAACAGACGATGTTCGAGTCGAACATGGGTTTGACTCGAACATGAAGCTCATCCCTAATTGCAGCCATTTGCTAAAATCATTTCAGTTCATTTTTTTTCCTCATTAATGTACACACAGCACCCCATATTGACAGAAAAACACAGATTGTTGACATTTTTTGCAGATTTATTAAAAAAGAAAAACTGATATATCACATGGTTCTAAGTATTCAGACCCTTTGCTCAGTATTTAGTAGAAGCACCCTTTTGATTCAATACAGCCATGAGTCTTTTTTGGAAAGATGCAACAAGTTTTTCACTGTTGGATTTGGGGATCCTCAGCCATTCCTCCTTGCAGATCCTCTTCAGTTCTTTCAGGTTGGATGATAAACGTTAGTAGACAGACATTTTTAGGTCTCTCCAGAGATGCTTAATTGTGTTTAAGTCAGGGCTCTGGCTGGGCCATTCAAAAACAGTCACGGAGTTGTTGTGAAACCACTCCTTCGTTATTTAGCTTTGTGCTTAGGGTCATTGTCTTGTTGGAAGGTAAACCTTCGGCCCAGTCTGAGGTCCTGAGCACTCTGGAGAAGGTTTTCATCCAGGATATCCCTGTACTTGGCCGCATTCATCTTTCCCTCGATTGCAACCAGTCGTCCTGTCCCTGCAGCTGAAAAACACCCCCACAGCATGATGCTGCCACCACAATGCTTCACTGTTGGGACTGTATTGGACAGGTAATGAGCAGTGCTTGGTTTTCTCCACACATACCGCTTAGAATTAAGGCCATAAAGTTCTATCTTGGTCTCATCAGACCAGAGAATCTTATTTCTCACCATCTTGGAATCCTTCAGGTGTTTTTTTAGCAAACTCCATGCAGGCTTTCATGTGTCTTGCACTGAGGAGAGGCTTTCGTTGGGCCACTCTGCCATAAAGCCCCTACTGGTGGAGGGCTGCAGTGAAGGTTGACTTTCTACAACTTTCTCCCATCTCCCGACTGCATCCCTGGAGCTCAGCCACTGTAAACTTTGGGTTCTTCTTTACCTCTCTCACCAAATCTCTTCTCCCCCAATAGCTCAGTTTGGGCGGGCGGCCAGCTCTAGGAAGGGTTCTGGTCGTCCCAAACATCTTCCATTTAAGGATTATGGAGGCCACTGTGCTCTTAGGAACTTTAAGTGCAGCAGAAATTTTTTTGTAACCTTGGCCAGATCTGTGCCTTGCCATAATTCTGTCTCTGAGCTCTTCAGGCAGTTCCTTTGACCTCATGATTATCATTTGCTCTGACATGCACTGTGAGCTGCAAGGTCTTATGTAGACAGGTGTGTGGCTTTCCTAATCAAGTCCAATCAGTATAATCAAACACAGCTGTACTCAAATGAAGGTGTAGAATCATCTCAAGGATGATCAGAAGAAATGGACAGCACCTGAGTTAAATATATGGGTGTCACAGCAAAGGGTCTGAATACTTAGGCTCCTGTGATATTTCAGTTTTTCTTTTTTAATAAATCTGCAAAAATGTCAACAATTCTGTGTTTGTCTGTCAATATGGGGTGCTGGGGTGAGGAAAAAATGAACTTAAATGATTTTACAAATGGCTGTAATATAACAAAGAGTGAAAAATTTAAATTTAAGGGGGTCTGAATACTTTCCGTCCCTATTGTATATATATATATATCTATATATAGATATATATAGATATATATCTATATATGTATATATATTAAATACACTGCAACTAACTGAATAACCTGCCTTCCTGAAGTATATTAGAAAAAGTACACCAGGAATGGCCTGCAGTCAGATATAGCTAAACTGGATGCAGTGGATATATATATATATACAAGACTGTCTGTATATATATATTAAATACACTGCAGCTAACTGGATAACCTGCCTGCCTGAAGTATATTAGAAAACGTACACCAGGAATGGCCTGCAGTCAGGTATAGCTAAACTGGATGCAGTGGATATATATATATATATATATATATATATATATACTTCACCCACCTCCCTCTCTGACACTCTCCTCTTTTGAGGCACATTGCATTCGTCTATTCTCTCCCATTTCTCTAAGAATTACTGTCATCTACCGGCCCCCTGGACCAGTATCAGCCTTTCTTGATGACTTCTCTGCCTGGCTACCCTACTTTCTCTCTTCTGAAATCCCCACAATTATTCTTGGGGACTTCAACATCCCTGTTAACACTAACACTACTATTACTTCTAAACTTCTCAGTCTAACCTCATCGCTTGACCTGAAGCAATGGATACAGGCTCCTACCCACTCCAACGGCAACACCCTTGACCTTGCCTTCTCCTATCTTTGCACTCCGTGCAACCTTTCCAACAATCCACTCCCACTCTCTGATCACCACCTTATTAGTTTTGCTCTCTCCCTGTCTTCCACCTCTTCTCCCTCCAACCGCCTAACAGTTACACGTAGAAACCTTCGCCATCTCAACCCTTCTCTTCTCTACTCTGCTACTGATAACCTCTATGACAAAATCTCACCTCTGTCCTGCCCCAACCTAGCTACTTTCATCTACAGCAGCTCACTGTCTTCCTCCCTAGACAAGCTTGCCCCCCTCACTACACGCAGAATTAGGCCCCGACTGCTACAACCCTGGCAAACAGATGACACCAGAAGTCTCAGAAAACGTAGCCGCGCTCTTGAGCGCCTGTGGCATAAGACTAAGATCCAGGAAGACTTCACACAATATAAATCTGCCCTCCTAAAATACTACTCCTGCCTTCACACTGCCAAACAGACCTACTTTATCACACTCATTAACACCTTCTCATCCAGTCCACGTCAACTCTTCACTTCCTTTAACACTCTACTCTGTCCTCCACTGCCTCCACCCACCAACTCACTCACTGCCCAGGAGATCGCCAATCACTTCAAAACTAAGATTGATACAATTCATGAGGAGATCACCAATGCGCAAAAACCTCCCCCATGCAACACCCCATGTCCACAGATACAATCATTACTTCCCTCATTCAACCCTGCTACTATTACTGAGGTTGCTAAACTTTTATCTAGCACTCATCTAACCACTTGCCCCCTGGATCCTGTTCCCTCGCAAATGCTACGCTGACCCTCTGACTCGAATCTACACTCTCTAACTCACATTTTCAACCTCTCCCTCTCTTGTGGCATCTTCCCAAACTCTCTAAAACATGCGCTAGTCACCCCCATACTAAAAAAGCCCTCACTGAATCCCACCAATCTCAACAACTTACGTCCCATCTCCTTACTCTCCTTCTCCTCCAAACTTCTTGAAAGACTGGTCTACAACCGACTAAGCGACCATCTGACCCTGAATAAACTTCTTGATCCCCTTCAGTCCGGTTTTCGCCCTCAACACTCCACGGAAACTGCTCTCCTTAAACTCTCAAATGACCTACTAATGGCTAAAGCCAATGGACACTATTCTGTACTACTTCTCCTGGATCTCTCTGTTGCCTTTGACACAGTGGACCACCCCCTCCTCCTCAAAAAACTCCTTTGGTCTCCGTGACTGTACTCTTCGCTGGTTCTCATCCTACCTATCCCACCGCTCCTTCAGTGTCACTTACAACTCTACTTCCTCCTCTCCTCTTCCTTTTTCCGTTGGGGTCCCCCAAGGTTCTGTTCTTGGACCTCTCCTTTTCTCAATCTACACCACCTCCTTGGGTCAGTTGATTGCCTCCCACGGCTTTATCAGCTCTACGCTGATGACACCCAAATCTATCTCTCCACCCCCCAGCTCTCTCCATCTGTCTCCTCACGCATTACCAACTTACTAGCAGACATATCAGCCTGGATGTCAAATCACTTCCTCAAACTCAACCTATCCAAAACCGAGCTCATGATATTTCCTCCCTCAGGTGCCACCTCCCCTGATTTCCCTGTCAATATCAACGGCTCAACTATGAACCCATCTCCCCACGCCAAGGTCCTAGGTGTAATCCTGGACTCTGGACTAACCTTTCGACCCCACATTCTATCACTATCCAAAGCTTGCCGCCTCAATCTCCACAACATCTCCAAGATACGCCCCTTCCTAACCAATGTCACCACAAAGCTTCTAATCCACTCCCTGGTCATCTCCCGCCTCGACTACTACAACTCCCTCCTCATTGGTTTACCTCTAAATAGGCTATCCCCACTTCAGTCCGTCATGAACGCTGCTGCCAGGCTCATCCACCACACAAACCGCTCAGCGTCTGCTACACCCCTCTGCCAATCCCTCCATTGGCTGCCACTCAGTCACCGAATTAAATTCAAGATACTAACTATAACTTACAAAGCCATCCACAACCTGGCCCCCAGCTACATCTCTAACCTAGTCACAAAATACCAACCTAATCGTTCTCTTCGCTCCTCCCAAGACCTCCTGCTCTCAAACTCCCTTGTCACCTCATCCCATGCTCGCCTTCAGACCTTCTCCAGAGCCTCCCCCATCCTCTGGAATGCTCTACCCCAATCCGTCCCATTTTCTCCTACTTTATCCACTTTCAGATAATTCCTGAAATCTCATCTATTCAGAGAAGCCTATCTGGCCCCCACCTAACAACTGTACATTTATCTTCTCAATCAGCACATCACCCACAGTTATTACCTTTTGTATCTCTTGACCTTCCCTCTTAGATTGTAAGCTCTAAGGAGCAGGGCCCTCTGATTCCTACTGTATCAAAGTGTATTGTATTTGTACTGTCTACCCTCAAGTTGTAAAGCGCTACGTAAACTGTTGGCGCTATATAAATACTGTATAATATAATAATAATAATAATAATATATATATATATATATATATATACAGTGGGGCAAAAAGTATTTAGTCAGTCACCAATTGTGCAAGTTTTCCCACTTAAGAAGATGATAGAGGCCTGTAATTGTCATCATACGTATATCTCAACTATGAGAGCCACTACGTTGGCTGACTAAATACTTTTTTGCCCCACAGTATATATATATATATATATATATATATATATATATATATATATATATATATGTATATATAACCTGCCTGCCTGCTCAATCTAAATGGCACTTTCTCTCCGTCCACGCCAACAACACACTACCCGGGGCCGACGTGCAGGCAGCCTTATATAGTGTGGGGCGTGGACTTGCACCCTGCCTTTGGCCAATTATGGCTCTCTTAGCTGAGGGCACTGGGATTGGCCAAAGCATGCAGGTCATGGTGCATGCTTTGGCCAATCATCATACAGCAATGCACTGCGCTCCTGCAGTGCATTATGGGGCGTTACGCGGCACTTGAATTTGGCACAAACGCCCCATAATGTTCGGTTTTCGACGAACGGGCGAACAGCCAATGTTCAAGTCAAACTCATGTTCAACCCAAGCATAAAACTCATCCCTACCACTGATCAGCAGTGAAATAGCTGCTGATGGCAGCTCTGACACACATACCAGTACTTCAGCTGTCAAGCTGACAGCAGACCATGGAAGCTACATGTATGCATGGAGGCTAAGTATGAAAAGACTCTTACCCCAGGTTCACACTACCCCAGGTTCACACATTATGTATTTATGTAAAAGGGTTGGCATGAAAACAAATAGGGGTTGATTTACTAAAACTGGAGAGTGCAAAATCTGGTGCAGCTCTGCATAGAAACCAGCTAGCTTCCAGGTTTTTCGTCAAGGATTAAAGAAGCTGAATTTAGAATCTGGCTACAATGCACAGTTAAACCAAATTTTTCACTCTCCAGTTTTAGTAAATCATCCCCATATGCTTTTCACTCTTCAAGTGTACTTAATAGGATCCAGATATCTTACCTCAAGCAAATGGCAAAATGATGTTACATTTAAGAAGATACACACAAGGGTTAGTTTTACCAACATTTTCTCTTTATGGAAAAAAAAAAGCATTTAATTAGATTTTTCTTAAAGGAGGTGTTTTGGGCTCATGGCAAGTACTTCATGTGTTTGTAAAAGCGATCCATTGTTTTTAATCAAGGTGTTGCAATTCCTGTCCTCAGCACCTGGGGGAGCACCAACCATGGGCCATAACCCTTGCCCATTATGAAAATGCTTCACAACCTATTGTTTAAAGCAGTTTTCACAGGAACAAAACTGATGAGACTGTGACACTCAGCTCTCCCCACATCCAGAACTCATAGCTGCTCATCTAGATTTGACTCTTTGAATGCAGCTGGCTGCATTCTCTTAAGCTTGGGACACAGAGACCAGGATCTTCCTGGAATCACTAATTAGACCCTGCTCTCTACACAAATGTAGCCCTTTCTCTTCAGGCCCCTAACACTTATATATTGTATGCCAATTCCAGTGGAAACAATTTTGTAATACTGTATATTCATACTTTGTTCTGAAACTTCATGAACAAATGTGGTGGTGCTACTGTTAGAAAGAAATAAAGTCTAAACCTATGAGCTTTGGGTTTGTAGATACTCTATGTTCATTTAGGTTCCTTGGGATTCTCAAAGTTCATGAATCGCAATCTTTTGGCCGGCAGTTTACAGGTTCACGTTCAGAAATGATTAGCAATCAATAATGCAATGAATAACCCTGTCAGCTAAGTTACAAGAGCCAACTTGATGGAACAGATCACCCATTCTCCTTTCTGTAAGTAGGTGGGCTCCCAGCAGCCATGTTGTCAGTGTGTGCTTGGTATGTTAGGAAGAGCTGACAGTTCTAGTTAGGGAGAGATTTTTTATTTTATTTACATTTTTGTTTCATTTTGGCATTGGTACATATCCCCGTTAGTAAAACAAAATATTCTTTGTGCAACCCAATTAGTGCTTACAATAATTAAATCAATAGTGCACTCCTATTTACTCAAGTAATTAATGTTGCTGCTCAATCTGTAATGTGTTTCCCACATCACGAAGCAACATATTATTGTTGCATGATAATTCTATTTTAATTTGTGGTATTTTTTCACAGATTGATGCATATGAGGTTGTAATGAAATTTTAAGTTGCATGGCACTATTTGATACATTACATATCTCCCATAGCAGTGCCTTCTTCTCATGTATTTTGTATTTCTACTTACAGCGTTTCTTCAAGAACATCCGCATAAAAAAATCACAACTAGATCCAATCTAATAATATTTGCTTACATTTTAGCAGGGACTGATGAGACACAAGTGTTACTGCTGATCAGCACTGAAATAGCTGCTGATGGCAGCTCTGACACACATATTAGTACTTCATTAATTTATCAATGGATCCGCGCTTCTGACAATTAAACCACTGCTGCCCCCCCTATGTGAATAGGGGACACCTCAGTGATACCCCAAAGAAGGTTAAAGTCAAAGTATAGGGAATGGCGCTGTGTTAAAACAAAAAATATAAGTGTAAATTATTTCCAATTCTAAAGTGACAAGTGCTCTAGTGCGTGATGCATTCCTTCATGAATAAAAATAAAAATAAAAATTATAAATTAACCAAAAATTATAAGGTGATAAATCCTTAGTTGAATTGTCAACTGTATATACAAGCAATTATAATCCCATCCAGTAAACAAACCCAAACCTTATATCATCAACATTATAAAGCATGTGTTGGCAATACCTTATATAAATCCACTGATTAAAAGATGCTAAGTGATAAGTGCCAAATATAAAAAACCGTGGTTGTCAAACCACAGTGCAATAATGTGCAAAAACGTTAAAAATTATAAATTATTATGAATAATCACAAAATTATTTTACTGTGTATCAAAAATTATAGTCCCATATACTATTTAGTGTAAAAAGTTCATAATAGTGATGCAATGTGCAGTGCAAAAAATTCCCATGCAAATCATATAACGTATTTCCCAGGAGATTCTTCTTTGGTAGTGGGGAGCCGTGCAGTAGCTTTTTAGCAAACTCCCCCCGATATGATTGCACTCACCGGAGCGCTCTGCCCCTGCAGGGGTATGAGCGGTGATGTTAATCCTCAACTGTTAATCACTCCGATTCCACAGGTGCCGGTATCCTTCCACGTAACTCAGTCCAGGTAAACCACTCGTTGAGAGGGAAGGGGGGGGACTCACTGTCCCTTGTTGTAATACAGATCCCAGCCGGACATCCACCAGCTCTCTTTCCCCTCTCACTGTTCCAACAGTGAGAGGGGAAAGAGAGCTGGTGGATGTCCGGCTGGGATCTGTATTACAACAAGGGACAGTGAGTCCCCCCCCTTCCCTCTCAACGAGTGGTTTACCTGGATTGGGTTACGTGGAAGGATACCGGCACCTGTGGAATCGGAGTGATTAACAGTTGAGGATTAACATCACCGCTCATACCCCTGCAGGGGCAGAGCGCTCCGGTGAGTGCAATCATATCGGGGGGAGTTTGCTAAAAAGCTGCTGCACGGCTCCCCACTACCAAAGAAGAATCTCCTGGGAAATATGTTATACGATTTGCATGGGAATTTGTTGCACTGCACATTGCATCACCATTATGAACTTTTTACACTAAATAGTATATGGGACTATAATTTTTGATACACAGTAAAATAATTTTGTGATTATTCATAATAATTTATAATTTTTAACGTTTTTGCACATTATTGCACTGTGGTTTGACAACCACGGTTTTTTATATTTGGCACTTATCACTTTGCATCTTTTAATCAGTGGATTTATATAAGGTATTGCCAACACATGCTCTATAATGTTGATGATATAAGGTTTGGGGTTGTTTACTGGATGGGATTATAATTATTAGTACTTCAGCTGTCAAACTGACAGCAGACCATGGAAGCTATATGTATGCATGTAGGCTAAGTACTAAAAGACTCTTACCCCAGGTTCACACTTCCGCATTTTGTGTGGGCTGCATTTGCACGGGCATGGCAGCCCATTCAAATGAATGGGCTGCAATGCCTGTGTTTTCACAAAAAAAAGGTGGATGCTCCTTTTTCAAAAACACGGCGGCAAGGAAATCGCATGGTCTTTTTGACCATGTTATTTCTCTGTGGTTCCCGCACCCACAAACATGTTGAGATGCGTGGGGGTGCCATTCAGAATGAATGGCAGCCCCGCACGTCCCTTAAGAGCAGTGCAATCTAGCTGCGGGAGGTTGCGGGTGCAGGAACAGATGTGATTCCCGAACCCAGAATGCACAGTGCAGGCTAGTGTAGCCTAATACATAATAGGTACTTCCTAGGTCCTTAACTTAATAATAGCCTCAAAACATTGGTTTACACTATATATTTTTTTTCTATAGCCAAAACAATAGAAGTAAAATACATGCCTTTCATCTATATAAGTGATATGTTTGCCAAAACATATTTCTATGCACTATTTTCTATGAGCAGCAAAACATAATATAGTATAGTATAAATACATTTGTTTTTCAATACAATTTTGCTATCTTTCTGTCAGGGCCGGGCTCAGCCCTCCCTTCTCAAAGCTGGCCGCTCAGCTGTCAGCTAATTGCCAGCTCCTCTCCACAGTGACTCACCTGTTGATGATATCCTGCTCGTCAGTCCTGCCTACTTAAGCTGTCCAGTCCAGATGATCTCTGCCTTTGGCTTGGCCCCATCTCTAGAGACGCTCTCCTGTGTTCCTGTTCAAGACTTGCTTGGCTGACATTCCTTCTGGCTCCAGATCCTGCTTGCTGTTCTACTATACTCAACTCTGGCTCCCTGACATTTTGGCTTGTCTGACCATCCGTTCCGGTTCCTGAACTCTGTCTATGTTTTGACAAGTGTGATTTAACTGTACTTCTGTCTCAGTCTGATTCATGGTTTCTAACACTTTCTCAGTCTACTAGAGGGAAGCAAGGTGCAAAATAGTTAGCGTTTTCCAGCCAACAGCATAATTTAACATATTTTTGTTATGGATGTGATCACTGTACCAAAAGAAGAAAAATATTTTTTTTTTTTAAAGTTTTCTGACTTCACATATTTAGAACCCAAGACTAACGGTTCCTACATTACAGGAAAGTCATATGAGTGTAAATGAAAAGTTAAAACAGACCTATATTTTCCGGACAAATTTATTTTTAAATTTTGTTCATCTTCAGCAATACAAGAGTTAAAAATACATTTCAGATACCTTTGTCCTGTAATTTTTGTAAATTCAGATCATTACTGTAACAGTCACGTGGCCAAATGATGACCATCAGTAGAGTATATAGGAAAGAATGGCTTATTTTCTGCAAGAAAAATAATAAAACTGATATATGTTTTTGCATCTTTTCTTACTGATGCAGAAAGTGATAAATGTTATAAAGGAAAGTTGTTCTTTAAAATAAATGATCTCCTTCTGTATTCACCTTTAATATACTATTTGTAGAGATTAACTTGGAGAAGTGCACTTAACTCACAAAGCATAGAAAATTTCAAACATTTCAATAAATGCAGTTTCAGAAAATGTCAAATACAAGTTTAGAATACATTTAAATGTATATATCATCATTCTATTACATCTTTTAGAAGTGTTTTATTTCTAGATTACAAATGTTCTATTACTGTTAAGCTTCAGCAATCACATGTCATGAAACAAATTTAAATAAAAGTAAAACTTCAAAAATATTTTCCTCCAAGTGATTTAAACAGACTCCTAATGTACTTGCACATCCTCTTGTTTCTTGAAATCACCAAGCTATAACAAGTTGAGCTTTTATTCAGCTAATAAACCAGAGAAGCTCTTTCAAAGATTGGTTCAATTGGCAATGAACTAAAGGCTAAGTTAGACAATAATGCAGAAAAGTTACACTTGAGTTAACCTGGTTCTCTCTTTGCACATAATGTATGTATCAATTACTTAGTGATGCATTATATACTGTAATCTAATTCAGCATGTCAAACTTTTCAACCCAATTTATAAATTTAGCTGCATCAGCATCTGCATCATTTGCAGAAGTAATTCTTAGCATCCCTAGAAGTCAGTTCCTCTGGACGACTGGATATATGTATTATATCTGCGACACTTAGGGATCTAGTTTGCTCACTGAGCAAAATAAATGCTTAGGCATCCACATTATTAAAAATAGGTTTGCTTGGAACTAATAAGTCAGATAATATGATGTGTGAGCAGGCTGGGATTTCTGAACACTTTGGTCAAGGCCAGACATATAGGTAATTTGTTCGTTTAGTTACATACCATCAACACTGAAGCCATACTGTGTTTTTACTTGTCAAAGCTTTAGATGATTTATACTGAGCTTTTTAACTGGAATAGGAGATTCATTTGAGTATATTTTTTAAATATATTATGTATACATACAAAAGGAGATAATAAAATGTTTAAGCACTTTTAAAACTATACTCTGGGGGTGATTTTAATACCAGAGACAGGGCATCGAAAATGCTTTTTCTGTTTTATGTATGTATGTAAAGGGGTTGGTATGAGAACAAATAGGGGTTGATTTACTAAAACTGAAGAGTGCAAAATCTGGTGCAGCTCTGCATAGAAACCAGTTAGCTTCCAGGTTTTTCATCAAAGCTTAATTAAAGAAGCTAAATTTAGAATCTGATTGGTTACCAAATTTTGCACTCTCCAGTTTTAGTAAATCATCCCTATAAGCTTTTTACTCCTCAAGTGTACTTAATAGGATCCAGATATCTTACATCAAGCAAATGACAAAATGATGTTACATTTAAGAAGATACACACAAGGGTTAGTTTTACCAACATTTTCTCTTTATGGAAGTAAAACGATGAAATAGATTTTGCTTAAAGGAGCTGTTTTGGGCTCGTGGCAAGTTCTTCATGTGTTTGTAAAAGCGATCCATTGCTTTTAATCAAGGTGTTACAATTCCGGTCCTCAGCACCTGGGGGCGCACCAACCATGGTCCATAACCCTTGTCCATTATGAAAATGCTTCACAACCTATTGTTTAAAGCAGTTTTCACAGGAACAAAACTGATGAGACTGTGACACTCAGCTCTCCCCACATCCAGAATGCATAGTTGCTGGATGTCGACTATGTGAATGCAGCTGGCTGCATTCTCTCAAGCTTGGGGCACAGAGACCAGGATCTTCCTGGAATCACTGATTAGACCCTGCTCTCTACACAAATGGAACCCTTTCTCTTCAGGACCCTAACACTTATATATTGTATGCAGGGCTGGACTGGGACAAAAATTTGGCCCTGGACTTCCTCATGACTGGCCCACTTTAATTTTGAGTGTCCCCAACAGCGCCCCCCTTACAGAGTGTCCCCAACAGCGCCCCCCTTACATCAGAGTGTCCCCAACAGCGCCCCCCTTACAGAGTGTCCCCAACAGCGCCCCCCTTACATCAGAGTGTCCCCAACAGCGTCCCCCTTACATCAGAGTGTCCCCAACAGCGTCCCCCTTACATCAGAGTGTCCCCAACAGCGCCCCCTTACATCAGAGTGTCCCCAACAGCGTCCCCCTTACATCAGAGTGTCCTCAACAGCGTCCCCCTTACATCAGAGTGTCCCCAACAGCATCCCCTTACATCAGAGTGTCCCCAACAGCGTCCCCCTTACATCAGAGTGTCCCCAACAGCGTCCCCCTTACATCAGAGTGTCCCCAACAGCGCCCCCCTTACATCAGAGTGTCCCCAACAGCGTCCCCCTTACATCAGAGTGTCCTCAACAGCGTCCCCCTTACATCAGAGTGTCCCCAACAGCATCCCCTTACATCAGAGTGTCCCCAACAGCATCCCCCTTACATCAGAGTGTCCCCACCAGCAGCCCACTTCACATAGCAGTCCCCACCAGCAGCTCACTTCACATCAGAGTCCCCACCAGCAGCCCACTTCACATAGCAGTCCCCACCAGCAGCTCACTTCACATCACAGTCCCCACCAGCAGCCCACTTTACATCAGAGTCCCCACCAGCAGCCCACTTCACATCAGAGTCCCCACCAGCAGCTCACTTCACATCAGAGTCCCCACCAGCAGCCCACTTCACATCAGAGTCCCCACCAGCAGCTCACTTCACATCAGAGTCCCCACCAGCAGCTCACTTCACATCAGAGTCCCCACCAGCAGCCCACTTCACATCACAGTCCCCACCAACAGCTCACTTCACATCAGAGTCCCCACCAGCAGCTCACTTCACATCAGAGTCCCCACCAGCAGCTCACTTCACATCACAGTCCCCACCAGCAGCCCACTTCACATCAGAGTCCCCACCAGCAGCTCACTTCACATCAGAGTCCCCACCAGCAGCTCACTTCACATCAGAGTCCCCACCAGCAGCTCACTTCACATCACAGTCCCCACCAGCAGCCCACTTCACATCACAGTCCCCACCAGCAGCTCACTTCACATCACAGTCCCCACCAGCAGCCCACTTCACATCAGAGTCCCCACCAGCAGCCCACTTCACATCAGAGTCCCCACCAGCAGCCCACTTTACATCAGAGTCCCCACCAGCAGCTCACTTCACATCACAGTCCCCACCAGCAGCCCACTTCACATCAGAGTCCCCACCAGCAGCCCACTTTACATCAGAGTCCCCACCAGCAGCTCACTTCACATCAGAGTCCCCACCAGCAGCCCACTTCACATCAGAGTCCCCACCAGCAGCTCACTTCACATCACAGTCCCCACCAGCAGCCCACTTTACATCAGAGTCCCCACCAGCAGCTCACTTCACATCAGAGTCCCCACCAGCAGCTCACTTCACATCAGAGTCCCCACCAGGAGCCAACTTTACATCAGAGTCCCCACCAGGAGCCAACTTTACATCAGAGTCCCCACCAGGAGCCAACTTTACATCAGAGTCCCCACCAGGAGCCAACTTCACATCAGAGTCCCCACCAGCAGCTCACTTCACATCACAGTCCCCACCAGGAGCCCACTTTACATCAGAATTCCCACCAGCAGCCCACTTCACATCACAGCCCCCACCAGCAGCCCACTTCACATCACAGTCCCCATCAGAGAGCCCCCATCAGCAGCCCTTCACATCAGTGTCCTCCCTCTCCTCCCCCTCCCACATGTACTCACTGTTTTGAAGGCAGCTTCTCGTTCCTCTCTCCAGTCATGTGATAAAAAGGGATAGGGGAGAGAGGAAGGAAAGTCTGCCGTTGGTCTATCTCCCCCTGCAGGCTGGAGGGAGCATAACGCCTAATGGAAGGAAGCTTCTCCTCCTGGCAGGAGTGAAATTGTGATCACTCACTGTCAGAGAGGAGCGGCTCCAGGACTGCACCTGACTGGCCCACTGAGCCATCAGCCCACCGGGAATCTCCCTGTAGTCCCTATGGCCAGTACAGGCCTGATTGTATGCCAATTCCAGTGAACACAATTTTGTAATACTGTATATTCATACTTTTTTAGGAAACTTCATGAATAAATGTGGTGGTACTACTGTTAGAAAGAAATAAAGTCTAAACCTATGAGCTTTGGGTTTGTAGATACTCTATGTTCACTTAGGTTCCTTAGGATTCTCAAAGTTCATGAATCACCATCCTTCGGCCGGCAGTTTACAGGTTCACGCTCAGAAATGAGTAGCAACCAATAATGCAATGAATAGCCCTGGTCAGCTGAGTTACAAGAGCCAACTTGAAGGAACAGATCACCCATTCTCCTTTCTGTAAGTAGGTGGGCTCCCAGCAGCCATGCTGTCAGTGTGTGCTTGGTATGTTAGGAAGAGCTGACAGTTCTAGTTAGGGAGAGATTTTTTATTTTATTTACATTTTTGTTTCATTTTGGCATTGGTACATATTCCCGTTAGTAAAACAAAATATTCTTTGTGCAACCCAATTAGTGCTTACAATAATTAAATCAATAGTGCACTCCTATTTACTCAAGTAATTAATGTTGCTGCTCAATCTGTAATGTGTTTCCCACATCACGAAGCATCATATTATTGTTGCATGATAATTCTATTTTAACTTATGGTATTTTTTCACAGATTGATGCATATGAGTTTGTAATGAAATTTTGAGTTGCATGGCACTATTTGATACATTACACATCTCCCATAGCAGTGCCTTCTTCTCGTGTATTTTTTTGACGTTAGCTTGTCCACTAGTCCTTTAAATGGCCAGAATTGAATGACAAAATGTATCCCCTCCCCATAGACGTCAATGGAGTTTGAGTTAAAGCATGATTTGCCTAACTGAACTTGGGTAGATGCACTTATCTTTACCTGTGAATTGGATTAAAATACAACATTTATAATTCCAAAGATTCATTAAGGGACATATTTTTTCTTCTTTAACAGGTTTCTTTTTTTCCCTGACAAATATGTCTTGTTGAGACTTGAGGAAGTCATAAGTGGAATACCAGGACAGCAACACTGCAGGTTCCCCAGGCACAAAGGCCCGCAAGGGTATGTGTGTCAAACATGGTCATCCTACTCTATATGACTTGGTCTGTACTTGGTTATCTTACTCTGTTACCTTATTCCTAAAGGCATGTAAATTAAAAGGTGATCATGTTTAAAACCAGTATTATTTAAGCTGGCATCCATTTTAATTTTTATTCTCCTCTAGATTTACTGAACCTCAAGTCACCTAGTTTATTAACTAGAAAATCTGGTTTCCATACAAGAATGTTGCTGAAGCCTCACGAGAATGATCAAAGTGTTATTGTAGTGCTATTCACTTATTGTATTTCTACTTGCCGTAGATCATTTAATTACAAGTTCCCACTGTCAGTCCCATGTACGCGAAGTAAAACGGAAACTAGAGTGTGAGAAAGACATTGCAAGCATTATGTCACTGAAATAATCACCCTTAAGTTTTAAATGTCAGTAGCTCCCATTTAGCTCCAACTTCTATTGATATTCATATCTATTCATCTACGGTGATTAGTGGCAGATATTCATTAACTGGTAATTATTACTTAAGAATGTATATTTGGGGTTATGTATGAATTAACAGCATCTGCTTTAATTACATATAATTTAATGACATGTATATGGAATTACATATCTGTAAGTGTCACTTTTAAAGACAGTTTTACAAGAGAGAAGTAGGTATTCATAATTTCACCTTATAACAGGTAATATTATATATATATATATATATATATATATATATATATATATATATATATATATACACACACACACACACACACCAAATAAGTTCAATACAAATGTGCATATTCATGAGGACGGATTATTTGTGGTGCTATTTTATTACTTTATTTTATCATTTAACTTAGTTAATATTATATTTTAAGACAAACATGATAGACAATTTGCCATCATAGAACAGGTCAATTACATTTAGCCTATGAAATTTATGTTTATGTTTTGGTTCTTTAAAGTACCGTTTTACTGAAAATAAAAATGGATGCTTTAGTGAATGAGTCCCATGGCATTTTATCAGCAAGATCTTTACCCTAGATTTAACTGAAAAAAAAATTAAATGTGATGTATAGTGCATTACCAGACACAATTCTCTATGATAAAAAAAAAATAAGCAAGACATAGTTTTGGAGAATTTAGTGTTCTCTACAGCACTGTCTGAAAAGTGAAATTTGCCAAATGCAGTCAGTATTATTGTAGATAGGAACATCATGTAGTAAGAGCCAACATCCGTCGGAAAAAATCCAGTAGCATTCCTGAAGCTAGTGATATTACATTAGAAATAGCAAGAGAGGATATGCTCACAGGTGGAAGAGAAGCTATGCAGCAGTAGCATTTGGCAAATGCATTTGGATGAAAACAAATTATATAAATGCTATGAAAACAATTAGCAATCTGTATCACAAGCAGAATAGTCTTCAAAATTGAAACTTCCAAGATTGGGGTCCAACTAACTAATGTTTTTGGTATGTGGCCCCATCACACATAGAAACAGTTGTGTCCTGGACCATTTTAAAATAGCTTTGGAAAGATTTTTTAATTGAGTGTATACTGTTTATCTGTTAACAGTTTTAGTCTCAGATTTGTGTATATCTTTATCAAAGTAGCATTTTGGCTTCGGTGAACAATTTGTTTGCATAAAATCACTAGCATATAAATTCTAATGATTATCTTATTATCTTATTGCATGCTATTTGCTGTTTTATTTTGTAAATGGTCATTAATCTGTTCTTTTTTTTTTTCATGTGTATTTTCTGCGTTCCCTTCAATTATTTTGCAGTTCATTGCAGTGACCAAGCATGATCTTTTTATCCAAGAGAAAGATGCTAGCAAGCCAGGCATATACAGGCTTATTTAATAAGGCAAAGAGCAATGTGCAAATGGCAGTAACCCATAGCTTTTATCTGTAATAGATTTTTTTCAATGTATGTCCTTAACATAACTAAGAGGTTTTCATTAGGACTGAAGAATAAAAAAGAAAGAAAATAAAAAGACATCTTTATTGGTTACTATGGTCAAACACTTTACTTGCACTCTTATACAGTATATAGTATCTCAGTAACTAGCAGCATTGCTCTCTTCTTTTTCCTGTATTTTACCCTTCTTGGGTTATTAAGAAAAACAAATAAATTGTTTTCTATAGCATTCATGTTCCAGATGTCATTTTTCTAGTGCTGAGTAGAAGATTAAAGTATTGATTTATTGTATACAGTGGTTATGTAGTGGTAGATAAGCAGTTCCCAGGTGTCTGTGCTCATCTGCTGCCTCCATTTCTGCTCCACACACTCATCTGAATAATTACTGAATGCTGCCTTATTTTGCATAGTTTCTCATTATTCCTTATAAAGAGTCACAGGCCCTGAAATTTGTGGGTGTTCCTCACATTGTTATGGGATTATTGCCTGCCCACTTTATACCCCTTACCACAGAATGCTGGATGATAAATTAAGCTGTATCTGCCCACTAATCAAAACATGGGGTTTTCTGTAAATATTGTTGGGGGACTATAGAAATTATAATGCAGTGGCTAACTTTCATATCACTAGAATGTGACATCATCTCACTACCGCTGATTTGCTAAAGGATTAGAACATGTTCAGTTTGCAGTGTGAATTTTCATTTTGCAAGGTAATTATCACTTAGCTTCAAAAAGGAAAATTAGGTTGCTAATGGTCACATGACCATGGGTCTAAGTTAGGAAATGGGGCTGTTAACATTCCAGATTGATAAAGAGTTATGCCCCGTACACACAATCGGACATTCCGACAACAAAATCCATGGATTTTTTCCGACAGATGTTGGCTCAAACTTGTCTTGCGTACACACGGTCACACAAATCTTGTCGAAAATTCCGAACGTCGAGAACGTAGTGACGTACAACACGTACGACGAGCTGAGAAAAAGGAAGTTCAATAGCCAATGCGGCTCTTCTGCTTGATTCCGAGCATGCGTGGAACTTCGTGCGTCAGAATTGTGTACACATGATCGGAATTTACGACAACGGATTTTGTTGTCGGAAAATTTGAGATCCAGATCTCAAACTTTGTGTGACGGAAATTCCGATGGAAAATGTCCGCTGGAGCCTACACACGGTCGGAATTTCCGACAACAAGCTTCCGTCGAACATTTTCTGGCGGAAAATCCGACCGTGTGTACGGGGCATAAGAGAGGAGGTTCCCAAATAGGCTTTTATTAACTGGGTACACTTGTTGAGGAAACCACATTTGTGTCTGTTTATCTTTGCAGCACTTTCTAAGTATTAAGAGTCCATCAAAACAATTTTAATCTATTAATATTAATAATAATATTAATAATAATTTAGGCTGTAAGATTCAGTAACCTATTTTCAATTGCTTTGTGCATCTATCCACAAAGATGCTTATGGCATCATTAGATTATCTAAATAGTGACTTATTGTTCATGAGTGCAAAACCGAGAAGCTGAGGCACTGCACTACTCGGTTCACATAAGTGTCTAAAAGAAATTCCATTTAGTGTAGTAAGGAGCAGCAGTCAGCAACCAACCTGAGTACATCTAGGAACCACAAGGTACTTTCACTTAAGCACTGTTGTTACCTTAGAAACATTTTAGACCAGACAAGGTTCATTTTAAAATCCATATTCTCTATTTTCTCTGTTTCTAACATGCTAAAAATGACAACGTTGCTGTGGGCACCAGTTTTTATTTTACATTTCTTATGCTTTCTCATAACAAGTAATACGATTCTGTATGACCAGACCCTATTATTATATAATGTCATTAAAAGCGTTAAATATAATTTATGTTAGTTATACCCTTCAGCCAAGCCAATGTCCTGTTTTTACATTTGGTTCTTTCCATTTGAGTAATTTACACATATATTGATCATTAGTCAATTCCTCCCATACTTATAGCATAATAACTTTGATTTATCAGTAGCATAGGACATTACTTTTTAACTGTTGATTTGTTAATGTCACTCACATTTCCATTCTGTATCTTTTTAATGTAGTTGTTCGTCTGCACATAAAACTTGGATACCTGTTACAGTGACATATATACCAGTGAAGCACTGACTTATTAGTGGCATATTATCACCTCAGAAGGAGAAGAACATAATATATCAAAAAAATAATCCATCACCTTCAATGCAATGCAATTTATGAGTGTGCAATGCTGTTATCTGACTTCATTTCCAAATTTGCACAAAAAAAATAGCTTTATTGATTTTGAAATGCACGTGATTAATGTCTACATATTATTGGAAACCAGAATGCATTTGATTGGTGACAACTTTCTACTTCATGGAGATGTTATAATTCTTGCATTACCCTCCAATAAATGTAGAACATTAGAAATACAATTTAGATTGCAAAAAGGTATATTTAATGTGTTTAACTATATTACCTAAAGTAGAACTAAACTTTTACAAAAAATGTTTAGGTTTGTAGAGCACTGTAAGTAAAAGAGGAACACATTTTTATTTTGTTAAAAGGTTTCCCCGTCCTTCATTCATATTTTCTCTCCCTCTACTGTTCCCATCATGTAGACTCTTTGTATAAGCTTTGTGTTTGTGTGATTTACTGTAGCTGTGGCTGAAAATCACAGTGTTACTGCAGTGACTGAAGCAGAACACTCTGTTGGCACAACTATTTGTTGTCCATCTCAGTACTTGATTTGAGCCGTATTAGTGCAATTGTGACAGAGAAAATTGAGTACTGTCCGTGATACTTTTTTTATTTGCACTAACATACAATTTTTCAGGACAAACTTTCGGGGTATGTCCCCTTCTTCAAGGTCCAAGCAGTACTGATTCACACATTTTTAAGCAGCATGTTAAAGAAGAAGAAAAAAACAAAAAAAGAGAAAACCAAACACATACAAATCAATGGTAATAAAGATAGCAGCAGAGTTAGTGAGATAAGACAGAGGGAGAGCTATAGAATGCAGGGGGGATACTAGTCACAGAGGAGGTCGTAAAACTTTAGCATAATGTGTAAGGAAACCAATATCTAAATTCAGGCCGTTATTTTTCGTGTCAAAAAGAAGTATCATTCTTAGTTCAAATGTTTTCCTTTCCTGGATAGTTCTGAAATTCCCTTTAAGAACTAAAATGCTGAGGTCTTCTATAGTGTGGTCCGGTTGTGAGAAATGATGTCCCACAGGTGTCCATAAACTATCTTCTTTATGTTCTTTGATGGTATGTCTGTGCAAATTGATCCTCGCTTGCAACTTCTGTCCTGTTTCACCAACATGAGATCCTTTGCTGCACCTTTTGCATTCGATGAGGTACACAACATTACTGGAGGTACAGCTATAAGATCCCATAATATTGAAGGTCCCATTTGTTTGTGTAACACTTTCTGAGGATGCCCCACAGATACTCAATAGGGTTTAGGTCTGAAGACATGCTTGGCCAGTCCATCATCTTTACCCTCAGCTTCTTTAGCAAGGCAGTGGTCATCTTCGAGGTGTGTTTGGGGTCGTTATCATGTTGGAATACTGTCCTGTTGCCCAGTCTCCGAAGGGAGGGGATCATGCTCTGCTTCAGTATGTCACAGTCGATGTTGGCATTCTTGGTTCCCTCAATGAACTGTAGCTCCCCAGTGCCGGCAGCACTCATGCAGCCCCAGACCATGATGCTCCCACCACCATGCTTGACTGTAGGCAAGACACACTTGCCTTTGTACTCCTTTGTACTCCTCACCTGGTTGCCGCCACACATGCTTGACACCATCTGAACCAAATAAGTTAATCTTGGTTTCATCAGACCACAGGACATGGTTCCAGTAATCCATGTCCTTAATCTGTTTGTCTTGAGCAAACTGTTTGCAGACTTTCTTGTGCATCATCTTTAGAAGAGGTTTCCATCTGGGACGACAGCCATGCAGACCAATTTGATACAGCGTGCGGTGCATGGTCTGAGCACTGACAGGCTGACCCCCCACCCCCTCAACCTCTGCAGCAATACTGGCAGCACTCATATGTCTATTTCCCAAAGACAACCTCTGGATATGACGCTGAGTACATGCACTCAACTTATTTAGTCGACCATGGCGAGGCCTGTTCTGAGTGGAACCTGTCCTGTTAAACCACTGTATGGTCTTGGCCACCATTCTGCAGCACAGTTTTAGGTTCTTTAAAAAGGAAAAGAAAGGCGCCTCTAAGTGCAGTATGTAAAATTTAATAGAGTGCACAAAGGGTTAAAAGCACTTACAAGATTGTTGAGTGTTAAAAGACATGATAAAATCAGGAGTCCTCATCTGTGGCATGTGTCCATCCTCAGCACGGTGGTAGAGAGCAGTGTAGAGCCGTCCAGCAGCTGTAAAGCATTCTCATACGTGTTGAAAAGAGGAGGCAGCAGGGAAGCCTGTATTCACTGCGGGACACACAAGGCTGATGGTGTCAGTGTAGAGAAGGGGGTGGTAACGCGTTTCGGAGCATGTGCGGCTCCTTCGTCAGACCTACGCCCACACTCCTAAAGCTGGCTTATAAATGGTGATGGGGAGGAGAAAGTGGAGGAGTGTGGGCAGATACTAAATACACAATGATAAGGGAAGGAAGGGATAACATCAGTGCTATATACAATGAAGTCCTGAAGGAATTTGAAACAGGGGTACAGGGCACAGATGTCAGTGGTTAAATTAACAATAATAAATAAATAAATACATGATGATAAATAATGCAGATTATGCCTGTAGCAATACTCTGACGATAATAGATAATAATAGATAATAATAGACTGTAAATAAGTATGCGAGTGTGTTACAGGGGCGGCCGGGCATTTACACACCCGCAAATAAGGTCACAAATCTACTATAAGGAATTAACTTATAGGAATAGGTAATAAGATGTAATGGATGCTCTACAAATAGTATTTGATTGTGACAGATGGCAGATATGTACATGTATAACAGGCAAACACCATGACGTATGGATATGATAATAAGCAGGGATGAATGATAAATGAACCATAATATTACAGTCTGTATGTTAAATGTGGTATCATCTAGAGTAAGGTGCTAATTTCCAATTCTTCATTGATACCTCCAGGCGAAAGTACGTCAAGAGCGTATATCCAATAAGTCTCCCGTTGGCAGAGACGTTTAAATCTCTCTGCCGCAGGGAGAGTGGCTGGTATGAATTCGATGATCCATACTTTTAGGCCTACGGTAGATTTGAGGTGATGTTGGGTGAAATGTCGTGGGACGCTATGATGGTCTTTACCGGCCTCGATGAATCGGCGGTGCTCTCCAAAACGCTGGCGTAGGGGGCGTATAGTTCGACCTACATAGTGGAGGCCGCAGGGGCAGGTCAGGCAGTGTACTACATGGTCTGTAGAACAGGTGTAGAATTCTGAAATTTTGTATGTTTTATTTTTAATCGTGAATGTTTTTTGACCATGTTGTACAAAACTGCATGTAAGGCAAAGGGGTTTGCGGCATTGATACATCCCAATCATAAAAAAGAGTTGGAGTGAAGATGACGTATTTGTTTTCTTTTTGAGTTTGCTTGGGGCAATCTTTCCCTTAATGTTAGGTGCTTTCCTATGTGAAAATTTAGGTTTATTTGGTATACTGTCTTTGAGATGGAGATCCTGTAGTAGTATTGGCCAATGTTTATGAACTATGTGTTCCATATTTTTGTATTTGTTATGAAATTGAGTCGTGAACCGAATGTCCTTTGATGAATTCATTTTATGGGTATGAGTATCAGGATTGACGTATGTGGTGTAGGCTTGTTCGATGAGTGAAGGAGGGTAGCCTTTTTCAATAAATTTTTGTTTGAGATTTATGCTTTGTGTCTGATAGTCTGACTGCATGGTGCAATTATGTCTGAGACGGCAGAATTGACTTTTTGGAATATTTTTTAACTAACGAGGGTGATGGCAACTATTGTAGTGCAGATAGGAATTCCCAGCAGTGGGTTTGCAATAATTTTTTGCATGGATGCGACCAGTATCATGAAATAGATCAAGGTCTAAGAATGCTAGATGTGTTTTATCGTGAACAGATGTAAAGGATAGGCCCATGTTGTTATCATTACAATGGGAAACAAAAGATTCAATATCATCGGTATTACCGTCCCAGATAATAATGATGTCATCAATATAACGACCGTAAAATATAATTTTGGCCATGAAAGGGTTATTCGCCCATATGTATCGCGTTTCCCAAAGACCCATAGTTAAGTTGGCATATGAAGGTGCAAAATTGGTGCCCATGGCAGTGCCATGGGTTTGAAGGTAGTAATGGTCTTCAAATATGAAATAATTGTGAGTCAGGCAGAAGAATGTGGCATCTAGAATGAATTTAGCTTGGTTTAGATGAATAGATGGGTCTTCTGACAGAAAGTGTTGTATGGCCTGCATGCCGACATTATGGGGGATGGATGTGTATAATGATTGGACATCCAGTGAGAGCCAGATGTAGTTGGGCTCCCATTGGTATGGACCTAATAATTCAAGCAGGTGTATTCCATCTTTGATATGGGATTGTAAATTGGAAACAAAAGGTTGTAGAAAAAGGTCTACATACTGGGAAAAACCACTAGTAATACTGTTCATAGAGGCAACTATGGGTCTGCCAGGGGGGTTGGTAGTGCTTTTATGTACTTTTGGTAAATGATAGAAATACGGAGTTTGATGATATTTTTTAACCAAGAATGAAGCTTCGTTTTTGGTAATTACATTATCTTTGGTGGCTTGGTTAACTAAAATTGTAGCATCAATAGTGAAACTAGGTAGGGGGTCCTCTTGCAATTTTGTATAGGTTTGTGAGTCTCCGAGTAGTCTAATGGCCTCTTTGATGTAGTCTACCCGGTTTTGCAACACAATGCTACCGCCCTTATCTGCTGATTTAATGATAACATTCTCATTGGTTTTCAATAAATTGAGGGCTAATCTTTCTGGGTATGTTAAATTGTGATTTTTCATTTACAAAAGTTTTATTTGGAAGTTCAAATAAACAATCATTAAGTATATTTGCATATTGTGTTTTACAATTATATAAATTGTGTCATAATAAAGGAATATAACATTAAGTTGTCAACACGGTAGTAAAATTATTAACAAATTGCTTATACAGGGATGATATGCGGTATAGTACAATGGAAAAATATATAATTATAGAGAAATAATATAGTATCACAGTGAATATTTACATAGGGTTCCAATAAGACCATTTTCTTTTGTGAATGTGAATTGTATCATTTAGAGTATGGTATATCCATTCAGTGAGTTTAAGTGATTCCATTCTATTAATTACTTGTTGCCAGGGTAGCGTATCAGATTTCCAGTTATAGGCTATCATCCATTGTATATAACTGCACAAGGAGTGGAATAGTCTCATACAGGGAGAGGGAATGTTTGGTATGTTGGCGTACAGTAAGCATATCTGAGGAGTGGGTATAATTTTTTGATTAGAGGAGTTTTCTATTATCTTAATGGCTTTGAGCCAAATTTGATTAAGATGTCTGCAACCCCAAAATGTATGTAAAAGAGTGCCCGATTCTGAGCATCCCCTGAAACAGTTTGGAGAGATGGATGGATAGTATGTGTGAAGTTTGGAGGGAGTTAGGTACCATCTGGAAAAATTTTTTATTGGGGTTTCTCCAAAGGAAATAGCTCTATTACTTTTGCGGAGATTATCTGACATGGAGGTCCAATCTTCCATATTGAGTACGACATCCATGTCTGTCTCCCAATGAAGCATCGGTGTGGATTTATCTGGCAATCCAAAATCTCTAAGATAATTATATAGTCTTGAGATGAGGCCTCTGTCTCTGGGAGATGAAATACATATTTGTTCAAATGTAGTGTGAGTGGGGTGTGTGGTGAGTGAAAAGTATTTGGCATAGAAATTTTTAATTATATGGTAATGATGGAGTTCGGTAATGGGTAGGCCATGTGTAGCTTGTAATGTAGAGAATGGGACAAATTCCCATTTTAGTT
Organism: Aquarana catesbeiana; assembly: GCF_042186555.1. Lineage (NCBI taxonomy): Eukaryota > Metazoa > Chordata > Amphibia > Anura > Ranidae > Aquarana > Aquarana catesbeiana. The sequence continues at coordinate 425,302,996 of NC_133328.1, forward strand.
GAAGGGATCTAAGTGTGGTGATATTTTTGTTGATCCAAAGGGAGAAGGACTGGCTATTGTTATAAGCATATGGGAATCTAGGGTCACCTAGAAAGGAAGCTAATGGTGGGGTGTCAGATGATAGCTTGAATGTATCTTTGCATTTATTCCATATTTGATAGAATTGAGCAATGATAGTATTATATTTAACAAGTTTGTTGTATGAGGTGTAATTAGACCACAATATTCCTTGTAGGTGTAGCGGGGATATAGAGATGGATTCAAATTGTTTCCAAGGTAATTCATTGGTAGGTGTGAACCATTGGGTAAGTTGTATTAATCTGGCAGCGAGGTAATAAAGCCATAAATTAGGAAGGCCTAAGCCTCCTGCTGATTGAGGTCTATGCATGAGGGTATAACTAAATCTGGGTTTTCTTTCCGCCCATATAAATTTATTGATTTCTCTTTGAAGGGAGATCAATTTGGATTTTGGAACATTAATTGGTAGGGCACGGAAATAATATAGGAGTTTAGGAAGGATCGTCATTTTAATGGCGCATATTCTGCCCAGGAATAATATGTGAAAAGATGACCAAGATTTTAAAAGGGTTGTGATCTGCGAAAATAGTGGGATATAATTGGATTTATACAAGAGCTTATGTGATGAGGGGATTGTGACACCTAGATATTTAAATGACTGAGGACACAATACAAATTGGAAATTTTTTGAAAGTAAGGATTGCGTTTCTTGGGTATAATTAATTGGTAGGGCAGAACATTTGTTAGTATTAATTTTGAGTCCTGAAATAGTGAGGAAAGACTGGAGTTCCTTGAGGAGAGATGGGATAGAAGTAAGGGGTTCTGTGAGAAAAATAAGTGCATCATCAGCGTATAAACTGAGTTTGAAATCCTTATTTCCTTTAGTGTATCCTTTAATATCAATGCTGTTTCTAATTTTGTGGGCTAGGGGTTCAATTGCGAGGGCAAATAATAGTGGCGATAAGGGGCAACCTTGTCTAGTACCTCTACTAAGGGGGAAGAATTCAGAGATATGTCCAGGGATTTTGATTCTAGTTTGAGGGTAGTGATAGAGTGCGTTAAATCCTTGCAGGAATTTATCTGAGATTCCGTATTTGGGCAGGAGAAAATTAAGGTAAGACCAGCTAACGCTGTCAAACGCTTTATGGTTATCTAAACTAAGGAGACATACTTGGCGGGAGTGTATCTTAGCATCTTGTATAATATTGGTTACTAATCTAACATTATCGACAATCTGTCATCCTGGGATGAAGCCAGTTTGATCAACATGTATTAGATTTGTAATGACCGTAGCCAATCTGTCAGAAAGCATTCTCCCAAAGATTTTAAGGTCATTATTAAGGACCGAGATAGGGCGATAGTTTTGGGGAAGGGAGTGGTCTTTCAGTGGTTTAGGGATAAGGGAAAGGTTAGCTAGGAGCATCTCATCTGGGAAGTGGTTGCCGTTGAGAATATGGTTAAAGAGTTTGGTCAGGTAAGGTGTTAATGAGGAAGTGAATTTTTTATAGTATGAAGATGAGAAACCATCTGGACCAGGGGCGGTGGATGTCTTGAGGGATTTCATTATTTTGGTTATCTCCATCTCTGTACATGGAGCATTAAGGAATTCTATTTGTTGTGAGTTGAGGGTAGGTAATTGTATATCATCTAGCCATGATTTTGCGGATTGGTTAAGAGGGGGTTGTGAACTGGAAAGGAGATCTTTGTAAAATGTGGAGAATATTTTAAGAACTTCCTGAGGGCGGGTAATCATGTTACCGGTTTGATCTCTTAGTTTGTAAATATGTGGGGGTTTGTGTTCATTGTTTAGTTTTTTGGCAAACATAGTTGAAGGGGAGTTACTATGAAGTAGAAACTTAGCTTTTGAAAATTTGAGGGATTTTTCTGTATTTGCGGATAAAATAAGGTCCAAGGCCTTGCGTTTGTCTTGTATTTGTTTTGTGATTTCGTGAGTTGAGTTGTGTTGTAATTTGTTATATAAAGAGTTTAGATCTTTAGTGAGACTTTTGATGTTGGAGATTCTTTCTTTATTTTTGTTTGCCGCTAGGCTGATTAGATGGCCTCGGATAACGGCTTTATGTGCTACCCAAAGTGTTGTAGGGGGAGTGTCGTCTACCGCGTTTTCTATAAAATAGTTTTCAATATGTGATGTAATAGCTTGTGTTATTGATGGGTCAGTTAAAATTGAATCATTTAGTCGCCAATTGTAGGGGGAGGGCAAGAGTCCAATATGTGATGTGTCAAATGAGGTGATGTCATGGTCCGACCATGGGCAGGGATGGATAAGAGCTTTGGAGGAGTTGGCTAACAAGATGGGAGTGCAGAATATATAGTCGAGTCTGGCATAGACTTCATGGGGATGAGAGTAGTGTGTATACGCTTTGATTCCAACATTATGGGCCCTCCAAGAGTCAACCAGTTGGAATTTGTTTAGGGAGCGGTTCAATGATTTGGAAAACGCTTTGGAGGAAGATGATGTCCTGCTTCTATCAAGGGTCGGGTGTGAGGTTAGGTTAAAGTCCCCACCCAAAATTATGTGGGGAGAGCTATATTTGTCAAGATTTTCAAAGAAGTTTATAAAAAAAGTAGATTGAGATTCATTAGGTGCATATATAGAAGCTATAGTTATTGCTTTGTTATTTATTTGTCCTTTAAGAATGATATAGCGGCTATCTAGATCTTTATATATATTTTGTATATCAAAGACAATGGTATTACGAATAAAAATGGCCACACCTCTAGTTTTGTTATGGAAAGTAGTATAATAATATTGGTTATAGGTCTTGTTAAAATAGTTTGGGTGATTAGTAGTAGAAAAGTGTGTTTCTTGCATAAGAATGATGTCAGCCCCTAGTCTCTTATAGTGTTGGAAGGCTTTTTTCCGTTTATGGGGTGAGTTAAAACCTTGTACGTTATGTGATAATACTTTAAGAACCATTGGTTATGGGTAAATGATAATGTTTAAGAAAAGAGTCAAACTTGTATATATAGGGTAGCATAAAAGTATATAGTTCTGGAGTATATTCAGAAAATATTATGTCGAGGATATTTAGGAGTTGGGGGGAGATGTGTGATGATTTTTGGTGAAACAACCTGAATTGCACATCATACCTTGAAATTATCCCGTAGTAGCAAAGATAAACATAACATTGTTTTATCTGTTGTAACTGAAAAAAAAAACAGTAACTTCCAATTTTGGAGAAAAATTTTCCATTGGCCTTAAGGGCGAATATAATATGTAACAACATAAAGAAATAAAAGAACATTGGGACAAGAATTTTCTTGTCACTGAACATCATTTTTGAAGGACAAATCTGTCCTAGACCTGCAGTCATGGCCAGGTGCAACACCCCTACAAGTAAGGGTGCTGCAGTTAACCACAAAAGCAGGAGGGGGGACAATCCAGCGGCGGCGGACCACATAGGCTTTTTGATTAAACTAGTTTAAAACAGTAAGAAATTGTTACCAGGGGGTGAGTAGGTTAGGAGAGGGGAGGGGAAGGGGGGAAATGGGGGGAGGGAAGAGTAAGGGGGAGAAAGGAAGTAGTAGGGAAGAAAAAAAAACAAAAAAAAAAAAAAGGGGGGGGTGGAAGAAGTGTCATAGGTTTCAAAGTTCCTTCCGTCTTCAGAGGATAGGGGTTACCGGAGATGTATGTGATACAGCTTATGAAGACAATCGAACCGAGGAGCACGATAAACAGTGTTGATTGGAGAATAAAAGGAAAAAAGAAACCAGAAAAATCAAAAAATCAAAAAAAAAAAAAAAAATTTCCAGTAAGTGGTTAGGCGTGGGATGTATTCAGGGGGCTTGATCTTGAAATGGTTGGCGCCAACTTCTTCGGTCGTTTGTATTGCGTCTGGAGGACGGTGTAGACCAAATTGGAGAGGGTCTTGGAGTTGATGGGAAATGGTTAGGGGGTTCTGGTTCCAGTAGGCCCAATTTTACGAGCAATTCTTTGCCCTCAATAATGTTGTACACTGTGTATGTAGAACCGTTGTATGGAATAGTGAGTTTAAATGGGAAACCCCATCTATATTTTATTCTTGCTGCTTGCAGAATATTAGTGACCTCTTTCATCCTGCGTCTTCTGTCCAACGTGGCAGGGGAGATATCTGGGTAAATTTGTAATTTTTTACCATCCAGGGCAATATTGGGCGAGTTTCTCGCAGCGCGCATGATGTCCTCTTTAACCAGGAAATCCTTCATGCACATAATAATGTCTCTGGGAGGTTTATCAGAAGTGGGTTTAGGGCGTAGTGCTCTGTGTATTCTGTCGCATGTAAATGCGGATAGCGGTTTGTCTGGGAGGAGGTTATGAAAAATCTTGGAGACTGTGGGCATGAGATCTGTGACCGATTCAGGGACTCCACGTAATCTAATGTTATGTCGTCTGTTTCTATTGTCGAGATCTTCGACTTGAGCTTGCATAAATGCAAAGCTGTCAGCAAGCGATTCATAATCTTTCCTTAAATCATTATGGGCGAGTGAGAGTTCGTCATGTTTTGTTTCCAGGATGTCTGTGCGACTGCCAATGCCTGCTATCTCCTGGGACAAGGCCTCAGTGGATTTGTGTACTTCTTTTTCTATTTTGTCTACCAGTTTATCAAAGATTGCAGTCAGACTGGCATCTAAATCAGCCTTGGAAAGGGGAGAGGTGTACTCACAGTTCCCATTGTTAGTTGAGATGTTTGGATGGATGGATGAATGTTTCCCCTGTGTGCTGGCACGAGAGCTGGCGCCGGCGCCATCTTGGGACATCTTCCTGCTTTGTCTGGAAGCAGTGTCAAGGAGAAAGTTCGTCAGGTTATGTTTTGAGCGGTTTAAATGCCTGGATCTCCTTGTAGGCATGAGCGGGGATGTTGCCCCGGTATAGGTGTTGTTTTCGCCGCCGTTTGTGCTGTTTAGCCCTGGTATTTTGAGCCTGCTGTGAGCGGGTCCGACGGAGCTTAAGCTACTCGCGTCTTCCCCTCATCGCGCCGCGCATGCGCCCCCCTAAATTGTGATTTTTATAGGGGTTATGTTGCTGTTGGCACATCATCAATAATTCAGAGTATACCATGCGGTAAAATGTTTCAAGGCATGGGCCTTTAGATTGTGTGGGATAAAAATTAGACAGGGGACGAAAATTGGTGTGTTTAACTGCAGGAGAACAATTTAGATGTTGGGTATATAAAAGGGCATCTGATTCAGGATTATCAGGGTTAAGGAACAGTCCAGTTCCTTCGTGATATAATTCTTCTAATATATCCAAGGCTATTTTTTCGTCTAGGATGTTGCTATAGGCTGAAGAGGGGGAGGTTGTGTCGATTGAAATGATAGATGCATCTTTAGCTGCTTTTATATTATAAAATCTTTTGAGGGTAAGGTCTCGGATAAACTTGTTCAAATCTTTGAACAACTGGAAGGCGTTAGGCAAATTAGTTGGTGCGAAAGTAAGTCCTCGTGTGAGTAAGATAGTTTCCTGCGTTGTGAGTGTGTGTGAAGATAAGTTGAAAATCTTCACCGTAGGCGTTGTTTTCTGCTGTGTGGGCTTGGGTTTATGTTTTCCTCCTCGTCCCCTACAACCTCTTCGGTGTATTTTCTTTTTGACGGCCTGGTGGGGAAGAGGCTGGGCCCTAAAAAAGAGACCGCAGGTAGTGCTGCGTCTGAAGTAAGTTGAGCACCAGTTACAGTGGAATAGTCAATGGTGCCCCTGGAGCTGGGAGTGGATGGAATAGTGGAATTGCTGGAGGTAGGGTTATGAGATGTGTGTGACATACTCGTATGGAAATTTGGGATAGTCTGGTGTGAGGTAGATGGGGAGACTGTACTATTTGATTCTAGTGTGGTAGATGTATTTCTTGCAGGGTGGTTATGGCTGGTATTACTATTCTGTTTAGTAATTGGAACTTTGCGGGTGTCAGTAGTATTAGATACTCCACTGATGCCTGTGGTGGTGTTATTCCTTCTGGATACACTACTTGTATCTATAGTAGTGGTATTGTTCTGGTTGTTATTGGAGGGTCTAGGTCTATTGATGGTGGGTTGTTCCTGACGATTAGAGGTAATAGTGACCACCCAGGGGTCAATATGCAATAATGAGGGTATACTGTTCTCGTTTTTGCGTTTCCACGTAAAAACTTTATTATGATTATAATCATCTATATCTCTTTTGAATTTCCTTAGTTTGGTACGAATGAGGATGTCCTCTTGATGTTTGGATGTTAATGTATATTAATTCAATGTCAACCTTATGTTTGTATATTTATTTATTTATTATTGTTAATTTAACCACTGACATCTGTGCCCTGTACCCCTGTTTCAAATTCCTTCAGGACTTCATTGTATATAGCACTGACGTTAATAATCCATTTTGCGAGTGCACGGTCGTCTTGGCCGTCCTCATAATACATCTGTCACTTCCCTTATCATTGTGTATTTAGTATCTGCCCACACTCCTCCCCTTGCTCCTCCCCATCACCATTTATAAGCCAGCTTTAGGTAGGTCTGACGAAGGAGCCGCACATGCTCCGAAACGCGTTACCACCCCCTTCTCTACACTGACACCATCAGCCTTGTGTGTCCCGCAGTGAATACAGGCTTCCCTGCTGCCTCCTCTTTTCAACACGTATGAGAACGCTTTACAGCTGCTGGACGGCTCTACACTGCTCTCTACCACCGTGCTGAGGATGGACACATGCCACAGATGAGGACTCCTGATTTTATCATGTCTTTTAACACTCAACAATCTTGTAAGTGCTTTTAACCCTTTGTGCACTCTATTAAATTTTACATACTGCACTTAGAGGCGCCTTTCTTTTCCTTTTTTATATCTTCAGAGTTGCTTCTCCTCTAACCAAAGTGCTGCCAGAAGTGCCATCTCATCACTATCATCCCTCTGACCAGCTACCCACCTCCACCAGAGCGCCCTTATCACCTCTCAGTTTTAGGTTCTTGGCAATCTTCTTATAGCTTAGGCCATCTTTATGTAGAGCAAAAATTCTTTTTTTCAGATCCTCAGAGAGTTCTTTGCCATGAGGTGCCATGTTGAACTTCCAGTGACCAGTATGAGAGAGTGAGAGCGATAACACCAAATGTAACACACCTGCTCCCCATTCAAACCTGAAACCTTGTAACGCTAATGAGTCACATGACACTGGGAGGGAAAATGGCTAATTGGACCCAATTTGGACTTTTTCACTTGGGGGTGTAGTCACTTTTCTTGCCAGCGGTTTAGACATTAATGGCTGTGTTGAGTTATTTTGAGGGGACAGCAAATTTACACTGTTATACAAGCTGTACACTCACTACATTACATTGCAGCAAAGTGTCATTTCTTCAGTGTTGTCACATGAAAAGATATAATAAAATATTTACAAAAATGTGAGGGGTGTACTCACTGTTGTGAGACACTGTATATATATATATATATATGTATATATATATATATATATATATATATATATATATATATGTATATGTATATATATATATATATATATATATATATATATATATATAACATTGTCAAAAGTATTGGAACACCTGCCTTTGCACGCACATGAACTTTAATGGCATCCCAGTCTTAGTCCATAGGGTTCAATATTGAGTTGCCCCACCCTTTGCAGCTATAACAGCTTCAACTTTTCTGGGAAGGCTGTCCGCAAGGTTTAGGAGTGTATCTATAGGAATGTTTGACTATTCTTCCAGAAGCATATTTGTAAGGTCAGGCACTGATGTTGGACGAGAAGGCCTGGCTCGCAGTCTCCACTCTAATTCATCCCAAAGATGTTCTCTCGGGTTGAGGTCAGGACTCTGTGCAGGCCAGTCAAGTTCCTGCACTCGAAACTCGCTCATCCATGTATTTATGGACCTTGCTTTGTGCATTGGTGTGCAGTCATGTTGGAACAGGAAGGGGCCATCCCCAAACTGTTCCCACATAGTTGGGAGCATGAAATTGTCCAAAATGTCATTGTATGTTGATGCCTTAAGAGTTCCCTTTACTGGAACTAAGGGTCCTAGCCCAATCCCTGAAAAACAAATCCACACCATAATCCCCCCTACACCAATAGATTTGGACCAGTGCACAAAGCAAGGTTCATAAAGATATGGATGAGTGAGTTTGGGGTGGAGGGACTTCACTGGCCTGCACAGAGTCCTGACCTCAACCCGATAGAACACCTTTGTGATGAATTAGAGTGGAGACTGTGAGCCAGGCCTTCTCATCCAATATCTGAGGAAAAAGGTACTCCTTCGAAACGTGTCAGCCAGCAGTGGTTCCCATGTCCTCTCTTTAATCACCTGGAGACTGTTGATACCAGACCAATTGCCATCAGATTAAGGCTTTTTATATTGCAGTTTTCCTTCACTTGTTTGTGAGTAGTTTTTAATATATTTTTTTATTAAATTTATCTAAGGATAATGCACAAGGCTGGTGCGCCCTCTTTTTCTTTGTCTAACATCAGAGCCTGACCTCACATAGACACACTCCTAAACCTTGTGGACAGCCTTCCCAGAACAGTTGAAGCTGCAAAGGGTGGGCCAACTCAATATTGAACCCTACGGACTAAGACTGGGATGCCATTAAAGTTCATATGTGTGTAAAGGCAGGTGTCCCAATATAGTGTGTGTGTGTAAATATGTGTGTATATGTAAATTAAACTTTTTTTACATTGCTATATAAATGTGCAACATATAATCTTTATTTTTATTTATTTATTTCAGGTACTTATATAGCACCGTCAATTTACGCAGCGCTTTACTAAGGTCTCTAACTCACATTCATACATACTAGGGACAATTTAGACAGGATCTAATTAACCTACCAGCATGTCTTTGGAGTGTGGGAGGAAACCGGAGTACCTGGAGGAAACCCATGCAGGCACAGGGAGAACATGCAAACTCCAAGCAGGTAGTGTCGTGGTTGGGATTTGAACCAGTGACCCTTCTTACTGCTAGGTGAGAGTGCTACCACTACACCACTGTGCTGCCCTATAATGTAATGTATATGAAAGGAAAAAATGGGGGAGATAACTGCGCTACGGTGAATACATAAACAGTAGCAATTACAGCTGCGATTCGTCTATGTAACACAAACACAGTGTAATTAAATGAGAAAAAAGAAGGGTTGAATCACGCTAGAACGGATTGGTGATCATACACACTATCACCAAACCAAATGATTAGAACTGAGTGGAGAGTTCCCCTTTTAGTGCATTCATAATGAAATTCAAAACACGTATCAAATTAATAATCAATCAAAAGTAAAAAAATAAAAAAGTTCAAAGTAATAAATAAGAGTCCATATACAAAAAATGGGTCGTCCAAGTAATATAAAAGTATATACAAGAAACTCGGAAAGGTTCCAAAAAAACATGGATTCTTGCTGTGAGAGGAGAAAAATGTGCTTGTTCCACCACCGTAAAATAAGACTGGCTGCTTACCAGATCCATGGCCCCTGGATGACGTGACTCTATTATGAAATGTCGCGTAGGGCAGAGTGACGTGTTCTCGTCACCTCCCATTGCTGCTGTTGTTTCCAGTAGGACGGGCTGTCTGTGAGCTTCTGGCCGGCGCTCCAGACTACACTACATGCCTACTATTGTCTACTAACATGTGAGTTTAACCTTTTACTTATTTTAAATAATGTATATGAGGCCTAAGATTTTTTTTTGTATAGTTTTGACTAAAGTGTCAAAATTGTTAAACCCCTTTCAGGTTTTATTGTTGTCCGTGTCACAGTTTAACTACTGTCAGCAGACAACAAATGATGGGAAATTTAAAATTTAACAGTTATCCCTTAGACCAGGAAAAGAAGGGACATTCCCAGATAGCAATTAATTGTGCTGCAAGTTTGAAAATAATTTGCTAAGCTATTGCTAGACTTGCCAGGCTTCACAAGTTTGTTGCACAATTGCAGCAAGTCCATATTGCATAACTCCAGATCAACTTTCTTTGCAAACATTCTGCAAGTCTGCTGTAAGTTCTGGTTCAGTTATGTTGTGCAATAGTCATCCCACCACAGGGGTCACTGTGACTTGCAGAGCTCTTGCTATAGATTCGCTACTGCAACTTTGCTCTTGCTAGAAACTTGCCATGCAAATTTGCTACAAATTGGATGAGTATCAACTAGAACTATTGCTTCAAGTGCTCTGCAAGTGTACATCTTGTCAGTGAAAATGTGCAGCAAGTTAAAGTGTTTGTAACCCTAAAAAAAATTGGATCCTCTTCCTTTAAAGCATGTAGTACAGCACAGTGCTTGTGCTGTGCCATTTGTCCCCCTGTATAACCTGAAATATCTGGCTGATCCTGCCTGGTTCTGCCCTCCCCTTTGTAAACTGACCACAGTTTATCATGGCTGCTGAGCCCTGACACTGTGGTCAGTTTACGTGCCTCCGTCATCTGCTGTCTCTCCTCTGTCCTCTCTTCCCCATCCCTCCCTGTCAGCTAGTGACAGTGAACGCCGTTTCCCTCCTGCTGCTGAAATAACTGTGTAAAGGGCATACAATCCTCTCTGTTAGAAAAAGTTCTATGCTCCAGTGTATGTTCTTTGTAAAAAGTACGCAGATTTGTACCTTATTTCACAGTGCCGCTTGGCGCTCACATGACTGCTCGCTGCTCTCCTGCTCTCCTCCTGCCTGACATCAGTGGGGGATTTTCAGCCCCTCCCGCTGTAGCTGTCAGATCGGGAGAGATGGCAGAGAGCATTCACATGAGCGCAGAGCAGCGCTATGAAATAAGGTACAAATCGGCATAATTTTTTACAAAGAACATACACTGGAGCATAAAACGTTATCTAACAGAGGGGATTGTATGTACATTACAAAGTGGCTTTACAACCACTTTAACAAGACTTACAATTCAACACTGCCACAAATTTGTGGCAAATTATCCCTGCTATTTGGGTTGTCCAATGGATAGGTTTGTACTGGAGACATTTGCCTAGGAAGAGACTTCCCCCCACTTCAGAGGGATTTTGCAGAGAGGCTAAAGGAAGTGGAGGGATCAGCCCAATGTTAATAAACAACAACAAAAAAAGTACTGTTTGACTTTAAGGTCACAAATAACAAAAAGTACAAGAGAGTAACAGAAGAGATAAAGAAGACAGGATAAGAAATGAACAGGACCTGGAAGTCTCAATAAAATAAAAACAACCAATAAAAGTTGAATATTAACCACTTTAGGGCCGAGCTTCTTTCTGAAAGTTGGTGTTTACAATTTAAAAACACTTTTTCTTTTGCTAGAAAATTACTTAGAAAAAAAAATATAATGTTTGGGGGTTCTAACACCCTAGAGAATAAAATGGCGGTCATTGCAATACTTTCTGTCCCACTGTATATGCGCAGCGGTCTTAAAAGTGCACTTTTTTAAAAAAAATACACTTTTTTAAAATAAAAAATAAGACAACAGTAAAGTTAGTCCAATTTTTTTATATTAAAGATAATGTTACACCGAGTAAATTGATACCCAACATGTCACGCTTCAAAATTGCGCCCGCTCGTGGAATGGCGACAAACTTTTACCCTTAAAAATCTCCATAGGCGATGTTTAAAAAATTCTACAAGTTGCATGTTTTGAGTTACAAAGGGCTCTAGGGCTAGAATTATTGTACTCGCTCTACTGATCGCGACAATACCTCACTTGTGTGGTTTGAACACCGTTTTCATATGCGGGTGCTACTCACGTATGCGTTCGCTTCTGCACGCGAGCTCGGTGGGACGGGCATTTAAATTTTAAATTTTTTTTCTTATTTATTTTACCTTTTGTTTTTATTTTTACACTGTTTTTTAAAAAAAAGTGTCACTTTTATTCCTATTACAAGGAATGTAAACATCCCTTGTAATAGAAAAAAAGCATGACAGGACCTCTTAAATATGAGATCTGGGGTCAAAAAGACCTCAGATTTCATATTTACACTAAAATGCAATACAAAATAAATAAATAATTAAATGTCATTTGAAAAAAAAAAGTCTCTTTAAGAGCTATGGGCGGAAGTGACGTTTTGACGTCGCTTCTGCCCTGCAATGATATGGAGATGGTGGGGGCCATCTTCCCTTCACTCGTCTCCATACCTAACAGGAGAAAGGACCTGATTGCCTCTGCCGCTGCCGACAGCTCCGGTAAGGGGCGGAGGGCACCGGAGCGCGGCGGGAGGTGTCCCTCTTCCACCGCCGATAAAAGTGATCTTGCGGCAAATCCGCTGCAGAGACCACTTTTATCTGAAAGCAGACCGCCCGCTGAAGAAGAGGATACCGGGGTTATGGCAGCTAGCTGCTGCCATAACAATACTCCTCTTCAAAGTAGCGACGTAATATGATGGCGGGTGGGCGGGCAGTCCGTAAGTGGTTAAGAAGACAATCTAATATGCATATATGAGGGGGTGCTGATAAGTATGAGCCTTGCCCAGAAAAAATTTAGCTAGGAAGCTGTAAATTGCAGGGTGTACTGGCCAATTTATCTATATTCAATGGTGCAAAAATCAACTACCTATCATTTTAACCTATCTTTCTTTTTCAGGTCCAAAGTGAACATGGCAGCACCTCCAGAAAAATTCACTGTGGAAGAGCATAGGACTATAATCAAGTTCCTGTTTCTTCAGGGGAAAGGTACAAAGCAGATCCATGATGAAATGTTGCAAACTTTGGGTGAGAGTGGCCCTTCACATGCAACAGTTAAACGTTGGGTTGTCAATTTTATAACTGACCATTTCAGTGTTGAAAGTGAGAAACCTAGTGGAAGGCCTGTTTCTGTCTCTGTGCCTGCAAATGTGAAAGTCATCCATGACATGATCATGGAGGACCGCTGAATATCAGCCAAAAGTTTTGCACATATCTGGGAATATCACGTTAGAGAGTTGGTGCCATTATCCATAACGACTTGGAAAGAAGAAAGCTTGCAGCAAAGTGGATCCCAAAACTTTTGACAACAGAACAAAAGAGGAAAAGTGTGGAGGCATCGGTGGCTGTTTTGGAACATTTTGCAAGAAATTAGTCAGATTTCCTGGACAAATAGGCAACTGGGGATGAGACATGAATCTACTGGTATGATCCTGAGACAAATGAACAGTCTAAGGAATGGAGGCACAGTGGTTCCCCCAGGCCAAAGAAGTTCCACGTGCAAAGGTCAGTGCAGAAGCAAATGACAACTGTTCTTTGGGATAAGAAGGGAGTTCTGCTGGTGGACTAACTACAAAAGGCTTCAACCATCAATGCAACATATTACTGTGCTTTATTGATGAAGTTGAGGCAAAATATCAAGGAAAAACGTTGAGGAAAGCTCTCCAAAGGTGTTATCCTGTTATATGACAACACCTCGTCACACACTGCAGGTGAAACAATGGCAAAACTGACCTCCTTAGGTTTTTAGGTGATTCCCCATCCACCCTATTCGTCCACCCTGGCTCCTTATCACTATCATCTGTTCCCCAATCTCAAAAACACCTCAAACTCTATATAACCCTTTATTTAACCACCAGTGAAAGACTTTAGCTTTTTGTCTAGGGGGAAACATTGGATTAATAAATAGATCTGCTAAAATGCAGAAGTAAGGTTGTTATTGTGGCGCAATTTATCCCAGAGTACTTGCGAATATAAAAGTGATAGTGCTTATAACAACAGTATATTAAAAAAAAACTTCATTTTATTATGTAAAAAATGATTCTAAAGCTACAGTCAAGTGACTTTGCACCAGCTGAGATGATGTCATCAGTCTGTGGGCAGAAGACAGCATTTTGTCAGTCACCTCTCTCTTATTGTTTAGATGGCAACATTGTAACTTTGTACTAATTGTCTGTTGTATGTATGTACTAAGGTGTCTGTTGTATGTGTGATAGCGCTGGACCAATAGAAGTGAAAGTTTTTCCTGATGGACCTACCATAAAAGTGATTTTCCTTCAAAGAAGCAAAGCTGTAGTTAAAATATAGTATAGGTGGACCTTATTCTGGTTCTAGACTGCTAGCTCTCTGATAGTAACAGAAGGAAGCACTCACCAGATGGTAAATTCTTGTATGTGTACTGAGGAGTAACTGGTACAAACGTTTATCTTACTTAACCACTAGCCTACCGCCCACTGTCATATGACGGCGGGAGGGACGGTAAGGCTCTAGTTCTGGGCGGACGTCATATGACGTGAGCCCGTTTAAACAGGGCATGCGCGCGATCGTGTGCGCGCAGCCCTGTACTGTCGGTGGTGGCATGTCACCGAGACACCGCTCGTCACCGACAGGGGTGAACAGCCACTGAGCATGGCTGTTTACCACGTGATCAGCCGTGATGATGTCATGGCCAATCACAAATGGTAACTCCCCGCATTTCACGGCGCATGCGCGCTGCGCGTGCACGTCGGTGGTGGCATGTTCCTGGGAACACTGCTCGTCACCGACGATAATAAACAGCCATTGGCCAGGGCTGTGTACCATGTGATCAGCTGTGATCCATTCATAGCCGATCACTAAATGTAAACAGAGCGGTAACTAGCTGTTACAAGCTCTTCTCTCCTCACACACCATTTCCAGTGTGAGGAGAGAAGAGCTAGGAGCAGTGAGTTACAGATCTGTGTTTAGTAGTGTCTGCACCAACACCACACCTGTCCCATCACCCCCCCAATTGTCATCTGTCACCCAACAGTCACCCCATAAAAGTGCACCTGTCACATAAGAGACTGCCATCAGTGACCATCAGCCCGGCAACCGTCACCCATCAGTGACCTGCCCTGTCACACGTCACCCATCAGTGACCGTGCCCTGTCACCTGTCACCCATCAGTGACCGTGCCCTGTCACCCGTCACCCATCAGTGACCGTGCACCTGTCACCCATCAGTGACCGTGCTCTGTCACCATTCACCCATCAGTGACCATCTGTGGTGCACCCGTCACCCATCAGTGACCATGCCCTGTCACCCATCACCCATCAGTGACCGTCAGCGGTGCACCCATCACCCATCAGTGACCGTGGCCTGTCACCCATCAGTGACCGTAGCCTGTCAACCATCTGTGACCATCATAAAAGTGCACCTGTCACATAAGAGACTGCCATCAGTGACCATCAGCGGTGCAACCCTCACCCATCAGTGACCGTGCTCTGTCACCCGTCACCCATCAGTGACTGTGCCCTGTCACCCCTCACCCATCAGTGACCATCAACGGTGCACCTGTCACCCATCAGTGACCGTGCCCTGTCACCCATCACCCATCAGTGACCGTCAGCGGTGCACCCGTCACCCATCAGTGACCGTGGCCTGTCACCCATCACCCATCAGTGACCGTCGCCTGTCAACCAAATGTGACCATCACCGGTCACCGTCCGTGGCCTGTCACCCATCAGTGACCATCGCCTGTCACCCATCAGTGATCATCGCCCATCACACCATCATCACCTCTCAGTGAACGTCACCTGCCACCCATCGCACAGCCCATCAGTGACCATCACCTGCCACCCATCTGTCACCCATCGCACAGCTACCCGCCACACAGCCATGTCCAAAAGAGTATATACTAGTGAGGAGGCATTCCAGATCCTCTCCATGACTGATGAGAGCACCGGGGAGTTCTCATCAGATTCCAATTCCAATTCTGATTCCGAATCAAATTCGGCATTTTAACCGATCGAGAGTAGTAATTATTCGGATGAAGAATGGGTCCCTCCTAAAAGGGCACGACACTCTGGAAACCAGGCAGCTGCCAGCAACCAGGATTATATTCCCTGGCCCAGTACCAGTGCTGCCGCCAGCAATAGACCTCAGGAACAAAGGCCCAGTACCAGCACTGCCGCCTGCAATAGGCCCTAGGAACAAAGGCCCAGTACCAGTGCTGCCACCAGCGATAGGCCCCGTGAACAAATGCTCAGACCCAGTACCAGTGCTGCCACATCACACCTGAGTACCGGCACAGGAAATTCAACTCCCCCAACTACTGGAGTGTCACGTCCCCCAAAAGCCAGGGCCGCTACATACATGCCAGATGGTCTTGCCAACCAACATGGCTGCCTTCCAACTCAGGATCACCAATTATTCCCCCTTTCACAGCACAGCCAGGTGTGCAGGCCAACACCCAAAATTTCACAGAGATCGATTGCTTTCATCTGTTTTTGCCCGACACTTTTCTGCAATTCATTGTGGACCAGACAAATTTGTATGCCCAGCAGTATATTGCCAACAACCCCCAATCATCTTATGCCCGCCCGTTTGAGTGGCGATATCTGAATTTGGAGGAGTTCAAATTGTTTTTGGGCCTCACCCTAAACATGGGGCTTACAAAAAAATGAAGGACATGCCTATTGTTCCACCAACCCCATCCACCATATGCCCATGTATTCTGCCGCAATGCCCAGGTCCCGATATGAGATGATTATGAGATTCTTTCATTTTAACGACAACACCCAGTGCCTTCCCCGCAATCATCCAAATTCCGATAAGTTATATATGATTCGCCCACTGATAAATTTATTTTCCCAACGATTTGCAGAACTCTATGTCCCCGAGAAGCATATATGTGTGGATGAGTCCCTGGTACCATTTTCAGGCCGGATAGGAATAAAACAATATATTCCTAGCAAAAAATACGGAGTAAAATTTTACAAGCTCTGTGAGAGAGCCACGGGATATCTGTATGCGTTCCGCATATATGAAGAAAGAGATTCCCAGCTCCAGCCCCCTGAGTGCCCGGCCAACATGGGCACAACTGGAAAAATCGTATGGGACCTGGCTTACCCACTTCTGAAAAAAGGATATCATATATACCTTGACAACTTTTATACCAGCCTGCCCCTTTTCAGACACCTATATATCGAAAAAACCCTGGCCTGCGGAACCTCAAGAAAAAATAGGAAGGGTTTCCCACAATCCATAGTAAACAAAAAGCTGCAAAGGGGGGAAAGAGCAACACTGAGATGCAATGAAGTGCTGGCCTTGAGGTGGAAGGATAACAGGAACGTGCACATGATGTCCACAATTCACGATGACACTACAGTTGTAGTTCAGCGAAGACGAGGTCCCATTGAAAAGCCGACATGTGGCCAAGATTATAATCTCTACATGGGGGGGTGGATTTCAATGATCAAATGATTCAGCCCTATTTGTCAATAAGGAGGTCCCGATTCTGGTACAAGAAGGTAGCAATTTATCTCATCCATTTGGCCGTTTATAATTCCTACATAGTCTACACAAAATCCACAGAAAACCCCGCCCCCTTACTAAAATTCATAGAAGTAGTAGTCACGTCCCTCATCTATCAACAAAGACCCCTCCCCAGAAGACCTTCGCTCTGATGCTGTTAGCTGACTTCATGAATGCCACTTCCCGTACAACATTCCACCATCAGAAGCAGGCCGAAGATGGCAAAAAAGATGTTGCGTGTGCAGCAGAAGAGGATTTCAAAAAGATTCCAGCTTCCATTGTCCCCAGTATCCCTCCCAACCTGGCCTTTGCATTGGTGAATGCTTTGAACTTTATCATACATCCCCAAAATATTAACCCATATTTTCCCCATTTTCATCATCTGTGCTGTCCATTTTCCATGCTTCACCAAATAACCATGCCAATGCCTTCCACGTGAACTGACCCTGGCCTGCTTTTTGACTATGCCTCTGCCTACTGTTTGGACTGCTTCCACATGAACTGAGCCTGGCCTGTTTTGTGACTATGCCTCTGCCCACCGTTTGGACTGCTTGCACGTGAACTGACCCTGGCCTGTTTTGTGACTATGCTTCTGCCCACCAATTGGACTGCTTGCACGTGAACTGACCTTGGCCTGTTTTATGGACTATGCTTTTGCCTACCACTTGGACTGATCTGTTGCCCTGCTACTGTAGTACACAGGGGGCTCCAGAATAGTTTTTCTGGATGGAGAAAACTATTTTTTTTGTTTTCTCCGGGTTTTGTAATTTCTGGACTAGGGTCTGGAGTCCGGAGGCTTCATAGATATTTGGGTGGGTGGAAGCCTCTACCCCTGTGCCCCTGTGCACAGGTCTTACCCAATTGCGGCCCTCAGACTGCTGCTGACTTACTGCCATCATGCCTTTGCCTGCCGCATGAATGGACCACACCTCTGCCTGCTACCTGGACTATGCAAATAATTAGCTGTAGCAAGAGGCAGTATGTTTATGAGGGGCTGGAGAGCGGTACAATAATGAGTGTCTGCAGGTAACAGTGTACCAGGACCAATATTATGGCTGTGCTGGCTGTCTCTGCCTGGACAATTTCTATGGACAAATGCTTTGGCTGTGCTGACAATATCCTTGTGCTGACTATAGACAATATTCCTGCCTGGATAATTACTATTGCTGTCGCTAAGCACATCCCTGACTGCTGCCTGGACCAGTGCTCTCTTCTGTGGACACTACTAAAAGCACGGGTAATACGTTTTTTTTCCCTTTCCTCAATAGAATTTATTTTGGATTGTAATTGGTATGTACATGCTATGTGTTAGAAATATGAAGGACCTTCAAAAATGATAGGTTGCCAGGAAATGATCTATGTAATGTATGCTCCTAGAACGCCTGATGGTGCTACTTGGATTTTTTGCTATGTGTTGGAAATATCTTATAAATGGACAACTTTGTGTAAAAAAAGTGTTTTCATTTTTTTTCTACATTTTCCAAAAACTTCTGAAAAAAAAAAAAAAACGTTCAAAAGACTCATTATGCCTCCTAGATTATATGTTGGGGTGTTTGCTTTCCAAAATGGGGTCATTTTGTGGGCAATTCCATTGTCCTGGTGCTCCAGGGCCTTCAAAAATGTAATAGGTGGTTGAGAAATAAACTGTTGGCGCTATATAAATATTGTATAATAATAATATTGTATAATAATGTGCAATTTATGCTCGTAGATCGCCCGATGGTGCTACTTCAATGTTGGGCCTTTGTATGTGGCCAGGCTGTGCAAAAGTCCCACACATGTGGTATCGCCATATTCAGGAGGAGTAGCAAAATGTATTTTGGGGTGTAATTTTTGCTATGTATTTGCTATGTGTTGGAAATATCTTATAAATGGACAACTTTGTGTAAAAAAAATGCGTTTTCATTTTTTTTCCACATTTTCCAAAAACTTCTGGAAAAAAAAATAACCATTCAAAAGACTCATTATGCCTCATAGATTATACGTTGAGGTGTTTTCTTTCCAAAATGGGGTCATTTTTTGGGCAATTCCATTGTTCTGGTGCTCCAGGGCCTTCAAAAATGTAATAGGTGGTTGAGAAATGAGATGTGCAATTTATGCTCATAGATCGCCTGATGGTGCTACTTCAGTGTTGGGCCTTTGTATGTGGCCAGGCTGTGTAAAAGTCCTACACATGTGGTATCGCCATACTCAGGAGGAGTAGCAGAATGTATTTTGGGGTGTAATTTGTTGTATGCATATGCTCTGTGAGAGAAATAACCAGTTAATATGATAATTTTGTAAAAGAAACTCACCATGCTACTTACTTAATACCTTGGAATGTCTACTTACTAAAAAGGGGTCATTTGAGGGGTATTTGTACTTTTCTGACTTGTTAGTACCTCAAGAAATGAGATTCACCTGATGTACTGAAGGCCTGATCAGATGTTTTCAATTTTCAGTGATTGGCACCATAGTTTGTAGACTCTATAACTTTCACAAAGACCAAATAATATACACTAATTTGGGTTAGGCCCCTTTCACACGGGACGGATCCGTGTTGATCCGCCCCGTGTTTATCCGCTGCTCAGCGGGGATCGCTCCGCTTTCCCCAGCTGAGCAGGCAGATGACAGGGCGGGACCCGCACACTGTGCAGGGACCGCCCTGTCAGATCTCCGCTCTCCCCTATGGGGGATCGGAGGAACACGGACCGTCTGTCCGTGTTCATCCGATCCGCTCTGCAGACGGATAGAAAAATAGGATTTTCTTCCGTCCGCAGAATCAGACGAGAGCGGAGCCAAACAACATCGGGTGTCAGCGGATGTACATCCGCTGACACCCGCTATCCCATAGGGATGCATGTATGTCCGTATTTCATCCGAAAACGGATGGATGAAATACGGACATACTGTCCGCATGTGTGAAAGGGGCCTTATTTTTACCAAAGATATACAGCAGTATAAATTGTGGCCTAAATTTATGAAGAAAAATTACTAATTTGCTAAATGTTATGACAAAAACAAAGAAAAAGGCAATTTTTCACAAAATTTACGGTCTTTTTTTATTTATAGCACAAAAAAATAAAAAACCCATTAGTAATTAAATACCACCAAAAGAAAGCTCTATTTGTGTGAAAAAAGGACACAAATTTCATTTGGTACAGTGTTGTATGACTGAGTAATTGTCATTCAAAGTGTGAGAGCACCAAAAGCTGAAAATTGGTCTGGGCAGGAAGGGGGTTTAAGTGCCCTGTATTGAGGTGGTTAAGGGACTTTATGGAACGTGTAATGGTTAAAAGCATTAAATATAGCCAGCTTTTCAGGGGAAAAAAGCTGCCCCCTACTTGCTAATGTACAAAAGAAAAGCAGTAAAAAGTAAAACACACTGTATTTATCTCATATAAACCATATAGTACTATAAGTCTATACAATCTATATAGTATTAAAGTATTATTCAAAAAGTCCATGTCAATAAAATGGTAGTCAATCCAAATAAGCTGACATTCAGGATGATTCAATAATCATAGACAATATAATATATTACTTAATAAAGAAAGTATATCTATTGTAAAAACACAGAGGGCTTAGCACTTATTAAAGTTATATTATTTGAATAGGAATAAAAGAGGGAGGGGCAGGACTGACCTTGAGCAGTCAATGCTAATAAAATCATGGAAACTTGGAAAAGGCAGCCACACACCATGGAACGGGATACCAATAAAATGTCTTATGCTTAACGCAGGTTATGACTAAGCACAAGATGTGGGAAACATGTTAACCGACCGTTCATTCCTGTGACTGCATATGTCTACACTACAATAAAGAAGTTTTATTGGTATCACGTTGCGGCGAGCGGCTACTTTTTTCAAGTTTCCTTGTTTGTCGTGGAGGCAAGCCAGGCCAGCACCCGTTGGGGTTACCTGCTGTGGGATCTCCTTGGCTAACCTGGAGCGGTGATTTCTCCTCTGCCTTCCTGCCTAATAAAATCATGCCAGAATGCACTAGGGGGCTTGTGTTAAGTTCTGATAAAGACTGTGGGTAATAAAGGTGTGAACTAGAAAACACGTCTTCTATATTCCCACAATGCAAAATCCCTTGTTGTAGGCTTGCTTTAGATTCCACTTTGCTCCTTCTGTACATTATAGCTTTTTTCACTCCCCATCCACACTTATTCCTTATTCTTATACTCTTTCCCCAATCACATTTGGGTTTTAACCATTAAATATTCCAAAATGTTATTATGCTTTATAGAAAAATTCCTCCATTACTTCGGTTGGGAAAACTGTTAAGATACACAAAGACGTTCTGCAGCTGACCTCATTAGCACACATCCTGCAGCTGACCTCCCCCTTCCAGGAGATCGCTCTCACCCATCTCTGCAGGTCTCTGCTTTTCCAATGCAATCAGCGATCACCATTCTCACTAAATACATAGCCACAAATTTTTTTCTACCTTTTCTTCATCTTGCATAGATTGTTCATTTGGCAGAGTGTTCAGCAGCTGAGCAATCAAATAACAGTCAATGTGGAGCAGAGCTGTAGTACTGAAAACAGGAGAAGTGTGCCCCTCGAAGCCATACACTATACAATCTGATTGTACAATCTCCTTTAGATCTACCATCAACCATATAGTGCAAGGGCCTACATGATTGGATATAGAGTGATTAGATAAATGGTGTATCCCCCTATTATATAGTTTTGGTAAATCTAAAGGAGATCATACAGAGATTGTACAATCAAATTGTATAGTGTATGGCCACCTTGATACACCTAAAATTAACTAGTCACACTTTTGGCAATTCATTATAAGCGGCACCCTAAACGCAGAAGCAAAGACACATTTTGCCACGTGAAAACATGAGTGACAAATACAGAACAGTAGAAAACGTGCAAACTTCAACATGCCAAAATGTCCTACTTTGCCACATGTAGGGTAGCCCATTGAAATCAATGGGCTGCCTATGCATGTTGCAGAAAAATTTGCCAAAAAATGTGAGCTCCAATTACTCTAGGTGTGATTGGGGCCTGAAAGTGAAATTGGTGTGTTTACACAAGAACAATGAGGCTCCATTCACAACTGTGCGTTTCGGAACGCACAGCAAACTGCACAGAAAACATGCACTGGAACCGTGCTGCAAATGTGTTTAACACCTGCAGCACAATTAAATGTTCATGGCAAGTGCAGGTAGCAGGTGTGCATCTGCGACAAATAAGTGCAAAACAATTGGTAAAAAACGTGCCACGCTCCACTCTAAAAAAAAAAAAAAAGTTCTGAAGCTTCTGTGGGGCATTTGTCGCACATAGGACAGCCTATTCAAGTGATTAGGCTGCCCTATGTGTGACAAGCGAAAATGCTCCAAACCCCCCCCCCCACAAAAAAAACGCATATGGGAACATGAACTCCCATTATGTGAAGATGTGAACAGGGCTGGACAGCTAAGTTTCACAATCCACTCCCTCCTTTATCTACTTTAGATTTAGCAGAGCATTGGAATAGGAGGACCCACCTGAACAATCTATTCAATGTGTGTCTAATCAGACAAGCCCTTGCACTACAGCTGGTAGTAGAACTAAAGGAAATTGTACAATCAGATTGTACAGTGTATGGCCACCTTAAAGGAAGAATTAGGAAAGTGAGTGGAAATAAAACAAGAGGTGGTATAGTAATGAGGGAGGTGTGGTCCAGACAGGTGAACACACCCTAGCATGCTGTATTCTGTGATGCAGCAAGGTAGTGCATGATGGGAGATTACCCACAGGAAGTGATGTAAACAGAAGGCATTTTCTAAAAACTCAGGAAGAAACGTATAATTTCAAAGCTTAAATTGATGAGGTAAGTGAGAGATAAGCACATTGGGGTGGCTGGGGCAGAAGGGACATTAGAAAAGGCTTCTATTTATTATGAAAAATGGATGTTGATTGTCCAAGAACAGTATGGGAGGTGTGAAAGTTGTAGAAGCATCCTGCTCTAGTTACATAATACCATTGCTGGTATCCGAAATAGGGATGGGCCGAACGACCCCCTGTTCGGATCGCACCAGAACTTTCGAACATCGGGAAAGTTCGGAACCAAATAACGAACCCCACTGAAGTCTATGGGACCTGAGAATGAAAAATCAAAAGTGCATATTTTGAAGGCCTATATGCAAGTAATTGGGCTTACAATTGTTATGGGGGTCCAGGTACTGCTCTGGGGGACATGTGTCAATGAAAAAAAGTTTGTAAAAAAAGTAATTTTAAATGAGCAGTTATTGATGCTTAAAGTGCAAGTATAAAAATGAAAAATTCCATTCAATATAGTGCCCGGGGGGTCACCTTAGTCCACCTGTAAAGTGGCACATCTGTACTATGTATAGAAGCTGCTGCATTTCTAAAGCCCAAAAAATGAAATTTTCCCTGCAAGCTTTCTTTATTTTGTAAGCAATGGCTTGGGGAGCTAGTCTGTATGATGAGGCCACAATGTAGTGCACTCGGAACAAGATTTTTGTCTGCACCACAGACTTTGGTTTTCTTACTTCTTTCTTTGGATCTCTTCTTCTGTAACAGGTGTGGAAAAATTGTTCTTTGTGTGTTGGTGGCACCTTTACAGCCAACTGAGCACTGGCTCTGTATAACCGCCTAAAATGGCTACAGACTCTTCGGCCTGCTTTAGTAGATATTCCAACCCTGGGTACCTATTTATGAAATGCTGCACCACCAAATTGTGGACATGTGCCAGGCATGGCACATGTGTCAACTTTCCCTGTCTAAGGGCGGACAGGAGGTTTGTGCCATTATCACACACCACCATTCCTGGCTCCAGCTGGCGTGGCATGAACCACCTCTGGGCCTGTCCCTGCAGAGCTGCAAGAATCTCTGCTCCAGTGTGGTTCCTGTTCCCTAGACACACCAGCTGAAGCACTTCATGGCACCTTTTAGCCTGACTCATTGAATAGCCCTTTGAAAGCTTAGGGGGTACTTGAGGTTCATAGGACAATTCAGCAGAGGAGGGCATAAAGGGGGAGGAGGGGGTAGAGCTGACAAATCTGGCATCATCAACAGCTGTATGGAGACATGGGGAAAACAAGCTGCAGCACTGAGCCCTGTTGTCATGTACCTGATGGCGAGCCTGACGTGCAGAGGAAGGCCTCCCGTACAACTCCGGCTCAAGGGCCGCTGGTAGTGGAACAGCTGGCGCTGGAGCACGGTGGAGTAAGAGTGCCTATGGGAGTCCCGAAGTTTGTGCAGGAAGTTGCTGGAAATACACAGGTGGACGGCTGGACTTGACTGGAAGCAGACAGGAGTGTAGCTGGATCACTGGCAGGTCTCGGCAGCAGAGAGACAGATCAGATGACGCAGCTGGCAGGAATGTAGTCAGGTCACAGACAGATTAGGCAATGGCTAGGCAGATCAGGTACCACAGCAGGCAGGAGAGAAGTCAGGTCACAGGCAGGTTCAGCAGCAGGTAGGCAGATAAGGTATAAACAGCAGGCAGGAGAGGAGTCAGGTCACAGGCAGGTTTGGCAGCAGGTAGGCAGATCAGGTATAAACAGCAGGCAGGAGAGAAGTCAGGTAGCAGGCCGGAATGGTAATCAGGAATCAACACAGGTAGCAAAAATTCAGGTACACGCTGTAGACCAAGCAGCAACCAGCCAGAACTGAGTCTGTGTTTAAATAGGCCGTCTGGCGCCAGTTCTAAAGACAGGCGTGCGCGTACTAATGCGCCCATGGTTGTTCTGCGAATCCTTTGCTGGTGCCTGTGCACAGGTGTGCGCCTGCGAGCATCAGCTGTATTCTGTGGATGACTTCCCTGACACCTGTCCTGCATCCTTCCAATTTGCAAGCAGAGTTACCCAGTGTGCTGTGAACAAAATATATCTTCCCTGCCCATGCTTGCTGGACCACGTGTCAGCAGTAACATTGACTTTGCAGCTGACTACCTTGACCAACGATGCCACAACATTGCCTTCCACGTGATGGTAGAGAGCTGGAATTGCCTGAAAAGAAATAGTGACTGGGAACTTGCCATTGTGGTACAGCACATTCTGCAAATTTATGGAAGGGGCAGAATCCACCAGGTGGAAAGGCAGAAGTTGTAGAGCCAGCAGCTTTGACAACCTTGTATTTAGACACTGGCAGGGACTGTATTTTTTTTGTCCGCTGCAGCAGATGGGGCAGAGAAATTTGCCGGCTATAGTCTACAGCTGGTGATGTGCTGCTGGCAGATGTGCTGCAAGGACTTGGGACACCCTGCGCTATACCATCATCCCTGTTAGTGGAGGCTGCTGAGAGGTCATGAGGTATAGCAGGGACAGACTGAGGTAAGTAAGGAGGAGGGATGGATTTGTGCCCCTTTTGTGTGGCTTTTAGGTGCTTTTGCCAATGGGCTGAGTGATGTGAGGTTAAATGCTTTGTCAAGCATGTGGTACCCAAATGGTTGGTCTTTTTGCCACACTTTATGTGCTTGAGACAAAGTTTGCAAATAGAAACAGTGCGACATGTACTAAAAAAGGCCCAGACAGCTGAGGTGTGGGAAGTGGGCAAGGAGATAACAGCTCCACAATGTGATGGAATAGCATGGCTGCTCTCTACTCTTCCATGATGGATGCCTTGATGGGGTTGTGCCTCACCCTCACTTTCCTCCTCTGCTCTATCCGGCACCCAATCAAGTCAGTGACCTCATCATCATCTCCTCCATCCTCATTACCACTGGAGACAACTTGGCAATACGGTGTGGCTGGGGGAACATGAAGGCCAATTTGTGTACCAATGTTCTCCCCTCTCTGTAGGCTCATATTCCTGTCTTCCTCAACCTCAGAACAACATCTGAATTGAGTAGTGGCTGTGCATCATCAAGGAGCAAGTGGCTGATGATGTGTTCAAATAACTCCTCTGACTCCTCCATGCCTGATGCTGGGGCTATGGCAGGAATAGCTGTGGACAAGAAGGCAGGTTTTGTCACTCTGGCAGCTGCAGGTGACTATGCACTAGTCCCTGCTTGGGTGACAGAGGATGAGGAGGATGAGGATGGTTTAGTAAGCCAGTCCACCACCTCCTCTGCATGCTGTGGCTGGATAGCACGGGCAACATCACTAAACAGAGGAAATGATGCCCTGCCTGAGGACTGATCACATCCACCTTTGCCTGTGGACACATACGCTGCTGGCCCCCTTACAGTGCCATGGGAATGTCTGCCTCTCCTTGCTGTCCTCCCAGACTTGATGGGGGAAGTTGGAGGTGCTTATTAACAAAATGTAATACAGATGTGTAAATGTGTATGTAGATGCACTTTAATCAATGGAAAGTGGTGTTTGGTGCACTTTAATTTGAGTATTCATTACACCAGTGGCGGTGCGTCCATTAAGGGCGCACAAGCGCCACCCACTCTCTCCTCTCCACTCCCCTATATGACTATTGGATAGATTCATGGCCACTGCTGCCACCCCCTATTCAGGCGTCCGGCCCCTTTTCAGACGCCTGAATTCCAGCGGCGGGGGCGTATTTTTGAAGCACCTGATTAGAGCCACAGGCTTTAATAGGCTTCAAAAAAGGTGGACTGCGAGCACAGAGCATTGTGCTCGCAGTCCACCCAGATGTGTTATTAAAGCAAATTAATATTTGCTTTTCTAACACTGAACTGCCTCTCCGCCAATCAGGTAGCGTGGGAGGAGGGGGAAGCATGGAGGACACAGGAACCATCCCACAGATCGCCGCCATCACCTGCTGCCTGACCCGCCCAATGGTGGCTAGTGCTCAAAATTTTTTTTGGGGGGGGGGCGCAAACAAACTGAAAAATACTGAAAAAAAAAACCATCAATTGCAGCCTCACTGTGCCCATCAAATTCCAGCTATTGTGCCCATCAAATGCAGTCACTTGTGCCGATCAAATACAGCCTTTTGTGCCCCATCAAATGCAGCCACCTGTGCCCATCAAATGCAGTCACTTGTGCCCAAATGCCGCCACTTGTGCCCATCATATGCAGCCACTCATGCTCATCAGATGCAGCCACTCGTGCTCATCAAATGCCGTCACTTATGCCCATCATATGCAGCCCACTTGTGCCCCTTTGAATGCAGCACTTGTGCCCCATCAAATGCAGCCACTCAAGCCCATCAAATGCCGCCACTGTGACCAGCGCCCACCCGCTGTCTGCCTGGCACTTACCCCATTTTAGTGGTGGGACCAGTGGCGATGCATCCATTAAGGGCACCGCCCCCTCTCTTCTCTTCACCCCCCATATGACTAATGGATAGATTCATGCATAGCATGAATCTATCCATGGCCACCGCTGCCACCCCCTACTCATGCATCCGGCCCCTTTTTGGATGCCGGGCACCTAAATTCCAGCGATGGGGCTGTTTTTTTGAAGCACCTGATTAGATCCACAGGCTCTAGAGCATTGGTCTCGCAGTCCACCCAGATGTGTTATTAAAACAAATGAATTTTTGCTTTTCTAACACTTAAACGCCTCTCCGCCAATAAGGTAGCGTGGGTCTAATACCCGTTACCTGATTGGCTGAAGGCAGAGGTGCTCAGATTGGACACCTAGCAAAATGGAGCAACAGAGGGGGAAGCATGAAGGACACAGGAGCCATCCCACAGCTCGCCGCCATCACCCACTGCCTGACCCGCCACTAAGATGGGGTAAGTGCTGGGCAGACAGCGGGCGGGGTTCACAGTGGCAGCATTTGATGGGCATGAGTGGCTGCATTTGATGGGGCACAAATGGCTGCATATGATGGGCACAAATGGCTGCAGTTGATGGGCATGAGTGGCTGCATTTGATGGGGCACAAGTGGCTGCATATGATGGCCACAAGTGGCTGTATATGATGGGCACAATTGGCTGCATATGATGGGCACAATTGGCTGCATATGATGGGCACAAGTGTCGGCATTTGATGGGAACAAGTGTCGGCATTTGATGGGCACAAGTGGCTGCATATTATGGGCACAAGTGGCACAGTGAGGCTGCAATTGATGTGTTTTTTTCAGTATTTTTCAGTTTGTTTGCGCCCTCCAAAAAATTTTGAGCACCAGCCGCCACTGCACTACACAGACACACTCCACGGATACAATATAATATACTGTGTCAAATGTGCAGTAATGCACAGAACTGTATTGTGTTAAACTTGCAGTAACGCAATGAAATATATGGCGTTAAACTTGCAGTAACGCACAGAACTATTATAACGTTAAACTTACAGTAACGCAATGAAATATACAGTATTAAACTTGCAGTAATGCAACAAAATATACAGCGTTAAACTTGCAGTAACGCAATGAAATATACAGCGTTAAACTTGCAGTAATGCACAGAACTATATGGCGTTAAACTTGCAGTAACACAATTAAATATACAGCGTTAAACTTGCAGTAATGCACAGAACTATATGGCGTTAAACTTGCAGTAACGCAACGCAATATATGGCGTTAAACTTGCAGTAACGCACAGAAATATAGGGTGTTAAACTTGCAGTAACGCACAGAACTATACGGCATTAAACTTGTAGTAACACACAAAACTATACGGCGTTAAACTTGCAGTAACGCACAGAACTATATGGAGTTTAACTTGCAGTAACGCAATGCAATATATGGCATTAAACTTGCAGTAACGCACAAAACTATAGGGCGTTAAACTTGCAGTAACACACAGAACTATACGGCGTTAAATTTGCAGTAACGCACAGAACTATACGGCGTTAAACTTGCAGTATAGCAATAAAATATACTGTGTTAAACGGTCACTACACTCACACTAACTGAACTATCCCTACATTCACACTAATGTAAAGATTAATGGTCGCACTACACTCACACTGAACTATCCCTAGATGCACACTAAACTGATATTCTACACTGACAATAGAATCAGAATAGCACACTATAGCACACTAATTATCTAATAGCACTGAACAGAGTTTTATCTCTCGCCACGCTGCTATCACACTACAAATGGTCACTATGGAAAGAATACTTTTATAGTGTGGGGCGGGATTAGGAGCAATGAGCCATGATTGGATACAGTCATCATGACAGCATCCAATCATGGCTCTGACAGTGCTCTGTACTCTGATTGGGCAAAGCTTTCATTGCTTCAGCCAATCAGGGCTTTCACTGCACGATGCGGCAGCTCAGTGCATTGAGGTCGTTTGGCGGGCTGAACAAACGGTCGAACGACAGCCAAAGTTCGGCCCGAACTCATGCTCGGGCCGAACTGTTCGCCCATCCCTAGTTAGGAAGCCTGTAAAAGGTGCCCTAATTTACATTTCTAAAGGTGTGAATTATTGGCAGAGGTACAGATGTTAAAACAGCAAAATAAGTAGAAAACAGATGGTGTTGAAGGCCCCCACCACTATTCAGGGTTTTGACTTGGATGGTCTCTGTCACACTTCTTGTAAATGTGAACCAGTTGTCCTCTCTATCGAAAATGTGCACCTCACTGTCCTAAAAAGAATCTTCCTTTCTGTTTTTGGACAATCAACTTCTACTCATTCCATGGTGGTAGGATTGAGGTGCCTTAAAATGTGGTCATAAATACTGAGTTATCTTTCCGACATGCATTAAAAATAAAGAAGTAGTTTGGTTAGCTACAATTTATATTTAATATTTATTGAAAAAGTCAATTTGAATGGGACTAACTACAACTAGCTATACCATGACCTGGATAAATGAAGACCTTCACCAAGATATGTACATATACATATTATTTTGTAGTTTATTAGCTCTTTATATAAAGTTCTAATTTTTCATAATCTCACAAAGTTTGGTCTGGGCAATTTACAATAAATATATAACTGCTTTATTGTGGAATTCTACTGTCTGCTGAGCAACAAACACATCTATTTTCCATGCTTAACTCTTAGTGCAAAAATAATTTATAATTAAGCATTCCATACAAAAGGCCAGTCACATTTACAGTGCATTATGCATTTATATAAAGGATTTTTAACTGAAGAATATGTAAATATTGCACTAATAAGAGGTTTTGGAATTCAAAATGCCACAAAAGGTTATGACCTGAAGCCCTGTTAATAGATGACTGAGGGCGTACACTAAGTAGCTCTGAATGACAGCTACCACAGGGTATTTTGCATGTGAAATAACCTCCATTGAATGACCTATGTTTTTTCTTTTCAAGTATATGACACTAATGAATGTAAAAAGGGGAGCTTTATCCACAATGAGTGTTATTTACATCTAAACAGGAAATTAGTGGAGCGTCTTCAATTGCCAGCACATCGGATATGAAACATTGTTCCCTTTGCAAAAAATAAACCCTGTTTATGAAGCTATAGAAGTGGAGTAGCTATTACACATTTATTATTTTGGTATTTTTATAGTATATAATGTAATTTTTTATATAGTCAGTATTCTATGAGTAACTTAAAATCTTCTCTTTTCTACTCTCTAATCTTTTCAGAGTTTAAAATGAATTAATATCTTTATGATGTGTTTTTGTGATGGGAAGATTCAGTCCATGATGAGCAGAAGTAGTCATTAACATCCTCACCTATCAAGATGATTTACTAATTATTAGGTATGTGAAATCTGAATTTCTAATGCATGAGCATTTTGATTCATTAAACAGCTATTATATGGAACCCTTCTCTATAGCGGGTGATATCACAGAATACAAAACTCCAGTTAAATGATTATAAACGTATAAACAAAAATTCTAAAACCCTTTAGGCTGCCTTTTCAAACTGTGGGTTCTTGCTTTACAGAAAAAGTAAAAGATTTTTTTTGACTTGTTAAATTGGTTCTTTAGGATTAACATTAACATGATTCAAAATCAGACAGGACAATGGTTCTTCTTTATCCAAATGTCTGGGATAAGATAAGTGTGTTTCTCTATCTTAACCAACATGACTGAAACCAGCACAAGAGAAGGAAGTGAAGGTTGACAATTGATTTGCTTAGTTATCGTTAGTGATAAATGATATGATGATCATTCTGTAAAAAAGTGCCAAAGGATCTGTTTTTTTTTATTTGTAACTGAAAGAATACATGTAAATGTTATGATTGTGTAACAATATTGATTGTAATAGGGAACAGCTTTCCAAAGCTTGGGTATACAGTATTTATATTAAGAGAGATAGACATTGGCAATGATGGACAAGTATTGACATACACTGGCAGATGTTCCCTTACTGATAGATATAAACAAAAACACACAGTGGGGTTATTAAAGTGATTGTAAAGGCAGAAGGTTTTTTATCTCAATGCATTCTGTGCGTTAAGATAAAAAAGCCTTCTGTGTGCAGCAGCCCCCTCAGCCCCCCCAATACTTACCTGACCCCATCTTTATCCAGCGATGTTGCATGAGAGACTCAGCTGCCTGGGACTCATCTCCTCATTGGCTGAGACAGCAGCGGAGCACCATTGGCTCCTGCTGCTGTCAATCATAGTTAGTGAGCCAATGGCAATAGATTGAGAGGGCGGGGCCTAGCTAGGGCTCCATGTCTGAATGGACACAGGGAGCTGTGACTTGGTTCAGGTGCCCTCATAGCAAGCTGCTTGCTGAGGGGGCACTCGTCAGGAGGGAGGGGCCAGGAGAGCCGAAGAGGGACCCGAGAAGAGGAGGATCTGGGCTGCACTGTTCAAATCCACTACACAGAGCAGGTAAGTATAACATGTTTGTTATTTATTTATTTTTTTAAACAAGACTTTACAATCACTTTAACTAAAGGAATAGAGACTCTTCACTTATCAAAGTGAATGCTAGTAAAAAAAAAGTGTATCTGTGTCCACTTTGAACACCCAATCATATGCAAGGAAAATTAAAAGTATATCTAAGGTCAAACCTTTTTTTTTCTCTTTGGATAGAGAGTCAGGGAGGGTTAAACAATTGTATTTTTTGCCATCTGTATCCCATTAGGGAGATTTTCTTCACTGTCTGTCCTTTATACTCAACAGGAAGTGAGAGAATATCTGTCCAATGTGAGTGTAAGGTAAATCAGATTTCTAGAAAGCCAGTGAGGGCTTATGCTGTTGCGTGTGTGTATTGAGCTGCTTGTACTTCCTGGCAAAAAGGGCAACATCAAAGCTACTAGGACAGTCCGCCATGCACGCTCGTAACAATTAGCATGTGCACTAGGTTCCCAGCAGTCTATTTAAACTGATGTGTTACTAAGAGAAATTTTTAAATGGTCTTCAGCTTGTTCCTGTGTTCCTGAGATATGATTTACTGTATTTGCCTATCTGTGTATGACCTGGCTACTTCTTCCTCAGCTTGCTACCTGAAAATCTGCTTATCTGATTCCCCTTGACCTCAGCCTGATTACTGGTCTCTCCTTTGCCTGCTGATTCTGTACTACTTTGCCTGGCTTTTGTCGACATTGGCTTGCTTCCTGGACTTGCCCTCTCTGCTGACACTGTAATGCATTGCCCATCTGTTACCAACCTTGGCTGGCTTCCTCGATATGCTCTGCCTGCCAATTCAGTCCCACACTACCTGGCTGTTGCTCCTGCTCTGGTGCCAAGCTGCGTTTGCATCCTGCCCAGAGGACTGTGACTTCCAATTCCAACCACTTGCAACGTGGACACCATTAACCCAGCATTTGTGCCACTCTGTACCTTCACACTCTCTGTCTTCATCTTTAGGAGTGTTGTGCAGGAGGTGAAAAAGAAGCACCCACAACATCCCAGTTTCCATCAGGTATATGATAGTAAAGGAAATCCCCTGTGAGACAGCTCTTAAGTGCCTCCATTAGAAGATTTTCCCTCTATTACTGTTTTGGTGGCAACTCAGAATTTTAGATTCACTCTCACTTTCAGACCAGGTGATATTGGGGATCAGGATAGTTAATGAGGGTCACTCTCCCTCCTTAATTTCTCCCTCCTTCATCTTGGAATTTAGAAGAAGTTTTGAACCTTTGAAACGCATTTAGTTTAAGGTGGGAGCTGGAGTGATCCTTGGTGAATGGATTACTACCCATTGGAGTCCATTTTTGAGAGCCTTTGGTGGATGATGATTTAAAATGCAGTTTATATTCTAAAATTTGTGAGTATGGTATTTTTTTTAATCTAATAATGCTTGAAATGATTTTTCTGTACAAGGAGAAGCATTTGTGTGAGTTACTTTAATGGTGGTGAAAGCCCTAAGTTGAGGGAGGAAACAAAGGAGAGCCAGCGAGGGAAGAGGCACAGTGGGTGGAAGGGGGAACCTATGATGTCTGTATGCAGAAACTGTGAGTAAGTCTGAGAGTGACCCTTGAAGTGCAAACTGACAAATTATGGTGTCTAAAATTGTCCATAGGTGATGCTTTAAAAGTCTTTGCAGCACGGTACAGGGGGGTCTGGAGGGTACAGTACAGACTGGCCTGGAGGACACAGTGCAGGGGGGTGTGGAGGGCATGGTACAGGGATCCTGAAGGGCAAGATACAGGGAGGTCTGAAGGGCACAGCACAGGGGGGTCTTGAGGGCACAGTGCAGGATGGAAAGGTACAGGAGGGTCTTGAGGGCACAGTACTGAAGAGTCAGAAGGGCTGCTGTGGCACAGCTACCTGTTCTTGTGCTCTGATCCCCGCCGATCCTCCTCTCTGGTCCCATGATCTCACCCACTTAAATGAACTGGAGAGGAGGGTTAGCAGGGATCAGTGCACTGCACTCAGGGCTACAAGAGCCCGAACTAACTAACAGCGAATCCTAGGTGATAGAGGCATTCCCTGTCCCGCACATGTAAGAGGCATTCTGCTGGGTGTGGAATGTCTCTGCCTAGAACTGGCAATGCTTCCCGGCTTGAGAGCTCAGACGGGAAGACTCCTTAGCTCTTTCTTTCTCTGCCCTGCTCTGCAAATCAGTGTGGGGAGGAGGAAGAGCACTTGTGGGTTAACAGGAACTCAATGGTGCCACTTGCCCGTGGTTGACAAGTAGATCGCGATTGATGGGTTGCCGACCCCAGCTTTACATTTTATCAGTTAAACCTGAACTATGGTGCTAGAATGATTGCTCTCATTTGGTGATACCTCACATGTGGTGCCATGACAGGTGCTTTTCACGGAGAGATAAGGCTATGCCCTTTAATCAAACACAGCCAGGGAAGCACAGCACTGAAACTAGAAATTATGAAATCCTCATCACTTCTGGCTCCATTCGTCACAGAGGAGATCAGGGAATGGATGTTCCTCCATCTGCTCTCTGGGAAGTTGTCCTGACTGTTTACAGCATTCCCACACCCCCCTGTGGAACAGGAAAGGCTGGGAAATGCAGTGGACAGTGACAGAAGAGGGACCACCTTTTTCTGAGTTCTGTAAATGTCATTGGGTGGCTGTAAAGAACAATAATGCCTGAAAAAACAATACCAGGAGCAGCAGCAACTGCATCCTAGATCCATGTATAACCACTTGCTGTCAAGGCTATACACCCACCAGTAGGGATGAGCCGAACACCCCCCGGTTCGGTTCGCACCGGAACCTGCGAACGGACCGTAAATTTGCACGAACGTTAGAACCCCATTGAAGTCTATAGGACTCGAACATTCGCAATCAAAAGTGCTAATTTTACAGGCTAATTTGCATGGTATTGTCCTGAAAAGGGTTTTGGGACCCGGGTCCTCCCCCAGGGGACATGTATCAATGCAAAAAAAAGTTTTAAAAACGGACGTTTTTTCGGGAGCAGTGATTTTAATGATGCTTAAAGTGAAAAAAAAAGTGAAATATTCCTTTTAAATATCATACCTGGGGGGTGTCTATAGTATGTCTGTAAAGTGGCGCATGTTTCCCATGCTTAGAACAGTCCCTGCACAAAATGACATTTTTAAAGTAATAAAAGTCATTTAAAGCTGCTTACGGCTTTAATGTAATGTCCGGTCCCGGTAATATGGATGAAAATCAGTGAGACAAACGGCATGGGTACCCCCCCAGTCCATTACCAGGTCCTTTGGGTCTTGTATGGATATTAAGGGGAACCCCGCACCCAAATTTAAAAAAGGAAAGGCGTGGGGCCCCAGGCCCTCTGAACAGCAGTATACAGGCGGTGCAAACAAGACAGGGACTGTAGGTTTGTTGTTAAGTAGAATCTGTTTGTAATTTTGAACATTTTTAAAGTGTAGCTCCAGCCAAAAAATCAATTTTTAAGGTTTTTGGAAAACATAGGGAAGGGTTATCACCCCTGTGACATTTGTTTTGCTGTCTGTGCACCTCTTCAGAAGATTTTACCCCACTTTCTGTCCCAATAACAAATGTTTTTTGACAATTTGGGGTTTTTAGTGAAACAAGGATAGTGAGACAAGGTGATAAAGCATCAGTGGAAAGGAGACACATTTTTCCCATGTTAACTCTTATGCCCCGTACATTTCCGACGGAAAATGTGTGATAAGACCTTGTTGTCGGAAATTCTGACCGTGTGTAGGCTCCATCACACATTTTCCATCGGATTTTCCGACACACAAAGTTTGAGAGCAGGCTATAAAATTTTCCGACAACAAAATCCGTTGTCAGAATTTCTGATCGTGTGTACACAAATCCGACGCACAAAGTGCCACGCATGCTCAGAATAAATGAAGAGATGAAAGCTATTAGCTACTGCCCCGTTTATAGTCCCAACGTATGTGTTTTACGTCACTGTGTTCAGAATGATTGGATTTTCTGACAACTTTGTGTGACCGTGTGTATGCAAGACAAGTTTGAGCCAACATCCGTCGGAAAAAATCCTAGGATTTTGTTGTCGGAATGTCCGATCAATGTTCGACCGTGTGTACGGGGCAATACAGGAGAGAATTTCCCTTCCTAGGGGTAGATTTCATCTCACTTCCTGTTGTCTCCTTCTGTTTGCAAGTAGTAGTTGTTTGTAAGTTGGATGTTTGAAAGTAGGGTCCTGCCCTATATACTCTGCAGAAATTGGGGCCTTAGGTGTTGGTGTTGCCACAACACTGTAAGCCCTCACAGTTACTCTTGGTGGGCGCAGGAACGGGCTCTGCTGTGAAATATTAGATCAAGAATTGTAATTACATGCCCCTGTTGAACAGGGTCAGAAAAATTGGGCCTTTGGTGGTGGTGGTGCTGGTGCCACAACACTGTAAGTCCTCACAGTTACTCTTGGTGGGCGCAGAAACAGGCCCTGCTGTGAAATATTAGATCAAGAATTGTAAATTACATGTCCCTGTTGAACAGGGACAGAAAAATTGGGCCTTAGGCACTGGTGCCACAACACTGCGACCCCTCACAGATACTCTAGTTGGAGCACAGGAATGAGCCCTCCTGCAAAATATTGCATCAAAAATTATAATTACATGCCCCTGTTAAACAGGGACTGAAAAATTGGGCCTTAGCCACTGGTGGCGGCGCCCAGAACCAAAAATATTCTTACAAGCTATCAGCATGATCATTGAGGAGGAAGAGGATAGTCACTCAGCATCAGCATAGGCAGTCTTGAAGGGATCTGACATTTCAAAAAAAATTATTCGGTTACATCAGCATCAGGTGCTTGGTAGCTGGTGGTGATCCAAGACTGATTCATTTTTATGAAGGTCAGTGGATCAACAAAACCTCCAGCAGCACTGAATGTGCGTTCTGAAAGAACGCTGGATGCAGGACAGGCCAGTAGCTCATTTGCATACTGTGCAAGCTCTGGCCAGTGATCCATCCTCAAGACCCAGTAACCCAGAGGATTTTCGGTGGGAAAGGTGTCCAAGTTAGATCTTGCCCCTAGGTATTCCTGCACCATGTAAAACAGACGGTGGCGATGGTTGCTGGAACCGATCATACCTTGGGGCTGCGGACTAAAAAATTGTCTGAACGCATCGGTCAGATGGCCACCTTCTCCACCGCTCCTTCTTTGACTGACCGAAGCCTCAGCAACACGTTGTCCAGGAACAGGAATTTGTAACCTCCCAGTCTCTGGGAACGCGTTGCACAGACCTTTCTGCAAAGCCTCCCGAAGATGTTTCATCCTCTGCTCCCTCTGTGAAGGCAAGATAAGGTCTGCAACCTTACTCTTGTAACGTGGATCAAGGAGGGTTGCCAGCCAGTATTGATCCCTCTCCTTGATACTACGAATATGAGGATCCTTCCGCAGGCTTTGCAGGATCAGGGAGGCCATGCAGCGTAGGTTTGCTGAGGCATTCGGTCCGGAGTCCTCTGGGTCACTAAGAACGACATGATCCACAGCCACCTCCTCCCAGCCACGTACAAGTCCATGGGTTTCTTGGGACTGTAAATGATCCCTTAAAGACTGCTGCTGATGCTGAGTGCCAGGCTCCACCTTCATGCTGACACAATCCTCCTCTTCCTCCTCCTCCTCGTCCTCTTCCTGTGTGATCGGCGGGCACGCAGGAACACTGTCTGGATAAAGGGGGCCATGAGAGCTAAGGAAGTCCTCCTCTTCCTGCCTCTGTTCTGCCTCAAGTGCCCTGTCCATTATTCCACGCAGCGTGTGCTCCAACAGGTGGACAAGGGGGACAGTGTCACTGATGCATGCACTGTCACTGCTCACCATCCTCGTGGCCTCCTCAAATGGTGACAGGACAGTACATGCATCCCTGATCATGGCCCACTGGCGTGGGGAAAAAAAACAAGCTCCCCTGACCCTGTCCTTGTGCCATAGTCGCACAGGTAATCATTGATGGCCCTCTGCTGCATGTGCAGCCGCTGCAGCATGGCCAACGTTGAGTTCCACCTGGTGGGCATGTCACAGATTAGGCGGTTCTTGGGCAGGTTAAATTCCTTTTGGAGGTCAGCCAGCCGAGCACTGGCATTATATGACCGGCGAAAATGCACAAAGACTTTCCTGGCCTGCCTCTGGACATCCTGTAGGCTGGGGTACCTGCCCAAGAACCGCTGCACCACCAAGTTAAGGATGTGAGCCAAACAGGGCACATGGGTCAGTTGTCACTGTCGGAGGGTGGAGAGGAGGTTGGTGCCATTGTCGCAAACCACCATACCTGCCTTAAGCTGGCATGGCATCAACCACCTCTGAACCTACCGCTGCAGAGCTGACAGAATCTCTGCCCCAGTGTGGCTCCTGTCCCCCAAGCACACCAGCTCAAGCACCGCATGGCATCTTTTGGCCTGCGTGCTTGCGTAGCCCCTTGAACGCCTACGGAGCACCGCTGGTTCTGAAGTAAAATCAGCACAGGAAGAGGTCATGGAGGAAGAAGAAGAGGAGGGGGTGGAGGAGAGAGGTGTGGCAGAATCACCACTAGTAGTATTTTGGAGGCATGGTGGCAGAACAACATCCAACACTACTGCACCCTGTCCTGCATCCTTCCCAACTGCCAGAAGAGTCACCCAGTGTGCGGTGAAAGATAGGTAACGTCCCTGTCCATGCCTGCTGGACCATGAGTCAGCGGTAATATGCATCTTACCGCTGACTGCCCTGTCCAGCGAGGCCAAGACATTGCCTTCCACATGCCGGTAGAAATCCGGAATTGCCTTCCGTGAGAAAAAGTGGCATTTGGGAACCTGCCACTGAGGAACCGCACATTCCACAAACTCACGGAAGGGGGCAGAGTCTACCAACTGAAAAGGCATCAGTTGAAGTGCTAGAATTTAGCCAAGCTAGCATTCAACCGCTGGGCATGTGGATGGCTGGAAGCGAAATTCTTTCGGCGGTGCAGCAGCTGGGGCAGGGAAATTTGCCTGGTACAATCTGATGTTGGTATACCGATAGCAGATTGCCCCTAAGTACTTGGCTGTGACACACCTAATTCTACACCTTCATTCCTCTCAGTGCAGGTCTCAGAGAGGGCTGAAGGTATAGTGGAGTTGGAGATCCCAGCTGATAAGGAGCAAGGAGAGGTCCTCTTTGTTCTTTGGTGTGGGTCTTTTAGGTACGCTTGCCAACGAACTGCATGGCAGGTCAACATATGTCTGGTCAAGCATGTGGTGCCCAAGAGGGAGATGTTTTTGCCACGAGAGATACACTTGAGACATATGTTGCAAATAGCAGTGGTGGGATCTGATGCACTTGTCTCAAAAAAGGCCCACACCAAAGAACTTTTGGAATAACGCACAGAGACATCAGTGCCCTGCACATGCGGAGCTCTGCGGTGTGATGCAGTTGGTGTGCTGCCCTTAAGCTGGCCCCTGGAGGGCATCCTGCCTCGTTGGTGATGTGTCTCCTCCTCCTATCAGGCACCCACGTGGAGTCAGTGATCTCATCATCCCCTCCCTCCTCATCACTGGAGCAAAGCTGGCAGTATGCTGCAGCTGGGGGAACATGGCTGCCAGATTGCTGTCCTTCTTGGGCACCCCCTCTCTCTGGGCTCACATTACAGAACAAAAGATTCCCCTTGAGTGGGATTTTTAGGGCATTACCATAAATGATACAATATAGGTATAAAAGTAATTTTATTCCAAAATCAAAAAAGTGACAAAAAGTACAACATATAAACATCAAACAAAAATAATATATACAGACAAATGTATCAAAGGCAACATGTATGAAATAGAGGATACCACAACATGGCAATTGAACGGACCAATGGTATGGAGTGTAGTAAGTCTCACTAAACCGACGCCTTTCGGAAAGTCCTTCATCAAGGTTTAACAAGTGAGAGTTACCATCTATAAAATTACAAAAGTAAGAGACAAAAACAGGGGATAATTAGCAACACACACAGATATGAGATGCTATCCCCCCCACACCCAGTGAAAGTCTATGTGAGAATCATAGTCACTTTCAAAATGCAAATGTTATAAAGGCATCCAAGTCTAAAATCAGCTTCACTGCGGTCTCCCAGGTCATGCGCACATAACGAAAATCCAATTGTTGGTAATGAAAGGTACTATAGGTGACTC
Source organism: Aquarana catesbeiana (assembly GCF_042186555.1). Classification (NCBI taxonomy): domain Eukaryota; kingdom Metazoa; phylum Chordata; class Amphibia; order Anura; family Ranidae; genus Aquarana; species Aquarana catesbeiana. The sequence continues at coordinate 425,342,807 of NC_133328.1, forward strand.
GTATATAGAGTACAGTTCCAATAAGTGCTGAGAAAAGCCACGTCCAAAAGTTTGGTGCGGCGCCTGTGCGCGGGCTGGGGTCCAAAAGAATCTTCGGACCTAAGACCAAGCACACAACCCCATGAGAGATAGCAATTTAGTAAAAGTGGACACTAATATGAGCTGGGATCCGAAAAGTAACGGATCCCAGGGAGTGTACAAGTTATATGCACATATATGGGAACTAGCTAAGGGAACATACCTGGAAACTAGATCCAAAGATAACCCCTACAGGTTGTAGTGTAGGGGAGGGGAGGAGGGCTCAAAATCCATGCTAACAGCCAAACAGCTGAGACTAGTAAAGGGAACCTGGTTTTAGAGAAAGGAGAGTAAGACTAATAAAAAATGTGTAAGCAGGCTACAATATTGTAAACCACAAACAGTATCTCAAAAAAGCTTGAGAGTAAAAGCCTGGGTGCCCCACATTGTCAGAAGTAACTTACTTTAGCAGCCAGCACAGCATGAGTACAGCATCCTCCTCCGATCACAGGATCAGAGTGAGTGAGCTTGAGTATATATCAGAGCAGGTTGCGCTAACAGCTGATTGCAACACCAATCAGCTGTGCGCACGGTATATCCCAGCTGTGCGCAGGGGATATACCGTGTGCACAGCTGATTGGTGTTGCAATCAGCTGTTAGCGCAACCTGCTCTGAAATATACTCAAGCTCACTCACTCTGATCCTGTGATCGGAGGAGGATGCTGTGCTCATGCTGTGCTGGCTGCTAAAGTAAGTTACTTCTGACAATGTGGGGCACCCAGGCTTTTACTCTCAAGCTTTTTTGAGATACTGTTTGTGGTTTACAATATTGTAGCCTGCTTACACATTTTTTTTATTAGTCTTACTCTCCTTTCTTTAAAACCAGGTTCCCTTTACTAGTCTCAGCTGTTTGGCTGTTAGCATGGATTTTGAGCCCTCCTCCCCTCCCCTACACTACAACCTGTAGGGGTTATCTTTGGATCTAGTTTCCAGGTATGTTCCCTTAGCTAGTTCCCATATATGTGCATATAACTTGTACACTCCCTGGGATCCGTTACTTTTCGGATCCCAGCTCATATTAGTGTCCACCTTGATGAAGGACTTTCCGAAACGCGTCGGTTTAGTGAGACTTACTACACTCCATACCATTGGTCCGTTCAATTGCCATGTTGTGGTATCCTCTATTTCATACATGTTGCCTTTGATACATTTGTCTGTATATATTATTTTTGTTTGATGTTTATATGTTGTACTTTTTGTCACTTTTTTGATTTTGGAATAAAATTACTTTTATACCTATATTGTATCATTTATGGTAATGCCCTAAAAATCCCACTCAAGGGGAATCTTTTGTTCTGTTTCTAAATTATGGGATGTGGCATACCTTTTTCTTTACCGCTTCCTGTCAGAGCCTCTTTTTTTATCAAATAGTTTTTTATTAAAGATTTTCAAAAGAACGAAAAATATTTCACAACATTATACCATACAAAGTATTTCCATAAATGGTATAACAATTTTACCAAATCATTGATACATCTCCGAACACTTTTTACATTCAACTCTCAGTTTCTGTGTAAGCCATCGTGGATTGAATTAAAATTAAACATCTATGTTGTCAATCATAATATTGAAATGGAGAGTATATATTTTAAATTTAAAGAATAAAAAAGAAAAGAAAACTTTATTGATGAAAGAATGAGGGACTCTGGCTCCCTATAGCATATTCAAGAAAGGAAAAAGGCAGAAAAAAGTATACAAGTGTAATTTTTATGCAATTTTTCTGAAGCTAATCCAAGGCTCCCATTGTTTATATAAACGATGTGTGTTACCATGTATGTTTGCCAACATCTGTTCGTATTTAAAAGCTTCATCAACTTTTCTGATGACTTCACTAATATTTGGTGAGCTGTTAGATTTCCACTTTCCAGTGATTGTCAATCTGGCTGCCATTAGAATTTGTATCACTATTGGTCTTAGAGCATGAGGGTATTGGTCTATATTTATGCTTAAAATGGCTAGTTCTGCTTCACCTTTTCTAATGAAACCTGTAATTTTTGAAATTAGTTTAAATATTGCTCTCCAGAAACTCCATAGGTTAGGGCAATCCCATATCATATGGAGAAGAGTACCAACTTTTCCGCAGCCTCGCCAGCATTCATTGGAGCTGCTGCTGGAAAATTTTGCAGTTAGGTAGGGGGTATAGTACCATCGAAGTAGTAGTTTTTGGGCTGTTTCCCAATGAGCTGTGGATCTCGTGAAGCATTGGTTAGATTTAATAGCTTCCCGCCATTGTTTATCTGAAAAGGACGTGGAGAGTTCTAATTCCCATTTTTGATGTGCTGGCAGTTTATTGTATGCGTCTTTTTGTTGTATTAAGGTGTAAAATAAGGAAATCCCTTTTTTTGAGGAAGAGTTGTCAGTCCAGTAAGTCCATGCTTTTTGTGGAATTCTAGTAGGTTGTATCTGGTGGGAGTTTAAGAATGATGAGATTCTTATGTACATATAATAATCAGAGGTAGGAAGAGAATATGTATGGGCTAGCATGTTGAAGGGAATGATTTTCCCTCGATCAAACAGATCTGAGATTAGGGTTATTCCTTTATGTTCCCATTGAGTTGTTTGTAGATCTTTAATATGTGTGCAAATTGTATTAATTGGAGTGGGAATTTCCTTAAGGTCCGAATTTTGTCTTATATTGGAACAGAATTTCTTCCATGTGTCTAGTACTAGTTGTATGATGGGGTGCTTAGATTTGAAGTGAGTATTTGAGAAGGAACTTGCTAGCAAAATAGATTTCAGGGAGATGGGGCTTGGCCAGGCTTGTTCTATAGTGGCCCAATGTTTAGAGGATTGGTTTTGGAACCAGTATTTTGTTTGATCTAGTAAGCAGGCAGCAAAGTAGTCTTTTAAAATTGGGAGTCCCATTCCCCCCGCTCTCCTATGTCTCGAAAGGGAAGGCTGAGAGCATCTCGGTTTTTTGTCTGCCCATACAAATTTGTGAAGCAGCTGCGCTGTTGTAAAAAATTTTGCTGGAATAGAGATCGGAAGAGCTCTAAAGTAGTACAATATTTTTGGTAATATAAGCATTTTGTATGCCGCCAGTCTTCCCATCCACGACAAACAGAAGGATTTTAGTCTAGTGAGTTCTGATTGGATAGAGGAAATAAATGGAACTAAGTTCACTTTAAATAAATTGCTGCTGGGTGTCGTTAGTTTTATCCCTAAGTATTGGATAGGTTTGTCAGCCCATGGATATGGAAAGCGTGAGTGTAGGGATTTACGGGTATTTTCTTCAATGTTTATGGGAAGTAGATTGGATTTGGATGCATTAATTTTGTAGTATGAAATTTGGTTAAAATGGTTCAAGATATTGTGTACCGTTTGCAAGGAGGTGTTGGGATTGGAAAGCGATAGAATCACATCATCTGCAAAAAGGGAGATAGTGTGTGCTTGCTTGGAGATTTTGATACCAGAAATTTCTGGGTGTGATCTAATTTTTTCAGCCAGGGGTTCCATTAGCAAAGCGAAAATAAGTGGGGATAGGGGGCAGCCTTGTCTTGTCCCGTTAGTGATATTGAAGCTGTCTGAGAACATTCCCTCTGTGAATACCATAGCAGATGGGTTAGTATATAGTGATAAAATAGCTGAGTTTATATTTCCCAAGATGCCAAATTTGTTCAAAACTAGTTTCAGATATCCCCAGTGGATCCTATCAAAGGCCTTCTCCGCGTCTAATGATAGAAGCAGAGAAGGAGTGCCCGAGGATTCCGCTGCATGAATTAAGTTAATAATTCTTCGTGTTGCATCTGGAGCCTGACGGCCTGGGATAAACCCAACTTGATCCTGTTTAATCAGACTGGGTAGATATTGTGCCAGTCTGTTGGCTATAATCTTTGCGTATATCTTCAGGTCTACATTCAGTAATGATATAGGCCTGAAGTTTTGTGGAGTGTCGGAGGATTTCCCGGGTTTGGGTAGAGTCACAATTGTGGCTGTTAACATTTCTGAGGGGAATGAAGATGTTGATATGGCTGATGCAAATACATTTAATAAGTGTGGGCCTAATATGGATTGGAATGCCTGATAGTATTCAGACGAAAAACCGTCTGGGCCTGGGGATTTGCTGTTAGGGAAAGATAGTATTGTTTTGTTTAGTTCAGACAAAGAGATTGGTGCGTTGATAGATTGCAGTTGGTCTACGTTTAGGTTGGGCAGTGAGATAGAGTCTAAGAATGGTTGAATTAATTCCGGTGATGGTTGGTGGGTTGTATTGTCGTCTTTTAGATTATAGAGATTATTATAGTAATCCCTAAAAGCATTAGCGATATCTTTGGGATTAGATAGTCTAATGCCTGTGATCGGGTGGGAAATGAATGGAATCTTTTGTTTGATGGTTTTTTCCTTCACTTGATTAGCCAGTAGTTTACCTGCTTTATTGCCATGGCTATAATAGTTTGCTTTCCATTTTTGGACCGTGTGTTTGTGTTGAGATATAAGAAGCAATCTAAGATCATGTCTGAGTTTATCTAATTGAGTGCTAGTGGCGGGGTCTGGAGCTTTTTTATTTACAGATTCTAAGTTTTTTATCTGCTGGAGTAGATCATTCAATTGTTTGTTCCTTTGCTTTTTGGCTACACTGCTCATTTTCATGAGGATCCCTCGTATGTAAGCTTTGTGACAATTCCAAATTGTGAAGGGATCCGGCACCAAGCCGGCATTAGCGTTAAAGAAATCGTTTATTCCTTAGTAATTTTATGCTTTTGGTCTGGATGTGTGTAAAGAAAGGTGTCGTTTTTCCATCTATTTGCCCTTGTCTCGGTGCGAGATCCCTCCACTACAATAGAGACCGGAGCGTGGTCCGACCACGTAATATTGTGTACGGTTGACATACTAACATTCTGTAGCAAAAACCTGTCTACCAAGAAGAAATCAATTCTTGAGTATGTGCGATGTACACTCGAGAAGTAGGAATAGTCCCGCTCTGTCGAGTGTTGACATCGCCACACGTCGTGTAGATTCTCTGAGGCCATGAAGCGCGAAAGGGTCACTCTTTCCCGACTTTTCGGGGTCTCGGCCGAGACATCAAGAGTTTTGTTTGGTATCGCGTTAAAATCTCCACAGATTATAGTGTACCCCTTTTGCACTGCACGTACTCGTTTCCAAATTTTGTTCAAAAAAGAGATTTGTTTCACATTAGGTAAATATACATTTACTATAGTGTATATTGTGTTGTTTATCTCACCAACCAGTATAATAAATCTACCCATGTCATCTACGTTCTTGTAGATTTGACGAAAAGATATGGTGTCCTTGATGAGAATGGCTACCCCCCTCTTCTTCTTTGGAGCATTGGAGCAAATAGTTGTTGGAAAGTTCTGATGGGAGAATTTCGGAGGCTTGGATATAGAGAAGTGAGTCTCTTGAAGACAAAGAATGTCACTTTGCAGTAGTCGGGCTTCTTTCCATAGCATTGATCTTTTTTGTGGGCTGTTCAGCCGCGGACATTAAACGAGGAGATTTTGAACCCCATGTCGTTGATCTTGAAGGGTGATTAAAGAAAAAAAAAAAAGTTCCTAGGATTAGTAACCTTATTAAACTGAAGATTGAAGTACAGTTCCTTTGTTGAAGAAGTGTTTTAATAGTGAACCAGAGTCCAGATGATGGAAAACCGTTTAGGTACTGTCTCAGAGGTTAGTACAGTAGAAACGAAAAGTCTCTGAGTAAAAATGTAGAAAAAGATAATAAAAACAAAATTATTCGATTCAATTGAATCTGTTGGGATAATATCCCGTAACTTCGGAGGAGCGAAAAGAGAAACCAATAAAGTTCCACGGGTGCGCCGGAGCACAACTTTGTGTGATAGTGGTTATAAATAAATATCCTGAGCCTCACTCAATTACATCTTGTGGCCAGGTAGGAGAACGCGGGCGAGGTGAAGAGGTACATGAAGGTGGATCTTCTATCTTGTCCAAGATATCCCATTCTTTCAGTAGCCATATACCGTCCTCCACTGACTGGATAGGGAACGTTTTCCCATCTTTAGTGATGAGCAGTTTTGCCGGATAGGCCCATCTGTAGGTAATATGGTGGTTTCTTAGAGGTTTGGTTATGGTGGCTAGGTTCTTCCGTCTTTGCATTGTGTATGCAGACAAATCAGTGAAGAATGAAAGGCCTTGGATGCATGGTAGTGCGTTGTCAGGATTCCGCATGCATTAAAGAAATTTTTCTTTAGTTTGATAGAAGTGGATCCTTGCAATTGTATCTCTGGGCAAATGGTCAGGAATGTGCTTGGGTTTCGGCAGTCTGTGGATCCTGTCGATGGAGAGATCCGTCACCGAAGCATCAGGAAGCATTTCTTGCAGGATGTTTTGGAAGTAAGCGTTCAATTCTGGTGGTTTAACCGATTCGGGTATTCCCCTGATTTTAATATTATTTCTTCTCGAACGGTCTTCGAGGTCGGCCATCTTGGACTTTAATTGGTGTATTTCGTCGTCTTTCTCATTATGAGCATCAATCACTTCATTGATGGCACCCGCGAATTCTCCCATCTTGTGTTCAATATGGGTGACTCTGTTATTGACAGCTTTGAATTCTGATTTGAAATGACTGGTAAGGGATAGTATGTCCGCATGTAGGGTACTACGGAGGGACACTAGCATGTCCTTCAGTGTTGTGTCAATAACCGGTTGGTTTTTAGTAGGAAATTCCAAGATGGAGTCCTGGAGCTCCCTGGTGTCATTAAGGGATGTGTCTGTTTCCTCCTCCTCCATGTTCTTTCCCTGCATGTGTTGCTGTTTCGCCTTAACTGGGCTAGATGATGCTGAGGATGTCTGGGAATTAGTATATTTTCCCTTGTGCCCCTTGTGAGGATTAGGTACGGAGCGTTGTGTATTATTATTGTAGCTAGAGAGCCTGCCACGCTCTCCGCCGTTATGCTTACCGGCGCCATCTTGGGCCTGTGTATTGCGGGGAAGCATGTAGAAGTCCGTCATTCTGCTGAGCTTCCCAGTTTCTTTTCTCTTCCTGGACATGTTCCTAGGGAGTGCCCGACCTGATGTGGGTAAAAATCGCCGCTTTTTGAGGCTCAGGAATCGCTCTGTGAGCTCCGGTATGCCCGTGGAAGTCAGAGCTCTCTCACACTGCGGCCATTCACCTCGGCTGCTGGCCACGCCCCCCCCTGTCAGAGCCTCTTTGTCTCTCTGGGCTCACATTACTGCCTTCCTCTAGCTGGGTACCATCATCAGAGCCTTCAAAACGCTGGGCATCCTCCTGGAGCATGTACCCAACACTGTGGTCAAACAGTTTGGGGGACTCCTCAGTAGGACATGGTGGGGCTAGGGAAGGAGTGACTGATGCCATTGAGCCAAGGGAAGAGGCCACGTTGGCAGCTGCTTTGCCAAAGTACACTGAGCCTGGGTGAGAGAGGATGAGGAGGATGAGGACGGCTTGGTCATCCACTCTACCAAGTCTTCCACATGTTGTGGCTCAACACGGCCAGCTGCTGAAAAAAAGGACAAGCGTGTCCCATGGGCACGTGCTGATGAGGATGCACCGTCTCCACGACCAGCATTGTTGTCTCTAGACACAGAGCCTGCTTGACCTCCTTTATTGGCTTGTGTCTGCCTCTCCTTGTTGGCCTTCCAGACATACTTATGGCCTGCAGTGAGATGTAGCTGCACAAAGCTGGGATGTATATATATACTGATACTGCAGCTAGCAGAATGCCTGTAGAATTATTACTATCAGAACACCAGCAATTTTCTTCAGGTAGCTTTAGCTGCACACTGTGCAGAGGACGCAGTAGTAACTGCCTGCCTGTGGTATTATTAAGACCAGAAGAACACCACCAATTTTATTCAGGTAGCTTTAGGTGCACACTGTGCAGAGGACACAGTACACTAACTGTAAATACTGTAGCTGGCTGGCTGTGGTATTAATAGGAGCAGAACAACATCAATTTTCTTCAGGTAGCTTTAGGTGCACACTGTGCAGAGGACGCACTACACTAACTGTAAATACTGTAGCTGCCTGCCTGTGGTATTAATAGGATCAGAAGAACACCACCAATTTTATTCAGGTAGCTTTAGGTGCACACTGTGCAGAGGACTCACTACACTAACTGTAAATGCTGTAGTTGCCTGCCTGTGGTATTAATAGGAGCAGAGCAACAGCAATTGTCTCCAGGTAGCTTTAGGTGCACACTGTGCAGAGGACGCACTACACTAACTGAAAAATACTGTAGCTGCCTGCCTGTGGTATTAATAGGATCAGAAGAACACCACTAATTTTCTTCAGGTAGCTTTAGGTGCACACTGTGCAGAGGATGCACTACACTAACTTGTAAATACTGTAGCTGCCTGCCTTTGGTATTAATAGGAGAAGAACATAAGCAATTGTCTCCAGGTAGCTTTAGGTGCACACTGTGCAGAGGATACACTAACTGTAAATGCTGTAGCTGCCTGCCTGTGGTATTAATAGGATCAGAAGAACACTACTAATTTTCTTCAGGTAGATTTAGGTGCACACTGTGCAGAGGACACAGTACACTAACTGTAAATACTGTAGCTGCCTGCCTGTGGTATTAATAGGAGCAGAACAACAGCAATTGTTTTCAGGTAGCTTTAGGTGCACACTGTGCAGAGGATGCACTACACTAACTGTAAATACTGTAGCTGCCTGCCTGTGGTATTAATAGGATCAGAAGAACAAGGCTCTCTGTACAGACGGCGCTGTGATTGGCCAAGCATGCGGGTCATAGAGCATGCTTGGCCAATCATCAGCCAGCAAAGCACTGCGATGCCGCAATGAATTATGGGCCGTGAGGCGACACTCAAATTTGGCGCGAACGGCCCATATCATTCGGAATTCTGCGAATGACCGAACAGGCAATGTTTGAGTTGAACGTGGTTGACAGGAGTGGCACCCAGTGTATATACAGTATCTCACAAAAGTGAGTATACCCCTCACATTTTTGCAAATATTTTCATGTGACAACACTGAAGAAATGACACTTTGCTACAATGTAAAGTAGTGAGTGTACAGCTTGTAGAAAAGTGTAAATTTGCTGTCCCCTCAAAATAACTCAACACACAGCCATTAATGTCTAATAGGGATGAGCCGAACACCCCCCTGTTCGGTTCGCACCAGAACATGTGAACAGGAAAAAAGTTAGTTTGAACATGCGAACACAGTTAAAGTCTATGGGACACGAACATGAATAATCAAAAGTGCTAATTTTAAAGGCTTATATGCAAGTTATTGTCATAAAAAGTGTTTGGGGACCCAGGTCCTGCCCCAGGGGACATGGATCAATGCAAAAAAAAAGTTTTAAAAACGGACGTTTTTTCGGGAGCAGTGATTTTAATAATGCTTAAAGTCAAACAATAAAAGTGTAATATCCCTTTAAATTTCGTACCTGGGGGATGTCTATAGTATGCCTGTAAAGGGGCGCATGTTTCCCGCGTTTAGAACAGTCTGACAGCAAAATGACATTTCAAAGGAAAAAAAGTCATTTAAAACTACTCGCAGCTATTGCATTGCCGGTCCGACAATACACATAGAAGTTCATTGATAAAAACGGCATGGGAATTCCCCACAGGGGAACCCCGAACCAGAATAAAAAAAAAAATGACGTGGGGGTTCCCCCTAAATTTCATACCAGGCCCTTCAGGTCTGGTATGGATATTAAGGGGAACCCCAGCCAAAATAATTTAAAAAAATGACGTGGGGGGTCCCCCTAAATTCCATACCAGACCCTTCAGGTCTGGTATGGATTTTAAGGGGGGCCCCGCGCCAAAATTAAAAAAAACGGCGTGAGGTCCCCCAAAAATTCCATACCAGACCCTTATTGAAGCATGCAACCTGGCAGGCTGCAGGAAAAGAGGGGGGGACGAGAGAGAGCCCCTCCCCCTGAACCGTACCAGGCCACATGCCCTCAACATTGGGAGGGTGCTTTGGGGTAGCCCCCCAAAACACCTTGTCCCCATGTTGATGAGGACAAGGGCCTCATCCCCACAACCCTGGCCGGTGGTTGTGGGGGTCTGCGGGCGGGGGGCTTATCGGAATCTGGAAGCCCCCTTTAACAAGGGGACCCCAAAATCCCGGCCCCCCCTGTGTGAAATGGTAAGGGGGCACAAAAGTACCCCTACCATTTCACTAAAAAACTGTCAAAAATGTTAAAAATGACAAGAGACAGTTTTTGACAATTCCTTTATTTAAATGCTTCTTCTTTCTTCTTTCTTCTATCTTCCTTCATCTTCTTCTTCTGGTTCTTCTGGTTCTTCTGGTTCTTCCTCCGGTGTTCTCGTCCAGCATCTCCTCCGCTGCGTCTTCTATCTTCTTCTCCTCGGGCCGCTTCGCACCCATGGCATGGGGGTAGGCTCCCGCTCTTCTCTTCATCTTCTTCTTTTCTTCATCTTCTTCTCTTCTTCATCTTCTTCTCCGGGCCACTCCGCATCCATGCTGGCATGGTGGGAGGCTCCCGCTGTGTGACGCGTCTCCTCTTCTGATGGTTCTTAAATAACGGGGGCAGGGCCACCGGGTGACCCCGCCCCCCTCTGATGCACGGTGACTTGACGGGACTTCCCTGTGACGTCACGGGGAATGCCACAGGGAAGTCCCGCCATGTCCCGTGCGTCAGAGGTGGGCGGGGTCACCGGGTGGCCCCACCCCCATTATTTAAGAACCGTCAGAAGAGGAGACGCGTCACACAGCGGGAGCCTCCCACCATGCCAGCATGGATGCGGAGTGGCCCGGAGAAGAAGATGAAGAAGAGAAGAAGATGAAGAGAAGAGCAGGAGCCTCCCCCCATGCCATGGGTGCGGAGCGGCCCGAGGAGAAGAAGATAGAAGACGCAGCGGAGGAGATGCTGGACGAGAACACCGGAGGAAGAACCAGAAGAGCCAGAAGAACCAGAAGAAGAAGAAGATGAAGGAAGATAGAAGAAAGAAGAAAGAAGAAGCATTTAAATAAAGGAATTGTCAAAAACTGTCTCTTGTCATTTTTAACATTTTTGACAGTTTTTTAGTGAAATGGTAGGGGTACCACCTTACCATTTCACACAGGGGGGAGGGCTGGGATCTGGGGGTCCCCTTGTTAAAGGGGGCTTCCAGATTCAGATAAGACCCCTGCCTGCAGACCCCCACAACCACCAGCCAGGGTTGTGGGGATGAGGCCCTTGTCCTCATCAACATGGGGACAAGGTGTTTTGGGGGGCTACCCCAAAGCACCCTCCCAATGTTGAGGGCATGTGGCCTGGTACGGTTCGGGGGGGCGCTCTCTCATCCCCCCCTCTTTTCTTGCGGCCTGCCAGGTTGCGTGCTCGGATAAGGGTCTGGTATGGATTTTTGGGGGGACCCCACGCCATTTTTTAAAAAAAATTTGGCGCGGGGTTCCCCTTAATATCCATACCAGACCTGAAGGGCCTGGTATGGAATTTAGGGGGAACCCCCACGTCATTTTTTTTTTTAATTCTGGTTCGGGGTTCCCCTGTGGGGAATTCCCATGCCGTTTTTATCAATGAACTTCTATATGTATTGTCGGACCGGCAATGCAATAGCCGCGAGTAGTTTTAAATGACTTTTTTTCCTTTGAAATGTCATTTTGCTGTCAGACTGTTCTAAACACGGGAAACATGCGCCCCTTTACAGGCATACTATAGACACCCCCCAGCTACGAAATTTAAAGGAATATTACACTTTTATTGTTTCACTTTAAGCATTATTAAAATCACTGCTCCTGAAAAAAACGGCCGTTTTTAAAACTTTTTTTGCATTGATCCATGTCCTCCTGGGGCAGGACCCAAGTCCCCAAACACTTTTTATGACAATAACGTGCATATAAGCCTTTAAAATTAGCACTTTTGATTTCTCCCATAGAACTTGCGAACAGCCGATGTTCGAGTCGAACATGAGTTCGACTCGAACTCGAAGCTCATCCCTAATGTCTAAACTGCTGGCAACAAAAGTGAGTACACCCCTAAGTGAAAATGTCCAAATTGGGCCCAATTAGCCATTTTCCCTCCCCGATGTCATGTGACTCATTCAGCCTCATACACACGATCGTATTTTCTGCAGACAAAGCCTCAGACTTTTTTCCGAAGGGCGTTGGCTTAAAACTTGTCCTGCATACAATTGTCGGCCAACAAACATGAACGTAGTGACGTACTAGACGTACTACGAGATGATAAAGAGGAAGTTCAATTGTCATGCGCCACCCTTTGGGCTCCTTCTGCTAATTTCGTGTTAGTAGAAGTTTGGTGAGTGTTGATTCGTGCTTTTCAGATCTTGCTTTTCAGTTTGGTTCTGAACGGCAGTTTGTCAGCCAGTCATGTTGCAGAATCGGAGGAGAGATGTGCTATCATTGGGCTTGGAGTTATTGCTTTGACCCAAGTCCAGGAACAGGAGGTGGAGGAGTTCTTGGACAAAAAATTGGTTGCTTAATCGTGACCAATTATGTCATATGCCTTTGCTGCGGGAGCTCCAGGAGAATAATCCTGATGATTTTAGGAATTATCTCCAGATGACGGACCCCTGCTTTTAACATTTATTGGCATTGTTGACTCCCTATATTATGAAGCAGGACACATGCATGTGGCTTGCCATCACTCCCGAGCAAAGGCTCATAGCCACCTTGCGGTATTTGATGATGGGGAGAAGTCTCCAGGACCTCAAGTTTACCACTGGGATCTCCCCCCCAGGCTCTGGGACTCATTATTCCAGAGACCTGTTCTGCCATTATTCAAGTCCTGCATAAGGACTATATTCAGGTAGGTTTTATCCTTTAACCTCTTAAGCCACAGACCATTTGGCTGCCCAAAGACCAGAGCACTTTTTGCGATTTGGCACTGCGTCGCTTTAACTGACAATTGCGCGGTCATACGATGTGGTTCCCAAACAAAATTGATGTCCTTTTTTCCTCACAAATAGAGCTTTCTTTTGGTGGATTTGATCACCTCTGCGATTTTAATTTTTTGCGATATAAACAAAAAAAAGCGATCAATTTTGAAAAAAAATGCATTATTTTTTACTTTTTGCTATAATAAATATCCCCAAAAAATATATAAAAAACATTTTTTTCCTCAGTTTAGGCTGATATGTATTCTTCTACATATTTTTGGTAAAAAAATTGCAATAAGCGTTTATTGATTGGTTTGCGTAAAAGTTATAGCGTCTACAAAATAGGGGATAGTTTTATGGCATTTTTATTAATACATTTTTTTTACTAGTAATGGTGGTGATCAGCAATTTTTATCATGGCTGCGAGACATTATGGCGGACAGATCGGACACTTTTGGCACGATTTTGGGACCATTCACATTTATACAGCAATCAGTGCAATTAAAAATGCATTGATTACTGTGTAAATGTGACTGGCAGTGAAGGGGTTATACACTAGGTGGCGCTGTAGGGGTTAAGTGTGTCCTAGGGAGTGATTCTAACTGTGGGGGGGAGGAGCTATGTGTGACACAACACTGATCACCGCTCCCGATTACAGGGAGCGGTGATCAGTGTCCTGTCACTAGGCAGGACAGGGAAATGCTTGTTTACATCAGCATTTCCCCGTTCTTCCTCTCTGTGAAACGATCGCGGGTATCCCCGCGAACATCGAGTCCACGGGACCCGCGATCACAGTCACACGCGCAAAACCGCTTTTTAAAGAGCAACGTACAGGTACATTAATCTGCCTGTACGTGCCCTGCTGCCAACGTATATTGGCGTGAGCCAGTCAGCAATCGGTTAACATCACATGCTATGTATTTAATGTTTGCTAATGTATTATATTAATTTCCTGATTCAATAATTACCATTATTGTAATATGCTGTGAATGTCCTCTTTGTCCTCATGCATGCTGTAATCTTTTTATGCTGCTTTTTTGTCCTTCATGCATATTTTCCTTCACTAACATCCCCAGCATGCTATCCTGGCCCATACACACCTAGCCTAGTCACTTAGCAATGTATTTTTCAGCTACATTTTTGTGCTTACCCTAAACACCCCCTAAAATGTGTCCAAATGTTATTGTTGTCCTCAAATGCAGGCATTTTCATTTGGACCCCCCCCCCCCAAAATACTAAGTCAACCGATATAAATACTCTGCTGACTTTGCAAAACCCATACACACTATATCTCTTCTGTGGTCATATTTCTGGATGAATTTACCAAAGCATGTAGTGCAAGGGCCTGTCTGATTACCTTCAAATTGTAAAAAATAAGGGTGGCCTCTAGGAGCAGTACAATAGGTACGTGTATTAAAGTGAAGTTTGTACCATCATCTAAGGTTTAATGAAATAAGGGGTTTGGGAGCCTGGTTCCCAGCCAGGACTAACCAAGGAAAAAGAGGGAAGCAAGTGGACTATCTCGGTACAATGCAAAAGAGATACAATGGAATATATAGACAATCATATAACATTTATAAAAATGTATTGATACATAATACATGACAAGCAAAGTCAGTAGTAAATTAAAAACATAGGTGACTTGGTCATTTCAAATAGTTTTGCGGGCTAGGCCGCTTCATCTTCAAAAACCTGAGATTTAATGGACACAAGATCAATAACAATATAATCAATCATATATAAAAAATATGTTATACAGTTCAGCAATATATGTGTTACACAGGGGAACCAGGCCCTCTTTTTCATTGGTTAGTCTGAAACCCCTTATACCTTCAAATTGTAACGTAGAAAGTTTTTGTCTCTTATTATCTTGATAGGTAATTTATGAATGGCCAAATGTGCTTCAATTTGGACAGTGTGTATCCATATGTTTGAATTATGACACTTCTTACCTGTCCACTGGGCTGCCAATAGTGTAAGTAAGGAGGGGCTGGCCAAAGTATCACACATTATTTATGCATTCAGCTCTCATGGAAGTGGAGAGGGTTACCTGTCCAAAACATCTACCCATTACCTCTCCCCCACCACAACATTTTTCAAATGGGCCACCAGAGGGGATGAGGAATCTGATAAGTTGACCGTACACTTTTGTCTTTAAATACTCATTTAAATTTTATACTTATGTTGGCCAAGAATGTTTGTGTCAAATCTGCTTGCAATGTTATGTGCAAAAGTAGTAATTTCTTATTTTTTTTTACTCCACAGTTTCCTTCCAACCCACAGCAATGGCAGGATAGTGCAGCTCAGTTCCAGCATCAGTGGGATTTTCCCAACTGTGGTGGTGCTATTGATGGCAAACATGTCAGGATTGTCCCACCACCCAACTCGGGCTCATATTTTTTTAACTACAAGGGCTTTTGCAGCATAGTCCTCCTAGCTGTAGTGTCTGCAACATATGAGTTCCTGTTTTTGGATTTTGGGAAGAACGGCCACAACTCGGATGGAGGTGTCATTATGCAGACAGAATTCTACCATCGGCTCCAGAATGGCACCCTAAATTTGCCACCTGCTGAGGACAATATTGAGGGCCTCAATTTTTTTTTGTGGCAGATGAGGCCTTTCTTATGAGGAACCTCCCCAGAGCATCTTTAATTATCTCGTGCCAGAGGGGTGGTTGAAAATGCCTTTGGCATCCTCTCCAGTCGCTTCATCCTGTTTTTAACACCTATTTACCTGGCACAATAAAAAATAAACCATGTTGTATTGTGCTGTTGTATCGTCCACAATTTTTTACGGAGGAATGCTAGCAGCTACCTTGCCTCAGTGGCAACTGATGTGGACCCCGCAGTGTCAGGCCCAGCTGAAGAGGCTGCAGCTCGTCCATCGGCGGGTGTGATGACGGCTCTCAAAACTGGCCGTGCTGGGTTGCCCTCCCAAAATGCCCGAGATTTCCGGCAAAAATACATGGATAATTTTGTGGGTAGAGGGGCAGTGGCTTGGCAGAAAACTGTAGCTTATCCAGAATAATATTTTTATTTTATTATAAACTCCTATTTCATTTGAACTACTGTTGTCTGTGTTTCTTATCTGTATAATAGGTTCTCAAATGGCCTTTATTTTGGCCATTTTATACAATAGTGCAAATGTACCTTATTTGCTACATGGGGTGACAATCTCTTCTTCAGCTAACTATTATGTTGTGCTGTGGGTCTGCTACACACACACAATGTTTTTGTTTTTAATGTATCTAATGCATTAAGTTTGAAAACATTATGCCTTTTCAACTTCTTTAATTTCTTTGAGGCCGTAAAATTGCCTGAGTTGGCCACATTTTAGAGCACATTGTCAATGTAACTACACAAACTTAACAAATACATTGGTATTGTGCATTGAAATAATAAGCCACACTTTGCTTATTAAAAAAAACATTTTACTCAAAGCACATTCACATGTGCGTTTTAAGGTTTTATAACAAACCAACATCTTGGTGTTTAAACATGTATGTTTGCCATTATTTTGCCTTTTTTTTGGACAGGCATGTTTTAAAACATAAGATACACATCCCCAACTCAGGAACTTACAAAGTTCGAGTTTGGTAAAGTGAAGGCCATATGAGATATTAGTATCTCAAGACTGTGTTGATGTTGCCTTCCTCAGATGGGGTGATCTCACCCCTCTAAAAGCCAAAATTTGAAGCCACGTACGAATAGTCATAACTGTTAAATGTCCCTTATGATCCCCTGCCTAAAATGTGTGTAGCTACAAACAGGTTAGTTTCTAAAGCCCCAAAACACACAGTGTGTCAACATGTGCTATCTCCCATCACAGGGTATAAATGTACGCATTTTGGGGGTGCAACCCCTTCCTCATAACTAAAGTAGGTGCGAGGAAGGGGTTGCACCCCCAAAACGCGTCCCTTACTAACATGTGTTATCTCCCATCACGGGGTATCAATGGACACGTTTTGGGGGTGCAACCCCTTCCTCATAACTAAAGTAGGTAAGAGGAAGGGGTTGCACCCTCGGAACATGTCCATTGATACCCCATGATGGGAGCTAGCAGATGTTGACGCACTGTGTGTGTTTTGTAGCTTTAGCAAACTAGATGTAGGGAAAGACACACATTTTAGGCATAGGATCATGAGGGAAATAAGAATCTTTTGGCACAATTTGTGGGCATCTTCAAATTTTGGCTTTGCGATTCTTAAAAACACATAAAGATTACAATTATCATTACTTAGGGCAGTGTTTCCCAACTCTCCTTCTCCAGATGCATACCCAGGTCATGTTTTCTATATTTTTTGCTTTTGTCACAGGTGATGATGTCATTTTCAAGGTTAGTAATTCACGTTTTTATACTGAGGAATACTTTTTATACTGAGGAAAATACAGAAAACAGGACCTGGTGGTGCACCTAGAGAAGTGGAGTGGAGAAACACTGACCTCGGACACTAAAGCCTAGGTTCACATTGGAGCAATTTATAATGTGATTTAAGAGATAAAATCACATGACAAGTCGCAGCCTATTGGAGGCAATGGCACTGTTCCAATTGGTGCAACACTGAATTAGCAGCACCTCACCAATTTGCAAAAGTAGTTCCTGCACTACTTTTGCTGATTTCAGGTACAACTTCAATAGACATCTGGGCAGGAAGCCAAACAAATGTCTATCAAGTAGCACCTGAAATCGTGCTGACCTTGCAACTTAGAAATTACGCAACTTCATGTGAAGTAGCGCGGTTTCCAAGTAGCATCAATGTGAACCAGGGCTTACATTGATTTTTGCACTTGCCACATAAGGCTTTGTTGTACTTTCCTGCAAATAAAATACAGCATTCCTAAAGAAGCAAGGACAGACACAAAGTTGGTTTCTACTTTTTTAGATGTAACTTGGCTAACAGCCGCATTTCTTATAAAAGTTTCTTAGAAAACATCTAAAATTACAGGTAAACTAAAACTGTTGAAGGAATTCAAGTTTTTGGGTGAAATAGTAATATACAAAACACGGATATTTGTATAATGTGTGAAAGCACGCCTTTTACAATACTTTTGGACAAACTACCCCACCATATTCAACAATGTGCTGTGTCCAATTTGGTGCTGTAGCTGGGGGAGCAAACCACCCTGAGAAATGGGCAAAGTTAAAATAGGTGCTGGCAATTCGATGATTCCTCTTTTTCTCCTAGAAAATGTAAATAGGAAACAAGCTGATGTGTTTCATCTAAAGCATAATTACTCATCTGAGAAAGGCTGTGTCATGGACGTACTGCGCATGGCTCTGCAACTGGCCGTGGGCGCACGGGTCCATTGGGATGTGTTTCAGCCCATAGGCATTCAGCAGTGAATAGACATGCGCCAATGCGCATGCGCGTGCGCAGACAGCGGATGCACGCACAGTAACGCAGCTTTGGCGCCCAGTGATCCTTAAAAGGGGCCTCTTCAGAATGCATCCTTGCTGTCTGATCTGCAGCTCATCCTGTACCTGATCCTGAACCTGTATCTGCTCCAGTGTTACCTGGCTTCTCCTGACCTAGCTGCTGTCTCCAGTCCTGACCCCTTGGCTTTGACCTGCTCTGTGTTCCTGTTTGTTTGATCTCCTGTTGCCGATACTGCCTGGACTTTGACCATTCTCTGCCTGCTGCTTCTGTCTGATTGATCCGCTGCTGTGACCTGGCTTGTCTGACCCTGCATCTGCCTACCAGTCCTGCATCCGTGTGCATCTGCCTACCAGTCCTGCATCCATGTGCATCTGCCTACCAGTCCTGCATCCGTGTGCATCTGCCTACCAGTCCTGCATCCATGTGCATCTGCCTACAAGTCCTGCATCCGTGTGCATCTGCCTACCAGTCCTGCATCTGTGTGCATCTGCTTACAGTCCTACATCTGTGCGCACCTGCCTGCTACTTCTCAGTATTCCTGCATCCGCAGCAATCAAGCCTGTTCCTGTCTCTGCCAAGCGGACATCATCTCCAGTCAAGTGGATCCTGCAGGCTCTCCTACCCCGCTGTGCTCTGAGGGTCACTGTTCCCACTCCAGTGATCCTGGAACCAGAGCCGTACGAGAGGTCTCCCTCTGCACGTCAGGCTCACCTCGAAGGTACGTGTCAGTATCAGACAGCCATGCCTGAGCCTGCAAGAGGGACCTCTCCCACAGATGAAGTGTGCCAGCACCTCGCCGCTCTTGCTCAAATGGTGGAATCTCTCCGGGTCAGTTACAAGCCTCTGGAAGAGCGAGTGCAACTCCTGGGCACCCCTGCTAACCCTGCTATTGACCGGTCATCTTCAGAGACCTTAATCATGCCTGCAGCAATGATGTGTTCTCCAGAACCAAGGGTCCCTACCCCGGAGAAGTTCTCTGGGGACCGGAATAAATTTCGGGCATTCTGCAATGCCTGCGAACTGTATTTCTCACTACAGGCCCGGACATTCACCCAAGAGATTACCAAGGTGGGGTTCGTTATTTCTCTGCTACAAGGAGCGCCTCAGTCCTGGGCCCATCATCTACTTGAGGGTCACCATGTTGTACTGGACTCTGCAAACTTTCTTCGATGCCATGTCCTTACTTTATGATGATCCACAGCAGTCTTCCACTGCAGAGGCTGCCCTTCATGCGCTCCAGCAAGGCCGCCGAGCGGTCGACGACTATATTACGGACTTCAGACGCTGGAGCGCAGACACCCAGTGGAATAGTGCAGCTGTGCGGCATCAGTTTCATTTCGGCCTGTCCGAAGAATTAAAAGACGAACTTGCCCGGGTCAGTATACCAAGCTCCCCGGAGGCCTTATTTTCCCTGACTATACAGATGGATTGACGCTTTTGTGAGCGTAAGGCAGAGAGAGCAGCCCAGCAGACCCATTCCACCTGGATACTACCCCGAGTGCCTGCCTCCACCTGTCCTGCTTCCTCTCACACTGCCACAGTCCATGATGTACCAAACAAATGGACTTCAGTACCTTTCGGTCTTCAGCAGCTGGGGTTAATAAGGCCCGCTCTGTCCCCAGAGGAACGGTTACGCCGACAGCAGAATGACCTTTGTCTGTACTGTGGGGAAGCCGGCCACTATGTATACACCTGTCCAGCAAAGCTCCGGAGATGTCTATCCATATCCTCATCCAGTTACCCCGCACCTGTTGCCAGCACTACTCAACTGGCTCTCTCCGTCATATTTCAACTTCCAGGAAGGACTGTTCCGGTCAAGGCAATTATTGACTCTGGGGCTTGCAGTTGTTTCATCGACCTAATCTTTGCTTGCCAACAGCTCATTCCTCTCCAACCCAGGGCTCAAGGACTACCTTGGCTACAGGCCCATAACCTGCAAATTGACTGGGATTCTGGAAGTATCGAGTTCCAATCTCACTACTGCCGGGAACATTGCCTGCCCACTCCTCCCAGAGCTTCTGGCCCCCTATTATGTATGGAACCTGATCCGGAGGTATGTTCATTAGTGCCTGAACCTTACCATGAGTTTTTGGACTTTTTCAGTAAACGGGGGGCTGAGGCTCTCCCTCCACACCGCTCCTATGACTGTCCGATTGAGTTACTGCCCGGGGCAGAGATTCCCTTTGGACGAATCTTTCCTCTGTCTGAGCGGGAGTTGGAGGTACTGAAGGAATATGTGGATGAGAACCTGAAAAGAGGATTCATCAGACCATCTACTTCTCCGGCAGGAGCAGGAATCTTTTTTGTTGAAAAGAAAGATCATACCTTATGGCCCTGTGTGGACTACCGGGAGTTGAATAAAGTTACGGTAAAGAGCCGGTATCCTTTGCCTCTGGTATCCAAGCTCCTCCAAAGACTACGTACCACAGCTGTCTTCACCAAACTAGATCTGCGAGGGGCCTACAACTTGGTGCAAATTCGTGCTGGGGATGAGTGGAAGACTGCTTTCCGTACTAGATTCGGCCACTATGAGTACTTAGTGATGCCCTTCGGTCTGTGTAACGCCCCTGCAACCTTTCAGCACTTTGTGAGTAATATTTTCAGAGACTGCCTAGACATTTTTGTGATCATCTATCTGGATGATATCTTGATTTTCTCTTCATCCCTGGATCAGCACCGAAAGCACATTAAGACTGTACTCTGTCGACTCTGCCAACACGGACTATATCCTATATACTGGATCCGCAGAAAGTCACAGCTGTCCTGGACTGGCCTGCACCATCAGACAGGAAGGGGGTACAGCGGTTTGTCGGGTTTGCAAACTTTTACCGCAGGTTCATCAAGGGGTTCTCCAACATCATTTCCCCAATCACACAGCTAAGCAAAATGTCCGGTTCCATTGGGATTCCAAGGCCCAGAGGGCCTTTACCACCTTGAAAGGACTTTTTACCTCTGCCCCCATCTTGAGTCATCCAGATCCCTCCTTACCTTATCTACTTGAGGTGGACGCCTCAGAAGTGGAAGTAGGAGCAGTCATTTCCCAGCACCAGGGTCTGAAGGATTTGTGCATGCCATAGCCTTTTTCTCCTGTAAACTTTCTCCCGCCGAGAGAAATTATGACGTGGGTGATCGGGAACTCCTGGCTATCAAGGCTGCGCTCGAAGAGTGGAGGTACCTGCTGGAAGGGGCAGCACATCCCATACTCATATACACCGATCACAAGAATCTGGAGTATCTAAGAACTGCCAAACGCCTGAAGCCGCATCAAGCGCGATGGGTGCTATTTTTCTCCAGATTCTTGTTCCATATCACCTACCGGCCAGGGTCAAAGAACGTCAAACCAGATGCCCTCTCCCGTATGTTTGATGATCCTAAAGAGACTTCAGTTCCTGATACCATCTTATCCCACAACAACTTCCTTCTTCTTCAGCCTCCTGAATATCAGGAGTTACCCTATTGCCCAGGGACGGGTTTTCGTACCAGAGACTTTCCAGACACAGGTACTCAGTCTTTGCCATCATAATCCTCTGGCTGGCCATTTTGGGGTCCACAAGACTCTGGAGCTGATTCAACGCATGTTCTGGTGGCTGAACCTTGAGAAACACTGCAAAGAGTATGTCAAGTCTTGCACTGTCTGTATTCAGAACAAGTCCACTAGAACTAAGTCTTGGGGGCTTCTCAGACCGCTACCAATCCCTGACCGACCATGGAGCATGATTGCTATGGACTTCATAGTAGAACTACCCCTGTCTGAAGGATGCATGGCTATCTTTGTAGTCGTTGTCAGACTTCCACGTACCAGACCGATGAGCCTGATGTAGCAGGGGGAGGCCTCCCTTATGTATCTGGTTCCCGGCCGCTGGTAGTATGGACAGGAGGCACGGGAGCACAGAATGGTATGAGAGTCTGGTGGGTTAGCCGCAGGAGGATCCCGGTAAAGGTGGCTCTGGAGATCACCAGACAACTGAAGCACAGGCAGCAGGTGCAGAGCAGGAGTGGAACAGGCAGGTCGGGTCACAAGCAGGGTTGGCAACAGGCGGGCAACGCGGTACAGAGGAGCAGGCAGATTCGTAGTCAGGACAGTCTGGGATCAGTGGCAGGCAGAAGGCAAGGATAATCAAAGGCAAGCCGGTGGTCAGGAGATCAGGTTCAAACAGGAAACAGGAAGCAGGTGCAGGGATACAGGGAGCTGAAGATTGGACAGCACCGAGCCCCCTGTGCAGACAACCTAAATAGGCCGATTGGCGCTAAACGCCAGGCGCGTGCCCCCGCACACACGCACGCGCCCGCATGCCAGCACCCGCGGCAGCGCGCACGGGAACGCGCGCACGCTGACGCACCCCAACACACCCCGACACACACCAGCAGCGCGTCTGCCCAGGGGAACTCTCTGACAGTGCCCCCCCTCAAGGGCAGCCTCCGGATGTCCAACTGAGCCAATCTGGTGGCGTGGGTACTTCTGAAAGTCCTCAGAAGCTCTTCGGCATGTAGATTGCTTTCTGGCTCCCAGGAGTTGTCTTCTGGTCCGTACCCCCTCCACTTGATTAGGTATTGCAACTGATTGTGCCTTTTCCTGCAATCCAAAATAGCCTCCACTTCGAACTCTTCTTCGTTATCAATAATTATGGGCTCTGGTGGGTCAGTACTTCGGCCAGCAAAGGTGTTGGGTATAACAGGTTTCAACAACGATATATGAAAGACCGGGTGAATCTTCAGGGTACCAGGTAAATTGATTTCGTAGGCTACGTTGTTAATTCTCTTTTTGACTGAGAACGGACCCATAGATTTAGGGCCCAATTTCCTTGAAGGGCAGGCCATTCTTAGATTGGTTGTGGACAACCAAACCTGGTTGCCAGGTTCCAGGATAAGCTCTCCCCGCTTCTTCTTGTCAAACATTTTCTTATTATACTCTTGGGTCTTAGCCATTGTTACCTGCAAGAGTTTGTTGTTGGTAAAGAAGAAGTCCATGGTTTCAGAGACCGCAGGGATAGCACATTCGGGTAAGGACCTGGGCAGGAAGGATGGGTGGAAGCCGTAATTGGCAAAGAAGGGCGTTTGCTTAATAGCCGAATGTAAAGAGTTATTGTACGAGAACTCAGCAATTGGCAGAAGAGAAACCCAGTTGTCCTGTGAGAAAGACGAAAAACAATGGAGGTACTGCTCCAAAGTCTGATTAGTTCTCTCCGTCTGCCCATTAGTCTGGGGATGGTAAGCAGAGGAGAGTGCCAGCTCAATTTCCAGAGAACCACAGAGAGCCTTCCAAAACCGGGAGGTGAACTGGTGAACTGAACACCGCGATCAGATATGATATTTGATGGGACTCCGTGCAGCCTAACAATTTCCTTGATGAAGACCCTTGCTGTCTCCATAGCCGAGGGCGTACCCTTCATAGGTAAAAAATGAGCCATCTTGGATAGCCTGTCTACGACGACGAAAATAGTAGAAAAGCCTTCTGCCTGGGGAAGCTCCACGATGAAATCCATCGAGATCATCTTCCACGGTCTTTCCGGGACGGGTAACGGTCTTAGCAAACCCCAGGCTCTTGTCCGGCTATTCTTGCTCCGTGCACAGATAGTACAGGATTCTACATAGCTCTTACAGTCATTCACCAACTGAGGCTACCAGAATGTGCGCTGAACCAATTCTGTCGTCTTTAGCACACCGAAGTGTCCAGCCATCTTATGATCGTGGCAGAGCTCTAACACTGCCACCCTCAGATCTTCAGGGACCACGATTTTACCCTTGTGCCAAAATAAGCCGTCCTGGGCCCTCACCTCATCTCCGGAAGTCGGGGTCCAATTCAAGGAGGCTTGTTTTATTCGGGATAGCAGATCCCCTTGGAGTAGAAGAAAATTTCCGGATGGAAGAATAGTGTCTGGATGCACAGGTTTGCCGGAATCAGGGAACATACGGGAAAGTGCGTCCGGCTTGATATTTTTGGAACCAGGTCTGTACGTTATATGGAACTGAGATCTTGAGAAAAATAGAGCCCACCTTGCTTGCCGTGGTTTCAGTCTCTTGGCCGTTCGGAGGTACTCCAGGTTCTTGTGATCCGTATAGACCAGAATGGGATGTGCTGCATCCTCCAGTAAGTAACGCCACTCCTTCAAAGCGGCCTTGATGGCCAGAAGCTCCCGATCACCAACATCATCATTTCTCTCCGCTGTAGAGAGCTTGCGAGAGAAAAAGGCCACCGCGTAGAGAAGGGCCTTGGGGCCTTGCCGTTGGGACAGAACAGCTCCAACTGCAACCTCTGAAGCGTCCACTTCGAGGACGAATGGCAAAACAGGATCTGGGTGTTTTAAGATAGAAGTGGAGGGGAATAGCTCCTTGAGTTTTTCGAAGGCGGATTGTGCCTTAGGGGACCAATGGAACCAATTCCCTTGCTTAGTTAATTCGGTATTGGGGGCAATTATTGCAGAGAAGCCCCTAATGAACTTTCTATAAAAGTTGGAGAAGCCAATGAACCTTTGAACCCCTTTCATATCGGAGGGAGCGGGCCACTCCAGAATGGCTGATACCTTTTTGGAGGTCCATTTTAATACCTTCAACAGAGAGGATTAAGCCTAGAAACTGGATGCTTTGAAGTTCGAATTGGCATTTTTCCGGTTTAGTGTAAAGTTCATGCTGCCTGAACCGAGCTAAAACATTTCTGACGTGCCTGCGATGATCGGGGACTGAGGAGGAGAAGATCAGGATATCGTCTAGATAAACAATAACATATAAGTCCAGGAAATCACTGAAAATGTCATTGACAAAATGTTGAAACGTTGCGGGTGCGTTGCACAGGCCGAAGGGCATAACAAGGTATTCAAAATGCCCGAATCTGGTGCGGAAAACTGTTTTCCACTCGTCTCCTTCCCGAATACGAATTAAATTGCAGGCACCACGGAGATCCAATTTGGTAAAAATTACTGCGGATCCCAGTCTTTGGAAGAGTTCAGGCACTAAAGGTAGAGGATAACGGTTTTTGATAGTTATCTTGTTTCGTTCCCGGTAATCAATACAAGGACATAAGGAATGATCCTTCTTCTCCACGAAGAATATACCAGCCCCAGCCGGAGAGGTGGATGGGCGGATAAACCCTTTCTTCAGGTTCTCGTCGATGTATATTTTTAGAGTATCTAACTCCTGCTCTGTTAATGGGAAAATCCTCCCAAAGGGAACTTCCGTTCCAGGTAACAGCTCGATTAAGCAATCGTAAGGCCTATGAGGAGGTAGAGTCTCTGCTCCCTTTTTACTAAAAACGATAGGGCGCAGGGATCACCTGCTGTAATTCGGAGTCGGTGTCCAAGCAAGGTAGTTGGGTAGATTCAACAGGACTCGTATGTAGACAGTGCTGCTGGTAATATTTGGAGAGGAATTGACTTCCCCGCTGGACCAGTCGATGCTGGGGTTATGGGCCTGCAACCATGGCATCCCCAGTATGATGGGAAAGAGAGGAGAAGAGATGGCATTCAAGCGCAGGAGTTCTTGGTGGTTGGAGCCCATGGTGGCCAACAAGGGGATGGTTTCCTGCGTGACGGGACCGGAACGAAGAGAGGAGCCATCAGCGAGATGTACAGCAAGTCCCCGATTTTTAGACTGGAGAGGGATGTGATGGTTTGCAGCAAAGGCTAGGTCAATGAAACAGCTGCAGGCTCCTGAGTCAATTATGACCGTAACTGGAATATTCCTTCCTGGAAGCTGTAAGATGATAGAGAGAGCAAGGTGATTAGCAGGGTTAGGAAAAGCAGATGCACATATTGAAGAGATTAGCAGAGACTTACGTGTCTTGTTAGGGCAAGACCTCACGTAGTGTCTAGACTCCCCGCAGTACATGCAGAGGTTGTTGACTCTTCGGCGCTGGCGTTCTTCTGGATTGAGAGAGGGACAGAGCAGACCGAGCTGCATTGGTTCGGAGGTATCAAGAACCGGTGTGGCTGGTGCAGGAAAAGACTGTCCGAGAGAGCTGGGAGAACTCGGAACCTTGGGGAGCATCCAGGTAGGGCGAAATTGACTGGTGGATCTCTCGGAGCGACGCTCTCTGAGGCGTCAGTCGATCTGAACAGACAGATTGATGAGCTCATCCAGGGTTTGGGGTACTCCGACCCGTGCCAACTCATCCTTCAAAGGATCAGACAATCCCATGCGGAATTGATAACGCAAAGCCGCGTCATTCCAACCAGTGTCGGAGCTCCACCGCCTAAATTCCACCACATAGTCCTCTGTGGCTCTACGCCCCTGTTGAAGAGCGTGCAAAGCGGCTTCAGCAGTCGCTGTCACTTGGGGGTCCTCATACAACTGTGACATGGTGATAAAAAAAGCATCAAGGTTATCCAGGGCTCCAGATTTTTGCTCCAGGAGGAGGTGAGCCCAGGTCTGTGGTTCACCGGATAAGAGGGAAATTACGAAGCCCACCTTGGTTGCCTCCAAAGAAAAGGTGCAGGGCTGCAGAGCGAAGTATAGTTCGCAGGCATTGCGAAAAGCCCGGTATTTACTACAGTCCCCAGAAAATCTTTCGGGTGTAGGTACCCTAGGCTCAGGAGGTAGCATTACTACTGAGGGTGCAGATGACACTCCGGCAGATGAAGCGGCTTGAGGATGGGTTGGAGCAGACAGGACTTGCACTCATTCTTCCAAACTTGTATAGCCTTCCTGGAGGCTCTTCACGGCTTGTGTGAGACCCGCCAGGTGTCTACACAGTTCCTCCATGGGGGAGGTTCCCTCCTCGGGCTCGGACATGGCTGTCCGATACTGTCAGACTTCCACGTACCAGACCGATGAGCCCGATGTAGCAGGGGGAGTCCTCCCTTACGTATCTGGTTCCCGGCCCCTGGTAGTATGGACAGGAGGCACGGGAGCACAGAATGGTATGAGAGGCTGGCGGGTTAGCCGCAGGAGCATCCCGGTAAAGGTGGTTCTGGAGACTACCAGACAACTGAAGCACAGGCAGCAGTTGCAGAGCAGGAGTGGAACAGGTAGGTCGGGTCACAAGCAGGGTTGGCAACACGCAGGCAACGCGGTACAGAGGAGCAGGCAGATTCGTAGTCAGGACAGTCCGGGATCAGTGGCAGGCAGAAGGCAAGGATAATCAAAGGCAAGCCGGTGGTCAGGAGATCAGGTTCAAACAGGAAACAGGAAGCAGGTGCAGGGATACAAGGAACTGAAGATCGGACAGCACCGAGCCCTCTGTGCAGACAACCTAAATAGGCTGATTGGCGCCAAACGCCCGGCGTGCGCCCCCGCACACACGCACGTGCCCGCACGCCAGCACCCGCGGAGGTGCGCACGGGAACGCACACGGGAACGCGCACGCCGATGCGCCCCAATGCACCCCGACGCACACCAGCAGCGCGTCTGCCCAGGGGAACTCTCTGACAGTTGTTGATCATTTATCGAAGATGGCCCACTTTATACCATTGAAAAACACACCCTCCGCCATGGAAACTGCCTGGGTTTTCATCAGAGAAATTGTCCGGTTACACGGAATGCCAACGAACATAGTATCGGACAGGGGAGTCCAGTTAATTTCTCGTTTCTGGAGAGCATTATGTAAAATCTTGAAGATTGATCTATCTATTCTGCTTACCACCCGCAGACTAACGGCCAGACTGAGAGGACAAATCAGACCCTCAAACAATATATCCGGTGCTTCACTACATTCGTTCAAGACGATTACCCCTAGCGGAGTTCGCTTTTAACAACGCCAGCCATTCTGTTACAGGCCAGTCCCCATTTTTTGCTAATTATGGGTTTCACCCAGTCTTCTTACCTGACATTGTTCCAGAGTCTCCGGTCCCAGCGGTACAGACTACTGTTGACTTCTTGAAACAAAACAACAAACTTCTGCAAGAAACTATAGTCGAGGCACAAGCAACCAACAGGAAAACTTACGACCGGAAAAGAAGAGGTGAATTATCTCTTCAGCCAGGTGACCAAGTATGGTTGTCAATTACCAACCTCAGAATGGCCTGCCCCTCAAAGAAACTGGCACCTAAATTTATTGGGCCTTTTCCGATTAAGAGAAAACTAAACAAAGTTTCCTATGAACTTACCTTAACAGACTCACTTAAGGTCCACCCAGTTTTCCATGTGTCCTTACTTAAGCCCACGATACCAGATCCCTTCCCGGACAGGGGTTGCGGCCCTCCAGAACCCATAATAATCTATGGGGACCAGGAATTTGAGGTGGAGGCTATCCTTGATTGCAGAAGAAGGGGTAATCAACTACAGTACCTTATCAAGTAGAAGGGGTATCGTCTGGAAGAGAACTCGTGGTAACCTCAGCAGGATGTTTACGCTCCAAGATTGATCCGGGCGTTTTTTCACAGTCACCCCAGAAAAGAGTTCTGTTAGGCACCCGGAGGTTGCCTTTAAGGGGGGGACAATGTCATGGACGTATTGCGCATGGCTCTGCAACTGGCTGTGGGCACACGGGTCCATTGGGATGTGTTCCAGTCCATAGGCATTCAGCAGTGAATAGACATGCGCCAATGCGCATGCGTGTGTGCAGACCGCGGACGCGCGCACAGTAACGCAGCTTTGCCGCCCAGTGATCCTTAAAAGGGGCCTCTTCAGAATGCATCCTTGCTGTCTGATCTGCAGCTCATCCTGTACCTGCATCTGCTCCACTGTTACCCGACTTCTCCTGACCTTCTTGCTGTCTCCAGTCCTGACCCCTTGGCTTGTCTTTGACCTGCTCCGTGTTCCTGTTTGTTTGATCTCCTGTTGCCGATTCTGCCTGGACTTTGACCATTCTCTGCCTGCTGCTTCTGTCTGATTGATCCGCTGCTGTGACCTGGCTTGTCTGACCCTGCATCTGCCTACCAGTCCTGCATCCGTGTGCATCTGCCTACCAGTCCTACATCCGTGTGCATCTGTCTACCAGTCCTGCATCCGTGTGCATCTGCCTACCAGTCCTGCATCTGTGTGCAGCTGCCTACAAGTCCTGCATCTGTGTGCACCTGCTTACAGTCCTGTATCTGTGCGCACCTGCCTGCTACTTCTCAGTGTTCCTGGATCTGCAGCAATCAAGCCTATTCCTGTCTCTGCCAAGCGGACATCATCTCCAGTTAAGTGGATACTGCAGGCTCTCCTACCCCGCTGTGCCCACTCCTGTGACTGTTCCCACTCCAGTGATCCTGGAACCAGAGCCATTCGAGAGATCTCCCTCTGCACGTCAGGCTCACCTCCAAGGTACGTGTCAGGCTGCAAGTGCTGAAACGCATTAGTTTGATCCTGTTTAACATGATGTAGGCAACAAAAAAGATAATGGCAAGTCATGGAGTTGCAGGTTCATACTGTATGTCAATCTTTTGCTAAAGTGAAATCGTACATTCAAATATAAGAGTTGCAACTATTACAAAAATGTGCAAAGGTTAGTCAATTTCAAACTGTACAAACACATGTACAACAGAACGAAAAAAATAAAATATGTTTGCTTTTTAAACTTTAGCTAAAATATTGATAATGTTGATAACTCTGTTTTGGAGATTGTGCATGTTTTCTTTAATTTTCTCCAGTTCCCTATTGCAAACCAAAAGCTCACAGATAAGTATTTGTGCACTTGCACTGCTGAAGTGAGTTTTGTCTTCCACAACATCCACATCACCTAAAAAATATAAAACACACCATGTATTAGAAATATGCAGGCATCCATTTATTACTTGAAGCTGTGGTCTCAGACACCGACCTGTGGTCGACACAGTTTCAAGAACTTCACACAGTACTTCCTGCACATGACTTTCTGGATCTTCAGGAGGTTACTGGTGTCCACACAGCTTAGATGTTGCTCTTCTTCTTTTCTCCCCTATGTGAATCCAAAAAAGGTATACTTAGCAGACAGATATGTTAGGCTAGAAATAATAATACGAAACATTGTTTTGAAGTGTCTTTCAATTGTCTGTTTTGGCAGAGATCCAAGCTGAATACATGTTTTTTTCCCTTTCCAAAGCAGGAATACTTATCTGTTTTGTGCAAGTTTCACACATGGAGATACCCCTAGCATCCACTGGAGCACCTGCGTGGGACACCATAACAAGGTGTTATGGTGTCCCACACTCGTGCTCTTGCGCCCAGCTGCGTAACAGCTGCTGAGTGTCCTCTACTGAAACTGAATAAAGTTGACATTTCAGTAGTTGCAAACACATCTAGACAACAATCTAAAGAAATTATGTTACATCAAAATAGGCCATAACAAATGAATTTAACGTGCATCTCCCAATAACGAAGTATTAGTGGTCAATCAAAACGATGTTTCATGTCCCGTGAAAGATTCCCGTGTCCACGAAAATAAAACTTGGCATTTTAAACTGTATAACAGTAAAAAAAGAACATGTACCAGCACAAAAGTAATAACAGGAACACAGGAAAAATACTTACTTTTTCGCAGCACTTTCTGGATCTTTCTATACTGACCTTCCTCTATCAATTTAAGGTCTGACCAGCTGTTTCTCAACTGATCCTTGTTTCGTCATACCCCAAAATTCCTGTGCAGATTTCTCACAACTTTATCCATGATCTTGGCCTTTCTGTCATTTGGGTTTCTGTAAGGTCCCTGCTTCCCATCATAGTCTGTCCTCACTAAGATGTCCACCATCTTCATCATCTCTTCAAAGGACATATTTGTGGCCTTATAGCTCCTCCTGGATCTGGAGGTCGCTTTGTCCGGGTTTTCATCATTGCTGCTCTCACCACACACCTGCTGTCTCGCCGCCATTCACTCTCCCACTGCCCCAAAAGAGAAGAGGTGGGGAATACACTAGAAAGAAGGACAGGGACGGAGTTTCACGCATGTGTAGTGTATATAAAGCCATAATGTGCGATCGATGGAACGGCTGTAGGAGCGATCTGGGAGTGGAGGACAAACGATTGCCATCGCCAACACGCAAAAGGAGCCATAAAACGAAGGTACAATTGTAATTTGGGGCATCAGTGGTTAGTGGCCTATACTGCTTAGATTGAGGCCTATATTGGGACCAGATTATGAGTTAAGCCTGACATTATGGTTTGTCTTGTGTTCTGTCTTGCAGGCATCTGATAATTTATCATGGTGGATAAATTCACTGCGCCCGACTTTTTGCCTCACTTTATAGACCAGTACCAGGAGCTGCCCTGTCTCTGAAAGGTGAAGAGTAGGGATTACTCTAATAAAATCAAGAGGATGGCAGCGATGGAGAAACTTCTGGACTTGGTGAAGTCTCTGTACCTCAGGGCAGACATCAATTTTGTGAAGAGCAAAATTGGGAACCCGAAGAGTACATTTAATAGGGAGCAGAAGAAGGTCCAGGAATCACAGAGATCAGGAGCATCAGACCACAGGACATGGTTCCAGTAATCCAGGTCCTTAGTCTGCTTGTCTTCAGCAAACTGTTTGCTGGCTTTCTTGTGCATCATCTTTAGAAGAGGCTTCCTTCTGGGACGACAGCCATGCAGACCAATTTGATGCAATGTGCGGCATATGGTCTGAGCACTGACAGGCTGACCCCCCACCCCTTCAACATCTGCAGCAATGTTGGCAACACTCATAAGTCTATTTCCCAAAGACAACTTCTGGATATGACGCTGAGCACGTGCACTCAACTCCTTCGGTCAACCACGGCGAGGCCTGTTCTGAGTGGAACCTGTCCTGTTAAACCGCTGTATGGTCTTGGCCACCATGCTGAAGCTCAGTTTCAGGGTCTTGGCAATCTTCTTATAGCCTAGGCCATCTTTATGGGAGCAAGAATTCTTTTATTCAGATCCTCAGGGAATTCTTTGCCATGAGGTGCCATGTTGAACTTCCAGTGACCAGTATGAGAGAGTGAGAGCGATAACACCAAATTTAACACACCTGCTCCCCATTCACACCTGAGACCTTGTAACACTAAAGAGTCACATGACACGGGGGAAGGGAAAATGGATAGTTGGGCCCAATTTGGACATTTTCAACAAAAGTGTACTCACTTTTGTTGCCATGGGTTTAGACATTAATGGCTGTGTGTTGAGTTATGTTGAGGGGACAGCAAATTCACACTGTTATACAAGCTGTACACTCACTCCTTATCATTGTAGCAAAGTGTCTTTTCTTCAGTGTTATCACATGAAAAGATAGAATAAAATATTTACAAAAATGTGAGAGGTGTACTCACTTTTGTGAGATACTAAAACAATTGGTTAAAAATAAGTGTTTTTTTTGCCTTGACATTATTGACTGTCTGTGAATATAGCTTAAAATGTTACTAAACCCAATAATATGAAAATAGTTAATCTGCCCCCCGCAGTGCCATAGCTTATAAATCTTCTTTTTACATTCAAATACTGCCATATATATACCATATACATAGGATGCATTAAGATAAAAAAAAACCTTCTGCCTTTAGAACCACTTTAAATTGATTGCTTATACAAAAAAAAAGTAAATAAGTAAAAAATAAATCCTGCTCAGAGTAGTACAGTGTTACTATTGTCACAGTGTGGCAAAATTTTATAAAATGTTTTAGATTATTTAGCAAAAAATACAAACTCAGTGGCGATTAAATACTATCAAAAGAAAGCTCTGTTTGTGTGGAAAAAATGATAAAAATTTCTTATGCGTACAGTGTTGCATAACCACGCAATTATCGTTCAAAGTGTGACAGCAGTGAAAACCGAAAATTGGCCTGGGCAGGAAGGGGGTAAAAGTGCCTGGTATTGAAGCCGTTAAACATTCTGTTCAGAAGTTCCCCTTTTTTTTTTTTTTGCAGCAGAGGCTGCAGCTATATATACTGCACTTGGCACATCCTAAACCTGCATTCGCGTTGTCAAATATTCTGCATTCTTTTATTTACAATGACAACTTACTGTCACTTTAATAAATTGTAAACTATATAGATACAGATATAATGACCAGAAAAATATTTCAAGGATTTGTCCATGGTTTGCTATTTAGAACAAAGTCCCTACACTCAAACTCGCTTCTTCCATGGATAGCATTAAAGTAATCACTGGTCCTTGTGAATAACCCAAAACTCTGTGTTTCTAAATAAGGGATTACAACAAAGTATTTAGAGGGAATCTCCAGGGTGGAGTGCAATTAATTTATATTAAAATGTGTTTCTTGTTACATTCTTTCCTTGAATCAGTGAAAAAGGGTAATAATAACATTGATATAACTTGTGTACTTATGTCTGCTAAAGAAGATGCTAACATTCTAAAGAATCTGACAAAGGTATAGGCTTACAGGCACAGTATAAACAGATTAGATGAAATAGAAGATTGTGTATTCATTCAATTTAATGTAATCCTCAGGGGATGTCTTTTATTACCGTACTTTTTATTTTTTGTGCTTCTAATTTTTCTAGCAGAAGATAGGTTAAGTCTATTGTAAAAATATAAAGACAATACCATTAGTATTTTTGTATTAGAGCATATGTTTCTGACTGGTGAGCACATTGGTGAAAAAGACATAACTATAACCAGTTGAAGACCAGGCCTATTCTGACACTTTTTGCTTACATGTAAAAATCTGTGTATTTTTTCTAGAGAGTTACTTAGAAACCCCCAAACATTTATATATATATATATATATATATATATATATATATATATATATATATATATATATATATATATATATATATATATATATATACACACACACACACAGTTTAATGAATTTTAATGCAAAAAAACATAATATATAACCCAATGTTTTGGTAAAATATAAAAGTTCATGTTACAATATTTAAAAATCTCCATAGGCAACATTTTAAAAATGTTTACAGATTACCAGCCTAGAGTTACAGAAGAGGTCTACTGCTAGAATTATTGCTCTTGCTATAATGTTTGCGGGGATACCTCACATGTGTGGTGCGAACACTTTTTACGTATGCGTGCACAACTTACGTATGCATTTGCCTCTGCGTGTGAGCATGGGGGGATGGGGGTGCTTTAAGTTTTTAACATTTTATTATTTCTTTTCTTTTCTTTTTACTCTGTTTCTTTCATTTTTTTGACCACTTTTTTTGCTGTCACTAGGAATGTAAACATCTCTTGTGACAGCAATAGGCAGTGACAGGTACTCTTTATGGATAGATCTGTTAGACCCAAGATGTCTCTTCTGCCCTTTAAAGCATCTGATCACACCAAGCTCTGTGTAATCAGATGCTTTCATTATTTAAAAATTGTGCTATTTACATCCGGGAAACTGGAAGAGTCGAAAATGCTAGTCGCTTCCAATCTCCTAGACTAGTGATTGCAGATGATCCGGTCTCCGATCACCTCTATCGTAAGCCAGCGCAACTGTTGGCTCGGATGCCAGGCTCCCTGCCAGGACTGGAGAGCCCAGAGAGGAATTGAGGGGCAGTGGGAGGGGGAACCCCATTCCGCTGTCTGTAAAACTGTAAAAGAAATCCAGTGGCTAATTAGCCATTAGGATTGCTTTTGTTTTGTAGAGCTTTGCCTGCTCTAAAAAAAAATAACAGAGTTATGGTTGACAGCTGCAGCCATAACCCTGGTATAACCACTTGCAGTCAATCACGTACAGAATCTGGTGCAGCTGTGTATATTAACTTCTAATATGAATTCTTATAACATTTAAATGATGAAGGGGGTCTACTGGGTATACTTTTTGGTGGCCCATCTTCAACATCTTACAGGTTGGGAAAATAGGGGCTTTCAGACATCCTCTTATAACATACTTACTTTCTACTTCATAATAGTAATCCCCTGTTGGCTCTGGATTCCACTATCCCACCTTTCAATCAATTTATTCATCCTACCTTGTATCTGATACTGTATATGAGTAGGGATGGGTTGAACGGACTCCTGTTCAGTTAGCACTAGAACTTTCAAACACCGCAAAAGTTTGGACCCAAATAACGAACCCCATTAAAGTCAATGGGACCCGAACCTCAAAAGTGCCCATTTTGAAGGCTTAAATTCAAGTAATTGGGCATACAATGGTTATAGGGGTCCGGGTCATGCCCTGGGGGACATGTATCAATAAAAAAAAAGTTTGTGAAAAACGTCATTTTTAAAGGAGCAGTGATTTTTTGATTTTTAAAGTGAAGGCATAAAAATGAAAAATTCCTTCCAATATAGTGCTTGAGGGTCCCCTTAGTTTACCTGTAAAGTGGAAGATCTGTACCATGTCTAGAATCTGCTGCAGGAATAATTGCATTTATAAAGCCAAAAAAAAAAGACATTTTCCCTGCAAGCTGCATTTATTTTGCTCAGCAACAGCTGGGGAGCCAGTGTGTATGATGAGGCCACAATGTAGTGCACTGGGAACAAGATTAGAGATTTTTTTGGATACATTCTGGTGGCACTTCGAATTTGGATAGAAGTAACGGGTGCGTAAAAATTGGTCTTTGGGTATCGGTGGCGCCTTCCCACCGCAACCCTATAGAGGCAATCTTGATGAAAGCAAGAATTGGCCTTGCTGTAAAAAATTGCGATATTATGCCCCTGTCAAACAGGTGCTGAAAAATTGGTCTTTGGGTGTTAATTGTGCCCATGAAACCTATATCAAAAACATTCTTCCAGATGAAATGATTGAACATCCTCAAAGCTAGGCAGCCTCGAAGTCCTGCAGAGATTCCACATCCGAAAAAGACTTAATCAGTGACATCGGCATCAGGGGTTCATAGCTGGTAATCCAGGACTGATTCATTTTTATAAAAGTCAAACGGTTCACGGAGTCTGTGGACAGACGCATTCTATGATCAGTAACGAAACCTCCTGCAGCACTGAATGCCCGTTCTGAAAGCACCCTGGATGCAGGGCAGCCCAACAACTCAATAGCATACTGGGCAAGTTCTGGCTAGTGGTCTATTCTCATGTCCCAATAAGTCAGTGGATTGTCAGCTGGAAAGATCTCCATCTCTGTTTTGGCCCTGAGGTAATCGTCCACCATGTGATGCAGATGGAATGTGGAAGTTGACAGCCCTGGGCAGCGAGGACTAAAAAAAATCTCAAATGCCTCACTTAGGCAGGTGCCTTTTCCAACGCTCCTCTCTTGACCAAGAGAAGACTCGAAATTACATTTTCCACAACACTGTAACCTACTGGAGTCAGAAAAAACGTTCAATAAAATCCTCTTTAACGTGTCCTCAAGAAATTTTATCTTCTGCCCTTTTTGTGGGGACGGGAAGAGTTCTGAGACCTTCTACTTATAACGGTGGACAAGGAGGGTTGGCAACATGTAATCATCCTTCTCCTTTAAGCCATGTATTTTTGCAGGCTTTGAAGCATGAGATTGTCCATGGGCCTCAAATTTGCTGAGGCTTGAGAAGCAGATTCCTCGGGGTCACTCAGGATGACGGTATCTGGAACTGCCTCCTCCCAGCCATGTACTATTCCCAAGGGTCCTGGGGTTGGAAAGCCATCGCTTACAGATTGACGCATGTCTTCTTCTTCTTCGAAGCCTATGAAAGTGCCAGAAACCTCCTCCTCATCCTCCTCCCCTCTCTCCTCCTGTGTGTTCTGTGACACAGGAATGATGGTGTCTGGATTAAGTGGGCCTTGAGAGGAAAGGAAGTCCTCCTCTTCCTCCGCTGCTCTGCCTCAAGTGTCCTGTTCATAATGCCACGCAGAGTCTGCTCCAACAGGAACACAAAAGGGATTGTGTCACTGATGCATGCACTGCCACGGCTCACTGTCCTTGTGGCCTCCTCAAATGGTGACAATACGGTGCATGCATCCTTAATAGTCAACCATTGGTGTGGGGAAAAAAAGCTGAGGTGGCCTGAGCCTGTTGCCTTGCCGTACTGGCACAGGTACTCATTGAGGGCCCTCTCTTACATGTATAGCCGCTGCAGCATTCCCACATTTGAGTTCCACCTGGTGGGCATCTCACAAAGCAAGCAGTTTACGGGCAGGTGGAATTCCTACTGAATTTCAGACAACCGAGCAATGGCTGTGTATGACCGCCTGAAATGGCTACAGTAATGCCGCGTACACACGATTACATTTTCCGAAAACAAATGTTTGATGGAAGCTTGTTGTTGGAAATTCAGACCATGTGTAGGCTCCATCGGACATTTTCCGTCGGAATTTCTGACAAACAAAATTTTAGATCTTGATCTAAAATTTTCCAACAACAAAATCCGTTCTCGTAAATTCCGTTCGTGTGTACACAATTCCGCCGCACAAAGTTCCACGCATGCTCTGAATCAATTATGAGAGGGAAGCGCTCGGTCTGGTAAAACTAGCGTTCGTAATGGAGATAGCACATTCGACACGCTGCAAATTTTAAAATCTTTTAATGCAGCGTATTCTCTTCTTCTTTATAATGCTAGAATAATGAAGTTGTTTTGCTGCTGATATATACACAGAGTTCTGACAACCTGATTTCTTTATTATTTCTCGTGATCTCATGAATATTTTTTTTTTTCGTTAGATCTCCATATGTTTAGAATTTTTTGTTATAGTTTTTTTTTTTATCCAGATCTCCTATTTTTTTTATAGTGATCTCCATAATTTTTTCTTTCGTTTTGTATCAAGTTACCACAACACCATTATTATTTTGTATTTTTTAACCATAAGGAGGTTGGTGTTGGTGTCCCTTGTTAATTTGACATTGTATTTAGGAAATGTACCTGCCTACTCACAAACAAACTGTCCTTTTTGAAGTTAAACACATAGGCAAGTATTTGTGAAAACTAAATAGCCATTTATAATGGGTCATAACAAAATAAAGAGGAAGGCAACGCTGAAGAAACTGGTGAAATTTGCGAAGCCTTTGTACCCCAGGGCACACATAAATTATTTTACAGTCAAAATTGTTGGCCTGAAGAGTCCTTATAATAGTGAGCACAATCCGGTCCAGGACTACAAGAGATCAAGAACAGCAGCAGATGACATATCTGTCCCCAGGCTGTGGTCTTAAAACAGCCTGCATCTTTTGTCAGACCAGACTGAACCCAGGCCATCACTCTCTTGTCTTCCTTACACGCTTGCTTCCAGGCTGTGGCTCTGGTGTTGTAGTTGTGGCAGGGGGTAGAGGAGGAGGACCATGGTTGAACTCACAAACGTGGCTTTGGCTTGTGAGTTCGCCCCTCAAGGTCATGACTAAAGTTGTGAAAAGTCTGCCAAAGAATTCTGGGGTATGGCGATCCAAGGATCAACTGAGGAAACGATGGTCAGACCTCAAATTGAGGGAGCAGGATCAGTACAGAAGAAACAAGAGGGTGCTGCAAAAAAGTAAGTATTTTGTCATGTGTTCCTATTCTTCTTATTACGTTTGTGCTGCTCCATGTGCTTTTCTTTACTGTTGTACAGTTTAAAATGGCAAGTTTCAGGTTCGTGGGCACAGTAATCATTCATAGTAAACATTGTTCATTCGCCCACTAATACGATATTTTTTGCAGATGCAGGTTAACTACATTTGGTCATGCCTATTTGTCTTAAAAGAAGTTTATTACATTGTTGTCTAGATGGGTTTGTAACTATAATGAAATGCAAACTTGATTCAGAGTAAGGAGAGGACATTCAGCAGCTGTTTACACATCTGGACGCAGGAGCACTAGTGTGGGACACCAGAACAAACTTTTAAGGGTGTCCCACACGGGTGCTCCAGTGGATACTAGGGGTCTCTACATGTGGGGAAAAAAGGTAAGTATTTCAGCTTTGTAAAGGGAAAAAAAATCATGTCTTCAGCTTTGAACTCTGCCAAAACAGACAATTGTACGATACTTCCAAACAATGTTTCATATTCCTATTTCTTGCCTCAAATATCTGTGTGCTTAGTATACCTTTATTTTATTCACATAGGGGAGAAAAGACTTGGGACGTCTGAGGTCACCAGGGACCCCCAACCTCCTAAAGAAGGGGAAATCCAAAAACAACAACCAGAGGATGTAGAGGAAGGAGATGTTTATGAAGTGGGCGAAATAATGACCACAACAGGTGAATGATGGATGCCTGCATATTTATAATAGATGGTGTTTTTTTTTTAGGTGATGTGGATATTGTTGAAGAAGAAACACATTTCACAAGTCCTCATTGGGGAGATCATGGTGTGCAATCTGGATTTACAGAAGATCAAGGAAGACATCAATGATATTAAAAAAAGACTCAAAAATCCAAATTTTGAAGATGCACACAGTGTGTCAACATGTGCTATCTGCCATCACGGGATATCAAGGTATGCGTTTTGGGGGTGCAACCCCTTCCTAAAGAAGATGAGAGGAAGGGGTTGCACCCCCCCAAAACACGTCCATTGATCCCCCATGATGGGAGCTAGCACATGTTGACATTAGGCATGAGATCAGGAGGGAAATCCCCATTTTGACTCTCAATTTGTGTGCATCTTCACAATTTGGCTTTCACAGGGGTGAGATCACCCCATCTAATGAAGGCAATATCAACACAGTTTGGACATACTAATGTTTGATATTGCCTTCACTTTGTCAAAGTTGAACTTTGTAAATTCCTGAGTTGTGTATTGTTTTATGGTTTTAAACATGCCTGTTTTAACACAAAAAAGGCTATTTGGACTGTCCAAAAAAAATGTTATTACTAAAAGATTTTGGTTTGTTCAGAAATCCTTTTCTAACACACATGTGAATGTGCACAGAGTAAAAAGTTTTCTACTCAACAATGTGTGGCTTCTTCTTTCAAGGCTCAATATCATTTTTTGGACTAAGTTGGTGTTTTCACTGAAATGGGGGTTATTTACTAAAGGCAATTCCACTTTGCACTACAAGTGCACTTTCAGTGCAGTTTCAAGTGCAGTTTCATGTGCACTTTTGCAGTGCACTTGGAGTGCAAAGTAGATTTTCCTTTAGTAAATAACTCCCACAGTGCTTTATAATTTGGCACAATCATGCCATTTTCGTGACTCACCAAAATTCATTCATGGTGCTGAAAATGATGTATATTTTTATCAGTAATGCATTACATACATTAACCACTTAAAGACTGAGCCTCTTTTTCAGACTCAGTGTTTACAAGTTAAAAACAAGTTTTTTTGCTAGAAAATTACTTAGAACCCTCAAACATTATACATTTCTTTTTCTAACACCCTAGAGAATAAAATGGCGGTCATTACAATACTTTTTGTCACACCGTATTTGCACAGCGGTCTTACAAGCACACTCTTTTTGGAAAAAAAATCACTTTTTTGAATAAAAAAATAAGACAACAGTAAAGTTAGCCCAATTTTTTATTTTTTCAAATATAATTTTTATTGAATTTTTCAAAGAGAAAAAACAAAACAAGGGAAGTACAGGGAAAGTACAAGACATCAGTGGCCATAATAGGCAATCAAACATACATATTGGTCTGCAAGAGAAGGCTCATATTCTATTTACAATATGGAGATAAGATACGATAGAGAAAACATGTTAAAACATCTTATATTTCACCCAATTCGATTATAGCCATTCCTTATCTCATATACATGTTTTTATGATATTGCCCCAGTCAACGGGCTGCGCACATGATTGCATTATCTATGTCCTGACCACACTAGTAAGACCGGAGAGAAAGGCAGGAAGTAAATCAACTGGAAATAGAACCTTCGGTTGAGAGAGTAAAAGATAGAGAAAGCAAGAAAGGAAGAGGGGAAAGAGGAGAAGGGAGAGAAGGTGTGTGTGGGGGGGGGTGTTATTCGACACGAGCGTGATGGATGAAGCAATGTTGTCACCTTCCAGTCCATCAGTTTCGGTGTGACCTTTAAGAGTTTAGAAGAGCTTGCCCTTCATCAGATAATATGAACATATTCCATTGCATCCAGGTTTTAGAGTGCTTTTCTTGTTTGTGTTTTGCTGTGAGCACCAGATCCTCTAGTTTTTTAATGTCCACTACTTTACGCAGCCACAATCCGATAGATGGGGGTAAATTTTGTTTCCATGTAGCTGGAATACAGGATTTTACGGCATTGAGTAAGTGTCGTATTATGGATTTCTTATACGACTGTGCCGGGATTGTGGTGGCATGCAGCAGGAAGAACGCTGGGTCTTTCTGAATTGCGTGGTCTGTAAATTTTTGTGTGACTGTCTCTATTGTTGTCCAAAAGTGTTGCAGTAGCGGACAAGACCATAGGATGTGGAGGAGTGTTCCTTTGTCTGTTTGGCATCTCCAACATCTGTCTGTTGTTGTAGGAAAGAATCTGTGTAATAACTGAGGCGTATAATACCACCGTGTTAGGATCTTATAGTTCGTTTCTTGTATCCTTGTGCAGATGGATGATTTTAGAGAGAATCTGATTATGTTTTGTTTTTGTATAGTAGTAAAGGTGCATTGTAGGTCACGTCCCCATTGTTGTATGAACATCAGGTCTGGTTGTTCTGTTGGTGTGTTAAGCAAAGCATATGTTTTTGAGAGTACTTGGGTCAATATCCCTTCGTCTCTACAATATTCTTCAAATGATGTCAGGTCTCGCTGGAATTGCACCGGTTCTGGTATTGAATGTATGAAGTGATGTAATCGGATCGCCTTCCAAAACGGAAGCTGGAAGCCCCCAGTATCACTCATCAGTAATTGGATCGAAGACCATTTATCCCCATCTACGTAGTGTAAAGCATGGTCTTTACCCGCCGTCCAAAGTGTTTCATATTTTGATCGATCTAATCCGGGTCGAAACGCCGGAATGCCTAGGATCGGGGATATCGGGGACTGTCATGATGTCAGGGAGGATTTATTGATCATTATGGAGCCCACATGTAACGTGGCGCCTATGGTAGGATGGGTTGTCATGTCTGGAGGCAAACGGTCATAGCACCAAATTGCTCCCTTTAGCGGGACCCCTACCTGGGTGCGTTCTACTTGAATCCACAATTTGGATTGTTCATGTCTGTTCCAATCTATGACTCTCCCTAGGTGTACTGCTTGGTAATAGTGTTTTATGTCAGGGAGGGCTAGTCCTCCGTATTGTTTTGGTAGTGTCAGGTATTGTTTGCGTAGTCGTGGTTTTGTATGTGACCATATAAAT
The DNA here is from genome assembly GCF_042186555.1 of Aquarana catesbeiana. Lineage (NCBI taxonomy): Eukaryota > Metazoa > Chordata > Amphibia > Anura > Ranidae > Aquarana > Aquarana catesbeiana. Next base: position 425,384,916 of record NC_133328.1, read on the forward strand.
TTTGTGAATATTGCGTGTACTCATTTAAAATACAGATGTGGGATCTTAATCGGCAACGCTTGAAATAGGTAAAGGAATTTTGGTAATATGCACATTTTAATAAGATTGCATCTACCGAACCAGGAGTGGAGTCACTTGCTCCATTCCTCGAGCAGCCCTCTTGCTTTAGATAACATTGGGGGGAAATTTAGATCAAATGAGTGCGTCAAGTCACTGCGGATGTTGGTTCCTAGATAACTAAGATGGCTCTCTGACAATTTGAAATTGAATTTGGTTTTCAGAGTGGTCAGGTTGTCAGAAGTCATATTAATGCCCATAGATGTGGATTTGTCGAAGTTGATCTTCAGATTAGATATATTCCCATAGCTTTTGAATTCTTTAATTAAGTTTGGGAGAGGTATAATTGGATTAGTGAGGGAAAATAGAAGGTCATCTGCATATGCAGAAATCTTATATTGAGCCTGACCTATGGTGATTCCGGATATATCTGGGTTTCAGCGTATCGTACATAGGAAGGGTTCTAGTGCTAGGGCGAAGAGAAGGGGTGACAGGGGATAGCCCTGCCTGGTCCCATTGGAGATGGTGAAAGGATCAGAGAGGGCCGTCGAGATAGAATATATATTAGAGATCCAATGTAGCATGTTCTCACTGAGTCCAGTGTGTTTGAGAATAGAAAACATAAATTCCTAACTCACCCGGTCAAAGGCCTTCTCAGCGTCTGTGCTGAGAAAGACACGCTGGGTTTTGGATACTGAAGCTCTATGTATTAAATTAAGTACTTTGGTGGTGTTGTCCCTAGCTTCTCTTGAGGGAATGAAACTCGCTTGGTCTAAATGTATCAAGTCTGTCATATGCTGTGATAACCTGTTGGCCAATATTTTAGTAAAGAGTTTGAGATCTATATTTAGGAGAGATATAGGCCTATAGCTGCCCCAGGCGGTTGGATCCTTTCCCTTTTTAAGTATGAGAGCGATATGGGTTCTTAAGATATCTCTTTGTAGGTGGCCTCCCTCTGTAAGATTGTTGAATAATTTGATCATGTAGGGTCCTATTACTGGTAGGAAGGTTTGGTAGTATTGTAGGGTAAACCCGTCTGGGCCTGGCGCTTTACCCGGTTTCATGCTTTTGATCGCACATTGTAGTTCCATCAATGTGATGGGTTCCTCCAGTGCCCCTCTAGTTTCTTCCGAAAGTTTGGGAATGTTTGACCAGTTGAGATAATCCCTTATTGCTGTGTCCCTAGTTCGCTGCTTTGGGAGGTTATACAGGGAAGAATAGTAGGCCTGGAATTCACTGGCTATTTGAGTAGGCATAACCCTCCTACAACCCGAGGATGAGATAACTTGGGGAATGTATGTGTGTAGTCGCTGTTGTCTAACTGCTTTTCCAGAAGTTTCCCGCATTTGTTCCCTGACTCGTAGGAAAGTCTCCTACAAGATTGTAATGCTGCCTTAGCCTTATATTGTAAGAGGTCTACTGTTTGTCTGTGAAAACTTTGCAATTCTGCTTCTAATGAGGGTATGGGGTTTTTCTTGTGTTTGGTTTCCAATTCCTGTATCTTATGCAAGAGATGTAAAAGTTGTTTCTCCCGTTCTCGTTTGATATGTGCCCCGTGCTTGATCAGGACTCCCCTGATTACGGATTTGTGAGCTTCCCAGAGTATCCCTGGGTCACAATTGTCGGTGTTGTTGGTTTGAAAATATTGGTTCAGTTCATTTGTAATGTCTGTCAGCACCGTAGGGGTCTGTAATAGGCTTTCATTAAGCCTCCAAAACTTTGCCTTAGCTGTGGAGGTCTGTGAAAGAGTGTAGCGCATTGTAATGGATGCATGGTCTGACCAGGTGATATTTCCTATCACTGGGTCATGTGCCGCCTCAAGTTGACCATGTGGTATCAAGAAATAATCGATAAGGTATATTTTGTGAGGGGACGAGTAGAATGTGTAATCTCTCTCTCCCCTGTGTGGTGAAGTCTTCATATGTCTATTAGTTGGGCTTCATGGAGTTCTTTAGTGATGCGTTTGTGTATACTGTTGCAGAGAGATGAGGTACTAGAGGATGTGTCCACCATGGGGTTCAGGGGTACGTTAAAGTCACCTCCTAGAATCAAATGCCCTTCAGCAAAATCCATCAGGAGGGTCAGTGTATTGTGTAGGAAAGTATCCTGTCTGTCATTTGGTGCGTAAACCATAGCTAGTGTCACCAGCACCTCTCCTATTAGCCCCTTAGTGAACACATACCACCCCTTGGTGTCTATTTTAGTGTCACGGCAGTTCCAAGGTATTTTTCCTGCAAGGAGCACAGATACACCCTTAGCCTTTGCTGTTGGGTTTGTGGCATGGTAAGTGGTCTGCAAGTAACGTTTTTTCAGACAAGGTGGTGTGCCTGTTTTGAAATGTGTTTCCTGAATGAACGCTATATCTGCTCTAGATCTTTTAAGATCATTTAAGAGCCTATGGCTCTTTTCAGGCACATTTAGCCCCTTGGCATTCAGTGAAAAAATATTATCGTGATCCATCACGCCGGGGGGGGGGGGGAGGCTATAGGTAGGGAAAGGTAAGGGTTGGTGTGGGATAGTAAGAAGTGGAGAAAGTAGAGAAGGGGGATAGGGTAGAAAAGGGAGAGCAAGAGAGCTCTAAAAAAGAGTAGAGTGGACAATAAGTGCTATAAATTGTCCTAACTAGTACTAATTGCTTAAGAAACAATTGTACGCAAACTTCTGCAATGAAACACAATCCGGTTATCAACGGGCAGGTGTTTCGGCCTATTGGGGATGAGGTTAGACTACGACCGGGGGAGTCTACCCGGCCCCACCTAGCCCCCCCAGCCCCAAGATACAACTTTGGCATGTATATTGTATGAAAACAGATAAACAACATATAAATAAGCAAGCAAACAGGCGATAACTTAAACATACACACATATGTAGAACACGCATGTCCCCAGTATTAACTTATTGAACAAGTTTATTTATTGTGACCCATCTTCAAACTTCAGGTGAGAAAACTTTGGTTGCAACATGGGCAGACCTGATCTCTTGGAAATAGCCAGTGTGCCCTTATCTCCCCGGAAAGGGGGATTCAGCCCAACTCTGTAGAAACATAACCACATCTCTCTGGGGGTAAACCAGAGGGAGCGTGAGAACTTGCCTTGGTGGCTCATAGAGCCACCCATCCAGCCCCTTCTCCCGTTAAGGGACTTTCTTTCCCTTCTTCACACAACCCAATCCGGGATGGCTTCCCGGGTAACACCTATGACTCCAGAGTTCCCCCAGTATAGCCCAAAGTGCCATTCTCATTACGCATTGTACATTCACCAGTTTATTATCTAAAAAGAGAGATCATATTCCATATACATCGGGCATTCACACCGTGGGGGTAGGTCAGTGGGTTTCTAAAAAGTATGTAGTAATTTAGTATTTTCACCGCAGCCATCCCCTCCCCACACCCCATAGCAGGAATGAGAGGAGGAGGCGGCCAATGGTTCCAGAAAAAATTAAGGCATTAAAACCCTTCCCGTAGGGTATCTGATGGTCCACTTTGTCCCAGTCCCCCACGGTGAACAGACCTCCGCATGGCAGTAAAATAACCTGTTTGGAACAAACAACTGTTATGTGTAAAAATTTCTGCAAACCTGTGCCTGATCATTCGGATCGCAAGTACCAGCACATGGATCATGAGACCAGGTTATCTAGATCATAATATGCAAGTGTCCCCTATCACAAACGTGTCTGTGAGCCCTCCACAGTCCACTGATCGTGCCTCTCCCAACTAGCTTTGTTTTCTGAGTGCCTTTGGTCAATCTGTAGTGTGATACAAAGAGAGTTCCAGTTCAGGAGTGCCCTTATGGGTCTGTGGCGATTAACGTGGGTTGGAGACTGCCTCCACTGTGTGTCTACCCCAGAGGTCGGTTTCAAATGGCCACATCATCAGACAGAGGCTTAAACATGAGGACAGAAATACGTAACCAAAGCATAAACCAATGCTACTTCTGATCCCCAATGTCCACCCACCACTCACAGTCCCACCACCCACCCCAGGTGTCAAATCCTTGGTGTGAGGTTAAACTAATGGAGCAGTGCTTATAGTGATTTTTTTCTGTAAAGAGTTTCCACTATGTTTATGTCTTCAAATTGGGGTGAGGTGTCAGGAGGCTCCAACATGGAGGCATAACAGATGGGTCTAATTAGAAAAGTACTGGGGATGAGGCACTGAAGGCAGTATGTATGTGTGTACAGTCTCACCACTGCAGACACCGCCACTAGGTTTCCCTGATGTCCTCCGGTGATGTGATGCAAGATCTGCGCCGGTTTCTCTGTGGTCTCGGTGAGCGGGTTCTTCTCTGATTTACCCCGCCTGAGCGGGGGCCGAAACGTGGGATCACCTGGAGCCAATCTGAAACTTCTACTGGATCTGCTTCCAGGAAATCAAACAATGCAGGGAGTTCTGATGGTGACCACAAGGTGAAGAACTGTGACTGCTTCTTGAATGTCACCGCTATAGGAAAGCCCCATCTGTATGTAAAACCGCGGTGCTGGGCGATTTCAAGAACCGGCTTAAGCAGTGCTCTCTGTTGCAGGGTGGCCCTTGAGAGATCCGGCAGGACTTGGATGATTGCTCCATCAAATTGCACGTCTCTCACCTCCCATGCTTTTCGTAGGATGATTTCTTTGTGTACATACTGATGGACTCGACAGATCACATCCCGTGGGCGTTTCGGGTCTGCCGATCGTGGCCCCAGCGCTCTGTGTATCCGGTCAAAAGACATGGTAGTCGGGAAAGCATCTCCTGTTATGTTCCGGAATATGGCTAGTGCAGTAGCTGCCAGGTCTTCTGCTCCAGTGGCTTCAGGTAAGCCCTGGAGTCACAGGTTGTTTCTCCTGCTGCGATCCTCAATTTCTTCCAGGTGTAGTTGCTGGGTAAGTACTGACGCTGCTTGTGCGGCTTGCGCTTCTTCCACACGTTTCAGTCTCTTCTCCAGTGCCAACACTGTGGACTCCCCTGCTCCCATCCTCTCTGTCAGCAAGGTAATGTCATTCCTTACCACTGCTATGTCCTGTCTGTGGGATGCTTCTAACCTGTCTGCTAGTGATTAAAAATCAGCTTTCGTAGGCAGAGCCTGTAGCAGCTCCCGCAGCTCTGCATCTGCCCGTAGAGTCAGCGGTATGGGATGTGAGTGCAGTGAGTCCTGTGTGTCGGAACGAAACACCGATGGTGTGCCGAGGTCTCCCTCCATGGAGTGAGAGGCTATGGGAGACATCTGCGAGCTGTGCTGTGTCGTACTCGCATGTCCCTCTGACCTCGTGATGTCCGCCATCTTAGGAGCCAGGGATGTTTCCTGCTGGCCAGGGAAATAACGTTTAATTTCCCCCGTTGGTTGTGTTTTAGGCAGCAGTTTCCTCCTCTGTTTCCCTCTCAGCTTCCCAGCAGAGTACATGCCGTGGATGCTGGCGATTTTAGCTGAAATTAGGGCTGTAGGGGCCAGGACAGACCAGGAGCTCCATAAGAACGTGGCTTTACTCGGCCATGTCCAGACCATGCCCCCCCAATTTTTTTTATATTGTGAAAGATAATGTTACGCCGAGTAAATTGATACCCAACATGTCACACTTCAAAATTTCACCAGCTCGTGAAATGGCGTCAAACTTTTACCCTTAAAAATCTCCATAGGCGACGTTTAAAAATAGTCTACAGATTGCATGTTTTGAGTTACAGAGGAGGTCTAGGGCTAGAATTATTGCTCTCGCTCTAACATGTGTGGTTTGACCACCATTTTCATATGCGGGAGCTACTCATGTATGCGTTCACTTCTGCGTGCGAGCTCGTCGGGACAGGGCGATTTAAAAACATTTTATTCACTTATTTGTTTTACTTGATTTTATTTATTTTTACACTGTTTAAAAAAAAAAATAAAATTGGGTCACTTTTATTCCTATTACAAGGAATGTAAACATCCCTTGTAATAGAAAAAAGCATGACAGATCCTCTTAGATATGAGATCTGGGGTCAAAAAGTCCTCAGATCTCATATTTGGACTTAAATGTAATAAAAGAAAAAAAAAATTGTCATTTGAGAAAATGACAACAAAAAAATGGCCCTTTAAGATGTATGGGTGGAAGTGACATTTTGACATCGCTTCCGCCTCGCTATGGTATGGAGACGGGTGGGGCCATCTTCCCCTCACTCGTCTCCATACCCAGCCACAGACAGGTCCCAATTGCCTCCACCGCTGCCGACGGCTCCGGTAAGCAGCAGAGGGCATGGGAGAGAGGTAGGAGGGGGGCCCCTCTCCCGCCGCTGATAACGGTGATCTCGCGGCGAATCCACTTCAGAGACCACCATTATCGTTAACAGGACCGCTCACTGAAAAGATGGATACCTCGGTTATGTCAGCAGCTGCTGCCGTTACTGAAATATCAATCTTTAAATTGCCGACGTATATGTACAGGGGCCGGTCAGCAACAAAAACAAGGTATGTTTGTAGCAGACCCACAACATAATAATAGTTCACTGAAGAAGAGATTGTCACCTCATGTATCAAATAAATTACATTTGCACTATTGAAGAAAATGGCCAAAAAGAAAAGCCCATTGGAGAACCTAGGAGTCAGCTAAAAGAAACACAAGCAGTAAATCAAAGTAAATCTTATTTCAGTTTAACTAAAAAATGTATTTTGAAAATGTTTCTTAAACATTTTCTGGCAAATCAATGGCCCCCCTACCCGCAAAGTACTCGACATACTTCTGTCTTACTTCGCGGGTGCTTTGGGGGGGCAAGCCAGGACGGCCAGCTTCAAGCGGCATCAGGGTTTCTTCCTGAAGTCTGGCCTCAGGCCCAACTGAGGCCACATAGTTCATTGAATTTCTCCTTAAATAGTTGTGGAGAATGCAGCATGTAAGGATTATATGGTTAAGTTTATATTCCTCCATGTTGATTGCTGTGAGGATAAGGTGGAACCGGCTGGCCATCATCCAGAAAGCGTTCTCCACCACTCTTCTGGCTCTGGCCAGCCGGTAGTTAAAAACCCTCTGGTCTGAGGTGAGGGTCCTCATGGCTTCAAAACGGTCGGCTGGTCAGAACAAACTAACAGACAGCACTGTAACAATAGGGGAACACAGTGGTGTAGTGGGTAGCACTCTCATCTAGCAGTAAAAAGGGTCGCTGGTTCAAATCCCAACCACGACACTACCTGCCTGGAGTTTGCATGTTCTACCTGTGCCTGCGTGGGTTTCCTCCGGGTACTCCAGTTTCCCCCCCACACTCCAAAGACATGCTGGTAGGTCGATTGGCTTCTGTCCAAAATTGGCCCTAGTATATGAATGCGAGTTGGGGACCTTGGATTGCGGGCTCCTTGAGGGTAGTGTGAGTGTGTGATGTATGTGTGGAGCGCTGCGTAAATTGACCACGCTATATGGGTATCTTAAATAAATAATAATATAATAGATGAGCATCTTAATGAGACACAATGTACAGGGACAATTGTCTGAGGTGAGGGTCCTCATGGCTTCAAAACGGTCGGCTGGTCAGAACAGGATGGACTGGTGTCTTTATTCAACCTCACTAACTATGTAACTATGAAGAACAGAAAGGTCTGAGAAGAGCAAGCTGAAAATCAGAAACAAGCAGACAAGAAAGCACTGAAAATCAAATACATACTATAAAATACACACTGAAAAACAAATGAGAAATGACTACACACATTGAAAACCGGATACGAACCCACAAACACAAACTGAAGAGCAGTAATGATCTAAAAAGCCAAAATCTTCTCTCACCAAACTTCTACTAACACGAGATTAGCAGAAGGAGCCCAAAGGGTGGCACACTTGGTATTGAACTTCCCTTTTCTAGTGCCGTCGTGCGTGTTGTACGTCACCACGTTCCTGACGTTCAGAATGTCCGACAAGATTTGTGTGACTGTGTCTATGCAAGACAAGTTTGAGCCAACATCGTCGGGAAAAAAAAACATGGATTTTGTTGTCGGAATGTGCGATCGTGTGTACGAGGCATTACAGTTACAGCTACTCTTCTGGCCTGCTTTAGTACATCTTGCAACCCTGGGTACATACTTAGGAAACGCTGCACCACCAAATTAAGGACATGTGCCGGGAATGGCACATGTGTCAACTTTCCCTGTCTAAGGGCGGACAGGAGGTTTGAGCCATTATCGGACACCACCATTCCTGGCTCCATCTGGCGTGAACCACCTCTGGGCCTGTCTCTACAGAACTGCAAGAATCTCTGCTCCTGTGTGGTTCTTGTCCCTTAAACACACCAGCTAAAGCACTGCATGGCACCTTTTAGCCTGACTCTGGGTATAGCCCTTTGAATGCTTAGGGGGTACCTGATGTTCATAGGATAATTCTGCAGAATTGGGCATGGAGGTGGCGGAGGAGGAGGAGGGAGTAGAGCTCACAGGTCTGGCACCATCACCACCAGCTGTATGGAGACATGGGGGCACAACAAGGTTCAGCACCGAGCCCTGTTCTGCATCCTTTCGAGTTGCAAGCAGCGTTACCCAGTGTGCTGTGAACAAAAAATATTGTCCCTGTCCATGCTTGTGGACCACGTGTTAGCAGTAAGGTACAGCACATTGTGCGAATTCACGGAAGGGGGCAGAATGCACCAGGCTGAATGGCAGAAGTTGGAGGGTCAATAGCTTTGACTAGCTTGCATTCAGACACTGGGCATGTGGGTGGCAGGGACTGTATTTTTTTTGGTGTGCTGCTGGCAGATGTGCTGCTAGGACCTGGGACACCCTGTGCTATACCATCATCCCTGTCAGTGGAGACTGATGACAGGTAATGACTCAGTATGGCAGGGGCAGACTGAAGTGGGTAAGGAGGAGGAGGAGGGACAGATTTTTGCCCCTTTTGTGTGGCTTTTAGGTGCTCTTGCCAATGGGCTGAGTGGTTGGACTTTAAATGCCTTGTTAAGCATATGGTACCCAAATGGTTGGTGTTTTTGCCACATTTGATGTGCCTGAGACAGAGTTTGCAGATAGCAACAGTGCAATCTGCTGCAGATGTGATGAAAAATGCCCAGACAGCTGAGCTTTGAGGTGTGGGCCGGGAGATAACAGCTGCAGAATGTGATGGAATAGGGTGGCTGCTCTCAACTCTTTCTTGATGCCAGCCTCCTTGGGGTTGTGCCGCCTCACCTTCAGTTTCCTCCTCTGCTCTATCTGGCACCTAAGTCGCATCAGTAACCTCATCATCATCATCATCATCATCATCATCTCCATCTCCTCCATCTTCATCATTATCACTGGAGACAACTTGGCAATACGCTGCGGCTTGGTGAACATGAATGCAAATTTGTCTACCAGTGTTCCTCCCTCCCTCTAAGGCTCATGTTCCTGTCATCCTCAACCTCAGAACCAACATCTGAATCCAATAATGGCTGGGCATCATCAAGGGGCAAGTGGCTGATGTTGGGGCTATGGCAGGAATAGATGTGGACAAGGAGGCAGGTTTATCCACTCTGGCAACTGCAGGGGACTGCACACTTGCCTCTGCTTACGTGACAGAGGATGAGGAAGGTTTAGTAAGCCAGTCCACCACCTCCTCTGCATGCTGTGGCTGTATAGCAAGGGCACACTCACTAAACAGAGGAAATGATGCCCTGCCTGAGGACTGACCACCATGTCAACCTTTGCCTGTGGACACATTTGTTGCTGACCCCCTTACAGTGCCAAGGGAACGTCTACCTCTCCTTGTTGTCCTCTCAGACATTATTGGGAGGGAGGGGACGGTGCCTATAAGCAAGTGTAAAGAAGAAGTTAAAATCTGTATGTAGATGCACTTTAATCATTGTAAAGAGGTGTTTGGTGCACTATAATTTGAGTACTCACACTACACAAACACACTCCACAGATACACTATAATATACTGCGATATAATGCGCCAAACGTACAGTGACGCACAGAACTCTATGGCATTAAACTGGCAGTAATGCATGCAAAACTATATGACGTTAAACTAGCAGTAACGCACAGAGAAGTAAATGGTGTTAAACTGGCAGTAATGCAATCAAATAGATGGTGTTCAATCGTCACTACACTGACACTATCTGAACTGTCCCTACTTGAGCTATACACTAATGTAAAGATTACTGACACGGTCTCACTACACTACACTGAAACTATCTGAGCTGTTCCTACTCTAGCTGCACACTATGCAAAGCTGAACGATGGTCCTCCTCACTACACTCACACTATCCCTAGACTGACACTAAACTAATATTCTACACTGACAATTGAAGCAAAATAGCACAGTATAGCACACTAACTAACTAATAGCAGTGAACAGAGCCCTGTTCTCTCTCTCTCTCCAAGCTGAAATCACAAAAATGGCTGCCATTCAAGGAATTCTTTTATACTGTGTGGCGGGAATGAGCCATAATTGGATAAAGTCATGATGACAGTGTCCAATCATGACTCTGACAGTGCTCTGTGCCCTGATTGGCTGAAGCTTTCACTGCTTCAGCCAATCAGCGCATGCAATGCACTGTTCAGCACCGCAATGCATTGTGGTCGGTTCGGGGGGGCGAACAAACGGTCAAACGACCCATTTGTTCGTCTGTTTGCTAAATGTCCGAACAGCAAAAGTTTGGCCCGAACTCATGCTCTATATATAAGATCTGGCAGTCTACCAAAACATTACTGGCCATTTCAGGGTATACTAGATTTATGCCTTTATGGGCAAAGAGAGCGATTTTCTAGGTGGGAACGTGCAGGAATCATCATCCTGATACAACTGTGCTCTGGTGGGGTTTTGAAGAAATTGCATAGCAACCAGTAAATTGTATCAATAATATATCTATGGCTACTCAAAGCATACCCAACCTTTATTATAAATCAGTTGTAGAATGTGATCTAGCCATCCATATCTTTTCACATTTTTGAGAAGCATTACATTGAAGCGTAACTCCACTTTTGTTGAGAAAAAAACATTCCCCTCTGGGTGATCTATGTACATTACAAGGATTATAACAACCTTTGTTGCAGATTGCTATTCTTGTTATTCTGGAGAAATCCATGTGTGTTTGTCTGTGCCTCTGTGCTAAGTAGGTCTAATGGGAGTGGTTTCATAATTATCAGTCAGCTGTGGCAGCTGAAGAGCACTGATGAGGAAAGCTGCTGGGCCTGCATCCCTTTAGACGTGTTTCTATTGGAAATATCTCACCAAAAATGACATTTTTGTTGCAAGGGATGCCGTAAACCTGACTTGTATCTTAGGCAGACTTATGGGAAAATTGGTCAGTCAATCATACAAGCAGGAAATGATGTTTCTGGGGAGTGGTCAGTACACACTCTGTGTACAGAACACCTCCAGGTAGCCATATTGCACTGCATTTACAGAAAATTACAGTGGCTGCAGATTGAAGAGGAAAGGTAATTTTTATTAACATTCAATTACAATATGGCTTGTATCTCAATTGTACACGCTATATTATTTTTTCTTTATTTGCTATTTTTTCCCCCACGAAAGTGGAGTTACTCTTTAAGCATATGTGTATTTCTCAAACATTACACGTTTATCAATTTCCCAAATCCAATCCCAAAGAATAGGAGGGTTGGGTGAAACCCAATGAGAGGCTATCGACTTGTGTGCCACAAACAGTGATCTCGTAATAACCACTACCTGGTCACGATCCAGGTAGTGGTAGGTATATCAAGAACTTTGTACTGATTATACCTTGGATCAGAGATTTTTTTTCAATATCTACAATTAAGACACACTTTAAAGATTCAAGGCCTGACTCCAACTGTTTCTTTCTCTTCTGTTTCAGTTTTAGAAAGTATAGTCTAAGCAAATACTACTAAGTGCCTTACTTCCAAAGTATACATGGGATTGCTTTCTGAACTGCTTCTTAACTTTGCCATCCCATGTAGGTAAAGATGTGAGACAGATATCGGTGATATATGGGATCAAATACTGCATGTACAATTCTGTTATAGTTCATTCTGTATAGGGCTTATCGCACTCTGGAGTTTCTGCATAGGGTAGGTAAGAGAGATAATCCTGAATGCGTAAGATGTGCTCAATCCCTAGATCCTTTATGCATCTATTATAGAGATGTCCAAAATTATACCAGTATTGGCAAGACGTGCCAGATATATTCAATTCTGTATATGATTCTGTGTTGATTCCAGATCCTGTTCTATGCCTACTAGGGTACTTAAACTCTAACAACCTGGATCGTGACCAGGTAGTGGCTATTGCGAGATCACTGTTTGTGGCACACAAGTAGATAGCCTCTCATTGGGTTTCACCCAACCCTCCTACCCTTTGGGATTGGATTCGAGAAATTGATAAACATGTAATGTTTGGGAAATACACATATGCTTAATGTAATGCTTCTCGAAAATTTGAAAAGATATGGAAAACAAAGGATGGATGTATCGCATTCTACTTTTGATTTATAATAGAGGTTGGGTATGCTTTGAGTAGCTATAGAGAGTTTTTATATATTATTGATACAATATACTGGTTTTTGCAAAATTTGATGGTACTGAATGAAATGTATTGATGCTGTGATTTTTTTTGTGTGTTTATTGCCTTGCAAGGTAACTTGATCTTTGTTTATTTATTTTTTCTTCTATGTTTCCTTTTGTGTACTTTTTCTTTCTTTGTGTATTTGTTATGTAGCACCCTCTAGTGTGTACTACTAGAGTTGAGAGAGGTAAGAAGTATTCCTGGCCAGGAATAACCTGAGTCACTGAATTGGGTCAGGGTTACCAGAGGTCAGAGCTGAATGACTCATCCTGGCAGCTCTCTGGTACCTCTCCCTGGTGTTTGGAAGGTTAAAGAACCTTCTAGAACTAGGGGGCGGGGGTCAGGAGGAGCTGCCATGAATTTTTATGGGGCCTCAGCCAACCCCCAGAAGTGGGATGGCAGGGGACTGAGACAACCCCATAAATAGACATGGGCCTATCCAGCAAGGGAAGTCGGGTGGAAAATGGAGAAGCAGTGCTGAGGAGAGGCTGTTATTGGCCTTGAGGGACCCCTCACTGGGAGTGGGGGTTCTACCTCGGTATGGGTGCTCAGGAAAGCTGGCCTGGAAAGATCCTAACACAGGAAGCAGTGGTAGGATTCATGCTGGAGAGGCAATGGGAAGGAGTAAGGAAAGCCAGTGAGTAGATTAGCATGGTGCTGGGACAGACAAGGGGAGAGAATGCCATTTGTAGCAGGCCTCTATTAAATACAGCAGAGTGACAATTTCATCATCTAACCTTGCCCTGGGAGATCTCCATGTGTGTCAGCCAGTTGGGCAGGACTGGGGTGGAAAGTCAGTCAGGAGGACTGGGAGAAAGATCAGCCAGGCGTGACTGGTGGCAGCCAGGTTGGTTAGCATTTTCTGCAAGCAAGTGGAGCTGGGATCAGTGGCCACAGGGAAGTAGAAGGAGGAATGTCATGCTGTTCACTCACATTGCACTACTTTGTCAAGGGACTGAGAGTTCCTGCCTGTAATGGGCCTTTGCTGAGCTAGTAGCATGCTGCTGGTTCCCACAGGAGTGAGCAGCAGCAGCTGTGCACTGGAAACCAAGTTTATGCAGGAGGAAGGAAGAAAAGGACTTTTTTTTTTTTTTTTAGTTTTGGACATTCCTTACCCCATCCAAGTTATCAACCCCTAATAAAGCATCAAAAACAAGCCAAGGACTGCTTTCTGCATTGGAATGTATGAAGGAAATACTGTGTGACTGGCTGTGCAGCAGTGGGAACCAAGGACATTAGAGGCTCCCAGGGGGTAGTGCTACATTGATAAAACATTTTTTTCTTCAAATAAAGCTGATTTTAAAAAAAAACTTCTAACTCCAGCTTGTTCAAGTAAGCCTTGACAATAAGCCCCCGTTTACATCTGCGCGATTTGACAGGTCAAATCGCATGTCAAATTGGAGCCTATTGCCGGCAATAGGAGCGTCCCAATCAGTGTGATGCCAACTTTGCGGCACCGTACCAATTTCCAAAAGTAGTTCCTGCACTACTTTGGCGACTTCGGGGGCCATTTCAATAAACATCTGTGCATGAACCCGCACAGATGTCTTTCAAGTTGCCCCCCGAAGTCGAACTGAAATGCGGCTTCGAAATCGTGCGAGTTCAGATGAACTTTCAAAGCTGTGTTCAGTTTGAGCGAGGGCTAAAACATGGAGGCTAATTGATTACTGTGCACAGCTGCTCCAGAATCTGTGTGAACTGATTTTAGTAAATCTCCCCCTCTATGTATATCTTTCATTAGGTATATTTTGTTTATTATGCTTTTATGTAGTAGTGACTAGTGAGTACTTTACATGAACTACTGTACTCCCTGAAGGAAAAGCATACAAATTTGATAATACCTGTGAGCTAACATCTTGCTTCATATGCAGTAGTTACATCTTATCTGGGTGTTTTGGTTCTTTTCTCATTTATTGGTGTTTTTTTTCATGGTTTGTCATAATGCCGATAGTGTAAAGCTGGATAAACACTATACAATTTTCTGCAACTTTTTTCCTTTAGGTTGACCAAAACCATATAATAGCAGGTCAAACCTAAACACTTTCAATTTGTATGCAATCATGCAGGCCCTAGCTACTATATAGTTGAAGGTAAATCTAAATGAAATCCAACAACAAACGTTGTAAAGTGTGTTACCAGCTTTAATCTTCTGCCATACCCTGGAGAAAAAATTTCATTGTTGCCCACCCTGTCCACTTCACTGTTAGAGATTCATGATTGATTTTATATTCTGCCAGGTTCATGGCTGTAAGGAAAAGATGAAACCGACTTGCCATGATGCCAAATGCATTCTTCACCACTCTTCTGGCACGAGACAGATGTTAATTGAAAATCCTCTACTCTGGTGTCAGGTTCCACATGGGGAATGGCCTCATGAGATGTTCCCCCAGAGCAAAGGCCTCATCCGCTACAAAAACAAAGTTTAGGCCCTCCACATTCCCCTCAGGAGGTGGCAACCGCAAGGTGCTATTTTGTAGCCACTGGTAGAACTCTGTCTGGGCTATCACTGCTCTGCCTGAGTTTCGGCCGTTCTTCCCAACGTCCAGGTATAAAAATTCGTAATTGCCCGACACCACCGCTAACATGACAATGCTACAAAAGCTCTTATAGTTGAAGTAATAAGAGCCGAGTTGGGTGGTGGAACAATCCTCACATGCTTCCCTCAATAGCACCACCACAATTGGGAAAATCCCACTGGTGGTGGAATTGGGAAGTCACAGTCTGCCATTCCTGTGGGTTTGAAGGAAACTGTGGAGTCAAACAAGAAAAAAAATTGTACTTTTGCAAATAACATTGCAAGCAGATTAGTCACAAACATTCTTGGCCAACATAAGTATTTATTGAAATGAGCATTTAAAGACAAAAGTATAAGGTCAACTTATCAGATTTCTCACTCCCTCTGGTGGCCCATTGTAAAAATGATATGGTGGGGAGGGGATGGGTAGAAGTTTTGGAAGGTAATCCTCTCCACTTCATTGAGAGCTGAATGCATAATTAATGTGTGTTACTTTGGCCAGCCCCTCCTTACTTACACTATTGGCAGCCCACTGGACAGGTAAGAAGTGTCATAATCCAAAAATATGGATACACACTGTCCAAATCGAAGCACATTTTTACATTCTGAAATTACCTATCAAGATAATAGGAGACCAAAACTTTCAACAGTACCATTTGAAAGTATTCAAACGGGCCCTTGCACTACATGCTTTGGTGAATTCATCGATAAATATGACCACAACAGAGGTATATTGTGTATGGGTTTGGCAAAGTCAGCAGAGTATTGGTATCGGTTGACATTTGGGGGTTGGGGGGGAGGGAGGGTTCCAAATGAGTTTGGGCCCCAAAAAAATAGCCTCTTGCACTATGCCTGAATTTGAGGACAACAATAACATGTGTACACATTTTAAGGGGTGTTTAGGGTAAGCACAAAAATGTAGCTGACAAAATACATTGTTAATTTACTAGGCTAGGTGTGTATGGGCCCAAGATAGCATGCTGGGGAGGTTAGTGAAGGCAAATATACATGAGGGACAAAAAAGGAGCATTAAAAGCTTACAGCATGCATGAGGACAAAGAGGACATTCACAGCTTATTACAATAATGTTAATTATGGAATGAAGAAATTAATACAATACATTAGCAAACATTAAATACATAGAATGTGATGTTAAAGGCTAAAACTTACCCGTATATAGTCCTTTTGCAGGACTTGTATGATGGCAGAACAGGTCTCTGGAATAATGATTCCCAGAGCCTGGGGGGAGATCCCAGTCGTGAACTTGAGGTCTTGGAGACTTCTCCTCGTTTCCAAGTACCACAAGGTGGCGACAAGCCTTTGTTCAGGAGTGATGCCTTGTCGCATGCATGTGTTCTGCTTGGTAATATAGGGGGACAGAAAAGCCAATAGACGGTGAAAGCAGGGGTCCGTCATCCGGAGATAATTCCTGAAAGTCATCAGGATTATTCTCCTGGAGCTCCCGCAACAAAGGCATATGACAGAATTGGTCACGATTAAACAACCAATTCTTGGTCCAAGAACTCCTCCTCCCCATGTTCCTGGATTGGACTTGGGTCAAAGCAATAACTCCAAGCCCAACAATAGCATGATCTCTCCAACGAGAACACCACATGACTAGTATACGAACCGCCATTCAGAAGGAACTGACAGAACGCACTGAAAATCAGAAAGGACCTGACAAGCATGACCTGAAAATCAGAAACGACCTGACAAGCACGCACTGAAAATCAGAAGCGAACCAAAAAGAACACACTGAAAAACAGAAACGAACTGACAAGCACACACTGAAAAACAGAAATGAACCGACAAGCACAACCTGAAAACCAGAAATGAACTGACAAGCACGAGGCTGAAAAGCGCGAATCGACACTCCCCAAACTTCTACTAACACGAGATTAGCAGAAGGAGCCCAAAGGGTGGCGCATAACTATTGAGCTTCCTTTTTATCGGCTCATAGTACATCTAGTACGTCACTACGTTCGTAATTGTTGGCCAACATTTGTGTGGACGTGTGTATGTAAGACAAGTTTAAGCCAACACCCTTCGGACAAAATTCCACGGTTTTGTTGGCAGAAAGTCCGATCGTGTGTACGAGGCATTAGGTGAGCATTTGGCCACCTACTGAAGTGAACAGAAATAACATGTTTTGTGCTATAATATGAATATAGAACAAAAAATATTATAAAATTACTGCGCTGCCCTCTAAATCCAAGCTGCAGTTCTAATTCTTAGGTGTAGAATAAAATGGATAAAGTGTATAAAAGAACCACGCTAAACACAAACCATAATCAAAATAATTGAAAAATATATAAAGTGATCAGAAAATACTAAACTCATATAGCAATATAATGTGAAAAAAATTAAATTAAAAAATGCGAAATGAACCACATAAGGATACTAAATTATTAGGGCAAAAAATATGAAAATTAATTAATAAATATAAAAACTAATTAGTAAAAAATTGTTGTATAAAGATAAGGAAAACAAAAAACACAGTCCGTGAAAATAAAATGACTTCCGTTATCAACAGTCCTATTTAGATTTTCTTCCACCCAAAGTGACTGAAGACTTTAAAGACATCTTAGTGAAAAAATCCACCACCTATAAAGGTATATGATTACCAGAGGTAAGCTGTAATAAAGCCTTATGCCAGAGATCCACTCATTAGGGACATCACCATCTGTCTCTGCATGGAGGGGAGATCACCCGGGATTCATCAATAGTGATTGGCTCGGTAATGGAGACCCCAGAAGATAAGAAATACATCTACCATAGTGTGAATCCGTTTGACCAATTTATTAAAAGATAAAGTAGCACACTTACCAAAAAAAACAGTTAAAACAGCATATACAAAATCAGCCGGCCGGCCTGCAAACACCCGTTCGTTATGGAGTGGAAACGATGACGTCAGCGCGTCTGCCTTCCGACGTACGTTTCGTCCTATTGGACGTTGTCATAGGAACGACAACGTCCAATAGGACGAAACGTACGTCGGAAGGCAGACGCGCTGACGTCATCGTTTCCACTCCATAACGAACGGGTGTTTGCAGGCCGGCCGGCTGATTTTGTATATGCTGTTTTAACTGTTTTTTTTGGTAAGTGTGCTACTTTATCTTTTAATAAATTGGTCAAACGGATTCACACTATGGTAGATGTATTTCTTATCTTCTGGGGTCTCCATTACCGAGCCAATCACTACTGATGAATCCCGGGTGATCTCCCCTCCATGCAGAGACAGATGGTGATGTCCCTAATGAGTGGATCTCTGGCATAAGGCTTTATTACAGCTTACCTCTGGTAATCATATACCTTTATAGGTGGTGGATTTTTTCACTAAGATGTCTTTAAAGTCTTCAGTCACTTTGGGTGGAAGAAAATCTAAATAGGACTGTTGATAACGGAAGTCATTTTATTTTCACGGACTGTGTTTTTTGTTTTCCTTATCTTTATACAACAATTTTTTACTAATTAGTTTTTATATTTATTAATTAATTTTCATATTTTTTGCCCTAATAATTTAGTATCCTTATGTGGTTCATTTCGCATTTTTTAATTTAATTTTTTTCACATTATATTGCTATATGAGTTTAGTATTTTCTGATCACTTTATATATGAATATAGAACAACAGGAACATTGTAAGCATCGGGAGGTGGTCTCCATACAATCACCACCTTATTGCTTTCCAGGGGCATTTCTTTGCTCCATCCTCCCAAATTTTTTGTCTATACAATCACCCCTTGAATCATAGTGTGGGTGTCACGTACCTTACAGCGGAGCCCGAAATGATGAGGGTGGCCTCTTGCACAGTTCCGGTCCAAGCACCCCTGGTGGTGGGTACAGGGAGTGTGAGGACAACGAAAGGGTGCAGGTGCCTGCAAGCAGGAGGCTGGAACTTGGAGATACAGGAACCTCTGCTGAGGAGATGTGGAAACTGATCACCAAACTTGTTCAGCAGGAGCCAGATCAGGATCAACTGCAGAATCAGGAACAGGCAGGAGTCTGCAACAGGCTGGCAGCGGAGTACCAAGTCAGAAGGCAAAACCGTCGTCAGAAACAGGCAGAGGTTGGCAACAGACGGGCAGCAGGGTACAGAATCAGGAGGCAGAGCTGTAATCATAACTTCAAGCCAAGGTCAGTATTGCAGGTAGAGGCAGGTTCAGCAGGCAGGGGAGATCCGAGAGAATGGTCAGAAGATAGCCGGGTTTTCAGGAACAAGGTCAATCAGGCAGAGTAACAACAGGAACACAGGAACAAGCTGAAGACAATCCAGCACTGATGCTAGGCAGACTCTCTGTTTATATAGGGTGCTGTGTGCCAGGTTTCGCGCCAGCATACGTGTGTGCGCGCATGTGCATTAATACCTTAGCACATTAGCGCATGCGCGTTAGCACATTAGCACCTTAGCACATTGGCGCATGTGCGTTAGCACATTAGCGCTTTAGCACGCGCGGGTGTGCGTTAGCGCGCACTCGCGTTCCCATAGAGGTGCCATTGTGCATGCCCACCCTGGATCTCATTTGTCTCTGGCTACGGTTCCGTACATGCACATTGGCATTAGCAGAATGAGGATTGGCAGCTGCTGCACGGAGATGGGTGCTTGCTGTGTGAGTTCTCTGACAGTGGGCTAATATACCCAAGATTTCGAAATCGTACCACCGTAAAACGTAAGCACTGGAAGCAGGCCCACCAGGTAGAATAACCTACGCCCAGTCATCATGGTTCACAAGGTAATACTCGTTACCGAGCATTATGACGGTCCCGCAAGAGGGACTCCGGACCCCCAAATATCAACATCACTTGCTTAAATAAGAAAGGAGAAAAGGGTAACTGGACATGGAGCCAAGGCTGACAGGAATCAAACAAACAAGGAAAGAGATAAGAGGTGAAAAAGAAAGGAAATGGATCCATCTGGGGATCCTGCATAAACTTATTCAAACAATTAGATTCATTCATCCGGAACCTGCAAGTAAGCAAGCCAGGGGGACCATATTTTGTATTTATTTGCTTTTAAACATATTTTTGTATATACCGTATGTATATAAAAATCCTGTAGGGTGCTTACCTGTCCAAAGTTTCAGCACCGTCCTCACCTGGGCTAGTTTTTCACTAGCCTTTGGGTTTCGGGTGCTGGAATTCCTAACTGTGGGCAACCGGCTATGTTGCCCACTGTGCATATGCGAGTCTTGCTGTGCTTTGTGAATGGTCCCACAGACCTCTGGGACCTGTGACGTGTCTCAAACAACTGCGGATGGGGGGAGAACTTCTGCTCAGATCACCTAGGTGATCCAAGCAGAAGTGGGAGTGGGTACCTCTCAAAACTAGGTACCCCTTTCCCCCCAAAATGATATGACAAATATGGCAGAGGAGGCGGGGAGGAGGAAGTTGGATGAAGTTCTGCTTTAAGTAGTACAAAATGCCCTTTCCATACATTTAGCCGAAATGGGGGTTTTAAGTAGTGCCAATTAACATTTCCATAGATTTGAGTTTGTGGTCCCCATCAAGGGTGTTAAGTGAACATGCCAATTTTTAGCATTATGGGGATTATTATTAGTGGAATTAGTTTAGATGCCCATGCATCTGCATAGTCGATTACAGCAGACAAAATTAGGGTTATTTAATTAACCATTAGCCGCATTACATTTACTATGGCAGGTCAGTTTACACAGGCACAATCAAGTACCTGCACATCTTGGCTTTCTTCTGGGTCTACTCATGCATGCGCACGTGCATCCGGAAGCTTTAGCTACCATTTGCTGCAGTACAAGCCAATCAGTGGGTCCTGGACAATGATTTATGGCCGGCACCCCGCTAGCGACCGAAAAGTGCCACTATAACAGAGGTAAAGCGCCACTAAAGCTAGCGGCACTTTACCACTAATGGCCACACAGCCCCAGTGTGAAAGGGCTCTAACTCTATCTGAAAAAAATGATATACATTTCTTTTGGGTACAGTTTTGCATGACCGCGCAATTACCAATTCAAGTATTGCAGTGCCGAATAGCAGAAAATGGCCAGGTCATGAAGTGGTAAAATCTTCCGGAGCTCAAGTGGTTGACATTGTAGGACAGCCCAGTTGTCATTGACACAGGAGACCATCAGTTGCAGTAGATCAGTTTATGGTAACGATAAACTGATATAATTATATGATAAACGGTATGATTATTAATGGTAGCGACCACTTATCGGTTTTCCTAAGTCACAAGGATACAAATTAAACTGTACTCAGTTTGAAACATTTGAATATAAGTCAGAGAGGATCACATAGGATACTTTTCTTGTACTAAGCTTGATAGATGTAGCACACCCCCTATGGAGCTGCAAGTAGATTGGGATCCCCCACCCTGCATATAAACAAAAAAGTCAGTGCTACTACCCATACCTCACATAGAAAGCAGATATCCCAGGTGCTCGATCCACAGTCGCTGGCTGAGTAGGGAAATGAGGAAAAGATGATCCGCACTCCGGTAATTGCTCCCAAAAAGTGTAATATTTATTGACAAGCCACAGCGACCAAACGCAAATGAGAACAGTTGACGCGTTTCAGCCTATAAAGCCCCAGTCATAACCACCACCCTGCACAGCCAGGCACACCGAAGTCAGGAAACAGTCCAGTACTTTGTTATTGTGTTTTATTTAGGGTTAATAACTCAGATAGGGATTGGGAAGATTATGGGATGCACACTTGACTTTAAACAACTTCAGGAACAACCTATCTTGTATACAGTCTATGTACACTCCTCACTTCCCCAGCACACTTGCTTGCAGAACTCCAGCTGGCACACTGTTTGTGGATCTGACAAAAAAAGCACTCA
Organism: Aquarana catesbeiana; assembly: GCF_042186555.1. Lineage (NCBI taxonomy): Eukaryota > Metazoa > Chordata > Amphibia > Anura > Ranidae > Aquarana > Aquarana catesbeiana. The sequence continues at coordinate 425,406,745 of NC_133328.1, forward strand.
GTCAGATCAGAGCAATGGCCCATTACAGGCAGGAACCAGAGGCCCCTTTAGATTTGTAATAAAAGTCAGTGCCTAGCTTACATCCCTGTTGCTACTGATCCCAGCACCACCTCTTCAGGCACTGCAAGCTCGCCTGGCTGCAGCTGTCCCTTTCTCTAGCCCTCCTAGCTAACTCTCTCCACAGTCCTCCCAGATTGTACACTCAGCAGCCCTCTCCCAGACGTGCTGACCTGCTCCTGCTGTCCTCTCCTTGCTCCCGTGACTCCTGTGTGTTGTGAGGAATCCCTTCAGCACCTGAGCCTGAGCCCCAGGCCTGAGGTCACCACCCCAGACTAGGAGGCACCCTCAAGGTCCACCAACAGCCTCCTTAACACTCCATCTTCGACCTGACTGCCCCTGCGGCCATGACTCATGCCTATTTATGGGGAGTCCTGCCCCCTGCCAGCCCATTTGCTGGGGATTGGCTGGGGCCCTCATAAATATGCCAGGCAGCTCCTCCTAGCCTCTGCCTCCTACACCTGCAAGCTTCTCCAAGGTTCCAGAAACAGGAGGGAGGCACCAGAGATACTGGTAGCTGAGTCATCCAGCCTCCCGGAGCCACTCAAGTCTGACCCAAGTTCATCCTAGGTTTGGCTCTCAACCAAGCCAAATTTTCCTACACTACAGCTTACTCTATGAAAAAAAACACTCTACTCTACTCTACATCTAACACACTAGAGGTTTATAAAGTTTAAAACGTAGTAAACGTTCACTTAAAAATTATAAATCTTTACCTAAACTCACTAAAATGATTAGCTTCACGTAATAAACAATAATGAAGAAAATCGTCCCATATAAGCTGTACCTTTCAAAGTATGCAAATCAGATGGTATTTCTCAGTTTACAGGAGGCAGGGAGTGTAACTTGACACCTAAATGAAGGGAATGGACACACCCACTTTGACAGGCTCACTGGGAAACATGCACTTCTGAGCCTATCATTAGTTGTTTGGAAGAGGGGAGTGGCTGTCACCATGAATTGCCTGGTGTCCTAGAAAACTGTCATAAGTGACACATGCAGATTGCAGAGGAAGGAAAGAATATCCAGGATCCATGTGCATTGTTATGGATTGAAGCAAGTACACACTTTGTTGAGAATATGCTTTGATTTTTTTTTCATTACAAAGGTTTGCAACCACGTTAAAGTTTTTTTAGAATCTAAGATAATTCTGTTAAAAAATGAAAAAATGAAAACGTAACATCTGCTTTGGCCATCTGGGGTGAAATAGTTCATTATCTTTTACTTTTTCATTCAATGTGTTACAATAGTTGTCCGCTGAACAAACCACTAAACTCTACATTAGGACGCCTTGTTCTAATATTGGATTTTGTAGGTATTTAAAATGAAATGTTATTTTTAAAGACTAATTAATATAAGAAGTTCAGTGTAATAACTTTATTCTGTAGATAGGTGGTAAAAATTAAAAATATTGCTAGCTTAATTAAATTTGCATGATAAAAAGTACAGAAGCTTTTAATGTGTCTCAGAGGTTCTCTGGCACATGTTAAGGTGTGAGTTCAAAGAGAGAATAATGAAAATCTGGGCATTAAAACGCTTACTGCTTTAAGATAACTTCTTTTTTTCATTCAGTCAGAACTGTAATTATATAATTTAATATCACTAATTTCCAGGAAATAATACCATTCAATCTTCAGGTTACACTTTTTTTATATGTAAAAAATATAACCCGTGCATTCACATGGACGAGGTTCATGGATCATAAGATCCTTTTAAGGAAACTGACTTTTTCAGTATTAGAAAAAAAAGATATATATTACTAGCATCCATTACAAATGAGAAGGTTAAAATATGCAGCTTTCAAAGGGTGCATTTTTTATCCACTCAATACTTACTGCTCAGTTGAAACAGTGCATATAACAAATATTCACCCCCTGGAAGGTTTCATATTTATTGCCATAGAACATTCAATTACAGTAGATTATTATTTTTTTTTTTTTTACACTGATAAACAAAAATTTACTGTTTAATGTCAAAGAGAATTTAGATCAGAGTGTTTTAAATTTACACTATATTGTCAAAAGTATGGGGACGCCTACCTTTACACGCACATGAACTTTAATAGCATCCCAGTCTTAGTCCATAGGGTTCAATGTTGAGTTGGCCCACTCTTTGCGGCTATAACAGCTTCAACTCTTCTGGAAAGGCTGTTCACAAGGTTTAGAAGTGTGTCTATGAGAACGTTTGAGCATTCTTCCAAAAGCGCATTTGTGAGGTCAGGCAGTGATGTTGGACAATAAGGCCTGGCTCACAGGCTCTAACTGCCAAAGGTGTTCTATTGGGTTGAGGTCAGGAATCTGTGCAGGCCAGTCAAGTTCCTCCACCCCACACTTGCTCATCCATGTCTTTATGGATCTTGCTTTGAGCACTGGTCCAAATCATTAGGTGGAGAGGGGATTATGGTGTGGTGTTGTTTTTCAGGGGTTGGCCTTGGCCCCTTAGTTCCAGTGGAGGGAACCCTTAAAGTGTCAGCATACCAAGACATTTTGGACAATTTCATGCTTCTAACCTTGTGAGAACAGGTTTGGGATTGGCCCCTCCTGTTCCAACATGACTGCACACCAGTGCACAAAACAAGGCCCACAAAGACACGGATGAGCGAGTTTGGGGTGGAGGAACTTGACTAGCCTGCATTTTCTCCACAATGGAGTTTTTTGCCTCTTTGGCCAGGACTACCTCCACCTAAAGCGTGCGGAGGTTCCAGGTTAAAGGTGATAGCAGGTATGGTTAGTGATCAAAATATTGATCAAAAGAGGGGAGACTGTAATGGAAATTTGTAAGTTCTGTATATAATTGTATTGTATTTTGTATGTATTGCACACTGCCCTCACTGTGCACACAGCACTAATAATATTTTCACTAAATGTTTTCATTCTTTCGAGTCCTGATTAGAATTAGCCTGCCTATGTAACGCCCCTTGTTACCATAAATGTACAATTGTAATATTAATGTGATACCTACGTAATCATGTGCATAAAAACCTTCAATTGCATCATAATAAAGCAGAACAGTTATTTGGGAAGAATAAACGTACAATTGTAATATTAATGTGATACCTACGTAATCATGTGCATAAAAACCTTCAATTGCATCATAATAAAGCAGAACAGTTATTTGGGAAGATGCTGAGCGTATCTTTTGTGTCTGTTCCCTACTGCAGTAGTTATTATTAATTTGGAACCACTAATCAATATGAGGATAGGAGTTGCCTATCATCAATTTAACTGAGTCAGCATGGCGAACTTTGCCTTAGGAAGGGTTTCCAGGTGACCCTGAGTATCCGAAACGAGGAGCTTGAGACGATCCAGGAATTTCTGATAATCAGCCGGCTGAGGTAAGCCTTTTGCTTACATTTGAGTTATCAGACTTCCTTGATCGGTAAGGCATTTTCGGGACAAAGGGTACCTATTTTACTCCCCTCAATCAAACTTTATTGATTGGTGGTTATATGTTATGTTGTCCCTGTCTATTGTCCATTGGAGTGTTATAGATAAGAAAGGGAAGAATAGTGCTGTTCACAGGTATATGTAGTAAATCTGCTAGATAAAGTAGTTTAGAGGCAAGAGGGTATAGGCACACGTAGAGAAGAGAGAAGACTGGCCAGTCATTATGGGCATTGAATTAAGTAAGGGAATGAAGGGTAAGAGACCCTCAAAAATGCCCAGCGCAAGAGCAGCGCTATATATGAACCAAAGGTGCGGTTCCGTCTATACTGAGCCCCTAGATTAATGGTTAAAGTGGACAGGGATCCACAATGGGTAACTGGATTAACAAGGTCCACAGGGACTAAGAATCATGCAGAGTAAACAGCTAGAGAAACAGCTATCTATGTCAGCAGGATGGATCAAGGGTGACATTAGCACTAGACAGAAAGGGACATTTTCATGTTAAGTTGTGGGATGAATTTGGGGTCTGGCACTACAACTATTAAAGTCAGAAACAGAGAAGTGAGAATTAAAACAGAATACTTTATATGTTGTCAGAGAGAGAAGATGGGATGAGCACTGTGGCTGCTCGTCTGATCATAGAAGCTAGATATAAAAGATATCTGAACAAAATAAGGAAAGCAGAATCTAGGCAGGGAAATATTAATGAGAGTTAAAAGAAAGTGAGAGAATGATATGCATGTGTTGTGTACAAATGGGAAAAATGTAAGAGATTTTAGCGAGATATTGGTGTATGTGTGTGCGAATGCTGGGACTTTTAGTTCTATTGCTTGTGTGTGTCATGTACGCAGATGTAACCCCCTCCTTTGTGCTCTCATGAAAGAATGTGGCTGGGATGGGAGGTCAGTGATAAGCTGGAAGGACACCATGCCAATTTCAGTTTTTTAGACAAAACATTTATAACACAATGTGTCGGGTTAACGAATCTAATGGTAAACAATGTGATCACAATTATTTTGAATCTGTTTTCCAAACATGGTAAAATGAAGGTTACATTTAACCATTTATTACACAAATTGAATATCCTTTGATAGTGGAAACAGTGCATTTAAAAAAGGGAAATTAAGTAAAATTAAGTAATAATGAGTATTCATTTCTAATATGAGTTTAACAATTTTATTAATAATATAGATATATTGAAACTGGTTTAGACAACTTTTGGTTGGAAATGAAATTCAGGTTAATGGGGAAATTTGTAATGAATGAGATTAGTTTAGATTAAGATAACAATTTTGTAATTTTACATTTATACAATAAGCCCTTATTGAGAGAAAAAAAAGATTAAGATGAGGTTGTTATTTGGAATACAGCTGCCATAATATTTAACAAAGCCAAGATGGATAGGATACATAAGAAGTTTTTCTACAAAAATGATATTGTAAGGTTTTTGATGATAACTTGATGTGCGGTCCATGATGTAAGAGTAATAATAAATAAAATTTAAATATAACAGACCCATCACATCAAGTCCACACACCCTGTTAGGATAGATGTCACCTGCAGCCAGTTGTTTTTTAGTTTTTGATGCTTTCTGGTCCATCATACAGATTGTTGGTCCTTTTGTTTTATTTATTTTTATTTTTGAAATCCAAAGCAGAATATGTGGATTGTGAAATGATGTGCCCCTTTTTCTTGTAAGTACAGTGGTATAAGCAGAAGAATAGTTTGGATTTATGGGCATCTCTCCATGACCGCAGGGTATTGTTGTCATTTATTATAATATTGCCAGGAAGAAGTTGTCTTTCGAAACATGAAACTGGACTTCTTACACAAACAGCATGATAGAAAACAAGCCATTGTAATATATTTATGGAAGCTGGACCCAGTAATGCAGGGTTCATCCCGATATATCAGAGCCGCAGCTTTTATGCAAAGGTGCTATTAGATATTGTTTTAGTCAAACATTTAATTTTTAATGGTCCGACATTCTGTGCAGCAAATATACAGCTAACTAAATGTTTGTCTAATGAAAGGTTTAAAATATGAGTTTGTTTATGTACAAATCTAACAATGAAAAATGCGTACATTTGAATCCAGCCACCTTATTGCCTCTATTGGAGGAGGCTGGAGACAAAGGAAGACACGTGTGTTAAATTGATGGTGTAGGAATCAGCTGCTGTGAGCCCAGTGCGGGACACATTCCCTGAAGACCCAAATTTTAAATTTTTTGTATATTTGAGTATGCAGTTTATCACCCAGAAGGATACTCTGTATTCAAAGTCATTGGATCCTTTTTCCCCAGCTCAAGAAGCAGAGCTCCATGTTTTAGCAAAGCCTGTGAGCTATAAAAAGAATGTATATTTATATAGATAGTCGAGATATAGAGAGCTTTTGGTTCCATTTAAAGGGCCAGAAGTTTGTTTTTACTTCGGCAGGTAAACCAACCAAGCATGCCAAGTTAATTTGATTGGCTGTTTTCAGCCTTCCAGGTTCTTGCTGAGGTAGCCATATTAACTTTCACACATGGAAGCAGACCAGGTGACTAAGGATGCTGCATTTACAGCCCCGGACACTTGATGGGTCTGTGCAACTCACAGATTCCACCCTAGTTCTGGCCCAGTATAGCTGGGAATAATAATTCAACTTCAAGGACCCCAGAACGAGAAGAACAAGTGGTCCACCGGGGGCAACTTCTTATGAAACAGGACTTTGGAAAACGTGATCATTTATGTCTGCCAGCCACTCTTTTCCCTCCAGCTTGATACATGGACCGTGTCATCAGTCACAAGCAGTTATTTCTGCCTTAGTAAATGAGCGTGAGATAGAGCCAGGGTTCTCCACAGTTGTTTTTATAACATACCACTTCTTGTTTTACCTGTTACCAAAGGTGTTACCGAAAGCTGAACATCCCTTCCAGAGATTATAAAAAGATATATCCAGATGCCCAAGTTGGGATCTTACGAGTATGCATTTTGTCTGTATGGACATGTTTTTTGGATGTCCAGTGGCAAATGCTACTGCAAAGGCCACAGTAAAAAGTGTTATCAGAAGTAGTTTGTAAGTACAGAGTGTCAGAAAGTACAGAGAGTAACAGAGAAATCATTTTTTATAGGAGAGTCCTTACTAGAAGTTTTGAGGTTTTATTTTTACACCCCCTACTGTCTACAATGTAGTGGACAAAGTAGAGTAAGAAACTAGAAAACTTTTGCCTGAATGTTTTCTTATATTTTATGAAGCCCCTAAGGGGGATGTTGGACTCTCTCCCTATGGGATTTTGTTTGGGAGTGTGTTACTCACTTGCTTACATTTTGTCTCAGCAGCTGAAGTCCTCCATTCAGATCTCACAGAGAATGTTGCTGATCTTTTAAGGTTTTTGACAAACTAATTTATGTGTTTTCTCCCCAATTCCAGATCCTAAAAGTTTGGAAGGATCTAAAACTAAAGCCAGGTGACTTGTGGATTGTTAAGAGACATTTATAAATAAGGAAATGTTTGGAGACTCAATACAGCATCTATTTCATGTACAGTTTTTGCAAAACTTGAAGGAAAAGTCACCTGGATCCACACCAGACACTGCAAAAATGACTAAATTAAAGAAATCTCTGTGTTTGATTTGTTTCCCTCTTGTGATCACAGTCTAGGGTACTTTTTGATTAAATTACTTTAATTGTAAGGGATATATATATTTGAGCCATGTTTAGCCATGTTGAAGTCATATTTTGTCTTTTGTACGTTTTATGTAGAATTGTCTGTGTTCACATATGCTGATAAGTCAGCATGCTCACAATTAAGCTAGAAGGCCATTCTGGCCACAGGATTGTACAGCCAGTACTCTGTAAATATGTCTTATCAATCATTTGTTTTTCACAATGAAAAGTCATTTTGTAATGAAAAAGTTGCTCAGCTATTATTTTCTCCACAATGGAGTTTTTTGCCTCTTTGGCCAGGACTACCTCCACCTAAGCGTGCGGAGGTTCCAGGTTAAAGGTGATAGCAGGTATGGTTAGTGATCAAAATATTGATCAAAAGAGGGGAGACTGTAATGGAAAGTTGTAGGTTCTGTATATAATTGTATTGTATTTTGTATGTATTGCACACTGCCCTCACTGTGCACACAGCACTAATAATGTGTTCAGTAAATGTTTACATTCTTTTGAGTCCTGATTAGAATTAGCCTGCCTATGTAACGCCCCTTGTTACCATAAACGTACAATTGTAATATTAATGTGATACCTACGTAATCATGTGCATAAAAACCTTCAATTGCATCATAATAAAGCAGAACAGTTATTTGGGAAGATGCTGGGCGTATCTTTTGTGTTTGTTCCCTACTGCAGTAGTTATTATTAATTTGGAACCACTAATCAATATGAGGATAGGAGTTGCCTATCATCAATTTAACCGAGTCAACCCGATCGAACACCTTTAGGATGAATTAGAGCGGAGACTGTGAGACAGGCCTTCTCGCCCAACATCAGTGCCTAACCTCACATATGCACTTCTGGAAGAATTGTCAAACATTCCGATAGACACACTCCTAAACCATGTGGACAGCTAGAAGAGTTGAAGCTGTTATAGCTGCAAAGGATGGACCAATACAATATTGAACTCAATGGACTAAAGCCTCGTACAAACAATCAGATTGTTGGCAGGGGATTGTCTGTTGACAGACTGTTGTCCTAAAATCTGACCGTTAGTATGCTCCTTCTGACAATTGTTGTCTAACTTTCGGCCAACAAATGTTGGATGGCAGGCTAGTAAATTTTCAGCGGACAACGGTCTATTGTCTGATTTTCATAACGTCAGTACACAAGTCCATCACACAAAAGTCGAAAGTATAAACACGCATGCTCGGAATCAATGCTTACCAAACACAACATTAGCAGAAGTGGCCCAAAGGGTGGCACTCAAGAGCTGAAATTCCTTGTAGTACGTCACTATGTTCGTGTTTGTTGGCCGACAATTGTGTACCGTTAGTATGCAAGACAAGTTCCGGACACACCGTTTGGACAAAAATCAGACGCTCGTTTGGCCAACAATCTCGAGGCTTTAGACAGGGATGCCGTTAAAGTTCATATGCATGTATTGGCAGTAGAAAAACTGAAATATCACATGGTCCAAATATTCAGACCCTTTGCTCAGTATTTAGTAGAAGCACCTTTTTGATCTAATACAGCCATGAGTCTTTTTGGGAAAGATGCAACAAGTTTTTCACAGCTGGATTTGGGGATCCTCTGCCATTCCTCCTTGCAGATCCTCTCCAGTTCTGTCAGGTTGGATGGAAACGTTGGTGGACAGCTATTTTTAGGTCTCTCCAGAGATGCTCAATTGGGTTTAAGTCAGGGCTCTGGCTGGGCTATTCAAGAACAGTCACAGAGTTGTTGTGAAGCCACTCCTTCGTTATTTTAGCTGTGTGCTTAGGGTCATTGTCTTGTTGGAAGGTAAACCTTGGGCCCAGTCTGAGGTCCTGAGCACTCTGGAGAAGGTTTTCGTTCAGGATATCCCTGTACTTGGCCGCATTCATCTTTCCCTCGATTGAAACCAGTCGTCCTGTCCCTGCAGCTGAAAAACACCCCCCAGCATGATGCTGCCACCACCATGCTTCACTGTTGGGACTGTATTGGACAGGTGATGAGCAGTGCCTGGTTTTCTCCACACATACCGCTTAGAATTAAGGCCAAAAAGTTCTATCTTGGTCTCATCAGACCAGAGAATCTTATTTCTCGCCATCTTGGAGTCCTTTAGGTGTTTTTAGCAAACTCCATGCAGGCTTTCATGTGTCTTGCACTGAGGAGAGGCTTCCGTCGGGCCACTCTGCCATAAAGCCCCGACTGGTGGAGGGCTGCAGTGATGGTTGACTTTCTACAACTTTCTCCCATCTCACTGCATCTCTGGAGCTCAGCCACAGTGATCTTTGGGTTCTTATTTACCTCTCTCACCAAGGCTCTTCTCCCCCGATAGCTCAGTTTGGCTGGACGGCCAGCTCTAGGAAGGGTTCTGGTCATCCCAAACGCCTTCCATTTAAGGATTATGGAGGACACTCTGCTCTTAGGTACCTTAAATGCAGCAGAAATGTTTTTGTAACCTTGGCCAGATCTGTGCCTTGCCACAATTCTGTCTCTGAGCTCTTCAGGCAGTTCCTTTGACCTCATGATTCTCATTTGCTCTGACATGCATTGTGAGCTGTAAGGTCTTATATAGACAGGTGTGTGGCTTTCCTAATCAAGTCCAATCAGTATAATCAAACACAGCTGGACTCAAAAGAAGGTGTAGAACCATCTCAAGGATGATCAGAAGAAATGGACAGCACCTGAGTTAAATATATGAGTGTCACAGCAAAGGGTCTGAATACTTAGGACCATGTGATATTTCAGTTTTTCTTTTTTAATAAAACTGAAAAAATTTCAACAATTCTGTGTTTTTCTGTCAATATGGGGTGTTGTGTGTACATTAATGAGGCAAAAAATGAACTTAAATGATTTTAGCAAATGACTGCAATATAATAGAGAGTGAAAAATTTAAGGGTGTCTGAATACTTTCCGTCCCCACTGTATAAATATATATATATTGCCTTTAAAACCACTTTGTTGCTAAAAAAATTGTTAAGCTAGCTGGTAGCTGTAAAATTTAATTTAAAAGTGGAATTCCTGCATTTTACTTGTAACCAGGGCAGCCATCAGAAATTGTTGGGCCCCTTACACAGCTTTAGGCCTGGGCCCCCACCAACATCCCCTAGAGCCCATCCACATTAGCCTCCACTAGAGTCATCCTCATCCACAACATGCCATTCCCATCATCATCATCATCATCCCATACTTATCATTACAAGCCTGTTCTCATCACCAACATCCCTCTCCAGAGTCATTCTTGTCCCCCTCCGCATTGTAATCCCATCATCCTCATCCCTCTCAGTGATCATCATCCTTATCCCCAGATTATTATTACTGGTATATGCTCATCTCTCTCCATGTTGTGACCGCATCATCCTTATCCCTGGCCAGAGTCATTCTCACCCCCCTCCACATTATAATCCCATCATCCTCATCCCCAGATTATCATTAATCATCATCATCACCCTCTCCACAATGTAACTCTCATCCTCATCCTCACCCAGAATCGTCCATCCCTCTCCACAATGTAGCTCTCATCCTCATCCCCACCCAGAATCATCCTCATCCCTCTCTACAATATAACTCCATCATCCTCATCACCACCAATAATCATTCATATTCAGAGTAGCGATGGGGATGAGTCTGGGTTGGGGGTGAGGATGAGAGTTACATTGTGGAGAGGGATGAGGATGATTCTGGGTGGGGATGAGGATGAGTTACATTGTGGAGAGGGATTGATGATTCTGGGTGGGGATGAAAGTTACATTGTGGAGAGGGATGAGGATAATTCTGGGTAGGAATGAGGATGAGAGTTACATTGTACTAAGGATTTCCACAATGTAACTCCCATCCTCATCCCTACCCAGAAACCTGCAATGTAACTCCATAATGTCAAGGTGTATGATGTCCCATTTGGGCAGACAGTACACACAGTCCACGCTCCAGCAGAGCAGCCATCAGACTGCACACACACTTGCCCTCCATGCTGCTGTCTCGAATCTGAAGCACCTGAAAAGGTGGACTGAGTCCCACCACTTCTAAGGCATGCCACACCCCCTCCCTGAGTCCCGCCCAATCACATTGCTAGTCTATCAGCAGGCTCCTCCTCAGGGTTGGATCTGGAGCCTGGAAGTGCCTGATCACTGATCAGCTGAAGGAGGAGGAATGTCTCAGCTTCAGCAGCTTGTGTGAGTGTAAAGGCACTGCGTGTCCCTGTTGCAGCATGCGGTTTATTCCCTTGGGCCAGTGGCTGGCTGCCAAAGTGCTTATTCTTCTGTTGCTGGGCCCGGGCCCCTTGGGATGCTCGGGACCCCTACAAGTGTATGGTGTTGCCCAACCTTGATGGCGGCCCTGCTTATAACTTCTGTTCACAGCACTGGTCCGTGGTAGTGTACTGAGTATGTTAACAGCTCTCTTTCTCCCTGTCCTTGATTTGGTCATACTTTATATTAGGGTCAATTGCATTATTGTCCCAAATGACATTGCCTGTTGTCACAGAGGGGTCAGGGAGGTCATCAAAATTTCCTTAAGGGGTCATGCATTATATTTACACCTCCAGTAATAATAAAGTCCTAAAAGAAAGTTGTGATCTTGGTGCTGCAAAAATCTAATGTTTTTGTCCATTTGACTTTGGAGATTACATGGAGATCACAGTTTAGTTATTAGAAATCGAGTAAAAACCAAGTTGAAAAATAAGTAAACATTTCATTGGATGTCCCAGTATAATATGACATAGCTGGAGGGGTTAAATGTTGTAGTAGAATATGGAAGAACTCTTAATATATTAAAGAGCAGAAAGCTGAATAACACAATTTCACTGAATTTAATTTTAAGGCGAGGGAGTAAAAAATAAAGCCAACAGAGACTTTGTATTGACTATAATTAAGAAAAAAGGGGCCTCTCCCCTCCAAACTCCTGCACAGATAATCAAGTAGCTGGTTGATTGGAACACAGATAATTGAGGTTCCAGTGTATTACGAAGTCTCAGAAGGAGAGGAACAGCATTTAATGAGTAACACACTAGTGGAAATCATGAAACATGGGAAAATAGTAGTTTATCAGCTCAAAACATAACCAGTTCACAAACAACTAATCTTGGGGGTTGTCATGTAGTCATATGAATACAAATGTATATGACTGATTCAATTACAGACAAAATATAGATTGTTTTTTCAAAAAATGTAGGTGTTAAACTCCCCATACACTGATTGAAATTCATCTGGACCAGCAGGGACCGGACACATTTCTTTTTTTTTTTAATTCTTTATTTATACCCAAGGGAGGAGCAAATAATACATTACATGCTGTAAGTTACATGAACACATAGTTCCTTTCTTGTCAACTTTCAATATATATACAATTGACATATTTCCCTGCATATGACTCTCAAAATATACATATTAAACTTTAAGCACACCTATCATCTCCCCTGTAAGCCCTCTTCCCCTTTTGTTCTCTTTTTCTTCCTCTGCTGGCCACCAGGGTATAACTCATTCCTCCCTTTAATTTTTGAATTTTCATAGAATATCCCCACCCCAAAGAAAAAAGAAAAGAAAAAAAAACAAAAAAACCCTCCCCCTTCCCCCTCTTATACCCATCCTTCCCTACTCCCCTCTCCTCATGGAGGGCAGGGAACCTCCATAATATTGTAAACTTCAAAGACAGGCGGACTCATTGCCCTATGGTATCCCCCAACAATCTCTTTCCTTCTTCTGAATATACAAATAAGTTCCATGTTGTCCAAATTTTAATGTATTGCTCTTTTCTATCCTGGGCCGAGAACACCAGATCTTCTATGGCCCCCACATTTCTTACTTTATTGAGCCATACTGTAATTGATGGTGGTTTGGGGTCTTTCCAGCATCGGGCGATTAATGCCTTGGCCTCGTTAACCATATGATATAAGACCGAGTTTTTATATGTCTGTAATGGTATTTGTGAGAGATGCAACAGGAAAAAGGCAGGATCATCCGAAAGTGGGAAAGTTGTAAACTTTTGGGCAATCCTTTGTACTTCCAATCAAAATTGCCTAATCTTAGGACACGTCCAAAATATGTGGAATAGAGTCCCCTGTCCCCAGCTGCATCTCCAACATTGATCTGAAGCTTCAGGGAAAAACCTACGAAGCTTAACCGGGGTGTAATACCACCTTGTCAGTAGCTTATAATTTAGTTCTTGGGTTCGCGTACAGACTGATGAGTTCAATGAAAGATATGTTATCTTCTGACGTTGAACTGGCGTAAAAATCCTATTTCCCACTTTCCCATTCCTGGCATCTCAAAGTTATCTGGGGGGGGGGCAATTAACATTGTGTTTATCTTAGATATTGTTAGGGCAAGGGGCTCTTTCTCTTCACAGTATAGTTCGAACCTTGTCGGTTCTCGTCTATAATTTATCGCTGGTCCCAATGACTCAAAGAAGTGACGGAGATGTAGTGCCTGCCAAATGTTTATTTTAAATTGGCCCCCCAGTTGCGTCAATGAGGCAACTGTAGGCCATGCGTCAGATTGCAAAAAATGTGATACCTGAGTATATCCCCTCTCCCGAATACCCTGGAATGCCCCTTTCTCCATGCCTGGCCCAAAGCTTGGGTTCCCAATATTGGAAACAGTGGGGAATGTATTGATGAATATTTGGGATTCTGACAGATTTTAAAACTTATTCACAGTGTCGAGCCTATAAAAGGGTGTTTTTTAAGGGAGACCGGTAGAGCTGCATAGCACCAAATCGCTCTTTGTAAGGGAACCACACTAAATTCTTGTTCCAGTTCTGTCCATAATTAAAATTCTGTATGTCTACACCAGTCAATGACCCTACCGACATGTACTGCCTGATAGTATTTAGCTACATCTGGTACTGCCAGGCCGCCATATTGTTTCGGTCTCCTATTCAACTGTACATCCCTACTGAACTGACTTTGCTGAGTCTGCTATTAATATTTTTGGTAATTGTCTCCTGCTGCCATATCTTTAAACTTCCATATTTACTGCTAGCTCTATAACAAACACACTGCAATAGCAATATTACTGGTGATTGATTCTCAACTCCATGTGGCTTGAGTGATCAAGAGAGGTAATTAGCTTTACGACCCTAGCCTGTGTCTGGCCTGGCCCTGGCCATCTCCTCCCCATATTCAGGTGTCTCACATCAGACCCAATAATGACCAACTGAGAAATGCATCCCAGCTTAGGCTGTCTATAAATTTATGGCAGCTTATGGGGTGGCGCAGACAGGGGCATGGCGCAGACATCATGGCTCTTTCCTGAGTGGCTCTGTCACGAGTGATGCGCAGTTTCACCGACGCAGTTTAACGAAAGCAGGATAGCTAAAGCTGCATGAACAACAGGAACCCTGCTCCACTCTGCAAGACGACAAGCAAACCAACTTTGAAATTTATTTTATATTAGGTTAGTTTCCCACTCTCTATCCACTAACATGCTCCTTATTCTCTTCCTTCTCACATTGGTGTCTTCTATCCTCAAATTATCTTTACTCTACCCCTCCTCTCTTCCCTGCAGCATGCACATATCACCCTCACTCCTACCCTCTCCCTACTATGGCACCCATCATCTCCTGCAGTTGCTGCACCCACATGCTGACATAAACACCAGGGCCACTAGACACGTGCGCTCATGCACATCCCACTCCCACCTTGCCTTCCTCACCCTCCTCCTTCTCCTAGTCTCAGGTGACATTTCTCCTAATCCTGGTCCGCCATTTTCCAAATGCAAGCCACATATCCAATACCCCTCCCCCTCTGGCAACCACCGCAATCCACTCAGTTTAATTTCTATCCCCCTGCTTCCTCAAAGCACCCCACCAATCTCATGTGCCCTTTGGAATGCCCGCTCCATCTGTAACAAGCTAACATCTGTACATGACCTCTTCATCTCTCATGGCTTGAACATACTCGCCATAACAGAAACCTGGCTGCAAAATTTTTACTCAGCTTCTCCTGCTGCCCTCTCCCATGGTGGTCTCCATTGGACTCACTCCTCCAGACCCAACAGACAGAAAGGAGGTGGAGTTGGCTTCCTTCTGTCCCCACAAAGCACCTTCCAAGTCCTTACTGTCCCTCCCTCTCTATCCCTCTCTTCTTTCGAGATGCACTGTATTCATCTGTTTTCTCCCATTTCTCTGAGGATTGCAGCAATTTATAGGCCTCCAGGACCGGTATCGCGCTTCATTGATGACTTTGCTGCCTGGCTACCCTACTTTCTCTCCTCTGAAATACCCACCATTATTCTTGGTGACTTTAACATTCCTGTCAATGTCAACAGCCCAACTACAGCTAAACTTCTCAACTTAACCTCATCTTTTGACCTAACCCAATGGACACATACTTCCATTCACTCCAATGGTAATACCCTTGACCTTGTATTCTCCCATCTCTGCAACCCTGGCAACCTCACCAACACCCCCTTTCCTCTATCTGATCACAACCTCATTACTTTCACTGTATCCTTGCCTCCAACCACCCATCCCTCCAAGCAGCAAACAATTACTTGTAGAAACCTTCGCCACTTTAACCCTTCTCTTCTCTATTCTGCTACTGACAACCTATATGACATAATCTCTCCCCTGTCCTGTCCTGACCTGGCCACTTCTGTCTACAACAGTTCACTCTCATCATCACTAGATGCACTTGCTCCTCTAACCACACGCAGAATTAGGCCCCGACCGTTACAACCCTGGCAAACTGACAACACTAGAAATCTCAAGAGACATTGCCGTGCTCTTGAACGACTGTGGCGTAAAACCAAATGCCTGCAAGACTTCACCCTATACAAATCTGCCCTTCTAAAATACAATTCATGCCTCCATGCTGCCAAACAAGCCTACTTTGTCTCTCTTATTAATTCCTTGTCATCCAGTCCCCGTCGGCTCTTCTCAACCTTTAACTCTCTGCTTCGTCCACCACCCCCTCTACCCACTAACTCACTCACTGCCCAAGAGATTGCCAATCACTTCAAAGACAAGATCGATGCAATTCGTGAGGACATCTCCACTGTGCGTACGTCTTCCCCACCCATCATACCTTGCCCAGCAGCACATTCAACCCTCTCCTCTTTTGAATTGGCTACTACGGAAGAGGTTACAAAAATTTTCTCGGATGCCCACCTAACCAATTGTCCCTTGGATCCTGTTCCCTCACAACTACTACGGTCACCCTCTTCTTCTATCCTATGCTCCCTCACCCACATCTTCAATCTCTCCCTTTCTAGTGGCATTTTCCCCTCCCCTCTAAAACATGCACAGATCACTCCCATTCTTAAAAAGCCCTCACTGGACCCTACCGACCTGAACAACTTAAGACCCATCTCACTACTCCCATTCACCTCTAAACTTCTAGAACGCTTAGTCTACAACCGTCTTAGCTCCTACCTCAATGAAAATAACCTTCTTGACCCCTTACAGTCTGGCTTTCGCTCGCAGCACTCCACGGAAACTACCTTACTAAAACTCACTAACGATTTACTAACTGCTAAAACCAACAGCCAGTACTCCATACTCCTACTACTTGACCTCTCTGCGGCCTTTGATACTGTTGACCACCCGCTCCTTCTCAATAAACTACATTCCCTTGGCCTCCGAGATTCTGCTCTATCCTGGTTCTCTGGCTATTTATCACAGCGCTCCTTCAGTGTCACCTACAACTCTGTCTCCTCCTCTCCATTGCCCCTTTCTGTGGGGGTCCCCCAAGGCTCGGTTCTTGGACCCCTTCTCTTCTCTATCTACACCTCCTCCCTTGGTCACCTAATAACTGCCCATGGCTTCCAATACCACTTATACGCTGATGACACCCAAATCTATCTGTCTGCTCCTCACCTCACTCCTTCAGTCTCCTCTCGCATTACTAACTTACTAACTGACATATCAGCATGGATGTCGCACCACTTCCTTAAACTAAATCTCTCTAAAACTGAGCTATTAATATTCCCCCCCGCCCGTGCCCCCCTCCATGACTTTTCCATCAAAATCAACAATGCAACCATCAGTCCCTCCCCTCACGCCAGGGTACTAGGTGTAATCCTAGATTCTGACTTGTCATTTCAGCCTCAAATCCAATCGCTGTCAAAAGTTTGTAGAATTCACCTCCGTAACATCTCTAAAATTTGCCCTTTTTTAACAAATGAAACCACCAAGCTCCTCATTCTCTCCCTTGTTATCTCTTGCCTTGACTATTGCAACTCCCTTCTCATTGGCCTACCGCTCCATAGGCTATCCCCTCTTCAGTCTATCATGAATGCTGCTGCCAGACTTATCCACCTTACCAACCGCTCAGTGTCTGCCAACCCTCTACTTCAATCCCTACACTGGCTCCCAATCACCCAGCGAATTAAATTCAAAATTCTAACCACAACATACAAAGCCATTCACAACTCTGCCCCAAGCTACATCACTAATCTTGTCTCCAAATATCACCCAAATCGACCTCTCCGCTCTTCTCAAGACCTCCTGCTTTCAAGCTCTCTCATCTCCTCCTCCCATGCTCGTCTCCAGGATTTCTCCAGAGCCTCTCCCATCCTCTGGAACTCGCTACCCCCATCTATCCGGCTATCCCCTACTCTTGCTACCTTCAGGCAATCCCTGAAAACTCATCTCTTCAGGAAAGCCTATCACGTCTCCAACTAATCTCCTACCACTTCCACCAGCTCATTCCCCACAGTTACAACCTTTTGTACCACCTGCCCCACCCTATTAGATTGTAAGCTCTTCTGAGCAGGGCCCTCTTAATCCTATTGTATTATATTGTATTGTATTATAACTGTATTGTCTCCCTTTTATATTGTAAAGCGCTGCGTAAACTGTTGGCGCTATATAAATCCTGAATAATAATAATAATAATAAGTATAGTCATACGACTTCTACTAATCCGTGGTCGCTTATTTACCCATATAAATTTAGTAAAAAGAGTGTCGACTTGGCGGAAAAAGGCAGTTGGAATATCTATCGGTAAGGCTTGAAAAAATAAAAAATTTTTGGCAAAATACTCATTTTAATAATGTTACATGAATGGAGTCCATGTTGCCATTTATCGAGTAGGGAGCGAACTGCCTTATATAACGGAGGGAAATTTACCTCAAAGGTCTTCTCTATTCTTGATGGAATGTATGTTCCCAGATAATTTAATGCCGTCCCAACCCATTTAAAGTTAAAATTAGGCTGTATGGTTTGCTGTACAACTAGGGGGAGAGCCACGCCCATCGCCTCTGATTTTGCGTAATTGATTTTTAAATTCGCTAATACACTATATCCTTCAACTTCCTTCATCAGATTTGGAAGAGAAACGTGTGGACTAGACAAAAAGAACAATAGATCGTCTGCGTAGGCTGAGATTTTATAATTACGGTCCCCTATTTGGAGTCCCTGGATATTTGGGTTTTGCCTGATTTTATTAAGTAGTGGTTCTAAAGATAAGGTGAATAACATAGGGGAAAGTGGACATCCCTGCTGCGTTCCTTTGAGATTTTAATCGGCTCTGAGTATACCCCATTAACTTTAACTTGGCCCTGGGGGGAGGCATACACCCCGGCAATCCAACGCAACATATGCTCTCCCAGTCCCATATGCCTCAGCACTCCAAACATAAATCGCCAACTGACCCTATCAAACGCTTTTTCTGCGTAGGTGCTCAAAAAGATAGAGGGGGTTTTCGTCTTATTGGCATGATGGACCAGGTTGAGTACCTTAATGGTATTATCCCTCGCCTCACGGGTAGGGATAAACCCAACCTGGTCCAAATGTACCAACTGGTTCAATAGCGGCTGAAGATGCGAGGCAAGCAATTTGGTGAAAAGTTTTAAGTCTACATTCAACAATGAGATTTGGCGGTAGCTCCCATACTCCGCAGGATCCTTTCCTTCTTTCGGATTAACCGATATGTGCACCATAAGTGCATCCGGGGGGAGAGCGGCCGCCCGTCCAATCTCATTGTATCAAAAGAGTATATTTTGCGCTAACCATATGTAAAAAAAAACAACAAAACGGTACAGCTGCTCGTGTAAGTCAAAAATACAAAAAGGACCCAAACAAAGTAACAAAAAAATACAAGCGCGCCACCAATAACTATGTATCTGAATAGAATGTATACAACTACATTTCTGTGATTCACCACTATTCTCGTGAAGAAATGTTTTAAAAAAATAGATACATTTTTCAAACTAGCTGAAATATCTTGTTTATGCAAAGTGTTTATATGTCATAAATAAGGAGCAACTAATTTACTCCATTTACTTTTACTTATACCAATGGGTTAAACGCGCGTTGGATGGAGCAAGTGGCTGTGATGCCATCACGTTTTATTCATTTTTTCCCTATGCAGTGAGAAGGCTGTGCACTATTTGTGGTGATGTTGCTGTGCAATTTGATTTGACTTTTTGGCTTGCAGTTTCCGAAATGCTGTGTTCTTAGTGCTGTGTGCAATTGCTGTGGAATTACAAGTGACTTTTGATAAATTTTTACATCTACACTATGGAGTTTCACCCGTTTTGTTTTCATTGAGGGGTCTGGATGTGTGGAGGATTGAGGGAAGATAACTGACCTTCCCTCCCACAGCTGTGGAAGTTTAACACCTGAATCCAAAGAAAGTGTCTTTTGGTTATTCCATTGAAGAAAAACAGGAAAAACTTTCTGGATTACTACCCAGGTGGAGATCACAGATGCCGGCAGGCGAATGCAACAAGCCTTTAAGATCTCTATAATTTGAGATCCTACAGATTCGGTAAGCGAGCATTTCTACTTTACCTATAGCGGGAAGATCATTTATTTGTTTGTTCCAAAGCAGAAGATTCATGATTGATCTACAATACAAGATATCCTCATATGGACTTTATCTTTTATGACACATCACAAGGGTGTTTATTTCTGCTATTTTTTTAAAGAGGAACAAGTAATTTAATTGGTGTGTTGAAAGATTATGAACGCATAGATCTATACAATTGATTTTTTTCACATAAGCACCAGTTTTAATAGGCATTTGGTAACTTTTTACTTATATTTCACCATTTGAATAGTTATTCGTTTAACCCATTGGTATAAGTGAAAGTAAATGGGTCCAATCTCATTGAATGCCTTTGTCATATATCTACCCAGTAATGGGAAAAAGTTCTTGTAGTATTGGATTGTAAATCCATCCGGGCCTGGCGCCTTCCCATGTTTGACTGTTTTTATCACTGCGCTTAATTCCTCAATCGTTATGGGGGCCTACAAGCTATTACGGTTCGGAGATGACAACCTAAGGAGACGTGCTGAGGAGAGATACTCCTCCATACTATCTCGAGATGCGGGTATTGATATCAGATTATAAAGCGAAGAGTAATACTCTCTAAATCTCTGAGCTATGTCTTTAGGTAAGGAGATCATCTGTCCATTCTCACCCTTTATATGGGGTACGTATGCTGACCTTCCCTTTTCTTTAAGCTTTCCTGCCAACATTTTACTACATTTATCTCCCAGTTCATACATAACTTTCTTACCTGACTGTATTGCTACTTTCGCTTTGTATCGAAGGAGGTCAGTCATTTGTCTCCTCAGATGTGCAAGCACTTTCCCTAAAAGCGGTGTCTGTACTTTCTTATGTTGTGACTCCAGAAACTGAATTTCTTCTGCTAACTTTACTATTTGTGCCTCCTGTGCTTTCTTAAGTCGGGAGCCATGTTTGATCAACACTCTCCTCATTACTACCTTATGTGCCTCCCATATCATGCCCGGATCACTCCCCGGGGTGTCATTCGTCCTAAAATATGCTTCCAATTCTTTTGCTACATCTTCTAGGACCTCAGGGATCTGCAGCAAACTTTCATTCAAGCGCCATCGCCACTCCGGGGAGGGAGCCGAGCCCGACAGGGATATCTGGAGCATCACGGGCGCATGATCTGACCATGTTATGTTTCCTATAATCACTTCACATACCGACGCTAATAGTGTGGCACCAGGAAAAGATCTATGCGGGAGTACCATTGATGCGGGTTGGAAAAGAACGTGTAATCTTTTTCTCCTGCATGTAACACCCGCCATACATCCACCAACTGCATCTCCTGTAGCTTACACACAATATTCTTCCTAGTGCCACTTGAAATGGAAGAGACCCCTGATGATGTGTCTACACTAGGGTCCAATGGTGTATTAAAATCCCCACCCAGGATCATTTTCCCCTCTGCAAATTCTGCCAATTTAGTCAAAGTTTTACTTATAAAGATATCTTTATGCGTATTTGGTGCATACACAGTGGCCAGTGTAACCTTCACGCCCCCAATGTGTCCCTTTAAGAATAAGAAGCGTCCATTTACATCCAACCGTCTATCTATAAGAGACCAGGATACCCGGTTGGAAATCAAAATGGACACCCCTCTAGATTTGGATGTCTGATTCTGTGCATGGTATGTACAGGGAAAAAATCTATTTTGAAGAAACGGGAGTCCGCCCGTCTTAAAATGCGTTTCCTGCATGAATGCCACATCTGTGTGGGATCACTTCAGCTCATTAAGAAGCATCTTCCGTTTTTCCGGGACATTAAGTCCTTTTGCATTTATGGAGGTTACCCTAACCCCCTCCATCTCGGTGAGAGGCAAAAAACAAAAAACAGACCAAAAAAAAAAACAATAAAACAAAAAACAAAAACAAAAAAACAAAAAACAAAACAAAAACAAAAAAACCTCCACTGTGACAGACCTAGCCGGGAAAGAGACTTTTGGAGGGGACTGTATGCTAGCCTCTTGCCGATCGATCGGGGGCCCTTGCATTTGGGGGAACGGTGCTCTTTGTGAGCTGTATGTCTGGGGACCCTGGATTTGCCATATTGGAATAGTGGCTGATTCATAATGCTGGGACAGATACTGTTAGGAGATGCTGATGTAAATTCCAACACCTGTCTGTCTACTGTCTGCTAAAATGTGTATTGTAAATAAGTCTACTATGGGAGCTAAGAGTCATTAGATCCCCATTGTTATTTGTGTTAATTAACTCTGCTATTGTGTGAAGAAGAGTCTATGTTGATTGTGATAATGTTGATTGGATTTTCTGAACTACAAGACGGCCAGTCTGGCCTAACGGTCATGTCTGAGTCATCTAGGCTGTCTAAAGGGATTAGTTAATTAGCTCATGTTAATTAGGTTAATTAGATTACAGCTGTATTGTTAGAGTAATATGAGCAGGAGGTCTGCACCTCCACTTTGAGTGTATAAAAGCCTGTATTTTGTCAATAAAGATAGATTCCTGGTTGAACTTACATACAGCCTGCCTGGTGTTTGTTCTGAGCTATCACAACTGGGTTAGAACGGCACATAGCTGTAATTCTAATCCCGGACCATTGGATGACCGAGCAGTCAGATGGTGCGATCTGCAATCTGATTCAATAGCTGCAGAGGAGTGTCGGGAGAGTGGAACCGAGCGAGCAAAGGGGCTCGTTACATTCACAAAGTCCCCTCCCTCCCCCTTTTAATCCAAAACCCCCCCTCCCCTTATCTGCCCCTAAGGGAGACACCCACCTCTGAACCTTTAAACTTACGGTTCATGTGGGTGTAGGCCTAATTAGGGGTTTGGTTTGAATCTGCCGAGGTGCCCCACTCCTATTCCTTTCCTCCCGGCCAACCCTCATTCACCTATTTCCCCCGCCCTATATGCCCAGCACCTTCTGTTTACTTGTTTTTAAAATGCCGTCCCTATTCTTGTTTCTCCTATTGCTCCCTCCTACATTCCCCTTACTACTTCTATTTCAGTTTACTTTATTTCCCATTTCTCTTATTTCCCTTCTCCCCTCCCCCTACCCCCAAATCTCGCCTCCAATATCCACTTACTCTTGTAAGACTAATTTTCTAATTCTCTTTTTCCAACGGCTATGATCCAATTCAATTAATACTGAACCCCACTTCTTTACTGGAGCTTTTATTTCCTATTAAAGTCTCTACCTCCTCTACCTGACTACTCCCATGTCCTGCACAGCATGTGTTCGTACTTAAGAAAAAAAAAAAAAAAGCAACAAAGTGAGATTTTAAACCCACGCTCCCTACCTCCCCCCCACACCCCCCCCTCCCCTCCCTCTCCCCACCCTCCCCTCCCTCTCCCCACCCTCCCCAATCCACTTCCCCATCATGGTATCCTTAATCCCTCATTGTGTCTGTGTTCTATTTAAATAGACAATTTTCTCTCTTTCTTACCCCTTGATGAGTCACCTATCCATATGTGAGTGTCTCACTTGTGCCAAAATGTGCAATTAATATAACACATGCTTTAATAGTTCTCCCCTATCCCCAGGTAGGCTCTCCTTTTCTTTTTCTTTTTCCTTCTCTCTTTCCCCCTTCCTCTTCTTCTCTCTCTTCCTTTCTTCTTTTCCTTCCCCCCTTTTTCCCCCTCTCTCTCCTCCTTCCTTCCTTCTTTCTCTTTCCTTTTTTTTCCCCTCCTTCCCCCCTTTCTCCTTCCTTTCTTCTCCCCCTCTTAGTCTATTCCCCTGACACAATTATTCAGAAAGGGATTGTATATAAAAAACAGAAGGGGGAAGAGCTCCTGGAGGCCTGGAGGTCTTTTTTCTTCTATGGGTTCAGTAATTTATTATTTGTATCCTATCATTGCCGTTGTCTCCCCCCCCCCCCCCTCCTTGTCCCCTATCCCCCTCCATCTCCCCAGGGTACATCTACAATTATTTTTATTTTATTTTAAACCTCAGGCCTCTTTATGTAGCTTAATAATCCTCATATCTGGACCCACCCCCCGCCTGCCCAAAAAAGAAAGAAAAAAAAAATTTCCCTTTTCATATGTGCCTATCTAGCTTGTGGCACCAATATGAGTGTATCCTTCAAAATGTAAATCAGACCCAAAGTGTAAAAAAAAAAAAAAATTACCGTATGCATTATTACATTTTCTATACATTTTCCCCGTTTTTATCACCAAAAACTGAGTATCACCACACCAATCATGAAACCCCCCAGCCTCCCCGACAAAAAGAAAACGAAAAAAAAAACAAAAAAAAAACGTGCCTTTTCATAGGTGCCTATTTAGCTTGTGGCACCAATATGAGTGTATCCTTCAAAGTGTAAATCAGACCTAGAGTGCAAAATACACAATACATTATACCTTATTATACCATATTACCCTTTCTCCCTTTTTATAACCAAAAACCCAACATCACCAAACCAATCGTGAAACCCCCCATTCTCCCAGAAAAAGAAAAAAAAAACTAAAAAAAAAACACCCCTAAAAAACCTGGGGGAGGAGTCATCCCTTAAATCCCTGGTAATTAAGAAAACTGACATCTCTGTTCTTCTGTTCTTCTGTTCTTCTGAGGGTGTCTGCTTATCCCCAGAGAGGAAAGAAAAAAAAAAAAGAGTCCTTATTTTTCAGGGGTCCTAATATTGGTTGCAGCCAATTCGGGATCTCAAAGGCCTCCACCCCTAGAAAGAGAAATAAATCTGGGAGCTCTACCGGGTGCCGCAAAGTAAAGGTCAGAGAGTTTTTCTTTATAGTCAACGAAATTGAGAACCCCACCGATATGTCCCCCCCACTAATTTAATTTTGTCCAAGAGTGGGCGCAACATTGCCCTTCGCTGCAAAGTAGCACGTGATAAGTCAGGCAATACCTGGGGGGGAGCAGGGACCGCTAACTTTTGGCATATTGCTAGGACCTTAGTCTGCAGTATGTCCCGTCCTATGGCTTCAGGGATCCCCCTGAACCGTAAGTTCTGGAGGCGACTATGGTCCTCAAATTCCTCCAGCTGTAACTGCATACTAGAAACATGGAGAATTTGTTCATTTTGTACCTGTTCCAGGTGCAGGACACGCTTCTCTAGGGAAACCATCGAATCTTCTTCACACTTAAGTCTCTCAGATAGGTGCTTTACCTTGGTTTGAACCAGCTTCATCTCCCGCTGGAGTATTTCCTCAAAGCGAGTCACCATAGTCTTTATATCTGTTAGGGTGGGGAGAGCCTGAAATAGCGCTTTTAAGTCCGGATCTCCGGAGGGCAGAAGAGTTTTTCCTTGTTGTTCCTGGGGGTTCAAGTGTTCCCCCCCTCAATCTCACTCTGCGTTCCCCGATTCATGCCTAGTTGAGCTAGTGGGATAGGAGGAGCACGCTCCAGCGTCTCATCAGTCTCCCCGCTGGTCTGCTCCAATACCCGCTTTTTGTGTCTCTCCCCGCTTGCTGCCGTGTCACGTGACTCTGTTGTCTGTCTCCTAGACACCACGGCTCTTGTGCAGGGAAAGAAGTGCTCTATCTCCGGCTGTACCCTCGGTTTTTGTAGCGCTCTCTCCTCCTTATTCATCCCCGGGTAAGCGCCGCTTCAGTGGATGGAAGGTCGGAGCTCTACGAGCGCGTGTTCCTCTCTACTCCGCCATCTTCAAACCCCGCCCCCTTATCTGGGACCGGACACATTTCAATCAATGTTTGTACTCCCCACTTTACAGAAGTCAGTTATTTATTCATATTATGTTGGGAATTTTTCTGACAATCAGCAGCTTCAGCCAATCAGTAATCAGTACAAACTAAAAAAACATTTCAGCACACTTACCAGCTAATAATAAAAAAAGGTGCAGCTCTATTTACCCCTGCTAAATTGGCAATAATTTTTCCCAAACAATCAGCAAACCATTGGAGATGCGCCTCTCCTCGGGGGGTTTCATGCATATATTTTGGGACTGTACAGCCATTCAACATTTCTGGTTGGAGGTTGTACAATGCGTAAGGTCTGCCACGACTATCAGTATTAGTCCTTCTGTTTAAACCTGTTTATTGGCCCTGATGGACCCATTAGCCCCTACAAAGGTGATCTGTACGCTACTTACTTTACTCTTTTATTATGCATGCAAAATAATTATTCTTTCATGGAAAAAACCTGTGCCCCCCCCCCCCCCCATAATGGCATTGAAGGCGTTGATAAATAAAGCGATACCTTTGTATAAAGTTACATATGCCAATAGAGGAGTACCCACCAAATTTGACAAGGTGTGGGAAGGCTAGATAAATGATAAACCCCCTGTATCTGATTGAATGTCTGAATACTGCTTTGATTTTTCCGAGGGGGAATGTACTAGCTTCTAAGGGATCACATGGTCATATTGTATATTTGTTTTCCACCATGGAGGAGGATCGTAAATTGGAATTCACAGCTGTCTAAAACACACTGGGGGTGATTTACGAAAGCCGCGTGCCATCAGTAGAGGCGCAACACACATTTCCATATTTATGAAATGGTGCCCTGGTAACAGAGCGCAAATCCCCCATTTACTATAGCGATCTCGGCGTACGGGAGAATGCAATCTGTGCGCCACTATGGGCATGGCACACGGCATCTCCAATTCAATATTGACAGAAGATGAAGGTGCCAATATTATGGGGTGATGTGAGGAAGTTTAGTAACAACTTCTCAAGTAACAAATATGGCAAAAATAGAATGAGAAAGTAACTTTTTCAGAGAAAGCCTGCTGTGCCTGCAAGTAAATATACATGTTAAGCAATGTACATGCATTTGCATGGGTTGAGCAGGCGCACCTCTAATCTTGACAATTTTTTTTACGCTGGTTCACCTTTATGTATTTTTTTAAGGAGATTTGCACACTGGTCATGTTAGCATGTTACATTGCCAACATGTGACATGCACCTTGTTAAAATTATGTAAAAAGACTCTCGCTCCTCTAGCTCCCCCTAAAAGGGCATTTAACCATCCCTCTCTAATGCATATGATTTCCTTGGGCTAGCTTTTGCTTTTAAAGGGGAACTCCACACTCCAATGCTCTTATCTCCCCCTCTAATCCCTTGAATTTCCCTGGGCTAGCTTTTGCTTTTAAAGGGGAACTACACACTCCACTCCATTCTCAAAAGACTGTGAGCTGCCTTCACCAATCCAAACCACATCCTTCAGAGCATACAACAGGGCCAGCTAGAAAAGGGGGCAAGAAGAGCAATCGCACAACGCAGTGTGACAGCGCTAAAAGCTAAAAATTGGCCTAGGGCAGGAACGGGGTAAAAGTGCCCAGTATAGAAGCAGCAAAATCACTGTCTTTAAACAGTGGTGTATTCCCTACATAGTAACAGGTCTTACTGCACATTGACTGCATGCAAAGTAAGGGGGCATTGAGGCTTTTTGTAAAGGACCATTCCACTCACCTGACAATGCGGTCCAAAAACTTAAGGCAGCCTAAAGCAAACCTGTGCTTTGCCCAGTTTTGCATTAATCCACCCCTTTCCTTCCCTTTCCTGCCCCTCTTTTCAGCAGTCCATGTGATAGTGTTAGGCCAAGTAACACTGTCATATAGGAATCCATAGCCCTGTGTAATCAGGAAAAAGGAAGGTAAGCATATGTGCCTGCAACGGTCTGCATTATCAGAACCCCACATAAAACACAGAAAGTAAAGCAACCTGCTTACGAACGACTTTTATTCTTTTTTTTTTTTTTAACCTACGGTTTTCTTTTATAGTCTGAATTGTCTGTGTGTTACGGTTTGGGGATTTGACAATAAGCTTTTATATAATGTGATTCAGGGCAGTGGTAAATCTGTTAAAATGCTATTAGACATACCAAAAATGTTATGCAGTAAAGCCCATGTATACATTGTCTTTTTCTCTCTCCTTATACATACAAATAATAACTTGCATTGAAATACTAACTAAAAGTGGACTTCTGATTTTTCCCGGCAGGAACTCTCATTCTTGGTATGCGTATTGTAGAAGAAAGAGGGGCACACATCTCACTCATTTACCATTCATACCCCTAGAGGCAACAAGAAAAATCTTACCACTGCTAACAGCTAATAAGATCCCTTCTGTGATTTTTGAAGTGGGTGTATACTTCCATGGTTGATATCTACCTATAGGTAAGCCTATAATAAGGCTTACCTAAAGGTACAGTAAATATCTCCTAAACGTGCACTATTTAGGAGATAGTTACTTGTGAATGGGCTGCTGACGTCACTGCTCTGAAGGAAAGGCATGCCTATGCCGTTCCTTCAGCGTCCTGTGCCGTGAATAGCAGCTACTGGAGGACGCAAACCCCAAAGGAAGACAGGGTGAAGATGGAAGCCCTGTCAGCAGTGACAGCTCATCGCTGGAGGGCTTTGTTTTAATGTAAGTTTCACATAATGTGCTAGTATGCGATGCATACTAGCACACACTGGTGGTTATTTACTAAAGCTGGAGAGTGCAAAATCTGATGCAATGCTGCAAAGAAACCAATCAACTTCCAAATTCAATTTCCAAACCTTCAACTGAACAAATTGAAGTTAAAAGCTGTTTGACTACAATGCACAGCTCATCAGATTCGGAGTGCACCAGTGTTAGTAAATCTACCCCTATGCCTTTACCTTGCAGGTGTAAAAGAAAAAAAAAAAAGAATGCATGGTGGTTTTCTACCGCTTTAACTCTTATCTGCAGTAATGTCAGTTGGAAGCTGATTGGTTGCCATCAGCAGCAAGCTATTTTTATGTTAGCACTCTTTTTACACCTAAGTCCCAAATCATTCAATTTATAGATTTATATAGCCCCAGTGAAATGCTGCAGCACTTTTAAAGGTGGACATAAATGTTTCTCATTGCATTTTGCCCCTACATACATACAGTTGCTCAACTTTTTTTTTAATAGCATATAAACAAATAAGTTATTTTTTTTTTATTTAAAAACTGTTATTTTGTTATTAAAAGGTTAACAAAGAACAGTGTGTAGATTTTTATGTATTTCTTTAAATCCCATTATGTAATGCATTAGAATAAAAATGAGAGATTTTAGAATTCAATAAATTCTTTTTTTCATCCTAGATAGATAATTCTTGTAGTTTAAAATAACCTACTCCATTAAAACATTTCCAAAGTGTAACATATTCTTATGTTTCCCCAAAACAATCTGTTTCCAGCAAAAGACACTTACTTTGCCTTAGAAATGTGAAATGATCATTGTTTTATGTGGCCTTTTTAACTTACGGCTCCATACATTGTAATCTGTTTTGTCCATTGGAAATGTAACAGATTAGTGCAAGCTTTTAGTGCATACTACCTAATGCGGTCTCGGGAACTATTGTTAAGTATGCCATCAAGGAATGCTTTATGAAACATTTTGATGGGTGGTTTAGTTAAAGGAATATTTTCCCTTTTTCTTCTTCTTTTTTTTTGGTGCATTACCAATTTGATATACTGTACAGTAACCGTAATCCATGCCACCTTGCTTTAATTGCTCTGCCAATAATTAAGTGACTTTACCACTTTTTTAATTAAAAAATCCAGTACTTTGCAAGTGAACCTTTCAGTAAGGTAACTGCATTAGGCAAATCTTTCACTCATCACTTGTGGCCTTTCTGGACCTTCAAAGCTTTTAAAATAAAGTTTTTTCCAGTGGAATAGCCCTTTAATACTGTGTCATTTTCCTTGCAACATGGGATTTTGCACTATTTTACATTAAAAAGATATCACTAAAGAAATATCTTGGGACAAGGGTGGCAGAGAGGAGTTGCCCTGAAGTGAAAACTGTCTTTAGTGCTCAGAAGTAATAAGGGATTTTTCACTGACCTGGGTAAAACATGCTGACATCTCCAAGAGAACTAAATATATTTCATTGTTTCTAGACTTGTGTGAAGTCTATATAAAGCCAAGATTCACTTCATATTCTTTTTTTCAGGCTTTGAGACATTTATTAAATATATTTCCACCTATTTATTTTATAATGTGGCAACCGGTGCTGTACGGTTTTGCTGTGTTTTTGCTTAATGCTTTTATCTTTGCACATGTGAAAATAAAATTGATTTGATAGCATTGTAATATTTCTTGTATGCATGTTAAGGAGAGACACTGCAAAGTCAGAATATTTACAAAAACAAGAAACAGGATAGAAGAGAAAAAAAAGACAATGAAAGAAAATAAGAAATACAAGAAAAAAGAAAATATAGTTAGAAATATATATATATATATATATATATATATATATATATATATATATATATATATATATATATATATATATATATATATATATATATATATATATATATATATATATATAGTAAGAAAAGAAAGCAGCATATTCTATAACTACGACTACTAAATGTCCAGGTCTGTACTAAATGATTAAGAAGAAAATAGTAAAGCTGAGATAAATACAGTAAAAAAAAAATAAGTAAAGAAAGTAATAAATGTAACCTTAAGTATGTGTAAAAGCAAAAGTAATTTTTTTTGTCCCTTGTTTTTACATTACAGTTATCTAAATGTTAAACTGGAGTTCCTTTTAATAATGTATGTCTTACCTGTTGATCCTGCCAGTTTTAAGCAACTAAAATAATTTCCATAACAGGCTGTCAATGCTGCAAGATTGTCACCCACTCTCTGCAGGGTTGGCACATTTGTGTACAGACATTGTCAGCCTATAGGAAGTTTAGGAAGTTCTGATATTGCTGGTCTTTGTAGACCATAGTTCATAACTGGAGGAGGAGATGACATGGAGGCACCTAGATCCTGCTGCATTAGAGAAGAAGAAAGCCAAGGCAGTCAGGTGATTATAAGAAAATATGCAAAAAATATATTCACTGCACTGACATACCTATGCATTTAAGCATTTACATCTTCTTCAAAACTGAACTCTTCAAAATATATATAAATTCTTACATATGTGAAATTCTAACCCTTCTCCTCTCTACTAAAAATATATTTGATCACATTTTGTCCTTACATCACTTTGACAGTGCATGGAAAACTCTCCAATTGGGAAATCCTGACCATTTTCAGCTCTCCCCCCTCATCACCATGATTTCTAGGACCTGCTTTCCTGGACCTGTACTGTTTTCCCCCCAGATCCCGAGTGTAATACATGTACACCTCCCTTCTTTGGCACCTAGTATACATATTATAGTGACAATTTCAAACAGATCAACCAATGATACTGATTTGCCTACAATGATAAATTGGTATAATTTCTGGTCGTGTTTATTAGTTAAATTGCAAATATGATCTATAACAGAAATTGTTAGGGACGTGCTGGCCATAGCTCAGTTGAAGTTCCGAGGCAAGAGTAAATACACATGCGCAGACGCGCTCCTACAGGTGCCTGCCTTGGTGAACGCATATGCGCATGCATGTATGTAAGGAGAGCAGCTGAACTAGTGCTTTGCTATCTGATCTGCAGCTTTACCCTGTGTTTTGTTCCTGTGCCTGCATTTGATCCAGTATTGACCCAGCTTCCTGACCATGCTGCTTATCTCCTGTCCCGACCTTTGGCTTGCCTTGACCTTGTTATTTCTGCTCACCTGTCTGATTTCCTGTTGCCAACCTCTGCCTGAATACTGACCATTCTCTGCCCGCTGTTACATGATATGTGATCCTCCTTGTATGAGCTGGCTTGTCTGACTCTGCACCAGTCTTCTGCCATTCAGCTCTGTGTAGCTCCAGTGAAGCTGTCCTGCATCTACAGCATACCTGCATCTGCTGTTCCTGCTGCCATCTGCTGCTCAGCGAGCAGTCCGGTCCTGCTACTCATCAGCTACTCATCTGTACCAACAGAAAATCTTGCAGGCACTCTTATCTCGCAGTTCTCTCATGGCCACTGTTGCAACTCCAGCAGTCCTTGAGCTGGGGCTGTACGAGAGGTCTCCCTCTACTCATCAGGCTCTACCAGAAGGTACCTGATAGAATCAAACTGTTGTTTGTGTTAGATGAAATGCTGTTGTGGGTTAGTGTATATAGGTATGCAGCAAACCCCCCACTGTTTGGGATGCAACCACCACCTTAAAGGTAATTCCTACATCATATTAAGGACTTGTAAACATGTTGGTTGGCTGAAATTCAAAGCCTGAAAAAATTGTTAAATAATGTCTTTTTTCATGGACTTTTCATGCATTCATATTTGGTCTACATGTTATGAATGGTAAACTATTCTTGAATAGCTGGCAGCCCTGCTGGTAAAGGGAAGATTGAGGCTTAGGCTGCATGACCTGGAAACTGCTTAGACCTCCAGAGGATCAAGGATTAAAGTCATGGAGGTGCCAATAATTTACAGTAGTGCTAAAGTGACTTTGTTTAACTTCGACTGATTTCCCTAGATCATTTAATGTGGAATTGCTCTTTAAGCGCATGTAGCTATGACTCAGACATGTGGATCAATAGCCAGGTTATGCATATAGGTATCCATGATGTACCAATAATGTGGCTTTGTAGTACTAGCAAACACACTTTGGGAGATACATATTAGCAGCAGTAATACAGGAGTGTAGCTTTTTACAATGGGCGCTCTGATAGGGGTTATTTTTAATGTTGTGAGAGCTTAGGTCAAAGTGCATACAAAATAAACTTTTAAGCATATTAGGTTGTATATTTTCCTTCAAACATTTTCTTATACCATGATTAATTAGGATATTTTCTTAACATTACTAAAGTAAATATGTCACAAATACAGATAACATGCAATAGGTAATCTTAAATATCAGCATTGGTGGCAGTAGCCATTATCTGACTTCTAAGCCATTTACTAGATCCAGAGTAGCTCAAACATTCGCTATTCAGTAATTGCTATACCCGAAATTCCCTATTTAGGTTAATCCACAGCCTTGTGTGTTAAAACCATCCTGTGCTGTGCATATGCAAGGCAAACCAACAGATTCACTTGCGTGCAGAACTCTCCAGCAGCACGTACTCGCCTTTCCTTCACTCCTTCACCACCACCAGGAGCAAAACAAATGCAATAAAATGTACATCCTGGAATATAGGACGTATTTCTCTTTCTTTTTTTGTATTAGTATTGGTGTTTGGTGATTGGCCCAGGGCTGTCACATGGGGGTAGGGAAATGCTTCTAAACCCTATGAAAGCTCGGAATACAGCAACTTAGAGGTTACAAAGAATTCCTTTTGTCACTTCTGGTGCTAAATGGGTTACTATGGAGAGGAAAGAAACTTAAGATTGCACTGCGGCGGTGGTCAGCATTAAAGTGAACCTGCTGGTTTGCCAGCTTGGGCAGTTTGTTTTACAAACTACAGAAGTGTTGTAGTGTAAAATCAGACGTGCAATGATCAAAATTTAGCTGGTTCAGCAGGGACCAGCCAAATTTTGATCCATACATTTGCATGGCACTCTGGTTGTACCAAAGTTGATCTACCAATCGACTTCTGTACAACCGGCCTGTCAGTTTTTTTTCTGATTAATCAGTGCTATAGCTGATCATTGTATTCTGTCAGAACACAATTGCACAGCGGGTTTAACAAAAAAATGATGAATGTATGGGCTGCCTTAGTAATGCTAATGTAAAAGTGAAAGTGCAATTTACACAATTTATTTTGGATCATTCGATCATTTATTTTAATTGTAGCATTCGATCCACCGACAATTTTAATTTTTTTTTGTGTGTGTGTCCTGTTTTTTCTGCTGGAGGGATTCACACCTTTAATTGTCCTGATGACCACTGACACTAAAACAGAAAGTAAGAAAATAAGGGGAAATTCCTATATTGAAAGATTTCCATAAGAGCAAAGGGTGAGGGGAAATCTTCCTATGGGATATAAAAGATGGGAATCCCTCTCACTTTTGGAAGATTTCCTCTCACTTTAATATACTTTAACATTTAGGGATTACATTTAAAATATAAAAAGATTTTCATTAACAAGGCAAATTGGTTTATATTACAGTTGTGCATTTCTTATGTATTTCTTTGCATAGTTTTACTTTTTCAGTCTGCAGATCTGGTATTTTCAAACCATGAAAAATATCCATAGCTTATCTTCAATAATGTTTGACATTTGAGGACTTATATTGTTTCTCAAAAATAAAACAAAGGAGAGACACTGATGTAAAACAAATTCTTAAGTCTCCTGGTTGGCATATACACACAGTCAATGCATGTACACAGAAACAATAAGCAGAATTCTTGATGCTAAACATGGTCTGTTACTAATAATTCCTACCACAAGATGTCACTAGTACCGCTCTTGACTTGAAATGTTTGCACCATTCTTTTGCTACAAATGTCTTATCCAAAACTTGTGATGCTTGCAAATTTCTGCCAGTAAATGTACAAAAAGGTTTGACCAAATGTAAGTGAACATAAATAAATGGTCTATTATGAAAGAAATATTGTAGCTAAAAAGTAATCTTTTAGGAATAAAGATTATATACAAATCTAATCTCACCGTTTAAAGTTTTTTGATTTTAGAGAAAGCCTGTACTCATTTGCCCCTTCCACAACTTAAACCCCAATAGATTGTATATGCCTTCTGCACAATAATTAGTATTATACATTTGTCTATGAATGTACTGCTACACTTTTCCCTTGAATCAGCTTAGGGGCAGAGGAGTGCATGTAGGTGAGTTGTCTACTATAAGTTCCTTAACAGAATCCTGACAGCGGGTGATGAGGAGTTGGGTGTATTTACTTTTCAAATTTTATATTAGATGTGTAGCAGTTCTTATAAAGTTCACAAACATTTAAATAAATGATTTTCCCCTGCTGTAAAGGGATATGTGGTTATCTCCATACTTTTGGTCTGAATGCAGGTACACATTAAGGGTTTGATTTACTAAAGGCAAATAGGCTGTGCACTTTGCAAAGTGCAGTTGCTCCGGAGCTTAGTAAATGAGGTAAAGCTTCACTTTGCAAGGAATACCCAATCATGTGCATAGAAAAAAAAAAAAAAAATAGCAGTTTTGCTTGCACATGATTGGATGATGGAAATCAGCACTAAGCTTTGGAGCAACTGCTCTTTGCAAAGTGCACAGTCTATTTGCTTTTTAGTAAATCAACCCTAAAATGTTTATTGTCATTAACATTAAAGTGTTTGTTTTTTTGTTGTTGTTTGTTTAGCTTTTTTTCACGTACAGCATTCAGTCCCGCCACCCATGCATGTCACTCGCTTAGGCGAGTGATGTGCACTGTGCTCCCTGTGCTTCATGGGATATGCATGTCACATATCTCAGGAGGCATAGCCTTTCATTCAAAAAAGGGGAGGGTGGGCCTACCAGAGTGCCAATGACATCACAAAGAACATGACGATGTGGGACCTGATCGGTGGCAGAAAAGAAGAAGATTTTTCAGGACTATGCTGGATCTGCTGGGTGGGTTAAGTATCAAAACTTTGCAGAATTCACAACCCACTAAGTAGGGGTTTAAAAAAAGGGGCAGGAAGGGTGAAGATCCACTTTAAATTCGAAATGTCTGAGTTTTAAGCCTATCCCCCTTCACTTGCTTAGCCCCACATTGAATCAGCCCCCGACCCTTAAAAAAATTTGTATACTATTGTTTTTTTGCAGTTGTTTTTGGTTTTGTTACATTTCCTCGTAACCCTTCACCACATAATAATCTAGTGATGCTCTCTGCAGCATTCTCCGTTGAGTTCATGGCATAATAAGGGCTCTTTATGGATATTCCTCACACACTATGAACTATGAAATGACCCTGTGTGGTAAAAAACAAGCAATTAACAATACTGTGTGACACTCTCAGTGCACAAGTGCACAAGAGATAAAGAAAATTGCAAAGAAATTGCATAAACCATGAAAAATTGCATAAATCGTGGACAATGGTGTACATGCTATAAACAGGAAAATTACCCTATGTGATAAAAAGTAAGCAATTAACAATGCTAGGTAACCCTAACAGTGCAAAAATCCAAATAGTAACACGAAACATGAAAAATTGCACAAAAGTTGTATAAATTGCTTACCTTTGATCACATAGGGTCATTTCATTGTTTAGTGTGTGTGCCATTGTCCATGATATATGCAATTTTTCACACTTTACACAATTTCTGTGCATTTTTTTTTATGTTTTGCGCTCTTTGAGTGTCAAAGTATTGTTAATTGCTTACTTTTTACCACACAGGGTCATTTCATGGTTTATAGTGTGTGTGCCATTGTTCACGTTTTATGCAATATTTTTCATGATTTTTGCAATTATTTGTGTTTGATTTTTGCACTTGGTTTTGTAAGCACTTTTTGCTTCCAGTTGTGCCTGTAAAGTAACACTCTTTTTATCAGTGAGCAGCGCAGCACCTTGATGGTTTTAGGGCCAATTCACACTAGAATCGCAGAGCAGACAGAGCGATTCACCGCTCCGGATGCTCTGCGTTGCCGCTGCGCTAGAGGGCAGGGTGATGCGTGACTAATTGCAATGCACTGCTCCTTTCTTTTGTTTGTTTTGCACTAGCTTTATTTGAAGTGTTCACTGGAATATCAGACGGAGCGATGCGCTGCTATGCGTGACACTGCAGTGAGATTCGGGTAGGTGCGCTGCAATAGAATGCAGCATGTCTGCAGTGATACACGTTTTACAATGTGGTAAAACGGCTGTCACTGCATATAGTGGGAATTGGCCCTTACATTTTTCATTTATTCCTTATCAGAATTTTGTGCTTGCTGCTCTTTCATACAATTAGTTCAAATAACCTAAATAGGAGATTTGAAAAATATTTTATGATATAAACAACACAACAAAGGTACTTATCTTTCCGGCATGCTGTCTCTCCTTGAAACCTCAGGGGGAGCCATCCAATAAAGGATGGACTCATTTGTACTTGTAAGTGTAAATGACAGCTGCAGCTATTGAACTGTGTATATAGGAAGCTTTTTACAACAAATAGTAAGAAGGATTGGAACACATGAAAAAGGGAGAGAGCTCCATCTGCCGGCTACAAAAAAAAAAAAAATAAATAAAAATATATTGTCTGTACAATACCACTATATACTGTATTCCCTTCAAAAGATTCTCCATTACTTAATGAATCAGCATTTGTACCAAAGCAGAGCTATCTCATTATCTTGATAAGGTTGTTGAATGATTATGCAATAAATTTGTAAGTGTGTGGTAACACTACACAGGTAATGGTCAGCACTACTTCCCTGTAGGTGGTTTTCTTTGTTTGGGATGAACCCATGCATTAGGGGTTGTGGAGACCCTATCTCTTTGGCTTCTGCTCTTTTGATAACAGTGGGGGTGTTTATCAAACTATTTATGATTGTGTAGTGAGGATTACCTGGTACAAACAACCAAATTACTTGGGAAATCATTTTATGTTTTTTTCTAGTCATTCTATGGTCTTTCTTAGTCGTGAATGTTGTATTCAGGCAACGCATTTAGTGGGATGTGGTTTCCTACTTTTTTGGGGCTTAAGTGGAATGACATGGAAAGGTCTAGTTTAGCAATAAGTTAAGCTAGATTTACAGCCATTCTTACAATGGGTATGTCAGGCTATAATTGCTTTAATTTGCTGTAAAAAAGTTTCATAACCAATGTAGATTTTAAAACGATTTACAAAGTCATATGACTGGTTTGTACTAGGTGCTCCTCACACACCGTCATAAATACATTATCTGGAACATACCAGACTGGTTGTTTGAGAGATCCCTGCAGGGTCCTTCTCCATAGATACCCATTTGGCTAAATATAAATTTGCTTCAGAACTTAAAGTATCACTAAACCGATATCATAAAAAAAACTATCAATAAATGGTGTATTACATGCTGTTCATATATACTCAGTCACTGTGAGATTTGTTTTCTGTATTCTGCAAAAAACCTGGTTGATCCTGCTGCTCTCTATCTCTACATTCTGTTCATGTCCCCAATTCGGGTGGGAATTTTGCAAATGTATTGCCAACTCTGCACATGCTCAGTATTCAGTTTCTATGCTGAGCATTTCCTCCCTATCACATCTGAGCAGCCCATGTGACCATAGAGTCACACATGTGGGCGTAGACACTGTGGTAAATGATAGCCCACTCCATCTCTCCTCCTCCATGCCCGCTAATCAGCTACACAGAATGGGGGCAGGATACTACATGTGGATTGATGGAGGCTTCACCTCCCTCTTATTCTAAAACACAGGCTGGAAGTGCATGGCACAGCCTGTGACTGGCAGAAATCCACCCACACCATGTTATTTCCACAAAATAATAAAGATTTGATTTCAAATATATGTTTGTACGCCGATATAAAATAGTTTATTGATATTATTTTTTTTTTTTACTCTGTATTCCAAAGTTTTTCTTTTTCATTTTGAATATGTGACCAGCATCAAAGGACTAGAAGCTCCTCCTTCTTATGTTTCCGTGCAGACAGGCTGAGAAAGAGCTGTGTCTTGTGACAGCTGTATATCGATTAGGTGAAGGGTACATAGATGTTTTTTTTTAATTAAAATAATTACAGTGCCATCATCCACATACA
The DNA here is from genome assembly GCF_042186555.1 of Aquarana catesbeiana. Lineage (NCBI taxonomy): Eukaryota > Metazoa > Chordata > Amphibia > Anura > Ranidae > Aquarana > Aquarana catesbeiana. Next base: position 425,444,906 of record NC_133328.1, read on the forward strand.
GAAATAGAAAGGACAATGTAAATTAAACAGTGTGTGTTTAGTATCACTTTAATTCTTGCTTATGGAATTTCTTGAGAGCTAGAGGTCCAGGAGCCTTCAAAAGAGCATAGAGGTGCAGTAAGGATGGTAGTATGTAATGTTAAAAATACAACTTCTTAAAAAAAATCTCTGTCTTTTGATTAGGGGTAATAATAGTCAAAGTTGTTGAAAGGTAGAAGGAGAGCACTAGTAAAAACTTAACACATATGCTTTGCAGTTTATTATACTGTATAATGTCAGTTAGATTTCAATAGACAGTTTCCTAGTAGGGCAATCCTAGAAATCATTATGAGGTTTAGCCCAAGGGTTCATAGGTGACATGGTTGCTGTTAAGCCCAAAGGTAGACCACTGCAATGACGCATTAAATGTGATAACACCTGAGTTTTATATGGTAGTTATTTTTTTATTCTAGTTTTAGCAAAAGAAAGACTTTACTTTTCTAAATAACAAAAGGGTCAAAAGTTCAACTGTTTTGAAATATTAAAAAAAGAATAAAAAAAGCCTTCTCTTCCACTCAATACCACCCAATTACCTAACTCAACCCTTTTGGGGGATGCAACTGCTCTTGGACAAACACATTTATGCTATGCAGATTAAAGCAGAACTTTACCCTCCACTCCATTGTTTTCTTTTTTTTAAGCCTTACCTACCTGGTGGTGGTGAGTTCTGCTAACTTTTGATACTCAACCACCCAGCGGAGAGCTTCTTCTCTTCAGGCAGCGCTCAGTCCTGCTCCACCATGTTTCCCTGTGACATCATCGCTAGACTACTGGCTGTTCCGGATGATGCACTGACAGGTCTGCCCCCTCCTCCTTCTTTCAATGAAAGGCTATGCCTCCAGGGATATGTGGCGTACATATCCTGGGGGCAAAGTGGTCAGTGTGCACAGTGTGACGTGCATAGGAAGGCAGGGCGAACATTCTATAAAAAAAGGATTAACAAAAAAAGAGAAAAAAAAAGCCCTATTCCTGCAGAGGAAGGAAGTAGGGGTGGAAAGGTGGGATTGTACTTGGGAGGCTGAAGGTCCGCATTAAGCAGCAAAAGATATCTCTTCATTTTGAAGCACCTTTTGTGGTAGGCATTCAGCAAGGGTGCAACAATGAAAATCATCCAATGAATTTCATTCTGTTATAAAATGTCCCATAACTAAGCTTCTCAACATCGATAGGTCAAATGGTCTGTAAGCTGCTTTAATAGTTTAACTCTAGTAGCACCTGTTAGATTTACAGTAGTTCTCCATCCTCGATTTGTCTAAACAGCTTGTCCAAAGCTGCAAACTTCCTAATATGCCATTAACATTAAGTAATCTGCTGTACAATAGACAGTGTTAGCATACAGTTAGCTGACCTGAAGCACACTAAATAGCATCAGTAAATGACATTAAAATAACCGTTTTAAAAAATCAGGAAGAATCTTGTATTTTTATGCCAGTGGAAAACTGATATTCACTCAGCATGGCCTCATTCAGTCAATATGCGTTTTATTTTGATATGAAACACTTCAGTCAATGATCTATTTATAGACACTGGCTAAAAATCGTGTTCTACAGAATTAAAATATTATAGCGAAAAGCTTTTTGCTGGCAAAATGTAATATGACATTGATGTTTAATGTCAATATACAAATTAGCGCAAATGAATGTTTTACTCTATTAATGTAAATTACACTAAATGAAATTGATGAAACAAAATCACTGTTAACCCCTAGTTCCACAGATATTTTCTTTTTTTTTGTGGTCATAAGAACCTCATGAATTGAATAAAAAAATAAAATAGTCATATAGGGGTTGCAACACATGACTGTGCTTATGTTTCTTGGGGAACAAGCAAGCCATGTTTTCAAGTTTTGTACCTGCTTTAGAAACTTCAATCAGTATAACTCCTTGGAGGCCTTATCACACCAAGTTTGGTATAGTCACTCTTTTTGGACTAACAAGAATAAAACATGTGTGTAACTATTATTGTGTCTCTTAAACAGCATCTACAGTATCTCACAAAACTAAGTACACCCTTCACATTTTTGTAAATATTTTATTTTAATTTTTCATGTGACAACACTGAAGAAATTACACTTTGCTACAATGTAAAGTAGTGAGTGTACAGGTTGTATAACAGTGTAAATTTGCTGTCCCCTCAAAATAACTCAACCAGCCATTAATGTCTAAACCACTGGCAACAAAAGTGAGTACACCCCTAAGTGAAAATGTCCAAATTGGGCCCAAAGTGTCAATAGTTTGTGTGGCCACCATTATTTTCCAGCACTGCCTTAACCCTCTTGGGCATGGAGTTCACCAGAGCTTCACAGGCTGTCACTAGAGTCTTTTTCCACTCCTTCATGACGAAATCATGGAGCTGGTGGATGTTAGAGACCTTGTGCTCCTCCACCTTCAGTTTGAGGATGCCCCACAGATGCTCAGCAGGGTTTAGGTCTGGAGACATGCTTGGCCAGTCCATCACCTTTACCCTCAGCTTCTTTAGCAAGGCAGTGATCATCTTGGAGGCATATTTGGGGTCATTATCATGTAGGAATACTGTCCTGCGGCCCAGTCTCCAAAGGGAGGGGATCATGCTCTGCTTCAGTATGTCACAGTACATGTTGGCATTCATGGTTCCCTCAATGAACTGTAGCTCCCCAGTGCAGCACTCATGCAGCCCCAGACCATGACACTCCCACCACCATGCTTGACTGTAGGTATTGCCGCGTACACAGGAGCAGACTTTTCGACGGACTTTACGACGGACATTCCGAATGAACGGACTTGCCTACACACGATCAACCAGTCCGACAGATTCGTATGTGATGATGTACGACCAGACTAAAACAAGGAAGTTCATAGCCAGTAGCCAATAGCTGCCCTAGCACGAGTCCGTTGAAAAGATTTGAAACATGTTTCATTTCTAGGTCCGTCGAACTTTTGGGGGAAAAAAAGTCCGCTGGAGCCCACACATGATAGAATTGTCCGACGGACTCCGACCTGCCGAACCAAGTATGCCGTAAAGTCCGGTCGTGAGTACGCGGCATAATGCACTTTTTTAACGTTCCTTGATCCATTGAAAAAAAAAAAAGTTTTTTTTCTTAAAAAAAAAAAATGCTAAAAAATGCTAATGAGGAAAAACGCTAAAAACGCTAATAAACGCTAAAAACGCTATTGCAAAAATTTTGAAAAAAAATTGAAAGAAGTTGAAAAACTCACTGCAAAGCTAATGGCGTTTTTATATAGTTATTTTAACGTCCAGTGTGCATGAGGCCTAAAAGTGATGTCTATAAATTACAGTTGTGGTATATGAAATGTTTTCTTTCAACGTATCTTTGATTGTGCCAGGTGGCCAATGTAAATAGGCTACCTAGTACCTAGTCTGCCATTTGCACAACTGGTATGAGTAATAGGCTTTTGAGTATGTCTTGGGAAGACAAGAAATAGGCAACATTACTTTTACTTCTTGTGCTTAAAAGTAGGTACAAATACTTGGCTATACAGTATATTATATTCATGGTATATGAAATGTCTTCTTTGAACTTATCATTTATTGTGCTAAATGTATTGTTGCTTGAACTCAAGGTCCATTTTATAGAACTAAGCTTCACCATTAGTCACAATAAACTTGAATTTTGCTAAAGGGCTGTCTTGGCATTATGGGCACAATTTGACAACAGTGGCTTTCTATGCTTACTTTAATAAATGGGGATTTTTCTGATAGTTTTTTTTGTACGATCAAAGTGGATTTTTTTTACTTGAGGTTTGGATGTGAGTTTGAATTTCAGAGATGTATGAATTTGAATTTTTTTTAAATTAAGAGCACAGATATTACAGATGAGGTAGAAGAATGAGCTGTGCTAATACCTGTTAAGTGATGGGGGCCAAAACACTTTTCAATGTGTTTATAAATAACTGATATGTTCTGTAGCAGAAAACATTGCTAATCATGTCACTGCATGATCTTCAGTTTAAAGTCCCTACCATTATGCAACACTTCCAATCTATATGATAGTCCCTACCTATATGATATAGGCAGGTTGCCTACATTAGATAGTGATTGGCCCTGGTTGAGGGAGGAAAGAGTTAATGTGTGTGCTTCAGTTCCTGGGCTTTTTGGGTCCAGTCTACTCACCAGTGATATAAATATAGAAGAAGGATCCTCTCTCTGGTTTGGATGGACACATCGAAAAAGACATGCCATAGCTGCTGTGGAGTGCTGCACCTTGTAGCACATCAGAGGCACTGTGGATCCTGGAGAACTGGAGAACACCAAAATGGACACCTTTCTGAGGTATGCCTGGACTGCCAGTTAGTGGTAGTTAGGGAAATGATAATTTACTTTAACTGTTCATGTTGGCGTGTACTAGGAAGATTTTCAGTAAATTTGCATCGACTGTTCTGAGTCTGGTCTCAATTTATTCAAAGGTGTGCATGTTGGTTCTGGCTTGTCAAAAGAAGCAGGGTCTGTAAAGCACATATGGGGTATGAAGCTCAGCTGCTACAAAAAGTCTATTCTGCAAGTCAAGCAAAACAAGTAGTGTAGTTGCAATGGGTAACCAAGCACTAGTTCAAGTCATGATGGAACGAGTCATTAGGCATGGTACCTTGTAACGGTGGCAAGTCCTAAGGTAGCAAGGGGGTACAATGTACTGGCTCCCTCCCTAGCGATCGGCTCATTGATAAGTGGCTACACAGTGAATGGTACCCCCACATGCAGAGTGAGTAGGCCCCACCCACAAGCATATATATTTTTTCCACAATATATGTATATTGTGTGTATTTTGATTGGGACATTGTAGGCTTATTAAATGGGTTGATTTTACATGAATTTGTGCTTAATGTACCATGCCTTTTTTTAATCTGAAATCTGAGTTTTGATTCATGCTTTATACTTTCCTGAAAATCCCAGAAGTCCAGTGATATCTCTGGCTAAGTGGCTGCGAACTGTATTACTTCTGAGGGTCAAAATCAAAATACTGCATGATTTATGACCATAGGTCATACAGTCAATAGTAATTTCTTCCATGACTGCAGCGCTACCATCAGTATCTCAGCCAGGCAACATTAATATCAATGTGTGTTAAGTGCTTATATATACTAAACCCAGGGCCAAATGACCAGCAAGGCAAAAAGGCAGCTGCCTTGAACACAATGATTGGGGGGGAAGGGTGGGGGGTTGGTAAAATACTCAAGTAATTTACTCTTCTCCTATATCACCCGTCCTAGGAGTCTTCTGGCTTTGAAAGTGATCACAGACGCTAGAGGTGCTGTCAGCAGAAGACAAGCACTTCCTTGCAGCAGCATTGACATGACAGTCTCCTTTCTCCTCAAAAAAATACAAAAGTTCTCCAGCACACTTTCAAACAGTTTAAACATCTTAGTGGTGGATCCACTAATGCCGCGTATACACGATCGGACATTCCGACAACGAAATCATGGGATTTATTTCCGAAGGATGTTGGCTCAAACTTGTCTTGCATACAAACGGTCGCACAAATGTTGTTGGAAATTCAGATCATCAAGGACGCGCTGACATACAACCCGTACGATGGCACTATAAAGAGGAAGTTCAATAGCCAGAGCGCCACCCTTTGGGCTCCTTCTGCTAATATCGTGTTTATCTCGTGTTAGTTGAAGTTTGGTGAGAGACGATTCACGCTTTTCAGCCTTGTGCTTTCCAGATCGTTACTGCTCTTCAGTTTGTGCTTGTGGGTTCGTATCTGGTTTTCAGTGCATGTAGTCAGTTCACATCTGGTTTTCAGTGCGTATTTTTATAGTACGTATTTGATTTTCAGTGCGTTCTTGTCTGCTCGTTTCTGATTTTCAGCTCACTCTTCTCAGGCCTTTCTGATTGTCAGTGCATTCTGTTAGTTCATTTTGACCAGCTGACCGCTTTGAAGCCATGTTGCGGGTACGTACTCATCATAGAGTGCTGTGCAGGGGCTTGGTGTTGGGGTTCTTGCTTTAACCCAAGCCTAGTCCATGAACAGGGCGGGGAGGAGTTCATGGACGAAGAATTGGTTGCTCCAGCGTGACCAATTCTCTCACATGCCTTTGTTGTGGGAGATCCGTGAGAATAATCCTGATGATTTCAGGAATTACCTCCGGATGACGGACCCCGTTTTTCACTGTTTGTTGGCTTTGCTGTCCCCTTATATTATGAAGCAGGACACCTGCATGCGACAAGCCAACACCCCTGAACAGAGGCTAGTCACCACCTTGCGTTACTTGGCGATGGGGAGAAGTCTGCAGGACATCAAGTTCTGGACTGGCATCTCCCCCCAGGCACTGGGGATCATTATTCCAGAGACCTGTTCTGCCATCATACAGGTCCAGCAGAAGGACTATATTAAGGTAAGATTTCTCCTTTAACATCACATTATATGTATTTAATGTTTGCTAATGTATTGTATTTCTTTCATCATTCCCTAATTACCATGACTGTAATATGCTGTGAATGTCCTCTTTATCCTCATGCACGCTGGAAGTTTTTAAAGTTCTTTTTTTGTCCTTCATGCATATTGGCCTTCACTAACCTCTCCAGCATTCTCCTGGGCCCATACACACCTAGCCTAGTCACTTAACAATGTATTTTGTCAGCTCCATAGTAGTGCTTACCCTAAACACCCCCTAAAATGTGTACAAATGTTATTTGTGTCCTTAAATTCAGGCAGAGTGCAAGAGGCTTTTTTTTGGGTCCCAAACTCATTTGGAACCCTCCCTCCCCCCAACCGCTAAGTCAACCGATGCCAATCCTCTATCTGCTGACTTTGCCAAACCCATGCACACTATACCTACCTCTTTTGTGGTCAGATTTATGGATGAATTCACCAAAGCATGTAGTGAAAGGGCCTGCCTGAATACTTTCAAATGCTACTGTTTAAAGTTTTGTTCTGCTATTATCTTGATAGGTAATTGCAGAATGTAAAAATGTGCTTCAATTTGCACAGTGTGTATATTCATATTTTTGGATTATGACACTTCTTACCTGTCCAGTGAGCTGCCAAAAGTGTAAGTAAGGAGGGGCTGGCCAAAGTAACACACATTATTTATGCATTCAGCTCTCAATGAAATGGAGAGGGTTACCTGTCCTTAACATCCCCCCCTAAAATTTTTACAATGGGCCATCAGAGGGGGTGAGGAATCTGATAAGTGGACCTTATATTTTTGTCTTTAAATACTTCTTCAAATCAATGTTATACTGACGTTGGCCAAGAATGTTTGTGTCTAATCTGCTTGCAATGTTATGTGCAAAAGTACTCATTTATTTTTTTCTTGTTTCACTCCACAGTTTCCTTCAACGCCACAGGAGTGGCAGACTGTGGCTTCCCAATTTGCCCAGCGGTGGGACTTTTCCAACTGCGGAGAGGCAATAGATGGGAAACACTTCCACATAGTCCCACCCCCCAACTCGCGTTTAAAAGTATTGGCTTGGGATTGCCACCTCCAGAAGACAGAGCCAGAAGAGTGGTGGAGAATGCTTTCAGGATAATGGCCAGCCGGTTCCGCCTATTCCTTACTCAATCAACATGGCGGAATATAAACTTAACCATATAATCCTTGCTAGCTGCATTCTCCACAACTTTTTAAGGAGAAATTCTATGAACTATGTGGCCTCAGTTGGGCCTGAGGCCGGATTTCAAGACCAAACCCTGGCGGCACTTGAAGCTGGCCCTCCTGGCTTGCCCCCCCAAAGCGCCCGCAAGGTCCGTCTAAAATATATGGAGTACTTTGTGGGTAGAGGGGCCATTGATATGCCAGAAAATGTTTAAGAAACATTTTTAACATACATTTTTATTTTAAACTGAAATAATATTTCCTTTGATTTACTGCTTGTGTTTCTTTTAGCTGTCTCCTTGGTTATCCAATGGGCTTTTCTTTTTGGCCATTTTCTTCAATAGTGTAAATGTAATTTCTTTGATACATGAGATGACAATCTCTTCTTCAGCTAACTATTATGTTGTGGGTCTGCTACACACACACCTTGTTTTTGTTGTTAATGTATGTAATGCATAAAACTATTCATCATTTTCAGCACCATGAATTAATTTTTTGGAGTGATGAAAATGGCCTGATTGTTGCAAATTATAAAGCACTGTTGGTGTTATTTACTTAAGGAAAATCCACTTTGCACTCATTCATCAGATGGGGTGATGTCACCCCCGTGAAAGCCAAATTTTGAAGCTGCACACAAATTGAGAGTCAAAATGGGGCTTTCCCTCCTAATCCCATGCCTAAGGTCAACATGTGCTAGCTCCCATCATGGGGGATCAATGGACGTGTTTCGGGGGTACAACCCCTTCCTCTCATCTACTTTAGTTGCGAGGAAGGGGTTGCACCCACAAAACGAGTACATTGATATCAGTGATGGCAGATGGCACATGTTGACACACTGTGTGCATCTTCAAAATTTGGCTTTCAATTTTTTTTTAAAAGTTAGAAAAATAAAAACAATTAGAAAAATTTTGGTGTGTTTTAGATTCTGCCTAAAACTTCAATGATTTTTTTGAGTCTTTTTGCACATCATTGATGTCTTTCTTGATCTTCTGTAATTCCCTATTGCACACCATGATCTCCCCGATGAGGATCTATGCACTTGCACTTGTAAAATGTGTTTCTTCTTCCACAACATCCACATCACCTAAAATAAAAAAACACACCATGTATTATAAATATGCAGGCATGCAAGCTGTGGTCTCAGACACTCACCTGTTGTGCTCACTATTTCGCCCACTTCATAAACCTCTCCTTCCTCCACATCCTCTGGTTGTGGTGTGGGGATTTCCCCTTCTTTAGGAGGTGGGGGGTCTCTGGTGTCCTCTGATGTCCTGAGTCTTTTCTCCCCTATGTGAATAAAAAAAGGTATACTTAGCACACAGATATTTGAGGGCAGAAATAGAAATAAGAAATATTGCTTGGAAGTGTCGTACAATTGTCTGTTTTGGCAGCTGAAGCTGAAGACATGAATTTTTCCCTTTCTTCAAGCTGGAATAATTACCTTTTTTGGTAAAGTTTCACACATGGAGACACCCCTAGTATCCACTGGAGCACCTGTGTGGGACACCCTAAAAAGTTTGTTTTGGTGTCCCACACTAGTGCTCCTGCATCCAGATCTGTAAACAGCTGCTGAGTGTCCTCTCCTTACACTGAATCAAGTTTGCATTTCATTCTAGTTACAAACCCATCTAGACAACAATGTACTAAACTTCTTTGAATACTAATATGCCTGAACAAATGTAGTTAACCTGTATCTGCCCAAAACATCGTATTAGTGGGTGAATGAACGATGTTTACTACGAACGATTACTGTGCCCACGAACCTGAAAGCTGCCATTTTAAACTGTACAACAGTAAAGTAAAGCACATGGAGCAGCACTAAAGTAATAATAATAACAGAAGCAGTTTCCTGATCTTTCTGTACTGATCATGCTCCCTCAATTTCAGGTCTGACCAGCTTTTCCTCAATTGATCCTTGGATCGTCGTACCCCCAAATTCCTGTGCAGACTTTTCACAACTTTAGCCATGATCTTGGCCTTTCTCACATTTGGGTTTGGGTACGGTCCATACTTCCCATCATAGTCGGACCTCTTCAAGATGTCCACCATCTCTACAAAGGACATATTTGAGGCCTTAGATCCGCGATCGGGACGTTCGTGGCTCCTGGCTTTCGTTGTTGCTGCTGTCTTCATGCACTTGTTCTTTCTCCACCATGTGCTCTCCCACTGCGCCAAAAGAGAAGGGGCGGGGAATATACTATATAGAAGGTCAGAGGCGGGCGAAGTTTCACGCATGCGCAGTGTATACAAAGTGTAACACGCATGCATCTTACATACGATCTGTGAGCAGAGGAAGGAGTAGCAGAAGCACCGATCGTGCTAACAATTTTAACTTGGGCCTATACTGCTTATAGATTGAGGCCTTTATTGGCACAATATTAGGAGAGTTTAGCCTGACATTAGGGTTTTTGTCTAGTGTTGTATCTTGCAGAGAAAATGGATATATTGAATATTCAGGACTTTATACCCATATTCATTGATATGTACAGGGAGCTGCCCTGTCTGTGGCAGGTAAACCATCCCTTTTATACCAATCAAAAAAGAGGAAGGCAGTGCTGGATCAATTGTTGGAATTAGTGAAGCCGCAGATCCCCACGGCAACCATCAACTATTTGAAGGCCACAATTGGTGGCATAAGGAGCACTTATAATAGGGAGCACAAGTGATCAGGAGCAGCAGCAGATGACATTTATGTCCCCAGGCTGTGGTACTATGACAGACTGCATTTTCTGGCAGACCAGAGGGAACCCAGTCCAGCACTCTCCAGTCTTCCTTCAACACTTCCTTCCACCCCAGCTGAGGCTTCCAACGTCCAACCTGGGCCTTCCAACCAGGAAGATGTGGAGGAGCCCTGCTTGATATGTTATAGCATTGTTCGACATATTTCTTGTCCAAAAATTAATGATGTTAACTAGATGTTATTATGGATCACTAATTTCTGATTTAACAAAGTGTTTTACATATAATAGACAGTAGTGGCCCCAAATGATTGGGACAAGAATGAAAAATGCTGGGGTCAGAATAATAGTCTTTTCTATTTATTAATATTCAATTTGCAACATTCATAAACTGAAAATTGTGTGTGATTGATGAACCAAAAACTAAAACTATGTCCCTTTTTCATACACAGGAAAGCCTCAGCCAGGAGGAGGCTGTGGAAAGTGGCAGCCAGGAGGTGGTGGGGGTAAGTGGCAGCCAGGAGGTGGCCAGGCCCAGTAGCCTGACCAAATCCCAGGTCCCTCCCCTCCGTCTTAAAAAAAAAGCACAGGAAGGGGAGGAACCTGGAGGAGGCAGCACTTGGGCTATTTCGGCAGGCTACTGCGGCCCTCAGAACCCCCCCAATCTTCAAGAGGACTATGCCTGCATGGCAGCCTGCAAAATGCAGGAAATGGAGAAGGACCAATGCCTCTTCTGTGAGGAAGTTATCTTACAAACCCTAAAGGGGCAAACTCACAAGCCAAAGCCAGGTTTGTGAGTTTGACCATCGTCCTCCTCCTCCACCTCCTGCCACAACTCCAACACCAGAACCACAGCCTGGAAGCAAGCCTGGAAGCAAGCGTGGAAGAAAGCGTGGAAGGAAGACAAGAAAGTGATGGCCTGGGTTCAGTCTGGTCTGACAAAAGACGCAGGCTGTTGTAAGACCACAGCCTGGGGAGATATATGTCATCTATTGCTGTTCCTGATCTCTTGGAGTCCTGGACCAGATTGTGCTCACTATTATATGGACTCCTTATGCTACCAATTTTGGCTGTAAAATAGTTGATGTGTGCCCTGGGGTACAAAGGCTTCGCCAATTTCACCAGTTTATCCAGCGTTACCTTCCTCTTCATTTTGTTATGACCCCCTAATAAATGGCTATTTTTTTCACAAATACTTGCCTATGTGTTTTACTTCAAAATGGACAGTTTGTTTGTGAGTAGGCAGGTACATTTCAAAAATACAATGTCAAATTAACAAGGAACACCAACACCAAACAACCTCCTTGAGGTTAAAAAATACAAGTTAATAATGATGTTGTGGTAACTTGACACACAAAACAACACATAATATTATGGAGATCAGTAGAAAAAAAAATAAAAAAAACAGGAGATCTTCATAAAAAAACAAAAAAAAAATGGAGATCACCAAAAAAAGTAAAACTCTTTATTCTTTTATTTAACGATATATCCATAACAGGTTATATCCACTTGTTTCACTAACCCAGTATGCTGTAAGTTCATTCTAATCAATCTCTGCGCTGTGTGATGTGTAGTCACTCCTGACTCTGCCCAGTTGCCTTAGCAACACTCATGCTGCGTTGTTGTGAGTGTCACTGTGCCACTCACTCCTGCCTCTGCAGTCTCTGTGAGTTCGAGAACTTTCCCATTAGAGCCCCCCCTTTCACATCTGGAACCCCCTTCACATCAGCATCTCCCTTTCGAGTCTTTAATCACCTCAATACTGGGGACTTTCACCCCCTTCCTTCCCAGACCAATTTTCAGCTTTCAGTGCTCTCTCACTTTGAATGACAATTACTCAGTCATGATACACTGTACCCAAATTACATTTTTATCATGTTGTTCACACAAATAGAGCTTTCTTTTGGTGGCATTTATTCACCACTTCATTTTTTATTTTTTGTGATATAAGCGAAAAAAGAGCGAATATTTTGAAAAAACCCCAAAATTTTCTACTTTCTCTTTTAAAAGAAACCAAAAAAATTTAATTTTGTCGAAAATTTAGGCAAAATGTATTCTACCACATGTCTTTGGTAAAAAAAAATCCTGTGTATGATCATTGGTTTGTGTGAAAGTTATAGAGTCTACAAGCCATGCTACACATTATTGAAAATCTATCAATCCTAATGTACTGATGGCCTAATGCACTGATCTCATTTCTTGAGACCCTAAAATGTCAGGACAGTACAATAACCCCCCAAATGACCCCTTTTTGGAAAGAATACAGTCTGAGGTATTTAGTAAGAGGCATAGTGAATTTTTTTTGGGTTGAATTTTTTTCCCCACAATGCTTTGGAAAATTAAGAAATATATGTATATTTTTTTCTTCACTAAATTGTCATATTTACAAGTTATTTCTCACACACGGTGCAGGCATAATTGCAATTACACCCCGAAACACATAGCATGTACATAGCCAAAATGACATCCCAAAATACATTCTGCTACTCGTCCTGAGTATGGCGATACCCCATGTGTGAGACTTTTCCACTACCTGGCCACATACAGAGGCCCAACATCCATATAGCACCATCAGGTGTTCTAAAGGCATAAATTACACATTTCATTTCCTGAGTACCTATCACATTTTTAAAGGCCCTGGAGCACCAGGACAATAGAATTACCCACAAAATGACCCCATTTTGGAAAGAAAACACCCCAATGTATATTCTATGAGGCATAATGAGTCTTTAGAACATGTAATTTCTTTCCAAAAGTTTTTGGAAAATGTGGAAAGAAAATGAAAACCTATTTTTTTTTCTCACAAAGTTGTCAATTTAGAAGATCTTTCTTACACATAGCATGTACATAGCCAAAATGACACCCCAAAATACATTCTGCTACTTGTCCTGAGTATGGCAATACCCCATGTGTGAAACTTTTCCACTACCTGGCCACATACAGAGGCCAAACATGCAAGTAGCACCTCCAGGCTTCTAACACATAGCTTGTACACACCAAGAATTACACCCCAAAATACATTCTGCTGAGCAAATGGGAAAAAAAAAAGCTCACCTGTGGTTTTAGCAGGCAGGAATACCATTCCAGAGCAGTCAAAGCATCTGTCCAGACAACCAAAGGAAATGTCCAGGAATTGTCCAGACAGCAGACAGATATGGAAATGCATGAACATGGTTCAGTACAGTCCAAGGTTTAGCAGGCAGTTCAGGTAACAGGCATAGGCATGGCCAGTCCAAGTGGCAGGCAAAGGCATGGCCAGTTCATGTGGCAGGCAAAGGCATGGCAAGTTCATGTAGCAGGCAAAGGCATGACCAGTTCAGTTGGCAGGCGGAGGCATGACCAGTTCAGGTGGCAGCAGGCAGCACTTTGTACATTGGGCCTTGGTCAGGTAAGACCTGAGGACAGGGGTAGAGACTTCTTCCCATCCAAATCTCTACAAAGCCTCCGAGTCTCCAAACCCTAATCCAAGAAAACTAAAAACCCGGAGAAAAATGTTTTCTCCACTCGGAAAACCTTTTCTGGAGCCCCTCACATATGTGAGACCCCTGTGCTGTACAGTGGCAGGGCAAATGATTAGTTCAGGAGGCAGGCAAAAAGCATGGTCATTTAAACAGGCCGAGGTCAATTCACGTTGCAGGCAGAAACATGTTTGGCAGAGGCATAGTCGTTAACAGTCCGGGTCAATTCACTTTGAAGGCAGAAACATGTTTGGCAGAGGCATAGTCGTTAACAGTCTGGGTCATTCACAGAAATGGCAGATAGTGGAAACTGGAAAAAAATCATCTTCACTTTACTAATAGTGTAGTGAAGTATGATAGCTCCGATAGCACATTCCAATAAAGAGGCCTGGCTGGGAGGTACATTGGGGACAGTAGTATCGGGTGTCACGGCGAATTCCTCTACTTGAACACACACAACATTTTTTGGGGGATTTGCGACCTGTTTGGGTAAGAGGGCGGATTTCGGGAAAGTGCCTTTCATGGAGTCTGGCTAATGAATCGGAGCAAATTAGTTGAGGAGCTTGGCCTTGGGGATAGAGAAGGGCTGTGACAACGTCTTCTTGGAATTTTAGATAGGTTAGGGAACTTTGGGTGCAAAGAACAGGTAGAATTGAACAGGGCTAGTTGCATCAAATAAATGGCGACTCATCCTCCTCATCCTCTCTCACCCATGCCTAGGGTACTTTGTCTGGCAAAGCAGCGGCCTCTTCCCTCGGCTCAATGTCATCAGTGACTCCTTCCCTAGCCCCACCATGTCCTCCTGAGGAGTCCCTCGAACTGTTTGACCACAGTGTTGGGTACATGCTCCAGGAGGATGCCCAGCGTTTGGAAGGCTCTGATGATGATATTGAGCTCGATGAAGGCAGTAACATGAGCACGGACAGAGGGGGTGCCCAAGAAGGACAGCAATCTGGCAGTCATGCTCCTCCTGCTGCAGCATACTGCCAGGTTTGCTCCAGTGATGAGGAGGGAGGGGATGATGAGGTCACTGACTCAACGTGGGTGCCTGATAGGAGAGAGGAAGAGGAGGAGGAGGCGGCACATCACCAACGAGGCAGGATGCCCTCCAGGGGCCAGCCTAAGGGCAGCACCTTGACTGCATCACACCCCAAAGCTCCACATGTGCAGGGCGCTGCAGTCTCTGCGCGTTATTCAAAAAGTTCTTTGGTGTGGGCCTTTTTTGAGACGAGTGCATCAGATCGCACCGCTGCTATTTGCAACATTAGTCTAAAGCGTATCTCGCGTGGCCAAAACATCTCCCGCTTGGGTACCACATGCTTGACCAGACATATGTTGACCTGCCATGCAGTTCGTTGGCAAGCGTATCTAAAAGACCCACACCAAAGAACAAAGAGGACCTCTCCTTGCTCCTCATCAGCTGAGATCTCCAACCCCACTATACCTTCAGTCCTCTCTGAGACCTGCACTGAGAGGAATGAAGGTGTAGAATTAGGTGTGTCACAGCCAAGTACTTGTGGGCAATCTGCTTTTGGTACACCGACGTCAGATTGTACCAGGCAAATTTCCCTGCCCCAGCTGCTGCACCGCCGAAAGAAGTTTGCTCCCAGCCATCCACATGCGCAGTGGTTGAATGCTAGCTTGGCAAAATTGCTAGCACTTCAACTGCTGCCTTTTCAGTAGGTAGACTCTGCCCCCTTCCGTGAGTTTGTGGAATGTGCGGTTCCTCAGTGGCAGGTACCCAAACGCCACTTTTTCTCATGGAAGGCGATTCCGGCTCTCTACCGGCATGTGGAAGGCAATGTCCATGCCTCGCTGGACAGGGCGGTCAGCGGTAAAGTGCATATTACCGCTGACTCATGGTCCAGCAGGCATGGACAGGGACGTTACCTAAGTTTCCCGGCGCATTGGGTGACTCTACTGGCAGCTGGGAAGGATGCAGGACAAGGTGCAGTAGTGTTGGAGGTTGTTCCGCCACCACGCCTCCAAAATGCTAATGATTGTGACACACCTCTCTCCTCCACCCCCTCCTCTTCTTATTCCTCCATGGCCTCTTCCCGTGCTTTGTCCTCAGAACCAGCGGTGCTCCATAGCCGTTCAAGGGGCTACGCAAGTACGCAGGCCAAAAGATGCCATGCGGTGCTTGAGCTGGTGTGCTTGGGGGACAGGAGCCACACTGGGGCAGAGGTTCTGTCAGCTCTACAGTGGCAGGTTCAGAGGTGGTTGATGCCACGCCAACTTAAGGCAGGAATGGTGGTTTGCGACAATGGCACCAACCTCCTCTCTGCCCTCCGACAGGGACAAATGACCCATGTGCCCTGTTTGGCTCACGTCCTTAACTTGGTGGTGCAGCGGTTCTTGGGCAGGTACCCGGGCTTACAGGATGTCATGAGGCAGGCCAGGAAAGTCTGTGTGCATTTCTGCCAGTCATATAATGCCAGTGCTTGGCTGACGGACCTCCAAAAGGAGTTTAACCTGCCCAAGGACCGCCTAATCTGTGACATGCCCACCAGGTGGAACTCAATGTTGGCCATGCTGCAGCGGCTGCACATGCAGCAGAGGGCCATCAATGAGTACCTGTGCGACTATGGCACCAGGACAGGGTCAGGGGAGCTTGTTTTTTTTTCCCCACGCCAGTGGGCATGATCAGGGATGCATGCACTGTCCTGTCACCATTTGAGGAGAACACGAGGATGGTGAGCAGTGACAGTGATTGCATCAGTGACACTGTCCCCCTTGTCCACCTGTTGGAGCACACACTGCGTGGAATAATGGACAGGGCACTTGAGGCAGAACAGAGGCAGGAAGAGGAGGACTTCCTTAGCTCTCAAGGCCCCCTTTATCCAGACAGTGTTCCTGCGTGCCCGCCGATCACACAGGAAGAGGACGAGGAGGAGGAGGAGGAAGATTGTGTCAGTATGGAGGTGGAGCCTGGCACTCAGCATCAGCAGCAGTCTTTAAGGGATCAGTCCCAAGAAACACATGGACTTGTACGTGGCTGGGAGGAAGTGGCTGCGGACCATGTCGTCCTTAGTGACCCAGAGGACTCTGGACCGAATGCCTCAGCAAACCTACGCTGCATGGCCTCCCTGATCCTGCAAAGCCCGCGTAAGGATCCTCGTATTCGTGGTATCAAGGAGAAGGACCAATACTGGCTGGCAACCCTCCTTGATCCACGTTACAAGGGTAAGGTTGCAGACCTTATCTTGCCATCGCAGAGGGAGCAGAGGATGAAACATCTTCGGGAGGCCTTGCAGAAAGGTCTGTGCAACGCATTCCCAGAGACTGGGAGGCTACAAACTCCTGTTTCTGGACAACGTGTTGCTGAGGCTTCGGTCAGTCAAAGAAGGAGCGGTGGAGAAGGTGGCCGTCTGACCGATGCGTTCAGACAATTTTTTGGTCCGCAGCCCCAAGGTATGATCGGTTCCAGCAACCATCGCCAGCGTCTGTTTTACATGGTGCAGGAATACCTAGGGGCAAGATCTGACTTGGACACCTTTCCCAACGAAAATCCTCTGGGTTACTGGATCTTGATGATCGATCACTGGCCAGAGCTTGCACAGTATGCAATTGAGCTACTGGCCTGTCCTGCATCCAGCGTTCTTTCGGAATGCACATTCAGTGCTGCTGGAGGCTTTGTAACCGATCACAGGGTGCGTCTGTCCACCGACTCGGTCGATCGACTGACCTTCATAAAAATGAATCAGTCTTGGATCACCACCAGCTACCAAGCACCTGATGCTGATGTAACCGAATAATTTTTTTTGAAATCTCAGATCCCTTCAAAGACCGCCTATACTGATGCTGAGTGACTATCCCTGAGAAATTATACTCTTCCTCCTCAATCATCACGCTGATAGCTTGTAAGAACATTTTTTGTTCTGGGCGCCACCACCAGTTTTTCAGCCCCTGTTTAACAGGGGTGTGTAATTACAATTTTTGATGCAATACCTTGCAGCAGGGCTCGTTTCTGCGTTACAACTAGAGTATCTGTGAGGGGTTGCAATGTTGTTGCACCAGTGCCTAAGGCCCAATTTTTCAGCCCTTGTTTAACAGGGGCGTGTAATTACAATTTTTGATGCAATACTTTGCAGCAGGGCTCGTTTCTGCGTTACAACTAGAGTATCTGTGAGGGGTTGCAGTGTTGTTGCACCAGCACCAGTGCCTAAGGCCCAATTTTTCTGCCCGTTTAACAGGGGCGTGTAATTACAATTTTTGATGCAATACTTTGCAGCAGGGCTCATTTTAGCATTCCAACTAGAGAATCTGTGAGGGGTTGCAGTGTTGTGGCACCAGCACCAGTGCCTAAGGCCCAATTTTTCAGCCCCTGTTTAACAGGGGCATGTAATTACAATTTTTGATGCAATACTTTGCAGCAGGGCTCGTTCCTGCGTTCCAACTAAAGTGTCTGTGAGGGGTTGCAGTGTTGTGGCACCAGCACCAGTGCCTAAGGCCTAATTTTTCAGCCCCTGTTCAACAGGGGCATGTAATTACAATTCTTGATCTAATATTTCACAGCAGGGCCCATTTCTGCACCCACCAAGAGCGAGTGAGGACTTAGTGTTGTGGCACCAGCACCACCACCACCAAAGGCCCAATTTTTCTGCCCCTGTTCAACAGGGGCATGTAATTACAATTCTTGATCTAATATTTCACAGCAGGGCCCTGTGAGGGCTTACAGTGTTGTGGCCACAACAACACCTAAGGCCCAAATTTCTGCTGATTATATAGGGTAGGCCCTTACTTTCAAACATCTAACTTACAAACGACTCCTACTTGCAAACGGAAGGAGACAACAGGAAGTGAGATGAAATCTACCCCTAGGAAGGGAAATTCTCTCCTGTAAGAGTTAATATGGGAAAAACATTTCTCATTTCCACTGATGCTTTCCAATCCTTGTTCCACAAAAAAACCCAAATTTTCAAAAAACATTTGGCATTGAGACAAAAAGTGAGGTGAAATCTTCTGAAGAGGAGGAAAGACAGCAAAACAAATGTCACAGGGGTGATAACCCTTCCCTATGTTTTCCAAAAAGCTTAAAAAAAGATTTTTTGGCTGGAGCTAAACACGTTAAAAATGTACCCGTTCAAAATTACAAACAGATTCTACTTAACAACAAACCTACAGTCCCTGTCTTGTTTGCACTGCCTGTATACTGCTGTTCAGAGTATATAGGGCCTGGTGGCCCCACACCTTTCCTTATTTTAATTTGGGTGCGGGGTTTAAGACCCAAAGGGCCTGGTAATGGACTGGGGGGTACCCATGCCGTTTGTCTCACTGATTTTCATCCATATTGCCAGGACCGGACATTACATTAAACCCGCAAGCAGTTTTAAATGAGATTTTTTCCTTTAAAAATGACATTTGGTGCAGGGACTGTTCTAAACACGGGAAACACGCGCCACTTTACAGGCATACTATAGACACCCCCCAGGTACAATATTTAATGGAATATTTCACTTATTTTTTTTTACTTTAAGCATCATTAAAATCACTGCTCCCGAAAAACGGCCGTTTTTAAAAGTTTTTTTTGCATTGATACATGTCCCCTGGGGTAGGACCCGGGTCCCCAATCCCTTTTTAGGACAATACCATGCAAATTAGCCTTTAAAATGAGCACTTTTGATTTCGAACATTCGAGTCCCATAGACGTCAATGGGGTTCTAACGTTCGTGCGAATTTTCAGTCCGTTCGCAGGTTCTGGTGCGAACCGAACTGGGGGGTGTTCGGCTCATCCCTAGTTAGGAGATCAGGTAAAAAATAAATGAAAATAATAAAGTGGGGTTACATTTTCCGTCTGCATCTGAGGGCCTGGCTGGGCTGTAAAAAGGGTAATTACAGGTTCTACTGACGTATCTGGCAGCCATGTTGGATACAGTAGAACATCTGGGAGGCTAGTATGGGCACTGCCTCGTTGATGGGATGCTCCGTTGCTAGCATCTGGACTATCCTCTAGGAAGGTTGCAGAACTGCTGGTGGATGCCTTCCTATCCTGGAGTGCTGTGCTGCTGGTGGATGCCTGCTGGTGGATACCCTGGAGTGCTGCGCTGCTGGTGGATGCCTGCATATCATCCTGGAGTGCTGCGCTGCTGGTGGATGCCTGCATATCATCCTGGAGTGCTGCGCTGCTTGTGGATGCCTGCTGGTGGATGCCCTGGAGTGCTGCGCTGCTGGTGGTTGTCTCCGCCTGCTAATTTCTCCTGATTCTCCTTGTTAGGATTCTATCTTGCTCTGTTTCCATCTCGGAGCCGCTACTTTCCACTGGATCATAGTCGCTATCCGAGTCTGATGGAGAGAATTCCCCGCTACTCTCGTCCGACATACTCTTTAGTATTTGGAGAGCCTCCTCTGCGCTGTAAAATCTCTTCGTCATGTTGGCGGGCAGATGTGCCAGATGGTGGGCGGCAGATGTGTCAGATGGCAGGCGGCAGGCGGCAGATGTGCCAGATGGTGGGCGGCTGTGCCAGATGGTGGGTGGCTAGATGTGCCTGATGTTGGTGGGCAGATGTGCCTGATGGCGGGCAGATGTGCCTGATGGCGGGCAAATGGCGGGTGGCAGATGTACCAGATGACGGGTGGCAGATGTGCCAGATGGCGGGCGGCAGATGTGCCAGATGTTGGCAGGTGGCAGATGTGCCAGATGTTGGCGGGCGGCAGATGTGCCAGATGTTGGCGGGCGGCAAATGTGTCAGATGGCGGGAGGCAGATGTGCCTGTTGGTGGGCGGCAGATATGCCTGATGTTGTGCGGCTGTGCCTGATGTTGGCAGGCAGATGTGCCTGATGATTGGTGGGCAGATGTGCCTGATGATTGGCGGGCAGATGTGCCAGATGATGGCGGGCAGATGTGCCTGATGATGATCCCACTCCTTCTGGAGGACGTTCGAGAATGTCCAGTCAGAAGGAGGAAGCTCCCACCCGGCCGTTTATGTGCAGTGGCCGGGTGGGAAGTGGTTAAAAGCCCTCTTACATCAGCATCCACAGAGCCCCACACATCAGAGTCCTTAGGGCCCCCTTATATCACTGTTGAAACGAAACGTCCCACACTCCACTTGAGTGCTTACGTCATATACTGTTTCCTTCCAGTCTGAATATAGATATCAGATCTTACAGCCACATATTGTAACTAAAAAAAACAAGCGAGAATAGCTCAGACACAATTTGGAGCATGGAACTGTTTATTTGGACACAAGCACACAGAGATCCTCAAACTTCTCATCAGTAGACTGTCCAATCAGCAGGGAGAGCTGTTGGGGGAATTCTCCCCCCTCCCCTCTCACCGCTAATCTATATAGACATATACATCCCATAATAGGTTGTTCACAAGGCAGACAGACACAATAGAACAATGGGTTACAGCCACACCTAACAAACACATAGCAACCCCCACCCCACCTCAAACCATCTAGCAATGGTCTCTGATGAAAGGTGGACTTTATCTTCATATATTCTTGAGGTCAGACTGGGGTTCTCCATCACCCTGTGCCCCTAATAGACACAGGGTGACATACACATAGGAGGGGCTGGGGCAGCTGGACAAGAAGCTTCCAGTGCTCTCCAAGATAACCTGGATTCTGCAAGCCCCCCACCCCAAAGTGGCTCCCGTCACACATCTCCCCTTTCGGCAGAAGACTAGCACAGAAAGAGACCTGATGTTGACTTCGAAGTTAGTCCGTAGTTCAAGTCCCCCAAGGCCCATACCCACACAGTACCCCAAACACATTCCAGTACCCCCCCACAGTACTCCAAACATCCTAAACAGAAGGTTACTCACCCAGCCAACCTCTGCCTCTCTCATAGAACATACCCGCCGCTGGTCCTTCTCCCTGGAGTCCTTTCAGCCGCTGGAGAGAAGGCAGGGTTATTGGGCTCACTCTGTCAGGATGTTGGGGATCTGGGCTGACTGCCCAACATCCCAGGGGTATGCAGGTGGAGACTGAAGTCCCCTCCACTGTTACTAGGTGAACATCCCCCAGTGTTTTCAGAGCAAAGCTAACATCCTCCTGTCCCGATGCCGGACCTTTTTCTGGGGTTGGGTCAGTGGAGACCGAAGTCCCATTCACTTACACAGGAATTCCATCTTCTGTTAGTTGAGGGCAAAGGCCAGCAGCACTCTGCCCCGTTGCCAGCCCTTCTGCTGGGTTGTTGGCATCATTCTGGGGTGTTGTCTGCTGCCGGGTAGGGAAGCTGGCTGCTTCACCTCCCTTATCCTCGTATGGCTGCTGGGATGACATGTCTTTGGTACGGTCTCCCAGGTGCACTGATCTTTGCTGGGGAGGAAAAATTGCTTCCTCCACCCTGTTGGGAAGGGAGGACTAATACCTCCTCTCCCTTCTCCCCCTGGATCTTAATCTGCTGCTGGGAAGTGACCATCTCCTTCTCACCCTGGGCCTCCGGAACTGCCACAGGTGTGGGGCAGAGGTCTTGGACCCTCTGTCCAGTTGTCAGCGCTTTAGCTGGAGAAGTTTCTGGTAACTCCACAGTTGCTGCTGGCAGAAAAACCCATGTCTCTGTCAGTATTGTGGAAGAAAGGCTGACTGCCTCTTCTCTCATGGAGGTTGAAGCTGCTGTTGGTGTTAGGCAGAGCTCAGTGATGTTTGGAGAGGAATCCTATGCTTAATGCTTTTATAGTTTGGTGCGCTGGAAGCACCTAAAATGTGTGATTACCCTGATGTTATGTTTTCTAAATACATTTTTAAACTAGCGATAATGCACTATTCAGCCTCTTTCTTGTTTTAAAATGGAGAACAACTTCTCTGGATTTTCCTGTGTTATCCTGCTGAGCCAGTTTCACTTCACTTAGAGCCCAGGAGTGGTTCACCTGCTTATGTGGACCAAACTTAAGTGTGCGGTCACACTGTTGGAGGTGAGCGCATTCACATAGGGGGGGAGCACGTATGTAAAGTCACCCTCTTTTGATCAGGATTATCATCACTAGTCACTTTTTGGACAGTAATACGTATAATACCCCAATTTGCTCTTTTGTCTCTGTGGTTTGATGAAAATTGGGAGAAAAAAAATCTCTCTCTTTGTTTGGACACTTGATATTAGGGAATAATACTAATTTTTTTCACTGTGAGCTTGCTTGTTACACAAAAAATATATTTTTTTATGTTACATTTTTTAGCAATATTGCTTTTCATCGTTTATCGCATCTATAAGGTTCAGTATCACACAGCGCTGCAGTTTTTTGTTTTTTGTATATATGTTTTCACAACTTACAACTTATGGGATTGTGATCAATGCTTAGCAGCTGTGAATTTGCACTTTGTTTCACAGGAATTGTTATACAACACCTGACGCTAGGTTGTTACCTCAGGTTACTTTATATCTGATGCTGTTTGCAGTCTCAGGTTGCTCTAGAGTAGCTTGCAAGATTTATATATTTTTATAATATTTGGCCCTGATGCCAGCTCTTGTGCTGGAGGTTCACCGGGTTGTCCTTCCTCAGCAGAAAAGTCTATTAAATCCTCAGTCTCTGGAACTGGTGTCTGGGGATAGAGGTTCACCATTTCCTGTCCGTAGAACCCAGAAGATGTTATTGGTGCTGGGCAGAGGTTAGCAGAGATCTGACCTGTTGTCAGCACTTCAGCTTTGGAGACGGCAATCTCCGAAGTTTCCACTGCTGATTCTCTGGCATGCTGCTGAACGTGTTCTAGCAGTTTCCTGTATGCCCTTTCCAGATGCTGTTCCTTTGCTAGCAAATAGTCCAGATCAGGTTTAAGTTCCGAGACCCCTGCAAGACTAAGCATAGTCTCTCTTTATTCTCACATGTCCTCAAGGGTAGGCTCCCCTTCATCGCCAAACACAAAACGATCTGTAAGTCTCTCCCACAGCAATCCAGGGCCGACAAAGTCATATCCCTCCAGAGAGCATTCTGTTGTCTCCCCTAAATATTCATGCTCTGCGTGCCATTGCAGAGCCCGGTAACGATGGTCCTGCTCCATCTCCTGCTGGACCAGCCTGTCCAACTCAGTCACCCATTGCTCCTGGGGCCGCTCTCCCAGGAATGCCATCCGCAACGCCCCCTGGTCACTTTTCCATTGCTCTGGGGTTGGAAAGTACTTGCCCTTTTGCATACCAGCGACCTGGAGGGCTCCAATCCAGAGTCCTACTCGAATCTGCTGCCTGAGCTCCAGGTATTCATCCACAGACACAGTCCTGGAGTATGTCCAAATAAATAATAATGTAACAGCGCTCAAGTCAGTGGATATAACAGTAAAATAACATAGTCCAAAGTATCTGAATGAATAACTCTTTTTATCTATAGGTAGATGGGTTAATTAATCCATATAAAGGGTAAGAAACAATAATAGTCCATAGAGAAAAAAAAGTCTATAATATGTGGATTATCCGTAGTATGGATGGATGGATGTGGGAGCCAGGGGAATCTGTGCAGCCAAGATACCAAGGGCAGCTTTCTGTAGAGTGAAGTCAGCTCTCCATGTGTACATAAAATATCCAAAAAAGAAAGCACCTCTTAAGTATCATAGGTTTATTTTAGTATTAAAAGCAATTAAAAACACTTACATAAAAGTTGACAAATTGCTGCTTCCATAGAGAACTGAACCCAGTGTGTCATGAATCCAATAGTGTGGGGCTGATGTATGCCGAGCGGGTGGCCGCGGACCTCCGCTCGGAAACGCCGGCTGTGTAAGTGGTGATGTGGGGAAGTCACTCCCGCGTTCCAACAGATCACATGGGTGATGACGTCACTCGGGTCGTTCAGGTTCGCTGGGGATCACTACGCGTTTCTGAGCATGCGCGAAGCTCGTAATGAGCATGCGCGCTCCTTTGTCAACACTTGACAAAGGAGCGCGCATGCTCATTACGAGCTTCGCGCATGCTCAGAAACGCGTAGTGATCCCCAGCGAACCTGAACGACCCGAGTGACGTCATCACCCATGTGATCTGTTGGAACGCAGAAGTGACTTCCCCACATCACCGCTTACACAGCCGGCGTTTCCGAGCGGAGGTCCGCGGCCACCCGCTCGGCATACATCAGCCCCACACTATTGGATTCATGACACACTGGGTTCAGTTCTCTATGGAAGCAGCAATTTGTCAACTTTTATGTAAGTGTTTTTAATTGCTTTTAATACTAAAATAAACCTATGATACTTAAGAGGCGCTTTCTTTTTTGGATTTTTTGGAGTATGTCGAAAGGATGATCCACAGCAGCCTTGGGAATTCTGATGCCAAATCTATATCACCACTGGGGTGACCTATGTCTCCTATCCTGATCTTGGATCCAGGTGGAGGTTTGGATGTCTCAGACTGCAAGAAGCGTACCAATGCTTGCCACCAATGTAACGAAACATCCCAGACTCCGCTTGAGTTCTTTCGTCATATACGGCTTCCTTCCAGTCTGAATATAGATATTGGATCTTACAATCACATATTGTAACTAAAGAAACCAGGCAAGACTAGCTCAGTTACAAAGCTGGAACATGGAACTGTTTATTTGGACACAGGCACACAGCGATCTTCAAACTTCTCACCAGTAGACTGTCCAATCAGCAGGGAGAGCTGTTGGGGGAATTCTCCCCTCTTACAGCTAATCTACATAGACATATACATGCCATAATAGGTTGATCACAAGGAAGACAGACACAATAGAACAATGGGATACAGTCACACCTAACAAACATATAGCAACCCCCACCCCACCTCAAACCATCTAGCAATGGTCTCTGATGAACAGTGGACTTTATATTCATATATTATTGAGGTCAGACTGAGGTTCTTGGTCACCCTGTGCCCCTAATAGACACAGGGAAGCTTACACATAGAAGGGGTTGGGGGAGCTGGACAAGGAGCTTCCAGTGCTCTCCAAGGTAACCTTGGTGTTCCATAAGCCCCCCTCCCCAAAGTGACTCCCATCACAAGTGTCCTCAGAGATCCCCTCAAATCAGTGTTCTCAGAGCCCCCCTCACATCAGAGTCCTTAGAGCTCCCTCACATCAGTGTTCTACCCTATAATTAGTACATCAGTGGCTGCATGGCAGAGGGTGGGGAGACTGAACAGGTCTGGATGGAGGCAGACTTCATTCTCTTCTGGACACATGTCGCCTACCCTGAACCAGCACCATGGAAAGACATGATGCTGTGTGGCGCCATCAAATAGAGGATGCCAGGAACTCCAGGATTTTACAATATAAATAAGGTAGCTTTGATTTGCTAATCACTTGGAGATGATAGCAGAATTTGTATGATAAATAGTGGATACTTGTGCGCACACCAAAAAAAAAAATTGGCAAAAATAAAACAAAACAACTAAAAGGGTTAATGGATGTAGCTGCCAGCATAAGGATGTTCTCACACCAATAAAAGACAAATAAGGTAAATAAATTATGCGGCGCTTACTAAAATCAAATAAGTAAATAACAAAATCAGCTAAGATTGTAAAGCAATCAAGTTATTCAGGAGATTCATAACAGAAAATCCAAATAATAATTGTTTAATATTGATCTTCCATTATATTGTGTAACTAAAGGTTATAATGAGCCATTGTTACATCAAAGAAATGAATATATCCCACCCACTCCCCGGTGGGTTACAAATGGAGCTTTGCACAAAGATGGAAAATGTATTTTAATCCAGGAGGGGAAAATCAGGTGAAAAAAAGGGGGGTATACTTCCTAAAAAATATATAGATGCTCCAAAACAGAGCACAGAAAGAATATGTGAACACTAAACCATGTATAAAAGTGCAAGTGCATGTATAAAAGTACAACATCAATATGTGTAATATATCATGGCATGGTAATAAATAATATTAGAAATGTAAATATGATCTATGCGACATCTAGTAAATAAATCAGCCAAAAATATAAAGTGACATGCAGAAGTTTCACAGGGTGCATAAATAAATATTAATAATTTAGGTTTAAACAAGAATTCCACAAAGATGTGTGAAAAATCTAAAATAAGAATAAGGTCTAAGAAATTCAGAAAAAGTCTTAAATAAAAAACACAATATCTTCAATAGAAAAAGCCCATATAAGATGCAATCCAAATCGTGCCAATCCCGATTAGAATATGTGAAGAAATAGCTCATCAAAAAGTGCCCAGTGCTGACAATCAATATCAGGTGTGTGTAAAACTGTGGTTCCCCCAGCCTCTCACCTCATGGCTGAGCGACAACAGCCCTGTAAGCAATCATAAGTAGTTTTATCGGTTTCACAATCCCCCCAATAATGGTTCCCCTAGGGATCTCCTATCACAGACCGCACTCCGCTCTCAGGTCGCCCAGTCAGTCAGCCCAGCAATATCTTAAAAACAATGAATAAATTAAAATAAAAACACCCTCTAGTGGGCAATATTGCATTACAGGTGACAATATAGCCAAATTAGGTTGCCATCTAGTGGACAGTCTAAATAATCCAATGCACATTATAAATATAGGAAGGAAATATCACATTTGCTAATATAGCACCAAATAGCATAACAACATAGCATAGTTAAAATTATTTAAAATTTAAATGAAATTACTTATTACCAAAAAAGTTAAAAATATCCCATGAAAATCACTACACCATTCTTAAATTACATAAAATGAATTGTATGGAATAAATGCCTCCAAGGGGTTAATTTCCTAAAAGTAGAAAAAGAGTACATAAGCAAGTAACAGTATCTCTCAATGTCCAATATTCAGTGGATAGCTAATGAATAATAAATTGGAGTTAATGTTAATTGATTAAAAATAAGGGAGGGATGACTAGTGAATAATAAATTGATGTTAATGTTAATTACTTCATTAATTAAAATAGGATAAAAGAACTAAAAAAATCAGAGTTTAATAATCAGAAATAAAACAGTTGAGATCAAATTCCACATTGTGTCCTAGTGGGGTTAAAGTATGGAGCTCATAGATCCAGCAAGATTCTGACTGGCTAAGTTTTATTACTTTGTTATCACCCCTCCAATGAGGTTTATATCTATCAATTCCCCATACTTTCAACGAGGAGGGATCTCCATTATGAAACTGATCATAGTGTCTCGACAAACTGTGTTTTGGGTAACCATTTTTTATATTTTGGGTATGTTCCCTCAGTCTTTTCCACAATTCTCTTTTCGTTCGTCCAATGTACTGGATCTGACATGGACATTCTAGAAGGTACACTACTCCCTCTGTTCTGCAAGATATACATTCTTTTATCTGGTACTCTCTATTAGTAACTGTGGATTTAAAGCTACATTTCTTCTTCTTTGTTTCATCTGTGTGCCTACATGTATAACATGTCTTGCAGGGATAATATCCTTTCCCATCAAAGAAGGAGAACTTTTTTTGAGAGGGAGGATCTAATACATTTTTTTCAACCAGATCCCCTAACGTTAGCGCTCTTCGATACGTAAATTTTGTTTTTTCCGGTAATATTGTTCCCAAATGTTGATCTGCTTTCACAATATTCCAATATTTCATAAATATTTTTTCTATTCGTTTGTGCTGCATACTGTAATCCATAACAAGTGGTATACGATTTGTAAAATCATTATCTTTAATTGAATCCTCTATCAGTTTTCTTCTATCCACAGCCTCTACGTCTTTAATTTTTTCTTTTATAAAGCTAGAGCGATATCCCTTTTGGACAAACCTTTCACCAATAAACTCTGCTTGTTTTAAAAACACTTCTTGTTTGGTACAATTTCTTTTCAACCTAATAAATTGGCCTTTAGGTATATTGTTTAGCCAGGGGGTATGGTGGCAGCTATCCAAAGGTAGGTAGCTATTCCTATCGACCTGTTTAAAGAATGTTTGTGTGATTAATTTTTCATCTTCTTTTAAAATTTCTAAATCTAGAAATTGTATCTTCTCATCATTAATCTCCCATACCAGATTGATATTCTTGTTGTTTAAGTTTAAATTAAAGCCAAAATCCATCAAGCTTTGTCTGTCCCTGGCCCAGATAACGATAATATCATCAATAAATCTCTTAAATAAAAGGAGTTGCTGTGGTTTATTCTTATAAACAGCTTCTTCTTCCCACTCAGCCATGTAGAGGTTGGCTACACTAGGTGCGTATTTGGCACCCATTGCTATTCCGCAAATCTGTTTAAAAAAATCATTTTCGTACCAGAAGTAATTGTGATCCAGACTATATCTCAGACAGTCCAATAAAAACTTCCTTTGCACTGCTTTCAAATCGCTAAATTCTTTCAAGGCCCATTTGGTTGCTTGTATTGCCTCATCATGATTAATTATGGTATAAAGCGATGCTACATCTGCCGTTGCAAGGTACATTGGTCTGTCACCAAATGAGATCTCAAATAGCTGTAACAAGTGTTTTGTATCTCTCAGATAAGACTTGGTTTTTCTTACTAATGGTTGTAAAAACCAGTCTATATACTCTCCTATTCTTGCTCCAAACAAATTTATTCCATTTACTATTGGTCTCCCAGGTGGTTTTTCTTTATTTTTATGAATCTTGGGGAGAGTATATATCACTGGGATATGACGTGGCTGTAAATACTTCGCTTCTTTTTTATTTAATAGACCTTTTGACTTTCCTCTTTCTACCAAATAGGCTAGATCATCTTTATACCTTACTATTGGGTTCCCAGACAATTTTTGGTAAGTACTGTCATCACTCAATTGTCTGTTTAGTTCCTCCTGGTAATCTTTCTTTGATTGAATCACTATCGCTCCCCCTTTATCAGCTTGTCTTACCACAATGTCTCTCCTCTCTTCAAGTTTTTTAATGCCATTCTTGACATCCACCGGGTCATTGGTTTTTTTGATCTTCAAATCCTGCAAGTCTTTTAAAACCATTTTTCGAAATACCCCAATGTCTCCCTCTGTTCCTAGTGGGGGATTAAATAATGATTTGTTCTTCAAATCGCTGAATTTGATTTCATTTTCCACAGTGTTATTTCTTATCACGTTCTCTCCTGATTTGCTCAACATATATTTCTTAATATAAAGACTCCTAACAAATTTGTTGATGTCTACATATGTATTGAATTTATTCAAGTTCTTTTTTGGTGCAAATTTAAGGCCTTTCTAATACTCTAATTTCATCTTTAGTTAAATCAACTCCACTGATATTTACTATCCCTTCTCCTATTAATTTCTTTTTCTGTTTTTTCGTACCTGCTCTGCATCCGCGCTTTGTTTTTCGTTTCTTCCAGAAGGTTTTTCTGAACCTCTCCTTGGGGATCTCCTTGCTCTTTCCTCTCGATCCACATCTCTCTGGTGATCCTGATTTCTTTCTTCCCTTCTTGTTTCTTTCCTCAATGTGTGGTCTGGGCTCCTCCTCACTGATCTTCGTGATCCATTTTCCATCTGGTGATGCCTGGGAGACCCCCGTCGTCTCATCTCTAAAAAACGTCTCGGAGTTCCATCACGTCCCTCACATTGGTATTTAGGTGTTCTTCCTCTCTCACAATGATACCTCGTGGTCCGTCCTCTTTCTTCAAATCTTCTTAGGTGTTCGTATCGATTATATGTTGGAATGTTGTAATGATTTTCATAGGGCACTTGTTCTTGTCTTCCATCATAGTACTGTGGCCTATTGTCTCTCCTCCTATTTTCATAGTCACGACTCTCATAGTTTCTCCAAGGTGGTGTTGGTGGCTCTCTTCTATCCGGTATCTGTTGAAAGGATCTCGGGGAATTGTAGGAATTACTATTATTTTGCCAATTTCTTCAGAAGGACTTCTTCCAATTATTATTCCCGTTCCATCCTTGTCTTTGATTTGGAGTATTATAGTTGTTACGATTTTCACCTGGGCCACTGGTAGGTGGGTTCTTGACTTTTTCTGTCATCATAATGATCTTTTCATCTTTTTCTGGAGTGGTATTGGTGGAATTTATTGCAGACTCCTCTAACTTATTTTGCCATTTGAACACCAGGTCATCTTCATAGTCTTTCACATCTCGTTGATATGTCCTTCTCTTTCTTGCTGCTGTTTCATTATCTTTTTGTTCCATATCTCTCTGTAGTTGTTTCGCCAAGGCGTCAAATTCAGGGAGTTCCTTTGAAATTTCTACAATTACTTTTAGCTCAGCAATGTTTTTATCACTAGGACACAATGTGGAATTTGATCTCAACTGTTTTATTTCTGATTATTAAACTCTGATTTTTTTAGTTCTTTTATCCTATTTTAATTAATGAAGTAATTAACATTAACATATTATTCACTAGTCATCCCTCCCCTATTTTTAATCAATTAACATTAACTCCAATTTATTATTCATTAGCCATCCACTGAATATTGGACATTGAGAGATACTGTTACTTGCTTATGTACTCTTTTTCTACTTTTAGGAAATTAACCCCTTGGAGGCATTTATTCCATACAATTCATTTTATGTAATTTAAGAATGGTGTAGTGATTTTCATGGGATATTTTTAACTTTTTTGGTAATAAGTCATTTCATTTAAATTTTAAATAATTTTAACTATGCTATGTTGTTATGCTATTTGGTGCTATATTAGCAAATGTGATCTTTCCTTCTTATATTTATAATGTGCATTGGATTATTTAGACTGTCCACTAGATGGCAATCTAATTTGGCTATATTGTCACCTGTAATGTAATATTGCCCACTAGAGAGTGTTTTTATTTTAATTTATTCATTGTTTTTAAGACATGGATGAAATATTCTAATATGAAATCAATTAATGCCCGTTGAAGGGTGAGGACATTCTGATTTTGTTATTTAATTAATTTGTTTTATCATAAAAAAATTGCTTCCGAAGAGTAATCAATATTTGCTCTGACGCTCGCTGAGCAGGAGTTACTATGGTTACCTTCCTGCTATAAGAATGATTTCTGTATGCTTGTCACCCTTTGATAAAGTGAGGTGACGGTCACGCAACGCGTCAGGGAGGAGAGGCGGGCTTCATTCGGCTTCCCGATCACGGCCGGATCGGGTAGCAGTTTTTCATGCTACCCTATGGAGTATTTCCCCCTGTGTTTTATATTGCTGGGCTGACTGACTGGGTGACCTGAGAGTGGAGTGCGGTCCATGATAGGAGATCCGTAGGGGAACCATTATTGGGGGGATCGTGAAACCGATGAAACTACTTATGATTGCTTACAGGGTTGTTGTCGCTCAGCCATGAGGTGAGAGGCTGGGGGAACCACAGTTTTACACACACCTGAGATTGATTGTCGGCACTGGGCACTTTTTGATGAGTTATTTCTTCACGTATTCTAATTCAGATTGGCACGATTTGGATTGCATCATATATGGGCTTTTTCTATTGAAGATATTGTGTTTTTTATTTAAGACTTTTTCTGAATTTCTTGGACCTTATTCTTATTTTAGATTTTTCGCACATCTTTGTGGAATTCTTGCTTAAACCTAAATTATTAATATTTATTTATGCACCCTGTGAAACTTCTATATGTCACTTTATATTTTTGGCTGATTTATTTACTAGATGTCGCACAGATCATATTTACATTTCTAATATTATTTATTAACATGCCATGATATATTACACATATTGATGTTGCACTTTTATACATGCACTTGCACTTTTATACATGGTTTAGTGTTCACATATTCTTTCTGTGCTCTGTTTTGGAGCATCTATATATTTTTTAGGAATTATACCCCTTTTTTTCACCTGATTTTCCCCTCCTGGATTAAAATACATTTTCCATCTTTGTGCAAAGCTCCATTTGTAACCCACCGGTGAGTGGGTGGGATATATTAATTTCTTTGATGTAACAATGGCTCATTATAACCTTTAGTTACACAATATAATGGAAGATCAATATTAAACAATTATTATTTGGATTTTCTGTTATGAATCTCCTGAATAACTTGATTGCTTTATAATCTTAGTTGATAGCAGAATTTGTACCCCCCCTCCCCAGAAACAGCCCCTGCACAGTACCCAGGGCACATGCCATACCTGCCACATCCTGGATATGACACTGCTATCTCAATCTTTTTGGGAAAGAGGTTGGCGATGTTTTTCCATCTTTCTCTCAAACAGAACCATTCACAGTGAACAGTCACTCACATTTTCTCTCTTATACAGTACAGTACACTCTAACAGGAGAATCTCTCTATCCCTCTATCTCTCTTGTATAGGGAAATCAATGAACAGAATTTTCCTTACACAGTTTCACTTTTCCAAGACAATTTTTATTTCTCTTTTCAACCAATGCATACCCAGAGCATAGTCTCTCTCTCTCTTTTGCACATGGGGCACTGTCACCAGGCACTTCTTTCTGCTGGCTGAACTAACAAGTTCCTCCATCCATGCCAAACAGAGCAGATGG
Organism: Aquarana catesbeiana; assembly: GCF_042186555.1. NCBI lineage: Eukaryota > Metazoa > Chordata > Amphibia > Anura > Ranidae > Aquarana > Aquarana catesbeiana. The sequence goes on from NC_133328.1 coordinate 425,477,858, forward strand.
ATTAATGTTCCCTGCTGGCTATTGTATTTTGACAGCTAGCTCCAGCGGCTCTCAGAATGCCCAAACAGTACCTGCATTTAATTGGATGCAGGCACTGTTTAGCCATCATTTTTCATCTGGAGCGTTGACAAACGTTACTCTTATTGAGTGGACTCCTGTTGAGCTGGGTGTTAAGTCAGGCCTAATTTGAGCTGATTTTTATGCCAAACTAGGGATGAGCCGAACACCCCCGGGTTCGGTTTGCACCAGAACCTGCGAACGGACCGAAACTTCGCACAACCTATAGAACCCCATCGAAGTCTATGGGACTCGAACGTTCAAAATCAAAAGTGCTAATTTTAAAGGCTAATTTGCATGGTATTGTCCTAAAAAGGGTTTGGGGACCCGGGTCCTGCCCCAGGGGACATGTATCAATGCAAAAAGTTTTAAAAACGCCCATTTTTTAGGGAGCAGTGATTTTAATGATGCTTAAAGTGAAAAAAAAAGTGAAATATTCCTTTAAATATCGTACCTGGGGGGCTTCCCGTGCTTAGAACAGTCTCTGCACAAAATTACATTTTTAAAGCAATAAAAGTCATTTAAAACTGCTTGCGGCTTTAATGTAATGCTGGGTCCTGACAATATGGATGAAAATCAGTGAGACAAACGACATGGGTACCCCCTCCAGTCCATTACCAGGCCCTTTTAAATAAGGAATTAAAAAAAGGAAAGGCGTGGGGCCCCCAGGCCCTATATACTCTGAACAGCAGTATACAGGTGGTGCAAACAAGACAGGGACTGTAGGTTTGTTGTTAAGTAGAATCTATTTGTAATTTTGAACTGGTACATTTTTAAAGTGTAGCTCCAGCCAAAAAATCTATTTTTAAGCTTTTTGGAAAATATAGGGAAGGGTTATCACCCCTGTGACATTTGTTTTGCTGTCTGTGCTCCTCTTCAGAAGATTTCACCTCACTTTCTGTCACAATGACAAATGTTTTTAGAAAATTTGGGGTTTTTAGTGAAACAAGGATTGGTAATAAAGCATCAGTGGAAAGGAGAAACGTTTTTCCCATATTAACTCTTACAGGAGAGAATTTCCCTTCCTAGGGCTAGATTTCATCTCACTTCCTGTTGTCTCCTGTTTGCAAGTAGGAGTCATTTGTAAGTTGGATGTTTAAAAGTAGGGGCCTGCCCTATATACTCTGCAGAAATTGTGGCCTTAGGTGTTGGTGTTGCCACAACACTGTAAGCCCTCAGTTACTCTTGGTGGGCGCTGGAATGGGCCCTGCTGTGAAATATTAGATCAAGAATTGTAATTACATGTCCCTGTTGAACAGGGACAAAAAAATTGGGCCTTAGGCACTGGTGCTGGTGCCACAACACTGCAACCCCTCACAGATACTCTAGTTGGAGCGCAGGAATGAGCCCTGCTGCAAAGAATTGCATCAAAAATTGTAATTACATGCCCCTGTTAAACAGGGGCTAAAAAATTGGGCTTTAGGCACTGGTGCCACAACACTGCAACCCCTTACAGATACTCTAGTGGGAGTGCAGGAACGAGCCCTGCTGCAAAGAATTACATCAAAAATAGTAATTATATGCCCCTGTTAAACAGGGCTGAAAAATTGGGCCTTAGGCACTGGTGCCACAACACTGCAACCCCTCACAGATACTCTAGTTGGAGCGCAGGAACAAGCCCTGCTGCAAAGAATTGCATCAAAAATTGTAATTACATGCCCCTGTTAAACAGGGGCTGAAAAATTGGGCCTTAGGCACTGGTGCTGGTGCCACAACACTGCAACCCCTCACAGATACTCTAGTTGGAGCGCAGGAACGAGCCCTGCTGAAAAGAATTGCATCAAAAATTGTAATTACACTCCCCTGTTAAACATGGGCTGAAAAATTGGGCCTTAGCTACTGGTAGAGGCGCCCAGAAACAAAAATATTCTTACAAGCTATTAGCATGATCATTGAGGAGGAAGAGGATAGCCACTCAGCATAACAGGATAGTCACTCAGCATCAGCATAGGCAGTCTTGAAGGGATCTGACATTTCAAAAAAAATTATTCGGTTACATCAGCATCAGGTGCTTGGTATCTGGTGGTGATCCAAGACTGATTCATTTTTATGAAGGTTAGTCGATCGACCGAGTTGGTGGACAGGCGCACCCTGTGATCGGTTACAAAGCCTCCAGCAGCACTGAATGTGCGTTCTGAAAGAACCCTGTATACAGGACAGGCCAGTAGCTCAATTGCATACTGTGCAAGCTCTGGCCAGTGATCCATCCTCAAGACCCAGTAACCCAGAGATTTCGGTGGGAAAGGTGTCCAAGTCAGATCTTGCCCCTGGGTATTCCTGCACCATGTAAAACAGACACTGGCGATGGTTGCTGGAACCAATCATACCTTGGGGCTGCATGTTGTCCAGGAACAGGAGTTTGTAGCCTCCCAGTCACTGGGAATGCGTTGCACAGACCTTTCTGCAAGGCCTCCCGAAGATGTTTCATCCTCTGCTCCCTCTGCGACGGCAAGATAAGGTCTGCAATCTTACTCTTGTAACGTGCATCAAGGAGGGTTGCCAGCCAGTATTGATCCCTCTCCTTGATACCACGAATACGAGGATCCTTCCGCAGGCTTTGCAGGATCAGGGAGGCCATGCAGCGTAGGTTTGCTGACGCATTCGGTCAGGAGTCCTCTGGGTCACTAAGGACGACATGTTCCGCAGCCACCTCCTTCCAGCCACTAACAAGTCCATGGGTTTCTTGAGACTGTAAATGATCCCTTAAAGACTGCTGCTGATGCTGAGTGCCAGGCTCCACCTCCATGCTGACACAATCCACCTTCTCCTCTTCCTCTTCCTGTGTGATTGGCGGGCACGCAGGAACACTGTCTGGATAAAGGGGGCCTTGAGAGCTAAGGAAATCCTCCTCTTCCTGCCTCTGTTCTGCCTCAAGTGCCCTGTACATTATTCCACGCAGCGTGTGCTTCAACAGGTGGACAAGAGGGACAGTGTCACTGATGCATGCACTGTCACTGCTCACCATCCTCGTGGCCTCCTCAAATGGTGACAGGACAGTGCATGCATCCCTGATCATGGCCCACTGGCGTGGGGAAAAAAACAAGCTCCCCTGACCCTGTCCTGGTACCATAGTCGCACAGGTACTCATTGATGGCCCTCTGCTGAGTGTGCAGCGGCTGCAGCATGGCCAAAGTTGAGTTCCACCTAGTGGGCACGTCACAGATTAGGTGGTTCTTGGGCAGGTTAAATTCCTTTTGGAGGTCTGCCAGCCGAGCACTGGCATTATATGACCGGCAGAAATGCACACACACTTTCCTGGCCTGCCTCAAGACATCCTGTAAGTCCGGGAACCTGCCCAAGAACCGCTGCACCACCAAGTTAAGGACGTGAGCCAAACAGGGCACATGGGTCAGTTGTCCATGTCGGAGGACGGAGAGGAGGTTGGTGCCATTGTTGCAAACCACCATTCCTGCCTTAAGTTGGAGTGGTGTCAACCACCTCTGAAACTGCCCCGGCAGAGCTGACAGAATCTCTGCCCCAGTGTGGCTCCTGTCCCCCAAGCATACCAGCTCAAGCACTGCATGGCATCTTTTGGCCTGTGTACTTGCGTAGCCCCTTGAACACCTACAGAGCAACGCTGGTTCCGAGGACAAAGCACAGGAAGAGGCCATGGAGGAAGAAGAAGAGGAGGGGGTGGTGGAGAGAGGTGTGTCAGAATCACCAGTAGTGGCATTTCGGAGGTGTGGTGGCGGAACAACCTCCAACACTACTGCAGCTTGTCCTGCATCCTCCCAGCTGCCAGCAGAGTCACCCAATGCGCCGTGAAACTTAGGTAATGTCCCTGTCCATGCCTGCTGGACCATGAGTCAGCGGTAATATGCACCTTACCGCCCTGTCAAGCGAGGCCAAGACATTGCCTTCCACATGCCGGTAGAGAGCCGGAATCGCCTTCCGTGAGAAAAAGTGGCGTTTGGGAACCTGCCACTGAGGAACCGCACATTCCACAAACTCACAGAAGGGGGCAGATTCTACCAACTGAAAAGGCAGCAGTTGAAGTGCTAGCAATTTTGCCAAGCTAGCATTCAACCGCTGGGCTTGTGGATGGCTGGGAGCGAACTTCTTTCTGTGGTGCAGCAGCTGGGTCAGGGAAATTTGCCTTGTACAATCTGACATCGGTGTACCGATAGCAGATTGCCCGCAAGTACTTGGCTGTGACACACCTAATTCTACACCTTCATTCCTCTCAGTGAAGGTCCCAGAGAGGACTGAAGGTATAGTGGGGTTGGAGATCCCAGCTGATGAGGAGCAAGGAGAGGTCCTCTTTGTTCTTTGGTGTGGGTTTTTTAGGTACGCTTGCCAACGAACTGCATGGCAGGTCAACATATGTCTGGTCAAGCATGCGGTGCCCAAGCGGGAGATGTTTTGGCCAAGCGAGATACGATTGAGACATATGTTGCAAATAGCAGCAGTGGGATCTGATGCACTCGTCTCAAAGAAGGCCTACAACAAAGAACTTTTGGAATAACGTGCAGAGACAGCAGCGTCCTGCACATGTGGAGCTCTGCGGTGTGATGCTGTCAGTGTGCTGCCCTTAGGCTGGCCCCTGGAGGCATCCTGCCTCGTTGGTGATGTGCCTCCTCCTCTTCTCTCCTATCAGGCACCCATGTGGAGTCAGTGATCTCATTATCCCCTCCCTCCTCATCACTGGAGCAAACCTGGCAGTATGCTGCAGCAGAACATGATTGCCAGATTGCTGTCCTTCTTGGGCACCTCCTCTGTCTGGGCTCATGTTACTGACTTCCTCTAGCTGAGTACCATCATCGGAGCCTTCAAAACTCTGGGTATCCTCCTGGAGCATGTGCCCAACACTGTGGTCAAACAGTTCGGGGGACTCCTCAGGACAACATGGTGGGCTAGGGAAGGAGTTACTGATGCCATTGAGCCGAGGGAAGAGGCCGCGCTGGCAGCTGCCAGACAAAGTACCCTGAGCCTGGATGAAAGAGGATGAGGAGGATGAGGACGGCTTGGTCATCCACTCGACCAAGTCTTCCGCATGTTGTGGCTCAACATGGCCAGCTGCCGAAAAAAAGGCCAAGCGTGTCCCACGGCCACGTGCTGATGAGGATGCACTGTGTCCACGACCAGCACTGTTGCCTCTAGACACAAAGCCTGCTTGCCCTCTTTTATTGGCTTGTGACTGTCTGCTTCTCCTTGTTAGCCTTCCAGACATACTATTGGCCTGCAGTGAGATGTAGCTGCACAAAACTGGGATGTATATATATATATCGCTTATAGTGCAGCTAGCAGAATCAACTGTAGTATTATTAGTATGAGAACACCTGCACTTGTCTTCAGGTAGCTATACTGTAGGTGCAACTGTGCAGGGTACACAGTACAGTAACTGGAAATATGTCAAGAGCCTACACAAGCACCTGGCTTCAGGTAGTTATACTGTAGGTGCAACTGTGCAGGGTACACAGTACAGTAACTGGAAATACGTCAAGAGCCTACACAAGCACCTGGCTTCAGGTAGTTATACTGTAGGTGCAACTGTGCAGGGTACACAGTACAGTAACTGGAAATATGTCAAGAGCCTACACATGCACCTGGCTTCAGGTAGTTATACTGTAGGTTCAACTGTGCAGGGTACACAGTACAGTAACTGGAAATATGTCAAGAGCACACAAGCACCTGACTTCAGGTAGCTATACCTCGAATTTGGTGCGAACGGCCCATAACGTTCGTAATTCGGCGAACGACCGAACACACGATGTTCAATTGAACAAGTGTTCGACTCGAACACAAAGCTCATTCCTATGCCAAACTATTTTTCAGCTGCACAAAACCAGAAAGCAAGTGAAAGGAGCAATATTTTGTTATGTAATAGGAAACATTCAGAAGTGTTAATTGTGCCTAAGCAGTATCCTGAATACAGAGGCGTAACTAGAACCTTCAGGGCCCGGGTGCAAGAAACCCTGAAGGCCTTCCCTGACCCCCAGCTGAGACCCTTCCCTCTGGGCCTGGGGCTTGTCCCACTAATCCAGGGGCCCTTTACTCCCCTTGCGGGGCTCTTTATTATGATCCTGCAGGGAGACCCCTCCACATATCCTACAGCAGGCCCCCTTCCTGCAGTCTTGGGGCCCCCCATAGTGGCAGATTGCCAGGGCCCAGTAGCAAGTTTGATTCTTGCAACCTTAGTAGTAGTTTTTTTATTTAATTTTTTAATTATTTTTGCCATTTTATTTTTTACAATATTACTGTATTTAAAAAAAAATTTTTTACAATTTTTTTAGGAGCTCTGTTGGGGTCTAAACAGACCTCTGACATTTCACCTTTGAGACACAGAAAGGAGATTGAGGACACAACCCTCAATCTCCATCTCTGCAGCCTCAGCTGCACAGAATGAATGGACAGGAATAGCTCTGTACAGAGTTTCCCTGTTCATTCACACACCAAGCATAGTAAGCACAATTTACAATGCTTTAGTTATGAATAGACACAGGAGGGATCAGTACCGATCACTCACTGCATCATCCAGAAAAGGAAGGGGATATATTTACCAGTCCCTTCCCACTCTCCATCCCGACACATCCCCCTCAGCCTGCAGGGGGAGGTGAACCAGGGGAGCACACAGAGGCTGGGGGCAGAAGGAGACAAGTAATCTGGATAGGAGGGACTGTGGGGACAGCATATAGAGGAACCAATGCCATTTCAGCAGGTGCTTAATGCCTACAGGAGGGAGAGGAGGAAAAGTAGGCTTCCAGCAGCTGAAGGAGGAAAATGGAGGGTATCCATTCTTCTACATACTGACCCCACCCCATTTCCTATTCAAGTGTACAGGGGAGCCACATGGGCCCCCTGGAGCAACCCCTGTGACACCTGCCTGAATGTATGCTTTTTGTTTTGAATTCATGCTGATAAATAGCAGTGCACTTCCTATGCCTTGAGCTGCATAGCTGTAGGAGATTTGTTGTCGCTGCTGTGCTGCTTACTGCTGGCCTTGCTGAAGAGAGAGCTGAAATGCAAAAATCTCACTGCTTCTGGGTAGTTTTGGATTATTACCCCCACAAGTCATTAGATTACCAGTCATTATGGGGGCAGCTATGACATGTAGGGTAAAGCCTTTCTCCTCTAACAAGATGACCACCAGAGACACAGTGTAAAACACGGCACTGTGAGTCTGTAACGGGGAAAAAGAATTTGAAGATACCCTACAGACAATACTGGCAATGTCTTTTTTGTCACAGCTTCCACAGTTTATTTTCTTTTTAATGGGCAGCTCATGAGAATCTCTTCGCCATTACTAGAAAAAGGTAAGGAATTGGCCCACTTGTTCCAAACCTTCTGAATGAACCTCTTATGCCCATGGAATATTTCTGCGCTTCGTCACTTCAGCATGTGTGGTGATGTCACGAGCATGGACTCCGCGCTCGTGACATCATCAGGCACGCCAAAGCTACAAGGAATTTGAATCAGTTCCTGGGAACAAATATCTCTGTTTACATGCTGGATTTTATCTGCTAAACTGTGAATTACTAGCACTATTCTGTTTTAATAAATGAGTTTACAGTTTTACACTTTGTGGGTGTTTTCCATTTATCCCCATGCCCATCATGATGGAGTGATTCCTATTATTAGCCACAATACCACCTTTACAATCATAAGAGGGTAGAACTTTTGGATTTCCAATTTTGGGTTTATATACAGTGCTTCTGACTCTTATAACTTTGTCCATTTTATTTCTCGGTGGAGGTGCACCTGCATGATCGATTCATTGATTTGATTTGTCACGCCCAGTTATATTGGATGCACATCACCGAAGTTCCTAGCCAGTGGAATTTGAATCATGTTTGGTCTCCATGGATAACAACATGAACTGCTTTGTCATATAGACTATATATTTTCCAGTTTTTTTTGTCACATTTTATTATTCACATTATATTTTTTTCAGCGCAGAAACTCTTTATCTATACTGTACATACAGAATATGCCTTAAGTAAAATGATAATAAAATTGTAAACAAGTTACATACAATATAAGTAAAAATACCTACCGTACTTAAAATTAAATAAAGTTTACAGTATATGTGTTTTTCTATCAATTTACAACACATATGAAGCAAATCAAAGGTTCTATAGGTCTGTAAATATGCCATGACTTCATATCACATGTTAAATCTCTTGCTTGTTTGGATGTGCAGTTTAATATGAATCTTTTGGTTCATTGCACATCTGTAATTTTTGGGATGGATACGATTGGAACACTGAGATGACAATGGAAGGAGACATGGGAATGTAAACAATGTAGGACTGTAGGAGTCAATTTGCTTTGCTTGTGAATCACATTGTTTCCTGTACATCCTTTGGCTAATGCGTGCAAAATGTGGGGATTAAAAATCCACCCTCCTCATTTCTCACCTGGAATCAGCTGTGACAGGCATTGATCATATGAGAGCTCAGAGACTGTTACGCTCCTGTCCCTGGAAAGCTAAACAGCTGCGGCAGCAAAAATTATCTCTTTTCAAAAAATCAGGGGGTGTTCACCAAGGCTATTAATCAAAACCATTTAAGATAAAGTTAATGTATAAATAGATGTCTTTTGAACAATAGATGTTAAGTCCTAACTGATCATTCGCCTGCCTTCTATTCAGTACCAGAAGGAGACAAGAAAGGAGAGCGCATTGACTATTAAGTCGTTGGAAATGTAGCAAGCACAAACTATTTTAAGACTTACTTTACTGCAGAGATAATAACTGATTGAACTTTCACTCATTTTAAGATGCTAAGTTTACATTTATTTTAGTTTTCTTTTTTCTTTATTGCAAAAATTATTGTACCTAAGGAACACACTATACTGATACTGTTTAACTATTCCTGCTGGATGATTTTACTTACTTCAGGGTTGTAAAGCAAGGGGTTTATTTATTTATTTATTTTTATTATAAGCCAAAAGCTGTCTATAAATGCCAGCTAGACTTGTGATTCTAGGCCACCTATATCAGTGGAGAGCCACAAGTATGCTGCACAACATGCATTCTTAGTTTTTCCATCAACCCGCACTGTCCACCATTATGTTGTTATGGAGACAGACAGCACTACTGACAAACATCAACAGAGCATGTCTGCACAGGCAGTGTGCTCGTGAAGATATCTGTCCAACACTTTCTATACAAAGTTGCTATAGAAGCTTCAAACTAAAAGTATGTGTGCTACTCCCAGTGAAAAAATGTGTGAGAGAGAAAACATGAGAGCCCTTTTGTGTAGTACATAAATGATGGACGTGAGATACTGTGAATAGCCAGATACAAAGGAAAAAAGTCACTCACATCTGGTGAGGTTGCAAAAGAACCACTGTAAGTGGTATACACAACCTTAAATGTAGGCTTGTGGAGAATACATCTGTCTCAGAGCAGTTCTTTGGAAGGTGGTGGTCACACTCAGATGCTCTGTGCTGGTCCAAATCTTATCCAGAAGGAACTTGGAATTGGACAGCGTGTAGACAGGTGCAGTCTATTTTCTCCACTGTAGGTGGTGCTTGACTCAGCGGCATTGCAGTTGGAGGGGAAGCTAAGAAGAACATGATTTCTCTATAGATTCCTGGGTCACTGAGTAAGGTATCCAATTGGATACTGCCACCCCATGTGACTCTGGCAGCCATCTGGGGTCAGTCAGAGCCTATCTAAGGTCCTGACTTCCAGGCTTAGCATGTGGGTAGTGTAGGGACAGGTCACTCATCTGGCAGAGACAGTAATACTGGTAGGGAGAGGTTTCTGATGAGTAAGGACATGCTATCCTTACTGGAAGCCTCCCCGTTTGGGCGCATACTGGAAAAGCCATATTCTGTCTCTCAGGACAGATGCTGTCGGAGCATCCGAGCCCTACTTCTACCCTGTTTTCTGTAACATTCCATAAGTGTACCTGGCTGGATTGTCTCCCTGTCGGGTGGTTGTGTTTACTTGGACTTTAATACAATGCAGTTTTTTTGTTACAACTGGACTGTGAGTGTTTACTGCCGCCGCACCACGCTGCAGCTCCCCACACTTCCCACAGGGGATACGGAAGAAGGAACAGGAACTATCATGGCACAGTTAGGATTGGCCCTGGCTCTGGTGTCTACGTTTAATGGCTCAAATAGTCAAATAGAGTAGTAGGAGAGGCTAGAAAGTGCTGCATGCAAACATGGCCATTAACTCTTTGGAGGATGATGTCCGTTGAGCAGTGATGGTGCTACCTGAAGTAGATTGGGCTACTCTGGAATAGATTGTGGGGTGCCTGTAAGGCATGTTCGGAGAGAATGTGCAGTCCCAGAGTTAAGGCAGAGATTCTTTGTCCAGAGGCAGCAGGAGGATGAGAGCCTTACTCACTTTGTGATAGCACTTCAAAATCTCTGGAAATGCCTAGAGAACAGGGATGTGCGTGGCTGTGTGGTTATTACCACCTCAGACTACATCTACGGAGAGACCAGTTAGTGGTGGGAATGAAGTCTGGCCCAGTCAGGTGGACACTGCAGGAGTGAATAAGGTAGCAACCAGCCATCTCTTTCCATGATATGGTGGTTCACAGAGTTGCGCAGGAACAGCAGCCGTGGTGGTGACACAAAGGTATGACCACTTGAAAGAGGAGGCCTTAGCTCCTTTGTCTCTTTCAGCTATACACACAATGTTGAGGAACTCGTCCTGGATATGGCCACCTTGAAACAAAAAATGTCCTCAATCAAATGGAATTTGGCCCCTCCCTCCAAGGGTGAAAGTCTGTTACAGAGGGACCCAGAGCTGGGCCGGAAGAGCTGATAGTGCAGCTTCTTTGGACATACATCCAAGAACTGTGGCTGGCCTGAATCCACAAGTACACACAGGCTGCCGTTAAAAAAGTGAAAAAGCTATAGCACTACCTGTAGCTCCTGGATGTGGATGATAATGAACAGAGCAGGGAGGGGAGGAAGAAAATCACTGGTGAGGTCTGGTAGATGGACAAAAATCCTAATTAACAAGTGCCAAAATGGAGTACAGATAGTGCTGCTCCTCTATGACAGGTCCTGAGTTACCGAATACACACATAGAGAGTGTTTGCTTTTTCATTCACATTTAGATGGGTGTGCCCTCTCTTTGTCTACTCGCTGGTCCAAATCTAGTAGCTCCTGGGGCAGAGGGTCGGCTCCCGGGACAGTCAGCACAAGGTCCCAGCCATTTAGAGTCCATGGTCACACCCAGTACAGTCGTGACTGCCCTCTTTAATGGACAGGAGGCCCTTTGCCTGACTGACACAGGTTCAAAGGTCACTGTTATGGAGTATGACTTCTACACTCAGTGGTTATGGATGCAAGATCAGCTGGACCCCTCATGGCTATCCATTAAAGTGTTACTAAATCCTCAACAGTAAAATCAGTCTGTATATGCAGTAAAGCATGCTTGTTATACTCGCTCTGGAACCTAAGGAGTAATCCTCCGCATTGTGTAAAAAGGCTGTGTGATCCTGCCTTCTCTGATCCTCCTCTTCTTTAACTGACTCCAACCCATCTTGTGATAGAATAGAGCATTAGGAGTCAGGCTGCACATGCTCAGTTTGGTGTGTATTGTTTTGTGATCAGCACAGGGCCAATCAGCACTGTCCAGACAGAGGATCATGGAGAATGAATACTCCTCCTACAAGCTTTAGGCAGAGACTGATACAAGTCCCAAGGCTGCTATATACTGCTGATAAGAAAAGGTATTTAGCAGTTTATATTTACTAAAATAATTGCATTTCTATGTACTGCGTACTGTGGGAGACCAGGGATAGTGAATGCAGGGTCCTGGGTTTAGTAACACTTTAAGACAGCCAATAACCTGCCCATCTTGTTAGAAGGTGTCACTGTCACCTGGGTGGAGATCCAGATTGATGACCATGTGGTGAATCGAGTAGGGATAGTACTGACTCAGGGCCTAGTAAGTACCTACCGCTCTGAGCTTGAACATATTAAAGGACTTTTCCCCCTTGCTGGCCAAATTCATTCAGTCCTGCTGGCAGGTGCAGGCCTGTGGCCTGCAAGCTACATGGTTCAATGTGATATGGGCCTTTGAGGCCCAACAAAGAGCAGCGAGGAAAAAGCCCAAACAGGTGGGGTTGTCTGTACACCTCCCAAGTGGAAATTATTCCTGGCACCCCTCCAAGAGGTAGCTTGGTCCCTTACCATAGGGACTCAAGAAGCTTCAAGGGGTCACAGCAACAGTAGAACCCTGCAAAGACTCCAGTTGCCAGGGGAGTGGCTGGTCACTCACACTTTAACCAAGGTTCACAAAGGAAATGACCTGGTGCAGCTCATTAACCTGAGGACGACCCCAATTTCACTCCACAACCATGCTATCCTACCAGACCTGTACATAGTGCCCCCTAACAGTATCTCAGAGGTGCAACCTAGGGTGGAAGCCACATGTGCTCCTCTACAAGCAGCCATGGCCTCGTTAGATGAGTAGCAATACAAGCTGCTGCTAGAACAACTGGACATCCCATTCCAGGACTTTCCTCTACCACAACAATGACTACTTCACCAACTGCTGAAAAAGCACCTACTGGTCTTTGCCACCAGTCCAGAAGACTATGACTACATAGAGGCCATCTACTATGACATCCACACGGGCAGTGCTCCACCCATCCAGGACTGTTTGAATTAACCGTATGCCCTGTGGGCTTAGCAATGCCCCCAGCATGTTTCAGTGCCTAATGGAGAAGTGTCTGGGAGACTTCAACTTTGAGACTGTGCTAGCCTACTTGGATTACTTTGTCATCTTCTCCAAGACTTTCAAGGACCAAGTTAAGCATCTGGACGGGGTGCTGGGGAAAAATACCCAAAATGAATAAGGCAGTAAACTGGAGCCCAACTGGGAGCAAACTCCCTATCGGGTTGAACAACAACTCTTTTCTCCAACTCCGGTTAATAACATAGTCTTATAGGTACCCAATCCTGTGAAGAAACATCTCTATCCTGCTGAGGCCCTGTGTGTTAAGCAGAGACTGCTTTGCCAAACCAGCCGGAGACAGAGAAGTGCTTGATATGGTGGATGTCCCAGGAGGTTTCTGTTGATTGGTACCTGCCTTCTCTTTTGCTTGAACCTTTGGCTTCTCCTGACTTAGAAGCTGCAAGTCCCAGTACAGCGAATACAGACAGTCCAGCCACTCCTGCAAGTTCCACAGACTGTCCAGACATGACCGAAGAATAGGCCTTGGCCCAGGTGAAGGGGGTAAGGGGGACCCATTTTACCCCCAATCCACCTGCTGCCACAGAAACAGAACTAGAAGATGATTACATGGGGGGTGGCCTGCACCGACATGTGAACAGACGCATTTAACGGAGCTCCCGCTGCTGATCCTGTCTATAATCCAAAATGACCCCATTTTGGAAAGTAGACACCCCAAGGTGTTTGCTAAGAGGCATGGTGAGTATTTTGCAGATCTCATTCATTTTTGAAAATGAAGAAAGAAAAGAAAAATGTAATGTTTTTTTTCTTTTTTCAATTTTGAAAACTTTGTGACAAAAAGTGAGATCTGCAAAATACTCGACATGCCTCTCAGCAGATAGCTTGGGGTGTCTACTTTCCAAAATGGGGTCATTTGGAGAGGAGTTGTGCTAACTGGGCATTTCATGGCCTCCGAAACTGTGATAGGCAGTGAGGAGTGAAATCAAAAATGTATGCCCTTAGAAAGCCTGAAGGTGAGGATTGGTTTTCGGGGTCCTGTACTCGGTTAGACTGCCAAAAAGGTCCACAAATGTAGTATCCCCGTACTCAGGAGAAGCAGCAGAATGTAATTTGGGGTGTAATTCCACATATAGCCATGCCATGTTTGAACAAAATATCATTTAGTGACAACATTGTGTAAAAAAAAAAATTGTAATTTCCCCGAAACTTGTGGCAAAATATAAAATATTCCATGGACTCAACATGCCTCTCATCAAATAGCTTGGGATGTCTACTTTCCAAAATTAGGTCATGGGGGGGGGGGGTTGTACTGCCCTGCCATTTTAGCACCTCAAGAAATTAGATAGGCAGTCATAAACTAAAAGCTGCGTAAATTCCAGAAAATGTACCCTAGTTTGTAGACACTATAACTTTTGCGCAAACCTATAAATATATACTTATTGACATTTTTTTTACAAAAGACACATATTGAGTTTATTAAATTTTTTTATAATAAAAAGTAGAAAATATCATAATATATTTTTTCCGTTTATATCGCAAAAAATAAAAATTGCAGACGCAATCAAATACCATCAAAAGGCAGCTCTATTTGTGGGAAAAAAAGGACGCAAATTTCGTTTGGGTACAACATTGCATGTAACACAAGCAATCTGCGCTAACCCCAGCTTCCTACCGTGCTTGGAAAAAGATTTGAAAACCTTGGAACTAACAAAATAAAAGGTGAAACCTAAATGTGATGATTAATAGTGAAAAATAAAAATGAAAAAAGTGACAAATAGTGCTGCTACCCAAAAAAACTTGAATATTCAGTTTTAATCAAATGGTAAATACACTCAGGTGCGCTACTAATGTCAGAAAAACACACTGGTTGAAGGTGCGCCTTCAGCCTAGGTATGCATGTTGTTCAAACATTGGATTGGATGTGAATAACGCAATGATTATTCCAATAATGTGCAATGCATGAAATGCAATAAAAGAATTATTCCAATAATGTGCAGTCCACTTGAGGAGTGAATAAATGAAAAAGTCCTGAAGACTCGATGTGTACTTTTCTATGTGAGCGATCCTCTTTTCAAAAGTGAAGTGTCATCTTCTTTGTATTATACAAGCCAAACTTTGTGGAAAAGAAAGGGGGGGCGCTTACCAGATGTGTAGGACCCCTGTTACGGGGGTCTTTAGGGCTCAGATATGTCGGATCCCATAGGCAGGAACAGGTGATTAAGTTTTCATATTCAGACTTCCATCCGCCTTGAACTCTTCACCAGCGCTGTGATGACAGTATGATGAACTTGCTTCAGATTTGTGGGACCCCTGTTACAGGGGTCTTTAAGGCTTAGAGGCTTAAAGTGGTTAAAGAATGTGGTGTAGATGTCACAAATGTAGATAAGATGGATAGTGGACGGAAGGTTTGTGAAAAATTGAAGGAAAAATTGCCCAAAATATATGGACACACCAGACATGCTGAATTTATGAATTTATGAATGCTAAGCAAGGGAAAGAGGAAGCTGCAGGGGCTTATTGGAGGTGGTTAAGCAATATGGCTGAGGAAGCAGGTCTTAAAATAGAGGAAGAAAAGAAGGGAGAAACTGCAAGTCCATCTACACAACTGGTGAAACAAAGGTTTTTTGATGGTTTAATACCCCAGTTGAAAGAAAAGTTGTTCACAGCAAGGCCTGAGGCTGGCAATATGTCTATTCAAGACCTCCGGCCTATCCTGTTATCCATAAAAACAGGATTAACCAGAAAGACAGCAAACCCAAGGATATGTACATGGGGAAGCAGAAGGGAAAAGGAGGAGGCAAAGGCAATTTCAGAAATATTCCCATAACAGTTTGGCGAGCCAGGCAGGAGCCCATCTCCCACAGATTAAACAGCACCCACTGAGTATTGCTCAGACTGAGGGGATAAGGAATCAGATCACTCCACTGAAAGCAGCAGGGGTTGTTGTACCAATTAGGTTCCAAGCCAATACACCCCTGTTCCCAATTGCAAAGAAGCCAGACAAGAAGGATGGGCAAGTAACATACCACATTGTTCATGATTTTTGAGCCATTAACAATACAATCGTGCCCAACTACCACACTTTACTAAGTGGAATACCTGCCTCCAGCACTTACTTTACAGTGATTGATCTTGCAAATGCTTTTTTTTTGGTGCCCCTACACCCAGATTGCTGGCACCTTTTTTCATTTACCCATGATGCCCAAAAGTTAGCATGGACAAGATTGCCCCAAGGCTGTGTGAGTAACCCCTCTGAATATAACACTGCGTTAAAGCAAGTATTGGACCACTGATCCCACTCACACCCAAACACAGTTTTGCTTCAGTACATAGACGATTTGCTTATTTTATTCTGATACAAAGGACATTTGTAGCAGAGAAACAGTTAGCCTTCTAATGTTTGTATATAACAGTAGCAGCAAAGATATGCTACAATACTGCCAGGAGAATTGATCTTCCAGGGTCACTGCATTTTACATGGAATCTGTCATCTAACCCCAGATTACGTTAAAACTCTACAAAAATTTGAAAAGCCAAGAAATGTATGGCAACTAGGTGCCTTCCTGGGGTTAGTGGGATATTGTAGGAACTGGATTCCAAATGCATCAGAACTTATGGTTCCTCTATTTGAGGCTACCACTACAAACCCTTTCAAACTCAAATGCAATAATGAATTTCAGATGACGGAGCGTGTTAAAATGTTGTCTGAAGCTCCTGCCATTGGACTTCCTGACTATACTAAGACCTTCTCATTGTTTTGTCATGAAGACAATGTATTTGCTGCAGCTGTACTCATCCAGCTACATGGAGACAAACAGAGGCCTGTGATGTATGTATCAGCCTCATTAGACCCTGTCATCAAAGACTCCCCCAGTTGTATGCGAGCCATAGCAGCCTGCATTTTGCTGCTAGACAAAGTAACGGAGCTTGTACTAGATTCTGATCTGATCCTGTATGTGCCACATGTAGTACAGGAAATCAAGAATCAAGTAAATACCAGACATGTGTCTGCCAGTAGATTTTACAAGTACCAGTCTGCTCTTTTTGCTCCATCAAATTTAACAATCAAACAATGTTTTTAGTCAAATTTGCCTACTCTTCTTCCTATAATGAGGAAGATGCAACAAATGGTACTGATGTAGAACCTGAGAGTTTTTCTCATGACTGTATGGCTCTAATGGAGGTAGAAAAGGCCTCTGTCACACCGGCAAAAGATGAGCCTTTATCAAATTGTGACACACACTTATTCATAGATGGTTCCAGATTTTAACCTGACGATGCTCATCCACACACAGGGTTTACTGTAACCACTACAGACCCTATTTTACATCAAGAAGCATTGACACCCCAGATGTCAGAACAGCAGACGTAGTGGTAAAAGGATGCTGCCTTTATGGCATTTGGAGTCACACCCACTTTAGGGGTCGCCCTGGTAGCGGGGACAGATTTCCTTCATCAAGAACAGTAGGATATAGAAACTTTAATACAGTTGCAGATCCAGGCCTCTGACTAAGAGAAGGATAAGTGGATCAAATGTAATGGTACCCAAAATGAGCAGGGCCTGTGGAGCACTGAGAACAGGTGGTGTCTACCCAGGAGTTTGTACCCAGTTTTAGCACAACTGGCACATGGCGTCAGTCATCTTGCTAAGGGCGCGAAGGTGGCACTTACTGACTGCTATTGGATAGCACCTGGATTTAGTTCACTTGCAGCCAGGTTTTGTGCTTCATGTCTCACTTGTGCTCTGTACAATGCAAGGAGGCCTGTCCATGTTCCCCAAAAGCATACTCCTAGGCCAGATTTCCCTTTCCAAATAATTCAAATAGACTACATTCAGATGCCCAGAATAGGCACCTATGTGTACGCTCTTGTGTCTGTTGACATGTTTTCAGGCTGGCCTGAGTGCTGGCTAGTAGCTAAAGCAAATTCAAAAATAACAGCAAAGAAAATTTTGAATGAAAAAGTTTGGAGATATGGAGTTCCTGAAACTATTGAGAGTAACAGAGGAACCCATTTTACTAGGGGAAGTAATGAAAGAGGTAATGGAAGCCCTTCACATACAGCAAGCTTTCCATACACCTTATCATCAAAGTACTGGTAAAGTTGAGAGACTTAATGGAATTTTGAAAAACAGATATGCAAAAATTAAAGCAGATACAGGAAAAGTATGGGTGGAAGCTTTACCAATAGCCCTATATTCTGTACGAACTACCCCTAAACAACCACTTTGGCTGTCCCCCTATGAGATTTTATTTGGAGGGCCACCCAAAACAGGGCTATATTTTCCCCAACAGTTGCAAGCTTCTCACTCTAGTCTGTTAGAATATGTTCAGATTTTGCAAAGAACATTGAATAAAATACATGACGGTGTTTTCAAATCTATCCTCCACCCAGATTCTGTTTCAGGTGTTCATAGAATCCAACCAGGTGATTGGGTGGTGATCAAGTGACACATCAGAAAGCCGCTAGAACCAAAATTAGACGGACCACATTTGGTGCTTTTGCTAACCGGTTCCGTTGTCAAGTTGGAAGGAAAGCCCACCTGGATTCACGCCAGCCACTGCAAGTGATGATATCCTTTGAAAAAAAAATGAGGTTTCCTTTCCTGACACAGCATGACAGCATATATGTGTGGGTAGGCTCCGCCCCCTGCCCTATCACAGGACCGGTTATACTATAAGATTAGGTCTCCTCCCTACCTCCAGTATTCTCTTTTTTTTCCTCACTGCTAACAGCCAGTTATGCTGCTGCTGAAAAGGGCAGGATTTTAAATTTTTTCCCTCACCTGTCAGACACTTCTGACCAAGCCGCACAGGTTCGAGCCTCTCCTGTGACGAAGCTCCCCGCTGTAAAGGCTGACATGAACGCCTATATGGGGGAGACCTCCCCCAACAAGGATCCTGGAGAGGTGTGCAGGTATCTGGTCTCTAGGGATTGCTCCTTTATCATGACGCCTTGGATGGACATTCATTGGACTTTCTGTTTGGACTTGAAGCATGCAGGTGGTAAGGCACCAGCTGGTGCTCAAATCAATAATATTCAGTTACTGCTGCAAGTATGTTGTTAAGCTTTCATCTCTAAAAGGTTGTGGTTTGTGTCTGCAATACTGCTATGCTGAGAGCAGGTGGGTTGTGCTGTGCTAAACCTTCCTATTAAAAAACCTTGTCCTACAGGCTTGACTTATTGTCTGCAGGTATGCTGTTAGTTTGCATTTCTGAAAAGCATATATCACACATGTGAATCTTACTGGCTGTCTATAGGGCCACTCTGTTTACTAAAGTTTCATAGGTTGAAGTTTGTGTCTGCATTATTGCTAATGCTTAGGCTGATAACAGGTGATGCTGAGCTCTTTTCTATTAAAGCAGGGCCTGGCCCTGCAGACTGGGCTTACTGTGTATTGATGTTTGGTTGTGGTATGATCCTTGGTGGTACATGTGTCTAAGGTAGGTTAACCTACTAGTGCTAATTGTCAGATGACTATTAACTTGCGCTGCTTATCTGTGATTACATTAACTCTACAGTATCAATGACTGTTATGTGTTTATTTCTATGCATTAACATGCTGACCTTGGTGCTAAAATAAAAGTCAGGATCTGTTTAGTCACATTCCTTAGTACTTACCTGTTAGCAATGTGTAATTGCATGTGTTATTTGGGGTACCCCCACAGAGAGATATGTGGTTACTACTTATGGCAAATACTCCCACTAATGAGTCCAGGCTTTCAGCTCATCTGTAAACCAGTAGCAATCAGCCTTCCTAGAGACCAGCAACTTTAACTAAAAGGTGAGGGCAGGTAGGTATATGCTATATCCTAAAAGAGTGCACATTATGGGCATAATGATAGTAATCTCTCCAGCCCTCAACACCAACACCAGTCAACCTGCTTCTGCCACAAGGGACAGGCCCTTTGCAGCCCTGAAGGAACCACTATGTATTTATCTGCCAGAAGAGGCAGATCAAGAAATCTCTACAGTAATCATAGTGGTCTGGTGGTAAATGGTGTGTTGGCCAAAATGCAAAACAAAGGCCAGAAGCAGTGACAAATGAGCAGAGACTGAGAAAGCCTACAGTCACTAATGGTTCCATACCAAGCCTAATCAAACAGCTGTGTTTATTTAAAGGCAACCTATACCTCAGAGGCACTTCACCAGGGAGTCTTTAGCAGACTGGCCAGAGAGGTCAGCCTTAGCTTGCTTCTGGGAAATTTCTATAGCAAGTTGGCATATCAGAAGCAAAGGTGGATACTTTAACCCCATCCAAACTAACTGTGTGGAGCTCAGGTACTAAGCTATTCAGTCATCTAAAAGGTACCTCTGCCTCAAAAGCAGCCAGCTAAACTGGCTTCATCAGATTACCCAAAGGTGCCATTCTTCCAACAGAAGAAACCATATCCTTTGCAGACCCTGGGACAGAAAATAGAGCCAGAGATGAAGAAGGTTCATACCACTGTTAAGTAGTGTTTTGTGACCTGCGTCTGAGCTCACTTCGGTAGCCAAAGTGTCAGGACCCCAAACAGGATGAAAGCAGAGCTCTGGTCAGTGATAAACTCTCTATGATGGCGGATCCTAGATTGAAAATGGAGTAGCCAATGATGCAGTTCAGCCACTGCGGATACAAGACTGTATGCTGTTTCTCCAGTAATCATTGTGGTCAGTGAACCCTTATGGCTCATTCCACAAACACATGCCGCTTTAAGTCAGAGTGGTGACTGTTCAAGTCGGATCTGGTGATATCAAGAAGGAGGATTAATCCCTTATGTTAATCGCCAATGACCAGAGGATAGCCAAAAAGGCAAAGTAACGAAGACTGAATGACAGGCTATACCTAGGAGAACTATAGCAGAAAATAAAGTATCAATTATCATCTTTATTTGCCTAAACCCAAGCTGCCCAGTAGGGCAGCTGACAGTTCTATGTTAATTTGGGTCCTGTGCATTAAGGAAACCGATGGAATTTTCATTCCTCTCTGCCAATTCATTGCATCCCCTCCATGATGCATTAGAAGCATTAGAAGCACAAGAGTTATGACTACATGGCCGTTAGTCAAAAGTAAGACTTGAACAACAAGCAGAAGGATGAGGATCCAAAAATCCATAGGCCATTATTGCAATTAATCTCTCCAGCCATCAGTAAGGCTTGGCCTCCACAAATCATACCCCATGATTTTCAAGAAGTATACTTCAAAGTAGTCCCTATAGTACTTTTGATCCCACTATGATGTACTTGGGACCATGGACTTCAAGAATACACAGGCATTGATTAAAGTCGCATAGAAATCGCAGTAAAATCGCATGATTTTTAGGTCGTAATAGTGGAAACCTAGGCTAAGACTGTAGATGGTCTTTTGCACCTAGCAAGTTGCATAATCGCATAGTTGCGGAGTGGGTGGGGTTGGGGATGGACGTGGGTCGGTCGGCTAGTAAAGGCTATCAAGATATTGGTCTGACAATAACCTGGGTGGCTTCCCAGAGGTGGAAGCAGAGAAACTAATCAGCCAGCTGGGCATGCAGACTGGCCAATATGTATATTTAACAAACATAACAGACTCCAAGATCCTTATCCAGATTCACAGCCATTCAGTGGTGATAACAATGGCCCTGTGGCTTGCAGGCCATGATATACACGGGTACAATATCATCCTATTCTCCTTCCAGAGGTCCAACACCTCATACAGTGTGGCCAACGGTATCTTCCAAATCCATACAAGTTATATCTACATGCTGGAGACCAAGAAATGGAGGTCTCACCTTTAGTGTTTGAAATCCTATGGAGGTCAGAACTCCTACTCCAGACTTCAAGTACATTAGATATGAGAAAAACCTACAGAATTTAAAGGATGGAATTCTGTTTCTTGCTGTAAGGATTGAATTGTACAAGTAAGCCTAGACAAGGTGTTTTGGGGGGCTACCCCAAAGCACCCATCCCCCATGTTGAGGGCATGCTGCCTGGCATGGTTCGTGAGGGGGCTGCGTGCTTGGATAAGGGTCTGATATGGATTTGGGGGGACCCCCCACGCTGTTTTTTTCGGCGTATGGGGTTCCCCTATATATCCATACCAGACCAAAGGGCCTGGCATGCACCCGAAGGGGGAACCCATGCCGGTTTCTCTTGCGCTGCTTTAATAGGAAGATGTATTTTTCCTATTGCAGTGAGCGCGAGATGTACCTCGCCGAGAACCAGCGTGATCCTATCGCGCTGGAAACATTCTCGAGTGCAGGTACTCCTGTGTGTGCGCTGGTTCACACGCTGGATTAAGGATCTATCCAGTGCACCAATTAAGGTCTGAACCAGCGCAGTGCATTCATCTTAGTAAATTACCCCCATGGTCTCACTCGCCATCCAGAAGGATAAAATATCCTCCAACATGGCCAGTAACATGGAATAAGTATTCTGTATAGCAAATAGGTCTAGAAGGATCTCAGACATCCAAGTGTCAAGCCGTGAACTACCTTGTTACTGAAATTATCAGGCAAAAGGGCTCTAGTCTCTTCCAACGCTATGCAAAGATTAGTGTCTTTGCAACCTGGGTTAGAACATCATCCTTCCGGCATATCCAAACTAAAGTGTTTGAAGTACCGTAAACATTGAAAATAGATTCAAGGTTGAAGATGATAGACATAGAATTGGCCCTTCTTCAAGAAGCAAAACGATAGGCTCGTCAGGCCTAACGACATCAGAAGACAAGCACTGTCCAATAAAGACAATCGCAGAGTGCAGATCAAGTCAGTCAAAGGGCTTAGATGGCTAGGACAAATCTATCACATAAGGGCAGAGACCACTCTTCCAAACTGATTACGCATCCATAGGCGGAATTCCAAAGGAGTCCCTCCAGAGTTAATATGTAAACTAAGACCTGGTCTACATTCAATACGCTGGAGGTCCATTCTTATGGACCAGCAGCCTTAACTATCATACATCTCAGTCATTAGTGAGGATAGATCTAATCCTCAAACACTCCAACAGTACCCACCCTTATCGTCTGGTGATTTTGTACATCCCACACGTATATGCTGTCATGCTGTGTCAGGAATGAGGAAAATGTTATACTTACCTAACGGTAATTTTCCTTTCCTGATGCAAGCATGACAGCATATAGGGGTCCCTCCCGTAAACAAAAATATATATATATATGTAAATAAATAAAATGAAAAAAACGAAAGGTTTCGCAGTGATACTAAATTATGAGAATACTGGAGGTATGGAGGAGACCTAATCTTATAGTATAATCGGTCCTGTGATAGGGCAGGGGGCGGAGCCTACCCACACGTATATGCTGTCATGCTTTCATCAGGAAAGGAAAATTACCATTAGGTAAGTATAACATTTTCCTCATTCCTGTTGTTTGTGAGAACTGAGACATGGAAAAATAACCCTTCCATCCAAATATTAAAATTGTATGCAACCCATAGCAACGTAAGTAACTGCTGGGTGTGTTCTCACTTACATCCCTAAACAGGAACAATACCCATGATAGCAATGCCTCTCAACTTCACTGATCTAAACAGGACCAGAATAAATGAGTCATACATAGTTTCCACAGCTAATGAGCACAGATCAGTAACTTGATGGTTTCAAAACACATAGACACTCCACAGATTTGTCTAAACCTTACATGCCCATTTAACACTGAATGTACACAGTTGGGCAATTCAGATTGCACTGGAGCAAAGATTACAGTTTATGGCGGAAACTATGGTTATTATTATTATATCCCAGATCCAGAGCTAAATAGAACCCTTTATAGTACAAATTGCTCACAGTTCCCAATATGTGGAAATATCAGTTACCTGAGATTCCATGCTATTGCATCTAGTCTTTTAGGAGCAGGTATACCATCCATACATAGAGGGTTATATTATATATGTGGAGATAAAGCTTATGCCTGGCTTCCTGCTAATGTTACAGGTACATGTTAAATTGGGAAGTTAGCACCTGCTTTTGTTGTTCGCAAAGATACAGTGCAGCCAGGTCAAAGTCCAGAATACCCTTTAGTGTTCAGAAGAGAGCTATTCACTGAAGGTGACATGACATGGTCATGGTTCCCTTCCTGGACAGGATGTGAAATTGAAGCAATGAAAAGAATAAATAATTACACTAGAATTGTAGATTAGATTATTAACCTTACCACCACTGATATACTGTAGGTTTATTAAGTGAAGAAATGGCTTAGCTTAAAATAATATTAATAGTATTAGAGCACAGATTAACGCTAAATTATCTCACTGCAGCTCAAGGTGGGATATGTTAGGTTATTCGCACTGACTCTTGTATATACATTTCCAATAATGAGGACATTATTAAAAGGCATCTTACTAAAATAAGAGAACTACAGAATAAGGCCAGAGATATTGCTAAAGATGAATGGAACCCCTTTAAGGGATTAGGAGGTTTTGGTGACTTTTTATATGGCATAGCAACATGGTTACAGAAATTAGGCGCTTACATTGTGATGTTCCCATTTATCATATTTGTTATTTACTTCCTCATCAGGCTATGCCTCTGTGTGTACCAACAGATGGTCCACCAGCCCTGATGAAAACTAGGAGTGAGCTGAGCATGACGCCATCTCTCTGCGCCAATGTAGCAGGAGTTACCAGCAATCGGCTTAATGTAATGTGGAGAAGAATCGTGTCAAATAAACAAAAGGAGGGAAATGACATGGACTTTTACTGTATTGTTCATTAAAGCACAAGAGACTCCATTTTGTTCACACTGTTGAATGTGTTCTGTAACCTTCACTTAATACACAGACACAACTTCTGCTAGAGGCTCTCTCAGTCTCTACTCCCCCCTACCCTCTCAAGGTTTTACTTTTGCAATCTCACACCGTTGAAATGTGTTCTATAACCTTCACTTAATACACAGACACAACTTCTGCTAGAAGCTCTCTCTGTCTCTACTCCCCCCTCCCCTCTCAAGGTTGTACTTTTGCAATTGTTCTATTCGCTAGCTTTTAATAACATATTTCTATTTGTTAGTTTTTAATAACATCTCACACCACCCCTTTCTTATATATGTATAAAATAACATGTAATAATACATTTTGTGATGAACAGACATTTTAAATACAGTGATTGCGTCCTGTGAATCTGTTCCTTCAACTGCAGTAATAACTTTCGTGTTTAGAGTCACAATCAGAAATATTCCCATAACACCACAGATCAATGGGTTCAAATATGGTGACCTACATGAGAAGATCATACGCTGATGACATGATGCTTTTCTTGGGGACACCTCTGCTTCTTTGACTAGAGTCATAACCTTACCATAGCCTTACCATAAACTTTTCCAAGTCAGCATTAATGGTGCTGGATGATGAACAAGGGTTGACAATATCTATATCATGTCCCATTCCAGTGGTCTCTTCTTTTCGATACTTGGACGTCCAGATATCTCCCAGGATTACCGATCACTGACAATTCAATGTTTATCCTTTATCCGATTTAGGGATAAGATCAATAAAAACTAATCTAATTAAAATTATTCTGATGCCACAATTGTTATACTTCCTTCATAATTCACCTTCTGGTGATTCCTCTGAAAACATTTAGAGTGGTTATAACCCTTTTCAGACTATTGCTGTGGAATACAGGCCCTCCCAGGATTAAGTTGGAACAACTGCAATATCCTAAAGATGGCAGAGGATTGGCAGTACCCAATCCTTTGCTATACTATCTCGCAGCCGATATGCAACAGCTGGTTGGTTCCATGTCCCATAATCTGGCAGCTTCGTCTGCATGCCTAATGCTTATTGGCATCAGAGCGGAAACTGTTCCAATGGAAATGGAGGGGTAGATGTTTTAGAAATCTAACAAACAGATGCCTACCCTTACACTTCTTCAAAAAATATGGAACAAAGGCAGACAGTTGCAGGGGGTGATGGGATTTTCTAAATATAGTCTGATTTGGAGCAATCACACATATGTAGAACTGGCTAAGCTACAGCATCGGCCTAGGTGGCGCGCCTTTGGTGTGACTCTTTTGTCCCATATATTTCATAGTGGAAACGAAAGTAATTTCCCCACCTGAAAAACAGGTTTAATATACCTGCAACCATGCTTTATCCTTATCTTTAGCTGCAGCATGCTGTTCGTGTGCAGGGTGATGCGGGGGAGTGGGTTCCATCACCTACTCCTATTTTCCATATGTTACAATCTAGCACTGAAACTAAGGGAATCATTTCCCAGTGTTATCAAATGTTGCTAATGGAATATTTTAAAGCTCACCCCACCACAGTAATATCCCCACGGGAAAGAGATCTAGGGCCACTAACGGAGGATCAATGGGAGGAAGCTCTTCAATCTATCCCTATTTGCTCTCTAAATGTAGCTCAAAAACTCAGCTATACATTGTACTCAGAGCACATTATACCCTGAAAAAGATTCACAGGATGGGCAGATTGGCTAACCCCTTGTGTGATAGATGCAGGCGGGCCCCTGGGGACCTCATCCGTCACCTCTGGCATTACCCGAAGCTCCATCGTTACTGGAGTGGGGTACTTTCAGATGACTGTACCTGTAGATCCGATTTGCTGTCTACTGGGCGTCCTAGAGAAGATGATTCCGGAGGTGATGGTTAGAATTGCCCTCTCCCGGGCACTATTCCAGGCTAGAAAGGTCATTTTAATGGGATGGAAATCATCCTCACCACCCACGGTTACCTCATGGATAACCCATATGGGAAATACTCTCATTATGGAGCGGTGCATTTATCAACATAGGGGAAGCCCAGGCAAGTTTGAAAGGATATGGTCCCCTTGGCTCGATGCGCCCGGACTATGCCCTAGGGAATTGGTAATGTCCAGAATTCTACAATGCCCTACAGGTTGATTTTATTCTGTGTATTTTGTGCCAGGTGAGCTGTGTGGCTGAGAAGGGACTTGATTGTTGTGACACCATGTACTATGCCTATGTTATGAGATGTTGCATTGATAGATGCGGTATGTCTATAAACACATTTGAAACATTTGAAACTAAAATGTTTGTACATTGGAAGTTGTTTTGTATTCAATAAAACTGTTTTTTGATAAAAAAAGAAGATGATTACATGTTCCATGGCTCCACAGAGGACACTGTCGTTCACCACACTTGGCAGACTAACCGCGGGCAGCTTCATGCAAAATAATCTGATTATGTTGTTTCAACTTTTTCCTGCTTAACCATGTGCATTGTATTTACTCATGTTGTTCTTTACTGTGTTGCGATGCAGAGGACAGAATCTGTCAAAGGAGGAAGGAGTGTAGACAAGTGCAGTCAGTATTCTCCACTGTAGGTGGCGCTCAACATCAGCAGCATTGCAGTTGGAGAGGAAGTCATGATGAACATGTTTCCTCTATGTTCCTTGGGTCACTGGGGAAGCTATTGAATTGGATGCTGCCACCCCATATCACTCTGGCAGCCATCTTAAGTCAGGCAGAGCCTGAGCAGATCCTAAGCATGGTGCACATTCAGCATGTGGGTAGTATAGAGACTGGTGACCCATCTGACAGAGACAGTAATAGTGGCAGGGAGAAGTTCCTGATGAGTAGGGAAAGACCAGAGACACAATGTTTTTGCTGGAAGTCTCCCCCGTTTGAGTGCAGACCAGCCAAGCCACATTCCCTCAAGACAGATGCTGTTGGAGCATCCAAGACCTGCTGCTACCCCGTTTCCTGCAACATTCTATGACTGCACCCAACCGGGTTGTCTCCCTGCTGGGGAGTTGTAATTGCTTGGACTTTACTACAATACAGTTCCATTGTTACAGCTGGTCTCTGAGTGTTTACTGTCACCGCACCATGCTGAACCCCCCACAAGTGTATCATGTAAAAAATAGCGCATCAACAAGGCAAAGTAATGTATTTTGTGGCTAGCGGCCTCTTCAACAGACAACAGGTTTAGTGACAAGTTTGTTAAGGCTGAGAGTATACAGAATGTTCAGCTTCTCTCAAACAAATGAGCTAAGCTTTAAAAAAGATGTCTGTGGAGGTGTAAAAACAAACTTTGATGAAGCGCAGGAGCGTGAAACATGTAAGTCATGGTCACCACGGCTATTTTGAGCTTGCGATCCGCCTAGCTTCCTGGTATTCCTCGTTTCCGGCCCTGACCCTGCCTCCCGGCTTCCGGATTCAGTGCACGCCATCCAGAGCGCCCTCCAGCATGCCAGGTTCCAGCCAGCCTGATCAGCCAGCTTGACCGAGGTCATTCAGAGGCACAATCTACAATGTCTGGAGCACAGCAAGTCTGATATCCGGAATACAGCAACTAAGTGCACCTTAGAGAGCAGTGTCTCTCCACCTCTATCTTTCTCCCTGCACATTGAGCCATTGGGTCTGACAATTAGGATCGGAGCTTGGAGCACACTTGCTGACATTAACCCCTTGTCATCTGGAAGTCATGGTGGTATCGTATATACTAATTTTCGGATTACTTCAACCATGATAATGAGTTGTGCTTATGAAGTCTAATAATTTTATCATCTAATTTTTTCATTGACAGTTGTTTTTAATTTGAAATCTCAGCATGTATCCAATAAATGAACATTATTGATTATACCATCAACAATTGTTCTTTACTACTGGTCCCATTGAGCGCTGCATTTTTGTTTATTTTTGGTGTAAAAACAAACTGGCTTTCTTCCTGTAACATATCACATGACAGGAAGATAGGAATAGGGGGACATTTACCTTCACTACCCAATGGGTGCTTTTTCTGACAAGAGGTCTGAAAAGTAAGTCAACCCTGCTCAGAACAATTCAGTTACCCCAAAGCGCTTCATATTTCATCTTTCCTCTGAAGATGGGGCATTTTTTTTTCTCTCCTATTGAAACCACCAATGCTGGGGCAGCTATATTCACACACTTTACCACTGACTGCAACTGTATCCATGCATTTCACCACTGACTGCCACTGCACTTTCGCACTTTACCACTGACTGCCATTGCACCTTCTCCAGTGACCACTGCTACACCAACAAACATATCCACTGACAGCCACTGTAACCAATCACTTTGCCATTGATTATCACTTGCACTTCTTTGTTGACCATCACTGCACCTGCCCTTCTATGCACTGATGGCCCACACTTTTTCCTCCTGACCGCCACTTAACCCATGTACTTTTCCCCTTACCATCACTCCACCGTTGCACTTTTCCTATGACCACCACTGTACTCGTGCACTTCTCCACTGACTGACACGGCCAAACATATCTCTACTTACAACCACTGTACCCACTCTTTTCTGCGCAGACTTTCACTACACCCATGCACTTCCTCAATAACCCCCAATGCACATGCACACTTCACTGACCATCACTGCACCTGCATTCTATACTGACTAGCACTGCACCTCAGCACTTTTCAGTGAACATTACTACATGTGCACACTTCTCCACTGACCCCCTCTGCACCAATAGCATACACAGCATACTTTTCAACTGACCTACTCTGCACCCATGCACTTTTCCACCATTCACTACTGCACCTGCAAACTTTACTACTGATTGTCAGTAATGCAATGGCACACCACATATACACAAATTGCCGCACTGTACTATACATTATATTATATAATTCACTTACCAGACTGGTAAATGCTATATATTATATTGTAAATACAACTGAGATATTTTCAAGTAATTCAATATTAATTCTGTTTATGGATGGCCATACATTTGCTAGCTAATATCTATTTTTGTTCATTACAGTTTATGTTTCAATCATTTTTATTGTTCTTTAGGAGATAAAACAACAGTCACGCCCATGCAGGACTGCGGGCTTCTTGCTGTCTTTGGCTATCATTTGCTTTACATCTAGGAAAAATAAAAAGGCCTGGAATTATGTAGAGAAGGAGGGTCATCACCTTTTCCTTGGGGGCTATAGAATGTGGTAAGTTTTGGACAGGGCCACCTAATGTGTAGCACATGATGGTGTTGACCACATCCCCTAAAGCACCTGTCACTGTAATTTAAATTGGCATGGGCTATTTGAGCTGGAACCAAATACAACCTAAAGAGAACCTTGGAGGCAATTTCTAAAATAGATGTATTAAAGGGACATTTTGCTATTCTAGACCAGATTTGACCTTAGTCCTCCAGCTTTTGGGGGTTGGTGAGGTCATATGAAAGAGATTAATGAGACCCACATGCATTACATGTAGAATATAGAAGCGATATGAGTCTAGGTGACCGTGGGGGAAATGTGGCATGTATACTCGAAGGCTGATTTTGTATATGGAAATTTTGAATTTTTCCATGGAATCTGCTGTTGGAGGCGTATATAAAAATTTTCTGCATTAGGCACTTTATAGTGTTTCTGTAAGGAAGCCCAGGTGGGAAAGGTGTGTGAAGTCAGGAAGTGGTATACATGGGTAAATCTGTGGGTGGTCCACCAAACAAAAGATCTCAGATGATCAATACTGGGGACATTAACGTTCCTAAATATGAGTCTCAAAGTTTCAAACTGTGCATCATCAGGGAGTTTAAAGAGTATGGACTGGCTTTATGTGGAAGCCAAAGTAAGGCTGTGATTGGAATTGAGTCACAATTTGGGAGTTCCAAGAATACCCATAGGGGAACATCCAAAGTGGAGTGTAATAAAGAAAGTTGTGAAATTTGTGCTGCTTTATAGTATATTTCTATATTGGGAACTCCTAAACCTCCGTGTAGTCTATGAAAAAAAAGTGTAATGTGTGGGACCCTGGGTCATTTATAGGCCCAGACAAAGGCAAGAATACAATTCTGATTAGGCTAAAATAAAAGAACGGGATGCTAAATGGTAAAGTGTGGAAATAATATAAAGCTTTAGGGAGGATAATAATTTTTATCCCATTAACATAGCCTATCCAACAGGGGTATGGGAATTTCCATTAATGCAAAGTTGTAGTAAAGATTTGCAGTAAAGCGTAGTAGTTTGCAGAGAATAATGAATTGTAATTGGGGTTAGTTTAACTACTTGTCCAACAAGGTACATTTATAAACTGCATGCTAGACAAGTGGTAAAATCAAGCTCACTGCTGCTGCAGCTCAGAGCTTGGTACTGGCTTTAACTGCCAACAAAGGGCTTTCTGATAAAAGTGTGCCCTGCTGGCAGCACCCGCAGTGGGTCCTGGGCTCCCACATTCCTCTAGGGAGCCCAGAACCATAGGAAACTTTTTGTACAGTGAGAGCAGGAGGAACACAAAGAACATCTGTTTCCCTGCAAATAATGACCCCGGAAGCAATGTGTATTATGTCACGTCTGGTGTTACAGCTGTCATTTCTTGGTTAATAAGGATGAGCTCGATGTTTGAGCCGAACAGTGGGTGTTCGCCGAACAGCAAATATTATGGGGCGTTCACGGCAAATTTGAGCACCGCGGAACGCCCCATAATGCACTGCGATATTGCAGTGCATTGATGTCTGATGATTGGCCAAAGCATGCACCTGACCTGCATGCTTTAGCCAATCACAGCGTGCGAGCCATAATTGGCCAAAGGCCTCAACTTGCCCTCAACATGGGGAGGGTGCTTTGGGGTCCCCCTATCAGAATCTTTAACAAGGGGGGCCCCAGATCCCACCCCCCCATGTGAATAGGCAGGGGTACATTGTACCCCTACCCATTCACCAAAAAAAGTGTCAAAAAAGTAAAAACGACAGGAGACAGTTTTTGACAATTCACACGATGTCAGAGGGGGGTGGGGTTACCTGTTTACATCACCAGGTGGCCCCGCCCTTGCCTATATAACAGCTGTCACAGCCAAGAGAAAGCAGTCGGTGGGACGCCTCCCATCGAGGCAGAGCTTTTTTTTTTTTTCTATTTTTTGGGTCCGGGCGCCGTGATTGATGATGGATGAACATCACAGGACACTTTTTTTTTTAAATAAAGTAATTGTCAAAAACTGACTCCTGTCATTTGTACTTTTTTGACACTTTTTTGGTGAATAGATAGGTGTACAATGTACCCATTCACATAGGGGGGTCGGGTTCAGGGGGCCCTCTTGTTAAAGGGGGCTTCCAGATTCCAATAAGCCCCCCGCCCGTAGATCCCCACAACCACTGGGCAAGGGTTGTGGGGATGGGACCTCAAAGCACCCTCCCCATGTTGAGGGCAAGCAGCCTGGTATGTTTCAGGGGGGCGTTTACCCTTTCTTGGCCTGCCATGGCTGCTTGCTCGGATAAGGGTCTGGTATGGAGTTTGGGGGGGGGGGGACACCACGCCATTTAAAAAAAAAAAAAAAATGTTGTGGTGTTCCCCTTAAAATCCATACCAGACCATGCTGTTTTTTAATAAAAAATTGGTATTTATCATTGATTTTTATCTATATTGCCATCATCTGGCAATACATTACAGCCGCAAGCAATTTTGAATTACATTTTTTCCTTTAGAAATGTAATTTTGCTGCAGTACAGTAAAATACATTGGAAAGATGCGCCACTTTACAGGCAATTAATAAATTATGTCACCATGACATTGCTATCATGGACATAAAAAGTGATACACTATGCCTCATCCCTAAATAATACAGAACAAAATAGAGACCACAGAAGATGGGACTTTTTTGGTACCGTATCGAACACACAAAATCGTATGTATATGTAAATATTGTCTTTTATTAGAAAATGGATTAAAAACAAATTACAGGCAGACTAAGGGGACCCCCAAGCACTATATTTAAAGGAATATTTCATTTTTAAATATTGAGTAACTGAGTAAGAATTCAGTGGAATTCTACAGGGTTATGATAGGGTTAGTGAGGACTAAAAGGGCATTGTAAATCCTATAGTGGAGACCAGAATTCAAGATCCTGGTTATATCTGTGTTGTCCTTGATCACTATTGCTAAAGGACAAAATAAAGATGATTGGGCATCTTTGTGAAGTACCTCAGAAAATGTTAAAAGATTGTAAATAGTATTCTGCCTTTCTTACCATAGCAGAAGGGGAAGAGTATTAGGCAGATATCCATGACAGTGTTAAATCCCCAAAACCCCAATGCTGCAAGACATTTTGTAGGTAAATGTCACAGGAAAGAAGAAAGGAAAATTGACCTTGGTGTAGAAAGTGAGTGAGGTGAATCACTTTGTGGATATTGTCCCCTGCTTGATGTCCTGGGACAAATCCCACTTGGTCTCTTTGAATAAGACAGCAGAGATATCCGCTGATTTGGAAGAAACGTACCTAATAATTTCAGCTCAACATTTAGGAGCGACATAGGTCTACAATGCTGAGGATCAGAGGAATTGTTTGAGCTCATAGAGAACACTGTGATGTGTGCCTGCAAGGACACAAGTAAGGGACAGGTTCCCATTCTGGGGACGTTAAAAAGGTGGGTCAGGTGGGTGACTTAGAGTAAGGAATTTTTTTTATAGTAAAGACCTGAGAAGCCATCAAGATTGGGTGTTTTGAAGGGTTTCAGAGATTTGATAGCTAGGTAAACCTCAGCCTCAGGGATGTCTTATTTGAAAATTTTGCGTGCTTCTTCGGAGAGGATAGTGAGTTGTAGATGTTGTTAAAAATGGTCCGAGGTCAGAGGTAGGGTCACCACCATGTTTTCTACGTTGAAAAGGGTTGGAGGGTTTCCCCACTGAGTTAAGTTCCTTGGCCATCATAGAGCCAAGTTTGTTTGCACAGAAGTAATATTAATATTTAGACCACCCTAGGGGCAGTAAGTAGAAGATCCAACTTGTTGGCATAAGTGTCATGTGTATTTCTGTTTGAGGGTGTAGGTTGAGATATGCAGAGTTTCTCTGGTTGAGCTAAAAGTAAAGAAATTTCTCAAATCCTGTGATCACACAAGGCTTTTTTGCGAGAGGCCATGTGAATCAAGAATCCCTGGATGGTGACCATTTAGGCCTCCCAGAGTATGATCGAGAAAGCTACAGAACACATGTTTTCTGGCAAGTAGGTTTCAATATGTGAATGGAGGTGAAGTAAAGTCTCATGAGTCTTCAGAAGGGACTCATTTAGCCCCCAGTTAAAAAAAACTGTGCAGTTAGGGTGAGTTTACATGCAATTTAGCAAAATAGGGTTATGGTTTGACCAGGGAATGGTCTGGATATCTATCCTGTCAACCAAGGGTAATTGTTGTAGTAACAAAAAGCAAGTAGAAAGATCTACCTGCACTCCGTGTCGCAACAATAGTGGAGACTGCCGCAATCTGAATACAAGATATGTTCACAGAATGCAACCAGTAGCAGGTGGTGCTGTCTCTTTAGATATGTCAGTTATACGAATAAATAATAAATAAATAAAAAACATTCATAAACAATTAGAAAGAATTGATCATCAAAAAAGTGCATATCAAATGAATATATAAATAAATAAAAATACAAAAATGAATATATTAATACATAAGAAAGTCCATCAAAAGTCCATAAATCCCAAGGCAGACTGGTGCTGTGAAATCCCTAGGCACTACCGTGCACCTCCATGTGAAACGCCACCTCTACCTGTGTAAACTGCTTACCAGGAGTTGTTAATGCCAAAGTTATAAGTGGTAATACAGCATGATAAAAAGCTCTCCATAATCCCAGCAGCAACAGCCTGGCTCCCCACTAGATGGCTTGTATCACATTTAAGAGAAGAAATTAAATGTTGAATTCACCTTATTGGCTGTGAGTGATCAGATGAGAACAATATGGCAGGGTCAAAGTCTCCTGCTATTTGTGGAACGGAGGACCTATCAATCAAATGAGGCGCATGTTAACCCAGTGACCTCCTTCAATTACTCAGACTGTTGATTTCCATAGTCGATGGCTGAAAAGCATGCTGATCATTTCACTCCGTCCCATGTCTGTTCTGCTCTCTGCCGGGTTTTCCTCCCTCTCAGGGGCCTCAGATCCCAGAAGCAACCGCAACATGAAGACATGATAAATTCTGTGGTGGGGGTTAAAATAAAAAGTGAAGTCACTGGTTCTAGGGTGCATTTCTTGCAAAACATGCACACCATACCAGATGTTTGAAGACGGGTACGCATTTGAGTTTTTTTGGGTGGATTGTGGGATGAGTCAACTCCTTGGGGATACTGCTGATCTAGGGCAGAATGTAAAACTATATTTGAATGAGAGATGACTTTAAAAATGTGGGTGAAGAATTTTGTCTGGAATTTATTAGGAGCGTAATCAGTGACCAAGGTCACTTTGTGGTCATATAGTTTACTATGTAAGAGTAAATATCTTCCTGTAGGGTCTGCAATCTCCAGAGAATATAAAAATGGATGATTACAACAGGGAAAAGGGATATGGGAGACAAAAAAAGTGGAGAAGAGGGGGGAGTAGAAAGAGAAGGGGAACTAGAAGGAGCAGAGAAATGAGGGAAGAGGAGAAAAATTGGGAGATAAGATAAGGGGAAAGGGGGATGGAGGAAAAAGTATAATGTAAAGACTGCTGATGTAGTACATAGGAGGGTACATAAGTTGTTAAATGTACAGACTCAGTCAAAGAAATAGAAAAGCATCCCCTGGTGCAATGTCAGGATGGCACCAAAAAAGGCATCTCTACATTAGTGATACAGAAGAAACTCTACATAGAACTATAAACCTGTATAAAATAAAGACAAACCTGCTATCGCTTTGGCCAGTTCAGGGAAACCTGGGTTTAGTTAAGAAGTGTATACAAGTCCCTGGGGAGGGGGTCTGAAAAGTGGTCAAGGAATACTATTAACAGTGTGCAGTATTCAGAACTTAAAATATCAGCCTCATTTTCCTGGTACACAACAAAACATAGCCATAAAACTATCTAACAGGAGTTAGGCCTGCTCCAGAAGCCTGTTACAGCTCCCATAAGAGAGCCATAATACTTGAGAGCTCAAGTATTAATAGGAGTCTGGAGAAGGCCCAACTAGAACAGATTATACAATTTTAGTAAGGCAAACTGCTCTCCACTAAAATAATCAGGGTAAGTTGGTTACCAGGTCAACATGTATCAAAATCAGTCACAGGAATGAAATTAAGCTCCTCTACTGTAGAGCAGTTCAAAGGTGGTCATGAGTTCACAGGGAAGTGGATATTAATCAGGTAGTTCAGATCTGAGGGAATCTCTGTATAAAAACTGGTGCATCTGTACCAGTGTGGACTGTTGAAAAATGTCCAAACAGGAGCCTGGGTCGTTTACATCAGAAAGAATGTTCTTACCCCTATGTGGACTCTGGGTCTGAGTGCGGGGTCCAGATGTTGAGGGTGTATGCAGGAGGATGCATTTTTAGTTCAACCTTTCTCCCATGAAGGTCCCACTGGGCTGCTGTTGTTGTCTTGGTACTTGATACTAGTGGCCCTGAAGACAAGGTCAGGTTTATCATGGGCTGCCTGCAGGAGGGTCAGCTTTTGTAAAAAAGATGGTAAACTTGATAATGATGTTGCATGGAGGGCTGTCTTAGGTCCAAGAGAATGATGAATGGGATTGAAGTCCAAGTGATCAATAGGAATGGAGGGGGTCAGTTACTGAAATCTGTGGCTGTAAAGGTTAGATGCATGTTAGGTTAGGTTAGAAATGCCGCTGCAAGTGCGAGTTTGTTAATTGCTGCTGTTAGTTCTTTTTGTAGCATTGATTTGAATTCTGCGAAAGGTTCAGCATAGCGGAGTAATAAGGCTTGCTGTTCTCCCAAAACGTTTGCAATATTTTCGGTGTCAGAATGGTTCTAGGTCTCCTGTGGTGATTGGCAAGGAGGCCTCTAAAATCAAGACCAGGGCTTCTGGCATTTTGCTCCAGAGGTGGGCCTCATCTTGAGATTTCCCAATAGTTCTGGTGCTAGACCCCCATACCGCCAGGGTTCACTTCCCTACTGTGAGCCTGGGGTATTTGACAACCATGTATAAGGATAAAGGGTCATGCAAGATTTTGGGCTTTCCAAATAGCTAAAATAGTTGTTGATATGCCTAGGGATATTGTAGAAAAATTATCAAGTGGCCATCTTGCCTCACAAGCAACCCCCTTGTTCAATACAGTTTATTGACAAAGTTGTTTGGATGAGGTTCTTATTTTTAAGGGTCCATTGCAATGAAACATGTACTGAGAAAAATACATTCCAATTCCCTACCCTTTCATTTTTGGATTCCAGTTATTTTAATCATGGTGGCTTTGCATCACATGTGGATGATATTTAGGGTGGTGTGCATGTCCGCTCCTCCAAACTGACATCGACCCGTCAAGGCATTCTGATATTTGAATAACTACAACCAAGAGCCAGCCCACTGCTTGCATCAGAGCTGAAAGCACTTAAAGCAGTACTAAGGCAGGGTGCTGATATGTTATGCATACATCGCTCAAAGAAGCACAGACACCCAGTGATGATGTCAATGGTTCTAAAACAAAATATGTAATAAAAAAGAAAGGTTTTATTCAAAAATGTAATTAGCATATTATAGCATAGTTCAAGAGGTGGAAGGAAGGAACCAGAGAAGGCACAAAATACTGTATATACTCGAGTATAAGCCGAGTTTTTCAAACCATTTTTTTGGCTGAAAAAACCTGCCTCGGCTTATACTCGAGTGAGTGAAAAATTGTCCTAGATGGAAGAGAAAAAGGGGCGGGGGCCACCCCCCGCCACTGGGTGACGCTCGTGACTCGGCCTGGTGCCACTGTGAGTTTCCCCTCCCTCCCATGCTGTGTCAGATCGCCGTGCAGTGCCGTGCATGTCCCGCCTCTTCTTGTGATAGACGGCACAGTGAACCAATGCTAGGAATCATTGTGCCATGTGTCATAGGAGGCGGGACATCATTAGCGCAGCTTGCACGGCAATCTGACAGAGCGGGACAGATCTGACACAGCGGGACATCAGGAACTGGTAAGCTTTAGATACTTGCATACAGAGCATTTCCAAGGACACTGTGCATATCCTAGTATATATCCTAGTATGACATGAATGGCACTAGACTGGCATACGGAGCATTTCCAGGGACATTGTGCATATCCTAGTATATATCCTAGTATGGCATGAATGGCACTAGACTGGCATATGGAGCATTTCCAAGGAAACTGTGCCACGTATTCCAGGATATCATATGTGACACTGGACTGACATATCAGTAATTTCCAGGGACACTGTGCTATATATCTGAGCATTCCCTGCATGGCACCAGGCTTAGATACCAGTCAGGGACACTGTTCTATATATCCCATTATATGATCTGTGACACTGGACTGACATACGGGTCATTTCCATGCACACTGTATTATATATCCCAGCATATTATGAATGGTATACAGGCCAATTTCCAGGGACACTTTGATATCCACATAAAGTGTGGGAGGGAAGCTGCATTTCTCACTATCTGCTTATACTCGAGTCAATAAGTTTTCCCAGTTTTTTGTGGTAAAAGTAGGTGCCTCGGCTTATATTCGGATCGACTTATACTCGAGTATATACGGTATACAGAATAAACTTCAGCTTTTAATATGATATCTTATATATACCAAAATACAAAATTTAAAAATATACACTCTTGTTAAGAACAAAAGATAAAAATATGTAAATTTCAAAGGGGATATTATTACTTAATTGATTTAGTATCAAACTAAAATTTTGCCTCACATTTATTTTAAACATCAGCACACACAGCTAGCGTATGATATGTAAAGGAGTTTATGTACACCTGTGGCCTCTAAATGTATACATATGCATGATTTGTGTGTGTTGCTTAAGTATTTTATAATTATTTTATTACTACATTTTTTAATTTTTTTCAGTTTGTTTACTTTACTGCCATTACAAAGAGACAGACATGCCCTTTGCACTGTCTGCTGAACTCAAAGTTATGTTTCTGAGCATGAATAATGGTTTAAAAATATAATTTAACAGCCAAGATATAATAAACACATTCACAACTGTAAAGGAGGGACAAGAACCATAACCTTTCTGATAAAGCATGGCAGTGGAAAGATTCAAACAAAGCTATCTAATTGTATTAAAAGTTTAACTAAGGATAAACTGAGGAACAACTGACAGCTATGTTTCAAACCAGTCTAATAATTCTGTCTTGATTCTGAATGTATACTTATATGAATCTCAAACATATAAGCACTTCTGACAAATCCCAGATCTGCCAGCTGACCAGTTCAGTTTTGGCTAAGTATGAAGGATTTTTATACTTCGTCGTGTAAAATGGATTTTAGTTACAGAATGAAAGGTCATAGCAATATGCGGGGCCAACATGGGATAGTTCAAAGGGGGTCTGCAGATCTCTTCTCCCTGCTTTCTGTATTCACAGGTTGTCATTGTTAGCAGCGGTATCCCTGGGCAGCAACAGCCATGGGATTGGTTGACGGTATTAGGCAGTGGATCGGACAGAATGGGCGGGTGTAAAGCCTGCGCAAATGGAGCAGAGAATAGAAGTTGAGGGCAGTCAGTCACTAGCCGTCGGACAGGACTGCAACTCCAGTCCTCTGCAGCTATGAAGCGCCGTTCTCCAGGCAGGAGGGAAAGCCTCTTACACTGCCTTTTGGAGAAAGCCGAAGGCGAGGGGGGTGAAGAATGGCTGCTGCGGTGTCTGGAGGAGAAACAAAGCTCAGCTCCACCTGTGAGGGCACCATTACAACCCCTAATGAAGAAGAGAAGACTGGTTAGGCGGTCAGGAGCGGGACGCGTCAGCAGCCTGTCAGGAAAAAGAAACGTTTAGCCACTTAAGGACAGAGCCTCTTTCTGAGATTTGTTGTTTACAAGTTAAAAACAGTTTTTTTTGCTAGAAAATTAGTTAGAACCATTATACATTTTTTCTAACAACCTAGAGAATAAAATGGCGGTCGTTGAAATACTTTCTCTCGCACCGCATTTTCGCAGCGGTCTTACAAGTGCACTTTTTTTGGATAAAATACACTTTTTTGGATTAAAAAATAAGACAACAGTAAAGTTAGACCAATTTTTCTTTTATATTGTGAAAGATAATGTTACGCCGAGTAAATTGATACCCAACGTGTCACGCTTCAAAATTGCGCCTGCTCGTGGAATGGCTACAAACTTTTACCCTTAAAAATCTCCATGGGCGACATTTAAAAAATTCTACAGGTTGCATGTTTTAAGTTACAGAAGAGGTCTAGGGCTAGAATTATTGCTCTCGCTCTACTGATCCTGGTGATACCTCACATGTGTGGTTTGAACACCTTTTTTATATGCAGGCGCTACTCACGTATGCGTTTGCTTCTGCGCGCAAGCTCGTCGGGACAGGGCGCGTTAAAAATTTTTTTTTCTTATTTATTTTACCTTTTATTTTTTATTATTACACTGTTTTTTAAAAAAAATTAAATTTGTCACTTTTATTCACATTACAAGAAATGTAAACATCCCTTGTAATAGAAAAAAGCATGACAGGACCTCTTAAATATGAGGGTCAAAAAGACCTCAGATCTCATATTTAGACTAAAATGCAATAAAAAAAAAAAAAGATTTGTCAGGGCAAAAAAATTGCCCTTTAAGAGCTGTGGGTGGAAGTGCCGTTTTGACATTGCTTCCGCCCAGCAATTGTATGGATACAGGTGGGGGCCATCTTCCCCACACTCGTCTCCATATCCAGTTAGTGACAGGACGCGATTGCCTCCGCTGCTGCCGATGGCTCCGGTAAGCGGCGGAGGACACCAGATCACGACGGGAGGCCCCTCTCCCACCGCCGATAAAAGTGGTGAAAGTGAGCCTCAGAGACCACTTTTATCTTGTAGCGGACCGCCCGCTGAAGAAGGGGATACTGGGGTTATGGCAGCTAGCTGCTGCCATAACAACGATATCCTCCTTCAAACAGCCAACGTAAAACTGCGGCGGGCGGTCCGTAAGTGGTTAAAGAATAATGCTTCTCCTCAGTTGAGAGGCGTAGAGGGAGCTGGCAGTTCTGTGAAGAAGAGTGAACCTCACATGAGGCAGAGCAGCGCTACTCAGCCTGCCCCTGTGGCAGCCAGCAGTGGGCATCCAGCATCTAATATTGGTGGTGAGACCTGTTCTGATTCTAATGTCTCTGAAATGTCATTGTTGGTTACATCTTTATCTAATGTACAGTGGGGATGGAAAGTATTCAGACCCCCTTAAATTTTTCACTCTTTGTTATATTGCAACCATTTGCTAAAATCATTTAAGTCAATTTTTTCTCATTAATGTACACACAGCACCCCATATTGACAGAAAAACACAGAATTGTTGACATTTTTGCAGATTTATTAAAAAAGAAAAGCTGAAATATCACATGGTCCTAAGTATTCAGACCCTATTTACCTCAAGTGCTGTCCATTTCTTCTGATCATCCTTGAGATGGTTCTACACCTTCATTTGAGTCCAGCTGTGTTTGATTATACTGATTGGACTTGATTAGGAAAGCCACACACCTGTCTATATAAGACCTTACAGCTCACAGTGAATGTCAGAGCAAATGAGAATCGTAAGGTCAAAAGAACTACCTAAAGAGCTCAGAGACAGAATTGTAGCAAGGCATAGATCTGGCCAAGGTTACAAAAAAAAATTCTGCTGCACTTAAGTTTCCTAAGAGCACAGTGGCCTCCATAATCCTTAAATGGGACGACCAGAACCCTTCCTAGAGCTGGCCGTCCCGCCAAACTGAGCTATCGTGTCTAAGCTGATTCAGGCAAAACTCAGTCCCGCGTCAGTAGGCAAGATGTTAGCGTGTGTGTCCTGTTTTCTAAAATTTCCAGATTTACTTGAATTAACTTCTTTCTTTCAGGTTAGTCAAGTGCTCAAAGGCCTTAGAAGGTCTAGACCTACGTGTGATAATAGGCGCCCCATTTCGGTTAATTTGTTAATTCACCTTCTCTGAGTTTTGGAGGAGGTTTGTTTTTTGGAGTTTGAGCTTTTTCTCTTCAGAGCTGCCTTTGCAATTGCCTTTTTTGGAGCCCTGAGGGTGGGGAAATTTACAGCCATCTATCTCTTTTCTTAGTTTTTGCCACGTGTCTTTGGGTGAGGGGTTCCTGAACCTTTTCCTTTGTCGGTCCAAATCCCTGCGTGTAGGTAGAGGCCATTGGATTTTTCTAGCCAGCTCCACTAATCCTGTAATATGCCCGGTCTCAAATGTTGCCAGATATCTTTCAGTCAGACCTACTTCTACTGATTCCTTTTTTATTCATCAGGACCTGTCCTCTTTAACAGGGCGACCCCGTTTTCAGCTGTACTAGCTTCCTGTTTAAAGCGCCTGAATCTTTCAGGCTTTTGCTTTTCATCTCATTCCTTTAGGATTGGGGCGGCTACTACAGCTGATTCTATGGGTTTATCTGTAGATGTTTTGAAAAAGGTAGGCCATGATAGGTACTAGATATATGTGAATGGTCCCAAAATAGCGCCAAAAGTGTCCGATCTGTCCGCCATAATGTCGCAGTCATGATAAAAATTGCTGATCGCTGCCATTACTAGTAAAAAAAAAAATTATTAATAAAAATGCCATAAAACTATCCCCTATTTTGTAGACGCTATAACTTTTGTGCAAACCAATCAATAAACGCTTAGTGTGACTTTTTTATTACCAAAAATATGTAGAAGAATACGTATTGGCCTAAACTGAGGAAAAAAAATGTTTTTTATATTTTTTGGGGGGATATTTATTATAGCAAAAACTAATAAATAATGCGTTTGTTTTTTAAATTGTCGCCTTTTTGTTTATATCACAAAAAATGCAGAGGTGATCAAATACTGTACCACCAAAAGAAAGCTCTATTTGTGGGGGAAAAAAGGACGTCAATTTTGTTTGGGAGCCACGTCGCACGACCGTACAATTGTCAGTTAAAGTGACGCAGTGCCAAATCGCAAAAAGTGCTCTGGTCAATATGCGGGGCCAACATGGGATAGCTCAAAGGAGATCTGCAGATTTCTTCTCCCTGCTTTCTGTATTCACAAGTTGTCATTGGTTGCAGTGGTATCCCTGGGCAGCAACAGCCATGGGATTGGTCGGCGGTAACATGCAGTGAATTGGACAGAATGGGAGGGTGTAAAGACCACACGGAGGGAGCAGAGAATAGGAGCTGAGGGCAGTCAGTCACTAGCCATTGGACTGGACCGCAACTCCCACCCACCCTCCCTATTTCTGAGAAGTCATGGTGTTGTTCAGTGGAGGAGTAGTCGTCCAGAACTGTCTGGATGGACACCGTGTAATTTTGTTTAACAAATTTTTAGCCAGGTTGGCTCATATTTCATTTAAATTGAAGTTGTTATAAGGTTACCCCTTGGATAACACTGTGGCTGTTTATTTAATGCCAAAATAAATAAATATTGTGAAAATTATAAACTGTTTCTATGTCTCGTTATTTTTATTATAATCCCTTTGTGCTAGCCCATGTTCTGTGTAGTATTAGGTACCTGGTTTGTAAATGCTGCAAGTCATAAGGTTCAAACATTATATACTTATATATGCCCATTCAATAATATAATACTCGTTCTCTTCGTTCCTCTCAAGACCTCCTGCTCTCTAACTTCTTTGTCACCTCCTCCCATGCTCGCCTACAGGACTTTTCCAAAGGCTCTCCAATCCTATGGACTGCCCTACCCTAATCTGTCCGCTTATCTCCTACTTTATTAGCTTTTAGACAATCCCTGAAAACCCTTCTCTTCAGAGAAGCCTACCCTACCCACACCTAACAGCTGTATTTTAATTTTCTCCATCAGCTCATCCCCCAGAGTTATTACCTTTTGTTTCCACTTGACCCTACCTTCTAGATTGTAAGCTCTAACGAGCAGGGCCCTCTGATCCCTCCTGTATTGATTTGTATTGTAAGTGTACTGTCTGCCCTCGTGTTGTAAAGCGCTGCACAAACTGTTGGCGCTATATAAATCCTGCATAATAAGAATAATAATAATACAAGAAGCAACGTTGATGTGCAAAGTGCAACAGCCCATCTTGACCAATCAAACATTATCACTTTATTGATATAATTAAAGTAAATCTTATTGCTATGGGCCTATCACTTCTCTGTTTGAGTGACCTTACTGAACGAACCTGCGATACCCTAATTATGTCAGTCTATCTGTACCTTTTACCCTGAATGTAAATTTTACACTGCACATCCTATGCTTTAGTAGGTGTATATAACATGGTTTGTGTGTTTTTTCTATAATTTTTGATATTTTACTTATTGTACATTTCTTTTTACTTGTGCCATGTAGTTGTCTTTTCCTTGCTCCATTTCATTGCCAGGCTTCTGGCCAAAAGATAATCCAAAGTGTAAATAACAGACAAGTGCCAGTTTGCAGAAGGACAGTACCAGTGCAATGACCTTGTGATGTTAATTGGAAAGAAAAGAAAGACCATAAGCATAAACTGTGTTGCACTAAATAACTCTTCATTAATAATCCTTTGAATGCACTTACAGTATATCAAAGCTGTAAGATAGCTAATGAATCAATCTGAGCATGAGGAAAATGTCACTTCAGCTACACATTTACTACTTAACAAATGGATAGCTTAGAAAGCTGTGTGGTCTGATACTGCATGTATCTTGCAAAGTAAACTCTTCTTCCATTAACGTGTTCAAGCCTGCTGATACAGGAATGAATATTTCAGTACTGAAATATCTAACTCATGTTTTAAACTAAAAATAGAGGATTTGTTATAAGCTATTGAGTGTGCATTAATATGGACTCGGCTGGTGTATTAAATAAGCTGAGTTTTCGTTTCACAGTCAAAGTATACAGTTGCAATAAAAAGTATGTTAACCCTTTTGGAATGATATGGATTTCTGCACAAATTGGTCATAAAATGTGATCTGATCTTCATCTAAGTCACAACAATAGACAGTCACAGTCTGCTTAAACTAATAAAACACAAAGAATTAAATGTTACCATGTTTTTATTGAACACACCATGTAAACATTCACAGTGCAGGTGGAAAAAGTATGTTAACCCCTAGACTGATGAGATCTCCAAGAGCTAATTGGAGTGAAGTGTCAGCCAACTGGAGTCCAATCAATGAGATGAGATTGGAGGTGTTGGTTACAGCTGCCCTGCCCTATAAAAAACACACACCAGTTCTGGGT
Organism: Aquarana catesbeiana; assembly: GCF_042186555.1. Classification (NCBI taxonomy): domain Eukaryota; kingdom Metazoa; phylum Chordata; class Amphibia; order Anura; family Ranidae; genus Aquarana; species Aquarana catesbeiana. The sequence goes on from NC_133328.1 coordinate 425,522,431, forward strand.
TTGCTTTTCACAAGAAGCATTGACTGATGTGAATGATGCCTCGCACAAAAGAGCTCTCAGAAGACCTACGTTTAAGAATTGTTGACTTGCATAAAGCTGGAAAGGGTTATAAAAGTATCTCCAAAAGCCTTGCTGTTCATCAGTCCACGGTAAGAAAAATTTTCTATACATGGAGAAAGTTCAGCATTGCTGCTACTCTCCCTAGGAGTGGGCGTCCTGTAAAGATGACTGCAAGAGCACAGCGCAGACTGCTCAATGAGGTGAAGAAGAATCCTAGAGTGTCAGCTAAAGACTTACAAAAGTCTCTGACATATGCTAACATCCCTGTTATCGAATCTACGATACGTAATATACTAAACAAGAATGGATTTCATGGGAGGATACCACAGAGGAAGCCACTGCTGTCCAAAAAAAACATTGCTGCACGTTTACAGTTTGCACAAGAGCACCTGGATGTTCCACAGCAGTACTGGCAAAATATTCTGTAGACAGATGAAACCAAAGTTGAGTTTGGAAGAAACACACAACACTGTGTGGAGAAAAAGAGGCACAGCACACCAACATCAAAACCTCATCCCAACTGTGAAGTATGGTGGTGGGGCATCATGGTTTGGGGCTGCTTTTTTTGCGTCAGGGCCTGGACGGATTGCTATCATCGAAGGAAAAATGAATTCCCAAGTTTATCAAGACATTTTGCAGGAGAACTTAAAGTGTTTGTAAAGGTGTTTTTTTTTTTTTTTTAAAATAACAAACATGTTATACTTACCTTCACTGTGCAGCTCGTTCTGCACAGAGTGGCCCCGAACCTCGTCTTCTGGGGTCCCTCGGCGGCTGTTTCAGCTCCTCCCCGCAAGCATTCACCACCTTAATGCGAGCTCCCTCGCACGGTGGTGAGTGCTTGCGGGCGCGCTCCCGTGATACAGCCGGCGGCTATAGCCGCTCGCTGTATCACTCGGCCCCGCCCCCCGGCGCGCCGCGTCATCGGATGTGATTGACAGCAGCGCGAGCCAATGGCTGCGCTGCTTTCAATCCATCCACTGCAGCCAATCAGCGGCCAGGGTGAGCGGAGGAACAGATGTCGGGAACGCGAAGCTGACTTTCGAGGCGTCAGGTAAGTAAAACGGGGGGGCTGGGGGCGGCGGTTCTGTCAGAAGTTTTTTCACCTTAATGCATAGAATGCATTAAGGTGAAAAAATTTTTACCTTTACAACCCCTTTAAGGCCATCTGTCCACCAGCTGAAGCTCAACAGAAGATGGGTGTTGTAACAGGACAACGACCCAAAGCATAGAAGTAAATCAACAACAGAATGGCTTAAACAGAAGAAAATATGCCTTCTGGAGTGGCCCAGTCAGAGTCCTGACCTCAACCGGATTGAGATGCTGTGGCATGACCTCAAGAAAGGGATTCACACCAGACATTCCAAGAATATTGCTGAACTGAAACAGTATTGCAGGGTGGCTAACGCGTTTAGAGGGAGAACCCTCGTTTTTATCGCTTTGGCTCTGAAGAAGAGGGTTTTTACTAGTATCTGTGCCACTGTCAGAGAGGTTTCCCCTCACTTCTAATGCAGTGACAGTAGTTTGACCAGATAAGTGAGATAAATTTGGCAACAAGGGCAAGGACTGGAATAGAAATGATTTATTAGCATAGTAAGAGAAGGCTAGAACTCCTATCAGCTTTTTGTCTGGCTTTGTCCATGCTGCAGACTTTTTATAACTTTCTGTCCAATTAAACTTTTGTCATTCAGACAGTAATTGAGGGGAAGTCTATCTAAGGAAGCCCCACATAGCAGTAAAAACCTAACATGTCTCTCCAGTGTGTGCAGTGAAACCCAATATATATAGTGCAATCATCATTTTTGTACATACAGACAGACCCTACTTGCGCATTTATGTTGATATGTGCATGCACATGGAGGGGGGAGGGTTTATTGACTGTATGTGACTTTGATTTGGTAAGCTTTTTTTCACTTAATGTTATTGCTATCACATATGGGCCTAGAGCATTACAAATGCATGTAAACTCACATGTGGTACAGCACACCAAATGCAGAACAGTGACAGAAGATGTACTTTTTTCGCGTATAGCTACAGATCAAACTTGGGCATAAAAATGATTAAGTTAAGCCAAGAGTCAGAAATATTTCCACATTAAATCCTAGTACACGCGATGAGATTATCGGATGAATGATCGTCTGTTTGTTTTTTGCATGCTAGTTTCCATATCAAAAACGAACAGGTTAATAAAGTCTGAAAATTCTCGTACGACAGAAATTTTTTTTTGGAAGTGATGTAATGTATTTGTACTTTATTTTCGTGTTTGTCCCTTCAGATCATTTTGGACAAAAGCTGTGTGCTAACGGGTCAGATTATCGTACGGTCGATTCAAAATCGGTATTTATGGTACGATTTTCTGGTCATGTGTACTAGGCTTAAGAGTTCACTTTCGACACTCAACATGCCCATGAACAATAGCACACAGTAGCTTGCTAATGGCAAATTAAACTGATTAGCTATTATTATATTAACAATTTCACTGTGATCCCTGCCTCAGTCGTTCATGGTGTGCAGTTGAACTTAATGTAAGACATTAAGTTCAACTGCACACATGCTTCTGAATCATCAGTTTAAAGGCCGCATTTTTTTTTACTATCCTTTTACACTACAGACTAGGTAATCATTCACAAACTTTACTAAAGCCTAGTACATGCTGCATGTCTGGCGACATTTGAATATGGCCCGTGTGTATGGCTGCCAGTCTGACAGAAGCTGGCTGTGCATGCTGGAAAACCAATGGCTGAGAGCACTGACCAGAGTGTTCTGGCGGGGGGGGGGGCATCATTGAATTGTTAGTACAGCTGCTCCGACCGGAGCTGTCAGGTTTTTTTTTGTTCAACAAAAAAAGCTAGTTGTGTGTACTAGTCTTAAAAACCTTCACTAGTTATCTTTTAATGAGAAATAATGAATAGCTTGTAGGCATTGTCATATGTAACTATCTATCTTCAGGGAGCCACTGAGAAGAATTGTCATTGTAAGAGATTTTATTGAAATAATAAAACTCTCCAAAAAACATACTTTTAAAGTGTAACTCCACTTTTGATGAGAAAAAAAAATCCCCTGTGGGTGATCTATGTACATTGCAAGGATTAGAACAAACTTTATTGCAGATTCCTACTTTTTGTTATTCTGAAGAAATCATTCTGTGTTTGTCTGTGCCTCTTTACTGAGTAGGTCTAATGGGATTGGTTTCAAACTTAACTGTCAGATGTGCAGCTGCAGGGCTCTAGTGAGGAAATCTTCTGGGCGTGCATCCCTTTAGACGTGCTCTTATTAAAAGTTTCTCACCAAAAATGACATTTTTGTTGCAGGGGATGCCTGAAATCTGATGTGTATCTTAGGCAGACTTCTGGGAAAATTGGTGAGAAAATCACACAAGCAGGAAATTATGTTTCTGGGGAGTGGTCAGTACACACTCTGTGTACAGAACAACTCCAGGTAGCCATAATGCATTCTCAGAAAATTTCAGTGGCTGCAGATTGAAAAGGAAAGGTAATTTTTAATAGCATTCAATTACAATATGATTAGTGTCACAATTATATGCGCTACATTATTTTTTCTTTATTTGCTATTTTTTTCACCCATGAAAGTGGAGTTACCCTTTAAATATTTTTTTGTTATATGTTTTGAATATATATATATATATATATATATATATATATATATATATATATATATATATATATATACAATATATCGTCAAAAGCAGTGGGACACCTGCCGCACATGAATTTTAATGGCATCCCAGTTTTAGTCTGTAGGGTTCAATATTGAGTTTTGCAGCTATAACAGCTTCAACTCTTCTGGGAAGGCTGTCCTCAAGGTTTAGGAGTGTGTCTATGGGAATGTTTGACCAGTCTTCTAGAAGCGCATTTGTGAGGTCACGCACTGATATTGGATGAGAAGGCCCGGCTTGCAGTCTCTGCTCTAATTCATCCCAAAGGTGTTCTATTGGGTTGAGGTCAGGACTCTGTGCAGGCCAGTCAAGTTACGCCACCCCAAACTCTCTTATACATGTCTTTATGGACCTTACTTGGTATTGAGTATTGAGTTGGCCCACCCTTTGCAGCTATAACAGCTCCAACTCTTCTGGGAAGGCTGTCCTCAAGGTTTCAGTGGTTGGGCTTGGCCCCTTAGTCAAGCATGGTGGGGGGAGTGTCATGGTCTGGGGCTACATGAGTGCTGTCGGCACTGGGGAGCTACAGTTCATTGAGGAAACCATGAATGCCAACATGTACTGTGACATACTGAAGCAGAGCATGATCCCCTCCCTTCAGAGACTGGGCTGCAGGGCAGTATTCCAACATAATAACAACCCCAAACAGAAGCAGAGGGTAAAGGTGATGGACTGGCCAAGCATGTCTCCAGACCTAAACCCTATTGAGCATCTGTGGGGCATCCTCAAACAGAAGGTGGAGGAGCGCAAGATCTCTAACATCCACCAGCTCCGTGATGTCATCATGGAGGAGTGGAAGAGGACTCCAGTGGCAACCTATGAAGCTCTGGTGAACTCCATGCCCAAGAGGGTTAAGGCAGTGCTGGAAAATAATGGCGGCCACACAAAATATTGACACTTTGGGCCCAATTTGGACATTTTCACTTAGGGGTGTACTCACGTTTGTTGCCAGCGGTTTAGACATTAATGGCTGTGTGTTGAGTTATTTTGAGGGGACAGCAAATTTACACTGTTATACAAGCTGTACACTCACTACTTTACATTGTAGCAAAGTGTCATTTCTTCAGTGTTGTCACATGAAAAGATATAATAAAATATTTACAAAAATGTGAGGGGTGTACTCACTTTTGTGAGGTACTGTACATATATATTAATATAAGTACAGTATAGTCTAAAAATGGGAAATGGAAATGGTGGAGGTCTGAAGGATAAAACATACCAGAGAGACTGCAGGAACATAATATATACAGCATGGATATGCAATTAGCGGACCTCCAGCTGTTGCAAAACTACAAGTCCCATCATGCCTCTGCCTCTGGGTGTCATGCTTGTGGCTGTCAGAGTCTTGCTATGCCTCATGGCACTTGTAGTTCTGCAACAGCTGGAGGTCCGCTAATTGCATATCCCTGACATACAGTCATGAGAAAAGAAGGGAATAGAGGACATGGCTGAAAGCTTTAAATACGGGTGCAGGAGGCGGAGCCTAGCGGAGCAGACATGCATTGTTAGAGCTCCACACCGCTGAGGAGAGAAGAGAAGGACAAAGCAGAGCCTGCAGGCTCAAAAGGTATCCATTTGAACCTTTTTGCCCCTGGGAACAAACTGTGAAAGTTTGGGCAGGAAATATGGTACTGGGAGGAAACCGTGGCAGAAATAAAAATCACCTCACAAAGAGCTCACAGGCACTCACTGCAGCTGAAGCAGCTCCAGTCACCTCACAATATACAGCACCAGGGCGCTCTCACAGACAGAAAATGTCACAGCAGGACTCTCCATTTGAGTCAGATACAGAACAAATCCTCTCCCAAACTTCTCCACAAGCCTCCTCAGCATCCCCAGTAATATTATTACAATTTGAAAAGATGCTTCATAAGGCTTTAAAACAAACCTCAGACCAAATAACAAAAAGCCTAACCAAAGAAATAAGAGAGCTGGGAAACCGCACCGCAGCCTTAGAAATAAAAATGGATGAAATTGAAATTACAACCCAAGAAAATATAACAGAATTGGAACAATTAAAAAAAGAGAATTTAATACTTCAAACTAAGCTCGAAGATTACGAAAATAGAGCCAGACGTTCAAACTTGCGCATAAGGGGAATACCTGAAACTGTGACAGACCTGCAATCTACTATTACTGCTCTATTACAAGAACTAAAGCCAGATATCCCTATTGAACATTTATAACTGGACAGAGTACACAGAGCCCTCACAGCCAAAAAGAAAGATGGACCCCCACGTGATATAATCACAAAATTTAATTATTACAGAACGAAAGAACAAATACTAATTGCTGCAAGAGAAAAAAAGGAACTTAATTTTCAAGGACACAATTATCAAATTTTTGCTGACCTATCCCAACTTACTATTACTAAAAGACGATCCATGAAACCCCAACTAATGGAACTGCAACGTCACAACATTATGTATCAATGGGGCTTCCCCTTTTCAGTCAGATTTAACTACCAAGGTACAATTTACAGAAGCAGATCAGCAGATGAACTACAACAAACCCTTTTAAAATTAAATCTGACAGAACCCACAAGCAGCAACACTCCCACACGCAGAAGAATGGCATCATCTTCACCTTCAGGCAGCACCCAGAAAATTTCAGAACAAAATGGGAATCATCATTCTCACAAAAGAGGCCGTTATGCCACATCATCCATGGACCAAGAAGATTCAATGGACTGACATCCTAATTCCTGATATCTCTTCATTTATTATAGTAAGAGATGGTTCTCTATAAAAAAAACTATATTTATAACTGAATGTAACTGCATTCTGATAGTCACACACTGTGTGGGATCATGTTACATTCCAGTTATATTTCTTATTACTTCTGATTCATATAGCCTTAGAATATATAAGTGAAATAAGGAAATTCTTGTTCAGTTATATATTATCAGGTAATAACAATAGATTTATTACTTTTTAGGACAAATATGTTCAATAATCCTGAAGTAATGGAAGCTTTTTTCTTTCTTTTCTTAAAACAAATATATTATTACCTAACTAGTTCCTAGAATTATGTTTTTGTTTATTCTAATCTGAAGCAATACAACCTCAATTTTATGAGTTAACATATCTAAACAGTTACATATGAATAAAATATGTAATTGTTTACTCTAAAAGGTTTAAAATCCCAAAATAATTCAAACTATCTTCATCAATACCAAAGTTATCAACAGTACCTTTCTAACTGAATTATTTAGCCTAGGGCAAGACTAACCATATACAACCACCCTGGAATAAATAATTTCAACAAAAACTATATTCTGCACTCCAATTAATGAAACATCATTTTGATGTCTTTTGACATAGCACTTCTCTCCTGTAAGCGGAAGATCCGTGTACCCCCATTAGCCCTCCTCATTCTCCCAACCATATTATGTGGGAGTGTGACGAAGGCACTTATTCCCCTGAGAGAGATATTTATTCTCTTTCACGGGTAAATTGTGATTACTTGCAAAAAATAATTTATACAATGTATCATCTAATCTCATATGTTTTTTGTTTACTCTTTACTCCAGAATTCACTGGTTTCTTTTCTATCTATTCATCTCTTCAGTCCACACAGGTTGATCTGCGCAGTCAGCTCTGCATAACAAAAAGTAAGTCAAAACTATTTGATCTATTGCCATGGCACCACTGAATATACTTTCCCTGAATGTTCAGGGAATAAATGTCCCTCAAAAAAGGACCAAAGCCTTCCGTACTTTCCATAACAAGAAGGCTCACATAGTATGCCTCCAAGAAACACACTTCACCAAAGATTCTACTCCAAAATATATTTCTCCTTTTTATCAACAAATTTACACGGCTTCTACCTGTACCAAGCAAAGGGGAACTCTAATTGCATTTCACCGATCCACACCATTCACCTTATCATCAGAAATTAAAGACCCAGAAGGTAGATACCTGATACTCATGGGTTATATAATGGATACAGCAATCACGGTGATTTCCTACTACGCTCCTAACAAACAACCTACACCATTCCTCTCACATATATTACAAGTGATTAATACACACAAAATAGGAACAGTGATAATGTGTGGGGATTCGAACCAGGTCCTCCTCCCATTTCTAGATAAATCACCTTTTACACCATCCAAAATAACCTCTAGATTACCTTTTTCTCAACTTCTTTCCAAATACAATCTGGTAGATTCGTGGAGAGAAAGTAACCCAATGAAAAAGAAATTCACTTATTTCTCGCACCCTCATCAAACCTTCACCAGAATAGATCATATTTTTCTAACAACAGAAATGATACCAGAAATTATTGCATCAGATATAATTCCGATTCCGTGGTCTGACCATAATGCAGTATACACTACTATAGCCTCAGCCATACCAAAAGCGCATGACCCAATGTGGTACTTACCGGACATAATGCTCAAACACCCACTACATCAGATGGCCATTGAACAAGCTTTAAAGGAATACATATCAATTAATAATACAACAGACATCTCCCCAATAACACTGTGGGAAGCTCATAAGCCTGTCTTGCGTGGTACAATACAAAGACAAATGGCACTATTTAAACGGGAACGCAAAAATCTAGCAAAAAAAACTAGAACTCAATTTTAATGCAGCCTACATATCATTTCAAGATAATCCATCTCAGAGTACAAAATCTCATCTGGAAAAATCTAGATTGGAATATGATCTATTTCTCACTGAGTCAGTTGATAAATCCCTCAAACGCTCCAAACACAATTTCTACATGAATACAAACAAACCAGGTACATATTTGGCTCGGGCATTAAATTCAACTAACAAATCTTTCAAACCAATACGTTTGAAATTATCAAAAAATGTTTACACTTGTAATCCAGTTAAAATAGTCCATAAATTTCACTCACATCTCGCAACTTTATACAAGACAAACAATGAATTTAATCCTACAGAGGCTTAATCCTTCTTCTCAAAAATAACCTTACCTGAGTTATCTCAGAATCAAAAAAGCAGTTTGGATGAGCCTATAACTATAGATGAAGTTGCTAACGCCATAAAAGACCTAAAACTTAACAAAAGACCAGGCCCAGACGGCTACTCGGCTTTATACTATAAAACATTCTCAGAAATACTCTCTCCCATTCTCACTGAAACTTTTAACAAACTTCTAGATGGACATTCTTTTCGGCAAGAAACACTAATGGCAATTGTTTGTATGATCCCAAAACCCCTTTCTGATGATACTTCCTGTGTGAATTATCGGCCTATCTCTCTGTTAAACCTCGATATTAAATTATTAGCAAAAATAATAGCAAAACGCCTCAATAGCATTATAGGAAAATTAATACATAGAGATCAAGTAGGCTTCAAATAGACAGGCAGGCGATAATATACGCAGGGCAGTGTTATTGGCACATATTGCTAAAAAACGGAAAATCCCTTTATGTTTTCTATCTCTCGATATTAAGAGGGCATTTGATACAGTATCCTGGCAATATATGCAATATTCATTACAAAAATGGGGTTTTGGACCCCACTTTTTAACATGGATCAAAGCATTATATAATAAACCCAAAGCCTATATAAAATATGCTGGATACAAATCTGAAGCCTTTAATATCGAAAGAGGTACCTGACAGGGTTGCCCAATATCTCCCTTATTATTTGCCCTTATACTCGAACCCATGGCCCAATACATCAGAACAAACCAAACTATAACTGGCATTGAAGTAGGAGGTATTACACACAAATTATGTATATTTGCAGACGATATATTACTTTTTCTATCATCACCACAGGTCTCTGGTCCTAACTTAATACCAGCTCTTGATGGATTTGCAGCCCTATCCGGCCTTATGATTAATCCTAAGAAATGCCTAGTGCTTAATATTTCACTCACAAACATGGAATTGATCCCGGCTAGGGCTGCACTCCCATTCACATGGGCAGAAAAATCAATCCCATATCTTGGAATTCATTTAACAGCATCTCATTCTGACTTATTCTCAACCAATTATCCTCCTTTATTAAGACAGATCACAAATCTAATAAAACAATGGTCGCAACTTCCTTTATCCTGGACGGGGAAGATTAATGCAATCAAAATGACTATTCTACCCAAATTGCTTTATCTATTCAGAGTCCTCCCTATTCCAATTCCTTCCTATTTTTTGAGAATAGTACAAAAAAGAGCAACTTTGTTTATATGGGGCTCTTCTAAACCACGTATACCTATACACACACTACATCTTCCCAAAAATAAAGGAGGCCTGGGATACCCTAATTTTACTAACTACTACAGAGCAGCACATTTGGCCAGTCTGTCCAAATACCATGCAAAACAGGAAATCCCATTATGGGTATTTATAGAGGCTTCAGAAAATGACCCTCTATTAATATCAAATTTATTATGGCTTAATCCTAAAGACCGCTTTAAAAATTCATAATCCCATAACTAAATACTTCTTACCTCTCTGGGATAAACTAAAAACCAAATTTCAGTTACAATCTCCACACAATCCTCTCCTTTCTTTTATCAGAAATCCGGCCTTTTATCCGGCATGGATCTACCCAAATTCTTTTAAAGCTTGGACAACATCAGGCATTCAGACACTAAATGACTTCATAGCATGTAAATCATTCCTTTCATTCCCATCGCTTAGAGAAAAATATGATCTACCAAACTCTGAGTTATTTAGATATCTCCAAATCAAAAATTTCTATACACCATTCCTAAAGGGGGATACACCATTATCCCAATTATCCATTTTTGAATCAATCTGTACAAAAGATCCATTTGCTAAAGGTACAATTTCATCACTTTATAATCAATTATATGGAGTAGCAAATCTTAATAGACCCTCTTACGTTCAGAGGTGGGAGGAGGACCTGGGACGAACTTTAGAAGACACGGACTGGTCTAACATATGGCTCACATCTAAGTCATCTTCACCCAACATCTTAGCACTGGAGACAAATTATAAAGTCCTAACTCGCTGGTACCTTGTACCCGCTAGAGTGGCAAAATATTCACCTAATACCTCAGCTCTTTGTTTTCGAGGATGCCCAGAAATAGGCACATATTTACACATATGGTGGACGTGCCCAGTAATCCAAACCTTCTGGAAGGAAGTCTTCATGATTGCATCTAAAATATTTAAAAAAATAATACAACCAGATCTATATTTAACTTTACTTAATCTAAAACCGGAATGGTTAACACTCTCTCAATTCAAACTTATGATCCAACTAATAACGGCTGCAAAACAAACAGTGGCCAAGGCATGGAAATCTCCTACATTGGTACTAGCAGAAACAATTCACAGAATGAATAATACAATGTCCCATGCTAAGATGGTAGCCATCGATCAAAATCAAATTCCAAAATTTGAAAAACTTTGGCATCCTTGGATAAAACAACAGTTCCTGTCAAACTTCAATGACTCTGTCCTGTTGCCATGGTAACAGATTAAATGACTTACAGAGACACCCATTCTAAGGCTTCAAAGAGAACTAAAAAGAATAATAAACTGACGAGCGGGACAACCTTGTGGACCATACCTCTACCTTTCAACCCTTTTTCTTCTTTCTCTTTCCTTTTCTCCACCTTACGATTAAAGCTCATTATCAGAATTTATTTGACCTATATACACTCTACTTGTAAACAATATGTATAGTAGGTATAAATCATTTAAATACCTACAAAAGTAACTAAGGAAATGATATATATCTTTAATTTAGGTTTACGTGAACCCAATGTTTAATATTTGAAATTTCATGATATTTACCTATATAAACCCTACTGTAAAACAATGAGCTTACTTTATAGATCCTTGTAAACTTACTTTATGTATCTTTATAACATTGTATACTCAATAAACTTCTTTTGACAAGGAAAGCTTTAAATACATTAAAGCAGAACTCCGGGATCTTCAAAAAATCCCCCATTAGTTCAACCCCCCAGTAAATGGTTATTATATTTGTGAAATTCCTTATCATTGAAGAAAAAAGCCTAATTGAATTTTTAGGAAGTCCTCTCTGTAATTCAAAAAATGTAGCATCTATTCTGCCAAGGAGGAGCTGTTAGAACAGTGATTACATCATATCCTCTCCTCTCTCTCTCTACAGGAAAGGTAACTACATTTTCCATGAATCTTTTGGAATCATAGTGAATGTGGGAGGGTACACTAGGCCTGTACATGTTAAATGTGAACAAGCCCACTTCAACATAAATCACGCCCCTCATTCTGCAGCCAGCCAGCCATGCTACTTAGTAACAAACAGCAGGATACGTAGATTAAAGCTTTATAAATGCAAAGCATGTTTGTGCTCTCCCCCTTGCTTGTATGGTGTATATGAGAACATCTCTAGCCACACAGAAAGAGAGAGCCAGAACATACTGCTTTACATCATCAGCATGTGGCACAAGTGAATGTCGGTATGAGAAAAAAATTTAAAAATTGCAATGCTAACTTACTAATCAATAACACAATGATGATGGAACCCTCTATGTATGGAAATCTCTAAGTGCAGCCTCAACAATGCTGTCTCAGTGCCCATTAGTGCAGCGTATCTGTGCTCACTAGCCTCATCAGTGCCACCCCAGTGCAGTTTATCAGTGCAGCTTATCAGTGCCCATAAGTGCAGCCTCATCAGTGCCATCTCAGTGCCCATCAGTGCTGCCTTATCAGTGCCGCCTTAGTGCAGCCTCATTAGTGCCTATCAGTGCAGCGTATCAGTGCCCATCAGTGCAGTCTATTTATGCCCATACATGCTACCTATTTGTGCCCATCAATGCAGTCTCATCAGTGCCAACAGTGCAGCTTATCAGTGCCCATCAGTGCTGCCTATCTGTGCCCATCAGTGCAGTCTCATCAGTGCCCACCAGTGCTGCCTATCTGTGCTTATCAGTGCAGTCTCATCAGTGCCCATCAGTGCAGCCTATCTGTGCCCATCAGTGCAATCTCATCAGTTTCCATCAGTGCCGCCTATCTGTACTCATCAGTGCAGTCTCATCAGTGCCCATCAGTGCAGCCTATCTGTGCACATCAGTGCCGCCTATCTGTGCCCATCGGTGCAGATATTAAAAATAAACATTCATCCGTGAAATACATTATTTTCCGCCCATCTGTGCCAACCAGTGCAGCATATCAGTGCATCTTATCTGTGCCAATCAGTGTCCATATGTGCAGTTGGGATTGTTACGAGACACCAGCCGGATGCTAGAGCGGAGATCTCCAGCTGTGACAGTTCTTGTATGTGAAACATTGATCTCCGTAACGTCCCATTTCCTGGACTGGCATTGGAACCGTGTGCTGTCTATCACAAAGCCGGGCCAGGAGGTGCGACATTATGGTGATCGGTGTTTAACATTCAAGATCACAGCCGGAGATCTCCGCTCTGTCATCAGGCTGATGCCTCGAAACGATCCCTGCTGCACTGAGAGATAGCGGGTGGCGGCGTGGGGGGGCGGGGGGTTGTATTGGGGGCAGTGCTGGCAGGGAGCAGAGGAGGAGGAGGACACCACCACCATTGACGGTACAGCCCGGGGTCTGGGAGACCCCTCCGACCACTACAGAAAGCAGGGCAGAAGTACAAGTCCCTGGTTGCTGTAGAAAACTACAAATGGAAAGTGCCAAGACCAGTGTCTGGGAGTACAGGAGGAATAGCAGCCACCGGTCTTAAAAACAGCAATTCACAGGGAAGTAACGTTTTTTCTTCAAAATCAGCAGGCTATTACAGAGGAATTACAGAGGAACTACAGATCTCAGAAGAAGATGGATGTCATAGTCGTTGAAGGTAGGAGATCAGCAACAAGGACATTGAAAAAAGTTTTTGCCCCGAGTTCTGCTTTGGGGCAGGAATAAGGTTCAAGAGGGCAGTATTTTTAATATGACACTAAAATCTAGAACATGGGGAACTGACCTCAAACTCACCTTAGGACTTATTACTTTGTTGAAAGAGTGGTTGATGCGTGGAATCCACATGCAGACCAAAATGTTAAAAAAAACAACAGACTCAATAGACCAATTGGCCTTTTTCTGCCATTACTTTCAATGTTTCCATGTAATAAAGAATGAGAACATGCATATAAAATTTCCATTGTTGTAACTGATATGAAAAAAATTTATAGCAACAAATCCTATTGTACGAAGCAATGCATACATATTTACAATACAGTTTAAGTTTTACTTGAGTTACAGCCTGTGAAACTTTCTTGTTTATATTTGCTATCAATGAATAGTTATGTGAAAGGAAAGGAGCAGAGAAAAGTGAATGAGGTGGGATATTTTCCAATCCTGTGAGGATAGCCAAAAGCCTGAGGCTACTTATCAAGAAAAGAATATTTGAATTAAATTCCTTTCTCCGGAATGTTGCCTAGCATTTTCTCAGAAACATTTATCTTAGGGGAAAGGGGACACAAGGAGGCATACACAGACCATTCCTTGTTACAGGATAGTGTCATGTGTAAATGGAAAGAAAGTTTACATAGACTTTTTTCTTGTTCATATGAACAGGCAAATGTAGCTCATTATCTGTTTATAAACGAGATCCTTAACCGTTTAATAGAATCTGCAAACTTTGCCTTCTATATAGTATATAATGTATTTCACGGATGAATGTTTATTTCTAATGTGCACATATGTTCATTAACCACTTGCATCACCAGGCCTTTTTTTTTCTAAATCCCCTTGAGTACCAGAGCATTTTTATTTATTTTTTCATTTTGGTGTATTGTTTTAGCACATTAGCCCTTTTAGAATTTGTATCTGCATGTATGTATGTATGTATGTATTTTACATCTTTTTTTCAGGACATATAGGGCTTTCATTTGGTAGCATATTTGGATATTATTTTATTTTAGGAGAATGCATTCCCTGTAATGTTTCCACTGCAATGTTTGCATAATTTTCACACCCTCTACACAGCCTAACTCGGAAACATACACACCTGAGGCTGTCAATCACCAGCTGTGTGCTGGGCGAGGTGAATCATCACTATGGATTGCCTGATGTTGGAGAATACTGTCAGAAGTGACACATGCATATTACACAGAAAAGAGAGAACATACACACTAAGTGCTATGGATTGGGCACACTATATGAGAATATCCTTTGTTCATTTTTCATTTCAAAGGTTTACAGCCACTTTAAAAATGTTAGCTTGGTTATCTGCCACAATCAAATAAAGTTGCCTGAAATTATCAAATTGTTAACAATACAAATGAACCACTCTGTAGGACTTAAAGCAGGGGTTCCACTCAAATTTTTAACTTAATCTTACCCCCTTCAGTTAATTGCATAGATGTTCAAATGCCACACAAAATTTTTTTTATCGCTGTAATTACCTTTATATTGTGCTTTATTGTGGCACTTCCTGTCTCTCCTCCCATGGGAGTAGGCGTGTTTATTGCCTTTCCCCGGCGCCGCACTGTCTCCTGGGAGCTTATTGTCAGGCTTCCCAAGATTCAGTGCGAAAACAATGATCATGCCTGTGAAATAGCTGTGAATGAACAGCATTCACCGCATCCAGGAAATCAATGCTTGTGGGCTTCACATGCCCACAAGCAAGATGGAAACAGCCAGCATCACATTTTTTAAGTTATTCTTCAGTACGAAAACAGACAGAGACGGAAATATTACACCCAAACTGTGAGTATTATTTTGGGGTTAGCAAAGTGTCTCAATGACCTAAAAAAAAAAAGATTGGTTGCCGGACTCCCGCTTTAACTTGGTCTCAATTATATAAAAAAAATATGTATTTTGTAGGTTACCATTTATCTAAAAAAAATATGTATTTCTTAGGTTACCACATATATCAAAAAATATGTATTTCATGGGTCACCATTTATAAAAAAAAATATGTATATGTGTGTATATAACACTGACCTTTAATGCAAGAGTGATGCACTAATCTCAATGCACCCACTTTGTCCTAAAACTTCACTTTTAATTTTTAGCTCAAAGAAGTGGTACAAAAGCTGGCAAACAAAATGTTGGTGAAGCTAAAGTTGCTGAAGATAGATGCAAAGGGATAATATTCAGCAAATAAACATCAATGGTGAATCAGAGGAGCTAGCTTACTACAAAGTCTAAAAAATTATTTCTCCTCTCTGTCTCATATATATTTTAAGCTGCCTTAAAGTGGTTGTAAACCCTCCTTCCTGACTTTAACCTATAGGTAAGCCTAGAATAAGGCTTACCTATAGGTAGTGGAAATACTTCCTAAACATGCGCCGTTAGGAAGATACTTCCCTTGTAGTGTGCCAATGATGTCATTGGCACATGCGCTGGGAAGAAACGGACCTCAGTGCCATTTCTTCCCGAGCGCGTTCCGTGACTGACGGCTCCCACGCGCATACTAGCCCATTAAGCTTTTAATTTGCAGGGCTTGCAGGGAGCAAAAGAGGAAGTAAAACCCATCAGGGTTTACTTCCTCTTTAAGTTCCTGCACTCTTGGTAGTAGGGTGCTCAGAAACCCCAATTCCCAAAATAACCCAACATGTTTTGTCCAAAGAAGTGCTTCCTTAGGAGTGAAATTGTGTTATATAATACAACAAAACAATAATAAAAATAAAAAGTATGCTTATTAACTACCACATGCAATAATGCAAGGACTTTAGTCAGCCTAAAATATTTGTGAGGCAGAGGGTAGAAAAGATGTTTTAGACTTTGCAGTAAGCTACCTCCTCTGATTCACCAGTGAAGTTTATTTGCTATGCCTTATACCTTTGCGTCTATTTATCTTTACCAATATTTTCCTTGTCAGTTTTTATACCATTTTATTGAGCTAAAAAATAAAAGTAAAGCTTTAGGACCAAGTGGGTTTGATGTGCAATGAGATTAGTACATTATTTGTGCATTAAAGGTTTTTGGTTACCAGCCAGCCCAGCCTACTGATTAGGCAATCAGTAAATTGATGAGTTCATCCATCTGCTCACCCCTCCACCCATCGAAAAGCAGTAAAGACTGATTTGCTTGGAGTGCTGCCTTTCCCTTTTTAGCCTGAGCCCTACTCTAATCACAGAAGACTGATGTCAAGACATATATTTATGATAGATATATATTTAAATCATGTACATAACTGTAATAAATGGTATTTGTTCATATCTGCATGGAGTTCATGGAGTGTTCATGTTTGAATCTTGTTTTATAATCTCATACAATGACTACTTTTACATGTTCAAGCAAACAGGTAAATGCAGTTTAAATGCATCTGCATACCTGTTTTATATATCATAAAGGCGGCCATAGACGGATCGGATTGAATCTCGACCGGTTCAGCAGGAATCATCTGAGATTCGAACCATGTATGGGCAGGCTGAGTGTCCCCAAGTTGATCAATCAACTTGGGTACAACCAGCCTCACAGATTTTACATGTTATTATTGCTAACGGCTGTTAAAGCCGGTATCAATAATCATTGTGTTCTCCCAGTGTGCATGGCTTCCCCTGCCCACTCCTCCTGGAGAACACAGGGGCTCCTATGGAGGGATTCCCCTGTTAACACTGTCTGTGTTAATGGGGCAGCCAAGAAAATTTTTTAATTAATCTATGGCTGGCCTAAGTTTTGTGATTTTGTACTCTCAGTCTTTTGATTAGCACACGTATGCCAGGCAGGTGGTATATGGTTTTATATGTTCAGTGATGCAGCTTCCTATGTTATCTCTCTGGCTCTGGGCAGCTCACTAGACAAGGAATCAGTAATTTTGCCTCTGTCCATAAAGCAGAGAAGTGAAGCAAAAAGCCATAAACCAGGGAGTAGTAGAGTGCATATCCTGGCTGTGCTGTATTGCGGATGTGTGAAAATCTCAAGATCAGCTGAACAGCATTAGAAATCCTATGTTAACTCAACTAGTAAACATATAATGAATGTATTTCCATTGTGTGTTCAGGTGCTTACTCAGGTTCCCAATTTAAGGTTTAAGAGTAGATATTTCTTTAACGTAACAATTGATAGCTAATACCAACACTATAGTATCTGTGGACCCTGGAATAAAAGTTGCATAAGAACACATATATTGAAAACTGTATAAAGCTTATTTGGAATTAGGATTTCAAATGCCTTGATATTTGGTGGTGCTAGTAGTACTGAAGTGAGAAACATTTTCTTCTACCTTGCTTTGTGAGGTCTTTTATTCTAGAGCAATTTTCAAGTTATCCATTGTCACATACCTGGATAGGGAGCCTGGGTTTATGAGGTGAACTCTCTTATAGATTTAGTCCAAATATGCCTGAATAGGAAGGCATGAAGCATGAGACAAAGGAGTGGCACAAGTGCCTGGGATGATGCTAGTGTCACTATATTCAAAAAGTTCTGTAATCAAGTGGTATAATTGATGGAAGGATGACAGCCACCAATGAGAAGAGATTAGGAACAAGCCAAGGTCAGAAATGGTTGGGAAAGATAAGCAGATATAGACCAATTCAGGAACAGGCAGGGTCAGCAACATGTAGCGAGATTCCATAGCACAAGGTAGGAGGTTTCATCAGTGCATAAGCTGAGGTCAGGACAGAAGCAAATGAACAGACAAGGAAGAATTGCAGATGGGTCAAAGGATAAACAGGTCAGTAATAAGGTCATATTTCAGAATCACTGTAAGAGTACAGAAGACCTCACAACACAGAGGCCTAACTGTAAGTAGCCTGCTAGGCACCACTATGAGCAATGAACATGCAGGCATACACACTGAGCACAGGCCACTAGATGCTTGTCCATGCATCTATCAAGAGAACCATGCACATGGAAATGCACATGTGCAGCGGCTCATGTTGGAATCTGTTGGTGCAAACTGGAATTTTTCATTATCTGGCTTTTCTCAAGGATTCATAAGATTGGATCTCTCTTTTCTCAACAATACCTATGCTGACTTTATAAAACTTTTACAAAAATGTGAAAAGCTATCAGGAACCATGAATCAGACCGAGACAGAAGTATAGTTAAATCACACTTGTTTATTAATAATAATAATAATAATAATAATAATAATAATAATAATAAGGTAAACAGAGTAAGCATAGTCAAAACAAGCCAGAGTTCAGTAACCGGATTGTGTAGTCAGCCAAGCAAATGTCAGAGAGCCAGAGATAAACGTAGTAGTACAGCAAGCAGGATCAGGAGCCAGAAGAAACATCAGCCGAGCAAGTCTTCAACAGGAACGCAGGAGAAAGTCTCTGTGATGTTGACAAAGGAGAAGGCAGAGATCAAGTGAGCTGGACGACTTTAAGTAGGCAGGACTGACGAGCAGAATCAACAACAGCTGGGTAACTGTGGAGAGAAATGGGAGCTGGCAATTAGCCGACAGCTGAGCGGCCAGCTCAGAGAAGGAAGGGCTGAGCCCAGCCCTGATACAAGCAGAGTTATACCCCTTTGTAACAGACCAAGCATAATATTCCAAACACACACATTCCAAAAAATGGCTATAAATGTATGTGGGTGCTGCAGCAGCCACCAGCAGGGAACCAAAAACATTCAAAGCCAGAAATGTCACTAGCACACCGAGGATCTCCAGAATAGGTCCTAAACTTTTATTCAAACTATCACAATGCGAACTTTCGGAGCCTCGCTGGACCCCTTCATCAGGCATGTAATGATGCCTGATGAAAGGGTCCTGCAAGACTTGGAAAGCTCGCCTTTGCAACTATGATGTGATTATTTGAATAAAGGTTTTGGACATTTCTCCCTTTGTAATAGATGTCGCAGTTTGGTGTACCCTTGGAATCGTTGCATAGGTTTTGCTACCTGATATGCTATATGATGCAATATGCTATATGAATAATACCATGTAATGTATATAAAGTATATGGGTATTGTATTGAATTCTAAGAAAAACAAAATGGAAGGTGCGCACACCTAGTGCATTACCAATGATAATTTAATGATTAATGATTAAAAAAATCCTATAGTCCTAGTCCTAAAAAAGTGCATGCCCATGGTGGTCCTGATTAGCCTAGCTCTGAGGAAGGGGGTGTGCCCCGAAACGCGTCATTCCTACCCCTTGTTATGGTTCTACACATGTCCATGCACTGCGTTTTTATGGCTTATTGAGAGTTGCACTTTGTGTGTACCCACTTTTATGAATGTTTTAATCATTAAATTACCATTGGTAATGCACTAGGTGTGCACGCCTTCCACTTTGTTTTCTTTGTAGTTTCTATCAGATTACCCCAAGGAAGGCAGCATCCACCCAGTCTTGGGATACCAACTTACCATTTTCCCTGTTGCCCTCTATTTCAGAAGACCCCTTAGCACTGGAAGTGACTTTTGTTTTTTTAAATGTGCAAATAGGATATGATATTTATAGAATACATAATAGCTGGCTGGGATTGTACACATGCTGCAGCCACAGCAAAAAGTATACTCCCTGTCACATTTGTGACTATCACCACTGAACACGACCCATTTAAGTGATGCAATGGGTTTGCATGTTTCTGACATATCACCTGCTTACCTCCTATCAAACGCCTTTGAAAAGTGATATACCATGGATCGGTTTTCAGTGGGGTGGCAGGGTCTGCCACATGTGTAAACTTAGCCTTAAAGTGAGGGAAAATCCAACATTATGAGCTGTCAATAAAGGTGACATCAATTGTCTTAAAGTGGGGGCTGTCCTGTCCTTATTCTGTAGAGACATGCTTTTTTTTAATCTCCTGTTGTATTTACAAGACAGGAAATTACGTGAAATTTCTCTAATGGTATCTAGATGGCAAACAACAACAAAATATACATATAGTTTGTATACAAAGTTTGATTTTAGATTGTAAGCTCTAATGAACAGGGACTTCTGATTCCTCCTGTAGTGAATTTTAACTGTAATGTCTGTCCTCATATTGTAAAGTGCTGCGCAAAAGGCACTATATAAATTCTGTATAATAATAAGAATTTTAACCATAGTGGGTGTTCTTTGCCATTTTAAATGCTATCCCTGTTTTCTAACAAGTAGAATAATGGACCACAACACTCCAGTGGAATAAAATCTTTGAATATAATACTTATATCTGTGTCGCAAGACAGTTTAAAACAACCAAGATCTCCACATTTTGATTATTGTTGCTATCTGTGGCATTTGCCTACATCTGTAGCTCTAGTTTTAGCTGGTAACATGGTACAGCGCAAGGTACACAAAACGCAGATTAGGTGACTTGGTTAACTATTTATTCTGACAGTCATTTCCCTGCTCACATTTTCCTAATATTTTTTATTTTCCATGTTCACCCCACTGAGAATTTTTAAATGATATATTTGTGATTTGCAAAATAACTGAAGTTCATATAGACACCATGTTCTTTATTTCAACAAAGTCCTCACTGATATACAAGTCAAATCTGCCTTTTTTCATTGGGCAATGATTTATTTCCCTTTTAAATTGGCTGGAGCGGTTAGTTTTTTATTTTTATTAAGTCACACCATTCTTAAATGAAACTATTGATTTAAAGTCAGCTTAGTGAGGATTTAATTTGTTTTCAGGGGATTAAAGCAGGTAACATGGGATAATTTTACAATAAAGTGGAATAGAAACATTCCTTCAAATTACCCTCAACTTTTTTTTATGCCAAGTTGCACAGACATTACACATTTCCAAGTAAATTGTGGAAATGCATTCATAAATCAGACCTAACTCTTCGAAGTGTGCTACAGCTGTGGAAAGAAATAGTTTTCTTTTGACCTTGTGTTGTACTTTTCAAGATGCCACTTCCAAAATACTGTGCCATAAACATTTTGTATCTGCACCTTTGTTTGTCGGATCTGATGATGTACATACCATGTTACTATCATCCCAGGGAGCAAGATATGTTATGTCTTCACTAATTGTTTTACATTTCATTGAAGAACATATTTGAACTTAGATGTATCAAGCATGTGGGTTGTCTCTTTAATGTATTTGGGTGGATATGCACAAAGCATGCTATATATTCAGTTAAGTTACATCTTATAACAAGTGTAAATTTTTAAATATGTTTTGAATTTGCATTACCTTAAAGTGCCCATCAGGCTATGGACATTAAAATATTCACATGTTCCCAACAAGCAGTAAATGAACTTTAAAACAAGCCCCCTCTAGCTAACCTCTCTAGCTGCTTGCACTCATTATTATTATTATACAGGATTTATATAGCACCAATAGTTTGCACAGCACTTTACAACATGAGGGCAGACAGTACACTTACAATACAAATCAATGCAGGAGGGATCAGAGGGCCCTGCTCGTTAGAGCTTACAATAGGTTCTCAAAGATTAGAACAGAAGTTGGTTTCTAGAGTGCTGGCCATACACCATACGAAAAATCGTACCAAATTCTATTGTTTCGAACGTTCGGCCGATTTTCTGATAATTAGTGCATGACGAACAATAATTTGTTTCAAATTTTCCGCCCCGAAAATTCGATTGACAATTTTGAAATAGTTTAATTGAATGAACGCACTTTGTAAGGTTAGTGGCTTTCTCGCACAAGAAAAATCATTTAAGGTGCAAGAAGACTTTAACCTGGAAGTAAAGAAATTTGTGATAACACATGCAGCCACAGCGATCTTTCATCTACACATGCTCAAATACACATTCATCTAGCAGGACAGATAGTACATTTAAGTTTGCCATTGACTACAGTCATGTAAAAAATAAGCTGACAAAGTAAAGAGAAGCAAAATTGCTTTTAGCAAACTTTATCTGAAGGATCTGTCCACAACGAATGTACGGTGTACCAAGCGGCATACAGGGACGTTGAGAGGTCAGTTTTATTTTGTCATTTTCCTTCTAATGTGACCAAATCGAATGATAAAATTTATGTCCATTGAACATTTATCTTTCGAAATTCGATCGCTACATGATGGTAGTATCTTTTGCTCTTCCGAAAATTCTTACGTTTTTCAAAATCGCTATCGTCCGATTTTTCGTATAGTGTATGGCCAGCATTAGATACACCCGCTTTGTGTATATAAGAGGACTGGAAGACTGCCAAAATTCTGTCGCAAAAAGGACCCCTTCACATGGGCTTTCCAATCAGATCCACCTGTCAGTTTTTCAGGCAGACCTGATTGGAAACTCCATGCAGATCCATTGCAGGCTGATGTAAATGGACTTGTGTCCATTTATATTTGCCTACTTACATGTCCTTCTGGGTCCAGAAACCCCCCCCCCCCGAAAATAAGGACTGCATTTCTTTAAGGTTTTCCAGACCTAAACATGAAGGGTTGGAGGAAGCATGATGTGAATGGAGGTTCAGTGTGAAAGAGGAAAGAGATTTCAGGGCCTTCATTGTAACTTCAGAGGATAAATGTCCCCAAAATGCTTTTAGCTACAGAGATAAATAAGATTTTGTTTTAACTGCTTGTTAAGAGTATATAAATACTTTAATCTGCATTGTCTGGGCACACTTTTACTTTCAGAAGTAACTCTTTAATAAATAAAATACAGTTTTAAAATTAGATGTTATTTATTTTTAAATTTAGGACCATCTAGATTAATCTAGATCATTTTACATGATATTTTAAAATATTTTTTATATTGTTCATGTAATAAATGCCAATATTAATGGCTGCAGGGATGGGCTATAATTGTCTTTTGTTAAATATGTCCAGCGAGTATTCATTTTATGGTATAGTTAGCATTCAATCCGATTTGGGTATAAAAACCTTAGTTAAGATGGCGTCTGCTAGCTTCCTGATGATGCTTGTATATGGGTAAAATGCGTAGAGATAGAGTTTAGGACGTTTATGTCACTTCCAGTTTTGTCACATCCTGCCCGTGAAGCACACTCTGGTTCCGGTGGCTCAGAGCAGTGGGGGCAGGGTAATTACATATACGCTGGACATATTTGGTACCAGGGAAATGTGAGTTATTTGCAGTATCCTTTTATTTTTTATGTGCATTTTGGGGATTTAATGAACATGTTGCGCTATGATGCTTGTGATGCGACTTCTATATTCTCCGGTATGAGTCATAATGTTACTGACCAGACCTCAACCCCTCTCTCTGCCCTCCCTTCCTGCCCCCTCTCTCTGTCCCCCCTCCCCCTCTATCCCTGTCCACACTCTCTCCCCCCTCTCTCCTTGTCCCCCCTCTCTGCCCCCTGCCCCTCTCTCCCTCTCTCTGCCCCGTCCCCCCTCTCTCTGCCCCCCTCCCTTTCCCCCTCTCCCCCTTTCTCTCGTTGTCCCTCCTCCCTCTGCCCTCTGCCCCCCTGTCCCCTTCTCTCTGCCCCCATCCCCCCTCTCTCTGACCCTCCCTGTCTCGTCTCTCTGCCCCCATTCCCCCTCTCTTCACCCCCTCTCTCTGTCCCCCATCCCCCTCTCTCTGCCCTCCCTGTCCTCCCTCTCTCTGCCCCCCCCTTCCTGTCCCCCTCTCTCTGCTCCCCCTCCCCCTCTCTCTCCCTGCCCCCTCTCTCCCTGCTCTTTCTCTGGCAGCAGGCAATCCTGGCTAGTGATGCAATGCATCTGGTGACAGGTGACGTGGCAAGTGAAACGCTGCATCTGGTGGCAGGTGACAGTGGCAAGTGACATGCTGTATCTGCTGGCAGACGGTGGTGGCAAGTGACACGCTGCATCTGGTGGCAGGCGGTGGTGGCAAGTGACGGTAGCACGCTGCACCTGGTGGCAAGTGACAAGCTCAGGGTTCCCACTGATTCTGCATTATGGTGAGTTGAACTATTTCATTATATATTACAATGTAGTGATAGAAATAATGTGATTTGATCATCCTGACACCATATCAAGCATGGTGTTGGGATGATTTAAGTGCTAACGCTAGCCATTCATCTGACAAATCACCCCCACCGCTAAATGCCCCATCAGCTCTGAGACTACATTCCCCCCGGTCCTTGGCAAAATTGTCCCTGAATGGCAGTTTGGAAATGTGGTCACCCTACCCGGGGGGCAGGGTGGCAATTTCCCCCCAGACCACTCGGAAGCTCCATACAAAGGCTGCACTGCTTTCCTCTGGCTGTGCACGCCCCCCATCCCCTCCTTGGCTCAGCCAATGGAAGGCAGGCATCAGTAGCTGAGCAGGCCCCTCAGCTTACTCTGCATGAAAAAGATAGTTTCGGGTACAAAAGTTTGTAGGCTGTCGAGCAGCCGTTGGTGGTGATGGAGGTCGGGGCCAGTGGGCTGCTTGTTAACCTCACCTGCTGGTGTAAGTTCCAGGACAGCGCCATCCACATAAACGGCCAGATGGGGGCTTTGCCAATACAATTGGCTATACCCATACATCCACTGCATCTGCTGCTCATGCATGGCTTACGTACTGCGCAGCAGCATGCCCTGTGATTGCTGTGTCCCTCGGACACAGTGGATTGGAGGGCTAGGCACAGGACCAATGAAATTGATCTAGTACCATGCGACCTTTGTGTCCGAGGGACATATGTAAACAAAGAAAGCATCAGCTCTCTCTCCTCACACAGAGGCCACCTGTGAGAGGATAGAGAGCCATTGCAGCAGTACTGTGAGTGCCTTCGGTGTTTGTCACACAGTTTAATATACAAACTCACGGGGGATGATAGCTCACAGTGTCCCTGATGGCTGACCCATCAGTGTACAGTGTCAGTAAACAGTGCACCTGTCTCAGTGTAACCTGTCCTAATGTCACCAGTGCAGTCAGGAACAGTGTACCTTATCACTAGCAACACTGGCCGGTGTCACCTGACCAGTGCCATCAGCCAGTGATCCTGATTGCAGTGACACCAGACCAGTATACACCAGCACCAGTGTCCTGATCACCATCACACTAGTGCCAGTGTCAGCAGAGCCAGTGTCCCTGATTGCAGTGACACTAGTCCTAACAGAAACTAGGAAAAACAGTTTTAATTTTTTTGGTCTTTTTTCCCATATATAGCAAAAAATTAAATATCACCGAAAGAAACCTCAATCTGTCTAATTGAAATTATTTAAAATTCAGTTGGGTACAGTATTACATGACTGAGTAATTACTATTCAAAATGTGACAGTGATAAAAACTTAGTAGAAGAGACAGTCCAGTCTTTTTGTGGTTAAATAAAAATGATCAACTATTGTGTTCAATTAAAAAATCCCTTACCCTTAGTCATCCCTATAATACATCAGTCATGCATAAAGTGCTAAAATACCAGTGACAGTGCTTCAATCTTCACATAAAAAAGTACATTAGTGCTAACACATCCAAATGCACTCCACAAATAAAGCGCCAAGTGACAAATTCTCAAGTGCATGCTTGCTCCTACATTTTGTCAATGCCACCATTTTCACCAGATTCCTTTTAACTTCTTATCCATATAAGCAGTTAGTTTTTTTTTTGCTTATTATAATAATATAGACAATGTTAAAATATTATTTGAAGCTTTACTATGTGAATGGGAACATGTACAGTTACAAATATGTGGTAAAGTAGGTGTTATGCCGAATTGGCTGCAAAAGTGTAAATACATTTTATTGTTAGGAGTTAGATAAAAGTTAGGGTTAAAGTGGTTGTAAACCCTGTATAACCACTTTTACCTATCTTTTACCTACAGGTAAAAAAGGCTTACCTGTAGGTACAGTGGATATCTCCTAAACTTGCACAGTTTAGAAGATATTCACTGTATCCGCATGTGCCAACGTGATCGGCACATGCGCACTGAAGAAACGGCTCACTCGTGCCGTTTCTTCAGCTGCTGTGCCGTTACCGGCGGCTCCTACGCACATGATCACAGCGTCTGTGCCCTCGAACCCGGAAATAACTCCAGGGTGACATGTTGCCGGTCACAGCGGTGTGCTGGGACCGCTGCAACAGCATCGTTCTAAGGTAAGTATTTCATAATGAGCTAGTACGCTTTGTGATGCATTGCAATGCATACTAGCTCATTATGCCTTTGTCTTGCAGGTTTTCTTTTTTCATCTGGCTTTACAACCACTTTAAGGCTAAGGGCTAAGGATTAATTAGATTTAGGGTTAATGTATGTGGACTATTGAAAATGCTCATATTTACTCTAGATCTTGCTATCGGAAGTTGGCAGAAAAATCCAGCATAAAAAACACAAGTAAAGGCGCATAAGGCACTTGTGCGCGTGTCTATGCACTCAAACATGCGTACAGCATTTAGAAGTGTGAGAATGATTCATTTACGCTTCCAGCTTATTTACTACTTGAAAATGAACAGTTTGAATGTATTATGTAAATATAATGTAGAGGCATTTTTGCTGCTACTTGCTCTGGTAAAAGGTGTGCTAGCTGGGTGTCTTCAGAGTATCTGTGGCACATTTGACAGATTCCTATAGTCGATTTGATCAATGAAGCAATCTTAATGATTTCCCAAATCAAAAATATCCATCTTCACAAATGCATTTCAAGCAGTAGAACAATCATTTATCAAAGTATACTACAAATAAAACATCACAAAACAGTTTGTGTCAGTGCAAATCTCTGCAGCAGCTCACAGCAGCATATGACATCATTATGCTAAGGTCCACTCAATGTGTTTCAGTCTAAAGGATGTCATCAGTCTGATCAAGGTCAAGTTGTAAGGTTTAGGTGAGTGGAGGGTTAAATGTAGGGGGAGCATAAGGGTAGGTTAAAGCCCAACACCATCTACAGGGATTCCCCCTATTTTCCATGTGTTAAAAGAAGTTTAAAAAAGCATTACTCAGCCTTTTCACAATCCAGCTCTGTCCTCCACTGTTCTCCCTTCCCTCCACTTCATGGTTGAATGAAGTCCAGTGTCATTGGGGGAGTGTCATCACAAAGCCTGAGCTCAGAATTTAATGCTGTATAGAATGGCTCTTGTATGTTGCAAAGTGGGCACCATTATATGCAGCAGTAAAAAATATCCACTACCAACTAATGACAAGAAAAAGACTGACTCTGCTTGTCATTTGACCAGCTGAAAGACATCTTAAAGTGGATGTAAACCCTTTACATATTACTAGTGAAGTGAACAGCCTCAGGTGATACACAGAGATGAAACAAATCTCCCTACATAAGTTTTACTTGTATTTCTACTGTCTTCCCCTTTCTACACTCTTTGGAAAGTGTAGATCATGTTAGAAATCTGAGCTAGAGCTTATTGGAGGAAAGGACCCCCCCCCCCCCCCCCGTCCACATAGGCAGAGGAACAAAGGAACGTGCAGAGCTGTAGTCTGAATAGATCAGCTCTGTGCTAATCTCCCTCTAAGCTCCCTCCCCGACACAAATTTTCAGCTATTATCTCATGTGTCAGAGAACTTGTCAGAAGGGACTTTGTCAGAAGTGAAAACAGAGGAACGAAGCACCAGAGAGAAATGACACATAGAACTTTGGAGAGAGATAAGTAAACACTACAGATATCTGTGCTTAGCTCAAATTTCATGAATGGAGTTTACACCCACTTTAAGTTAAAGTTGTTGTAGACCCAAATAAAAAAAAAATAAAAACCTGCAAGGCAAAGGCATAATGAGCTAGTATGCATTACACAAAGTGCTACTCACTAGAAATGTAAAATTATGAAAATGTGGCGCTCGCAAATGTTATTAGACATGTGTGACCAAGTTTAGATGAGTGCAGATGTGAATATACAAAGCAAAAAACATGTAACTAAAGTCCAAATAAATGTGCTGAATGTTCTGATCCGCAATGGGAAAAAAACTTTTGAAGTGCAATGAACCACAGATGCTCCAGGGCTTTTCAGGTGCAGAAACGCCACCCCAACATGTGTCCCCAATCACCAAATGGCGATGACCCCCAGCTTTGCAGTCTGGGGGTCACTTCAGGCTTATATGATAGTATCCAGAGAAGCTCAGGAGTGGTGTTGTGCACATCAGATCAAAGGATTTCTTGTTGGAATTTCTCAGCAGAATCACCAGGCACCAAAAAAGGAAAAAATGGAACTAATAGTGAAAAGTACTGTTTGGAAAGGCATTTATTCCATATACAAATGGGTACTTACAAAATAGTTGATAAAAACAGGCATGTAAAGGGATTATAGATGGATCCGGACGCTGGTCATGGCGCGCGTTCCAGAAACCAGGAAGTGCATTCCAAGGAGCAGGGAATGACGTCAGTGCCACCGGAAATATGTTGACATGTTTTGCCAACCTACAGGGCGCTATCAAAGCCCAGAATACCCATAATAATTTTTTTTTTTCTCGTGATCTCCAGAATAATTTTTTTTTCTAGTGATCTCCATATTTGTTTTTCTTTTTTTCTCGTGATCAGAATATATATATGTAGCGCCCACCTGTTTAGGTGAGTGCTATAATAGAAAGTTAGGAGTAAAAATAGGCCGAAAATGCCAGTATTTCACCCTGTGGTGTATACTGGTGGGTTTGATTGGCATGGGAGTTTTACTAGAGTAGAGAAGGGTGTGACCCCTTTGCACTCTGCTTGGACAGTTTCCTCTATTTTCAAGGGTTTGGCCTGGAAGATAATAGGAATACAAGTTTAGAGTGACAGGCAGATCTGGAAGACCCCTCTGGTCCAATCATTAATTTGTTTGGGCGGAGGCGGGACTTCTATTTAAGGCTTGGTCACATGTTCCTGGGGGGGGCTGAAGTCTGTCTTTTTGGAAGATGTAGGATTCAGGAGGATCCGTGGGTGCTCTCCCCTTCGGGGGAGAGGGACATTCTTTCTGGGCATTACGCTCATGGGCGTTGGAGAGATCCAGATGAAGGATGCGTATACCGGTACAGCTTTAGTGCTTTTCCCCTGCGGACGAGAGGGAAAGCAAGACATGCAGATGAAAGAGAGACTGCAGGAAATCCTTCTAAAGGTTGCCATTACTGACACACCAGGACTGGGAGGGGATCTTCTGTGCGCGGCATGAATGATCACTCGGCAACACATGTGAGTGTAACCCAGGGGAACAGTTCTTCTGAGGGACTTTGTAGGGATTAGTGTGCGGGTTCAGGAGAACAGAGCTGGGCCTTAGAGAACTAATACCCTGGAGGAATCCAAAAGTCAACTCCTAAACTTTATTCAGTGTATCGTTCATGGAGTTAGAGTCAGAAGGACTGTACAGTCAGGAAGTGGTGGCTAACAGGAGGAAGGAAATATGCATTACCTTATGAGAATCCATGCCAGATAGAAGCTTCACTAACGGGGGTTTTGTTTATTCTGGATTCAAAGTTGTGTTTCTCATCACTCAAAAAGATGCATTACCTTATGAGAATTCATGCAAGATGGAAGTTTACTAATAGGGGCTTCTTATAATCTGGATTCAATGTTGTGTATCTTCATCACTTTAAACACTGGAAGTTATTCAGAGTGACTTTCCAGTGCAGTGCAGCATTTCACATGCAAACCGCAATAAAGATGTACATAGTTTAACCGTTCAATGACTGTCTGTGTGTCATACCTGGTTGGGAAAAAAAGGGGTAATGGAAAGCGCTTCAAGCTAGAACAAACTTTTAGCTGCTCCTACGGGAGTAGGTCGCTTCATATATATTTTCAAGTTACCACAACACCATTGTTAATTTGACATTGTATTTTTGAAATGTACCTGCCTACTCACAAACAAATTGTCCCTTTTGAAGTAAAACACATAGCCAAGTATTTGTCAAAACAAAAATTTGAAATTTAATAGGGGTCATAACAAAATAAAGAGGAAGGCAATGCTGGAGAAACAGTTGAAATTGGTAAAGCCTTTGTACCCCAGGGCACACATCAATTATTTGACTGTCAAAATTAGTAACCTGAGGAGTCTATTTAATAGGGAGCACAATACGGTCCAGAACTCCAAGAGATCGGGAGCAGCAGCAGATGACATATATGTCCCGAGGCTATGGTCTTACAACAGCCTACGTCTTTTGCCAGACCACACCAAACCCAGGCCATCACTCTCAACACTTCCTTCCACACTTCCTTCCATGCTGCTGTGGTGGGTTGGGTGGCTGTGGTGTTGGTGGTGTTGCTGGAGGTGGTGGAGGAATATGATCCGACTCACACAGGTGGCTTTGATTTGTGAGTTGGCCCCTCATTCCCTTGTTTAGGGCCTGAAGAATGATTTCCTCACAGATCAGGCATTGGCCCTCCTCCATGTGTTCGAGTTTACTTGCTGTCACACATCCAAATGACTCGTGGACACCAGGGGTCATTGTAAGTGCCGCAGTAGCCTGGAAAATTAAAGCAGTTGCTGATTCCTCCAGGTTCCTCGCCTTCCTGGTCCTTTTGGTTGGAGGGCGGAGGGGAGGAAACTGGGATTCTATGAGGATGCTTGCCACAGCCACCTTCTGGCTGCGACTTTCCTGTGTATGAAAATTGTACATAGTTTTAGTTTTTTGTTCATCAATCACACACAATTGTGAGCTCATGACTGTTGCAAATTGAATGTTAACAAATAGAAAAGACTATCATTCTGATCCTAGCATTTTTCATTCTTGTCCCAAATATTTTTGGCTACTACTGTCTATTGATATGTAAACCACTTTGTTAAATCAG
Organism: Aquarana catesbeiana; assembly: GCF_042186555.1. NCBI lineage: Eukaryota > Metazoa > Chordata > Amphibia > Anura > Ranidae > Aquarana > Aquarana catesbeiana. Next base: position 425,553,476 of record NC_133328.1, read on the forward strand.
AAATTAGTGGTCAATAACATCTAGTTAACTTCATTCAATTTTTGACAAGAAATATGTTCAACAATGCTATACCTGGGTAAAGCTGGGCTCCTCCGCATCTTCCTGGGTGGAAGGCCCAGATTTGACTTCAGAAGCCTCATCTGATGTTGAAGGAAGTGTGGAAGGAAGTGTAGATAGTGATGGCCTGGGTTCCATCTGGTCTGAAAAAAAACGCAGTCTGTCGTAGTACCACAGCCTGGATACATATACGAGATCTGCTGCTGCTTCTGATCTCAGGGAATCCTGGACCTTCTTGCACTCCCTATTATATGTGCTCCTCAGGCTACCAATTTTGGCCTTCAAATAGTTGATGTCTGCTGCGTCTGCCGTGGGATACACAGGCTTCACCAATTCTATCAGTTGATCCAGCGCTGCCTTCCTCTTTTGCTTGTTGGAGTAGTCCCTGTTTTGGACTTGCGAGAGACATGGCAGCTCCCTGTACATGTCTAGTAATTAGGGCAGGAAGTCAGGGTTAGTGAATTTACCCACCATTTTAGCTGCAAGACACAACACAAGACAAACACTAATGTCAGGCTAAACTCTTGTCCCAATATAGGCCTCAATCTATAAGCAGTATAGGCCAATAACCACTGATGCCCCAAGTTACAATTGTACCTTTGTTTGCACGATCGGCGCTTACAATCCTCCGTCCTCCACTCACAGAATGTACTTACTATGCCCACTAGTTATGCTTTATATACACTGCGCATGCATCAAACTCTACCCCTGTCCTTCTTTCTAGTGTATTCCCCGCCTCTTCTCTTTCGGGGCAGTGGGAGAGCACATGACGGAGACACAGCAGGTGTGTGCTGAGATCAGCAACGACGAGGAAAGCCCAGAGCAAGGCAGTTCCACATCCAGGAGGAGATTTAAGGCCTCAAATATGTCCTTTGAAGAGATGGTGGAGATGGTGGACATCTTGAGGAGGACAGACTATGATGGGAAGTATGGACCATACAGAAACCCAAATGTGAGAAAGGCCAAAATCATGACTAAAGTTGTGAGAAGTCTGCACAGGACTTTTGGGGCATGACGATCCAAGGAGCACTGGTCAGACCTGAAATTGAGAGAGCTGGATCAGTATAGAAGGATCAGGAAAGTGCTGCAAAAAAAGTAAGTATTTGTCATGTGTTCCTATTATTATTATTACTTTTGTGCTGCTCCATGTGGTTTTCTTTACTGTTGTACAGTTTAAAATGTCAGGTTTGAGGTTCGCGGGCACAGTAATTGTTCGTATTAAACATCGTTCGTTCGACCACTAATACGTTTTTGACAGATGCGTGTTAACTACATTTGTTCATGCTTATTTGGATTAAAAGACGTTTATTACATTGTTGTCTAGATGTGTTTGAAACTATAATGAAATGCCAACTTGATTCAGTGTAAGGAGAGGACACTCAGCAGCTGTTTACACATCTGGATGCAGGAGCACTAGTGTGGGACACCATAACAACCTTTTTATGGTGTCCCACGCAGGTACTCCAGTGGATACTAGGGGTCTCTCCATGTGTGAAACTTGCACAAAACAGGTAAGTATTCCAGCTTTCGAAAGGAAAAAAATTATGTATTCATCTTGGAACTCTGCCAAAACAGACAATTGGAGGACACTTCCAAGCAATGTTTCATATTACTATTCTTGTCTGCTAACTATATCTTTTTTGTATTCACATAGGGAAGAAAAGAATCGTGACATCTGAGGACACCAAGAACCCCACACCTCTCCTGAAGAAGGGGAGCTCAGAACACAACCTGATAATGTGGATGCAGAGGTTCAGGAAGTGGTCGAAATGGTGACCACAACAGGTCAGTGTCTGAGAGCACAGCTTCAGGTAATAGATGTATGCCTGCATATTTATAATACATGGTGTGTTTTTTTTGTTTTTAGAAGATGTGGATGTTGTGAAAGAAGAAACTCACTTCAACAGTACAAGTGCACAAGTACTCATCAGTGAGATAATGGTGGGCAATCTGGATTTAGAGAAGGTCAAGCAAAATATCAATGATATTCAAAAAAGACTGACCAACATCATTGATGTTTTAGCCAAAATCTAAAACCACCATAAAATGTAAATTGTGTCGTTATTGTTTTACATTTTTTAAAAGTTTTAAAGTAATTGCAAACCCAAATTTTGAAGATGCACACAGTGTGTCAATATGTGCTCTCTGCCATCATGGGATAACAATGTACGCGTTTTGGGGCGCAACCCCTTCCTCGCAGCTAAAGTAGGTGAGAGGAAGGGGTTGCACCCCCAAAACATGTCCATTGATCCCCCATGATGGGAGCTAGCACATGTTGACACACTGTGGCTTATTTAAAAAAAGCAAAACCACTTTGCACTACAAGTGCAATGCAAGTGCACTTTCAAGTGCACTTGTAGGGCAAAGTGGATTGTCCTTTCTGAAATAAGGCCCAGTGTGTCAACATGTGCTAGCTCCCACCATGGGGGATCAATGGACGTGTTTCAGGGGTGCAACCCCTTCCTCTCACCTACTTTATTTTCGAGGAAGGGGTTGCACCCACAAAATGCGTACATTGATATCCCATGATGGCAGATAGCACATGTTGACACACTGTGTGTCTTGTGGCTTTAAAAAAATAGATGCGGGGAAAAGACACACATTTTAGGCATGGAATCATGAGGGAAATCCACATTTTGAGTCCAAATTTGTGTGCATCTTCAAAATTTGGCTTTTCCAGGGGTGAGATCACCCCATCTGATGAAGGCAAAATCAACACAGTTTTGACATACTAATGTCTCATATGGCCTTCACTTTATCAAAGTTGAACTTTGTAAGTTCCTGAGTTGGGGAGGTGTATGTTATGGTTTTAAACATACCAAGCCACAAAAAAGGCTATATACTGTCAAACATACATGTTATACACCAAAGATGTTGCTTTGTTAAAAAACTCTTTTATAACGCACATGTGAATGTGCTTGGAGTAAAATGTTTAATACTCAACAATGTGTGGCTTCTTCTTTGAATGCTCAATACCATTTTTTTTTAGTAAGCTGGTGTAGTTACAGTGACAATGGGGAGTATTTACTAAAGGTAAATCCACTTTGCACTACAAGTGCACTTTCAGTGCACTTTCAGGTGCACTTGCAGTGCAAAGTGTATTTTCCTTTAGTAAATAACACCCACTGTGCTATAAAATTTGCCAAAATCAGGCCATTTTAGGGACTACAAGCAATTAATTCACGGAGTTGAAAAGGAGGAATATTTTTATAATTATTGCATTACATACATGAAACAAAAACATTGTGTGTGCAGCAGACCCACAGCACAACATAATAGTTAGCTGAAGAAGAGATTGTCACCTCATGTATCAAATAAGTTACGTTTGCACTATTGAAGAAAATGGACAAAAATAAAAGGCCATTGGAGATCCTAGGAGACAGATAAGAAACACAAGCAGTAAATCAAATGAAATATGAGTTTAGTTTTTCACAAAAAATTTATTTTTAACAGCCTAAAGATTCTTTGGCATATCAATTGACCCCCTACCCACAAAGTAGTCCACATAGCTTTGCCGTACTTCACAGGTGCTTTGGGGGGCAAGCCAGGACGGCCAGCTTCAAGCGCTGTCATTGTTTCTGCTGGTGAGTCGGCCTCAGTCGTGAACTGAGGCCAGATAGTAGGCTGCATTCTTACGCAGAAAATTATGGAGAATGTAGCAGCTTAAAATTATGTGGTTCAGTTTGTATTCGGCCATTTTTATGGCCGTTTGGAAAAGACGGAACCGGCTGGCCATTATGCCAAAGGCATATTCGACCACTCTTCTGGCACAGGGCAGACAGTAATTAAAAACCCCCTGGTCTGGGGTCAGGATTCTCATGGGGAACGGCCTCATCAAATGCTCCCCCAGTGCAAAGGCCTCATCTGCCACAAAGACAAACGGGAGGCCCGCCACGTTATGCGCTGGAGGTGGCAACCCCAAGTTGCCATTCTGGAGACTCCTGTAAAATTCAGTCTGGGTGATGACTCCTCCATCTGACATAAAGCCATTCTTCCCCACGTCCAGATACAGAAACTCATAAGTCGCCGACACCACCGCCAACAACACAATACTACTGTACCCCTTGTAGTTGTAATAGTATGAACCCGAGTTGGGGGTGTCATGATCCGGATGTGCTTCCCATCTATCGCACCACCGCAGTTGGGAAAGTCCCACTGCTGATCGAATTGGGAGGCCACAGTCTGCTACTCCTGTGGGTTGGAAGGAAACTGTGGAGTCAAACAAGAAAATAAAAACTAGTACTTTTGCATATAACATTGCAAGCAGATTACACACAAACATTCTTGGCCAACATAAGTAGAACATTTATTGAAATGAGTATTTTAAGACAAAAGTATAAGGTCCACTTATCAGATTCCTCCCCCCTCTGATGGCCCATTGGAAAACTTTTATGGGGGGAGATGTTTTGGATAGGTAACCGTCTCCACTTCATTGAGAGCTGAATGCATAAATAATGTTTGTTACTTTGGCCAGCCCCTCCTTACTAACACTATTGGCAGCCCACTGGACAGGTAAGAAGTGTCATAATACAAACATATGAATACAAACTGTCCTAATTGAAGCACATTTTTACATTCTGCAATTACCTATCAAGATAATATCAGAACAAAACTTTAAACAGTACCATTTAAAAGTATGCAGGCAGGCACTTGCACTACATGCTTTGGTGAATTCATCCATAAATCTGACCACAAAAGAGATAGGTATAGTGTGTATGGGTTTGGCAAAGTCAGCAGAGTATTGGTTGACTTAGCGGTTGGGAAGGGAGGGTTCCAAATGAGTTTTGGCCCCCCAAAAAAAGCCTCTTGCACTATGCCTGAATTTAAGGACAACAATAACATGTGTACACATTGTAGGGGGTGTTTAGGGTAAGCACTACTATGGAGCTGACAAAATACATTGTTAAGTGACTAGGGTAGGTGTGTATGGGCCCAGGATAGCATACTAGGGAGGTTAGTGAAGGCAAATATGCATTAAAAGCTCACAGCATGCATGAGGACAAAGAGGACACTTACAGCATATTACAATCATGGTAATTAGGGAATGATGAAATTAATAAAATACATAAGCAAACATTAAATACATAGAATGTGATGTTAAAGCATAAAACGTACCTTAATATAGTCCTTCTGCAGGACCTGAATAATGTCAGAACAGGTCTCTGGAATAATGATTCCCAGAGCCAGGGGGGAGAACCCAGTCATGAACTTAATATCCTGGAGTCTTCTCCCCATCTCCAAGTACTGCAAGGTACTACAAGGTACTACAAGCCTTTGCTCAGGAGTGATGGCTTGCCACATGCAGGTGTCCTGCCTGGTAATATGGGGGACAGCAAAGCCAACAGATGGTGAAAAACGGGATCCGTCATCCAGAAATAGTTCCTGAAATCGTCAGGATTATTCTCCTGGAGCTCCCACAGCAAAGGCCTATGAGAGAATTGGTCACGATTAAGTAACCATTTCTTGGTCCATGAACTCCTTCTCCCCTTGTTCATGGACTGGACTTGGGTCAAAGCAAGAACTCCAACACCAAGCCCAAGAACAGCATGAACTCTATGACGAGTACATACCCACAACATGGCTAGAAAATGGTCGGTTGCTGAGAACGAACTGACAGAACGCACTAAAAATCAGAAAGGATCTGAGAAGAACGAGCTGAAAATCAGAAACGAGCGGACAAGAACATACTGTAAAACAAAAGAAAACTATAAATAGAACGCACTGAAGAACAGATATGAACCGACAAGCACAAACTGAAAAGCAGAAGCGAACTGAAACGCATGAGGCTGAAAAGCATGAGGCTGAAAAGCGCGAATCGTCTCTCACCAAACTTCTACTAACACGAGATAAACATGAGATTAGCAGAAGGAGCCCAAAGGGTGGCACACTAGCTATTGAACTTCCTTTTTATTGGCTCGTCCTACGTGTTGTATGTCACCGCACTCGGAATTGTTGGCCAACATTTGTGTGACCGTGTATATGCAAGACAAGTTTGAGCCAGCAACCTTCGAACAAAAAGTTTTGTTGGCGGAAAGTCCGATCGTGTGTACGCGGCATGTATTTGTGGTTGTGTATAGGGTCATATAAAACCTCAGTAGAAAGCATTTTTTAATGCTTTTCCATGTAAAAAACAGAAGATTATATCACACGCTTTTCATAATTTTTCTTTTCTGGCTCCAAACTACAGCAGCCTACATGTTGTAGTAGCCCCACTTACATATAATGTGTTGATGATCATTCCCTGTAAAATGCTAAGAATGGACTGGGTGGGTTTCCTATCTTGCCATGGATTGGTGCCAGGAAAGGAAGATTATGAGGAAAGTATAAAACTATTTTCTGGTTTCTTGGCACCAACATGCCACCATACATGTGATAGACAAATAATTAGCTACCAGGCCTAAGCAAATCCTATTTCGTAAAAAGTGAGGAAGCTACAGCTTTCAAGCCAAAATTAGCATTAGTGAGAAATAATAGAAAATTAATCTGGGTACAGTGTTGCATGGCTGAGTACATGTCATTCAAGTGTGACAGCAATGAAAACTGAAAAATGTCCTGGACTGGAAACAGGTAAAACAGTCCGGACTTGAAGTGGTTAAATTCTTGAACTCCACCTTCATTGTACATTTCCATTCTAATTTGGTCTTACTTTTCATGTTTAGCTGTGATAAATCTATGGTACATACAAAAGTGCTATGATACAATCTACTGGCAATTCACTAAGAGAATTATAGCAATTATTTAGCAGCGTATTGCTGAGATGTTTGCTTATCGCTTAACATAATTACATGAATGATAAATAACAAATAATTTAAAAAATCAGGATAAACCTGTTTTTATTCTAAGTGTTATAAAATACCATTGTGTACATCAAAATTCAAAAGGTCCCCCCCTGATCAATACACCACAAAGAAATTGACCTTTATCAGTATTTGATTAAAACTGTCATTTACTTTGCGATTCCTCTAAAATTGCATTGTAACTGTTGATTTCACCAAAAGAGAACTCAAATTGAGTTAGGTATCCTTCCACTTGTGACATTGATTTGTGCTTAAGTGCCCTTGTGGTTGAGAGCACCTCAAACCAACTTCTCAGACTACAAATATACAGGAAGAGCACAAAGAGAAATACAATTAAATATTATCTTATCTTAGACTACATCTCACCTGATCGATGCCTCTGGGGCTTTGCTTTAAAGTGAAACTCCAGCCTCACCTGTTTCTGTTCCATCTGCTTCTGTCCTCCATATTTTTATTGAAGGTTATTGCTCTACGCACATTTCCTGTTTGTAGATATCCGGTCTACCACAAGACTTGCTGACTGTCTCAGATACACTCCATGGACTTCAGGTGATACCAAGTCATTCTTACTGTGTCCTATGTGGTGTACACAACTTCCAAAGTGGGGTGATTTTACCAGTAGTTGAGATGTAAAAGTGGTATCTTAGTACAGAGATTCTTTCAGTTCAATGGTACAGATAAAAAAATTTAAATTGACAGCTCGTAAGCCTGAAGATTGAGGAAATTGACACCTAGATGCCATTACATTCTCACATCCTTCCAGCTATAGATAACAATAAGCATACCGTTACCTCACTGAACCTCAAAGAGAATCTGTAGCTGTTTTGACTACAAGCCCAGCAGGGCTTGTAGTCAAAACCATCTACCAACAATTTATATTATGTCAAAGATCAGAGCAATACATTTTATGAAATCTAAAATAGTTGCAGAGAAATTAAAATAATTCTTTCTGATACTAAACATTTTGGGGGGCTACCAGTACATATAGACCCATAAAATGGTTGTCTGGTGCCTGCTCATGACAGCCATGGGTAATTAGACTTGTTATGGTGGGTCTGATGCACTGATGTCAAAAATCCTATTCCTAACCCATTTATCAGAACAGGCTGGTCCATATAACCCATGACTAATTCAGAAAGCCGAACGTCTTCACCAAGCAGGGGAGGTGCCACCCCCAGAGTTAATTGGTCAGAGGTCAAAGTCAAGACCCCATCCATATCTCAATAAATTGAGAAGCATGAGAAATTAGTGGGGTGATACATATAGAGCCTGTTTTGAATAAGGCAGATTGTTGAATTTTTATTGGTGTGCACCCCCCAGCAGGATGCACCACAGTAAATGTTTATTTCTGCTTTTTCTACCTTTTTATGTCATAGGAAATAGCCATGTTCTGTATGTCCTTTTGTCTTTTTTTGTATTTTTTGTAATCTTGCTCTTTATACATATTTTTGTGCACTGCCCACCTTTGCAATATTACATTTTAAAACTAATAAGTGGCTTCTGAGAACTAAGCTAGGTCTCATATCTGTAGAGGGATTGAAGAAAAAGTTGCTCCAACTGAGCACATTTGCCATCAATCCACAGCATAGCCAAGGTTTAGGTTTAGGCACTAGCACAGCTCGCCTGCAGATACACAATCAAAAGGAATCCAGAATTCACTGCAACACTTCACCTTTATTGATCCTTTATGCAAAATACATCACAGACAATGTGGGGTACAGTAAAAGTTGACATGTTTCGCGCTGTGGCTTACTCATAACCTCATGACACAAAACGGGTCAACTTTTATGCCCCGTACACACGGTCGGATTTTCCGATGGACAATGTCCGATCGGAGCGTGTTGTCGGAAATTCCGACCGTGTGTGGGCGCCATCGGACATTTTCCATCGGATTTTCCGACACACAAAGTTGGACAGCAGGAGATAAAATTTTCCGACAACAAAATCCGATCGCGTCAATTCCGACCGTGTGTGGCCTGTTCCGACGCACAAAGTGCCACGCATGCTCAGAAGAAAATCCGACACGGGACAGCTCGTTCTGGTAAACTTAGCGTTCGCAATGGATACAGCACTTTCGTCACGCTGCAATGTTCAAAATGGTTTAATACAGCGCACTCTCTTCTTCTTTATAATGTGACAAGAATTAAGTAGTTTTGATGCTCATATTCACACACACTTCTCACAAACTTTTATTTGTGTTTTTTTAGTGGGTTTCCCTCAATATATTGTTATTAGTTGTCACATCTGACAGTTTTATATTGTTTATGTATTTTTTTTTTGGATTTTAAGCCTTTTTTTTTCTTTAATGTTTGGATTTTTTCCAAGGCTGATCTTTGTTCAATGTTATTTTTATTTTTACTCCAGAATATTTTTGTGTGTGTTTTGTGTGTCAAGTTACCCCAACACCATTATTATCTTTTATTATTTAATCTCCAGGAGATTTTTTGTTGTTGGTATCCCTTGTTCATTTCACATTGTATATTTGAAATGTACCTGAATCCTCACAAACTGTCATTTTTGAAGGAAAACACATAGAAGAGTATAATTCAAAACAAAAATCCTTTATTAAGGGATCAGAACCAAACAAAGAGGAAGGCAACACTGGATCAACAGCAGAAATTAGTGAAGCCTGGGACCCCCACAGCAGACTTCAATTCTTCAACATCAAAATTGGTGGCCTGAGGAGTCCATATCTAAGGGAGGGCAGTCTGGTCCGGGATTCACAGAGACTCGGATAGCAGCAGATGACATCTGTGTCCCCAGGCTGTGGTACCACAAGAGGCTGCGTTTTTTGGCCGACCAGACTGGACCCAGGGCAATCACTGTCTAGTCTTCCTTCCACGCTTCCTTCCGGGCTGTGGCTGTGCAGTTGGAGATGTGGCAGGAGGAGGAGTAAGACCTGGAGGAGGAGGAGGAGGAGGACTGGGGGGACCTGGAGGAGGACTGGGAGGACCTGGAGGAGGACTGGGAGGACCTGGAGGAGAGGGAGGAGGAGGAGGAGGACCATCCCAAAGCTGTGTGTGAGGTGTAATTTGGCCCCTCATACCTTTCTCCAGAGCCTCTGATATGAGGGCCTGACACATGGCTTTTTGGCCCTCCTCCATCCTCTGCATTTTATATGCTATGAATGCAGCAATGTTCTCCTGCATGGTGTGGGGTGCTCCCAGGACCTCTGTAGCCCTCCAAAAGAATCTGATAGCCGCCTCCTCTAGGGCACTCATCCTACTGCCACTTTCTCTTTTCAGGGGGGGTGGAGGGACCTGCAGATCAGCCAGCTGGCTCGGCCCGGCCACCTCCTGGCTGAGACTTCCCTGTGTATGAAAAAGGGACATAGTTGTAATGTTTTGCATCATCAATCACAATCCTAAATTAGTACTCCCAACTAACATCTAGTTAACATCATTGATTGGACAAGCAGAAATATTTAGAGGAATGCTATACCTGGCTCAATCTGGGCTCCTCCACATATTGCCTGGAAGGCCCAGGTTGGGCGTCAGAAGCCTCAGCCAGGGGGGAAGGAAGCGTGGAAGGAAGACTGGAGAGGGATGACCTGGGTTCAGTCTGGCCTGCCAGAAAGTGCAGCCTGTCGTAGTACAACATCCTGGGGACATAGATGTCATCAGCTGCTCCGGATCTCTGTGAATCCAGGACTTTCTTGCGCTCCCTCAGATATGTGCTCCTCAGGCAACCAATTAATATCTTTAAATAAGTGATGTCTGCTGTGGGGATCACCTGCTTCACAATTTCACACAATTGCTCCAGTGCTGCCTTCCTCTTTGCTTGGTTCTTGAAATGGGGGTGGGTAATCTCCCACAGACAGGGCAGCTCACTTAGCATATCAATGAATAGTGACATGAAGTCAGTATCTCTCATTAAGATATCCATGTTCACTGCAAGACACAACACAAGACAAAGCCTAATGTCAGACAAAACTCTCCTAATCTTGTTACAATATAGGCCTCAATCTAGAAGCAGTATAGGCACAAGTTTGTCTCTTACCTTCTTTCTTACAATCGGCGCGTCCAATGCTCCTTCCTCCGCTCACAGATCGTACGTAATACGCACGCGTGTTACGCTTTATACACACTGCGCATGCGTGTAACTCCGCCCGCCCCTGACGTTCTTTCTAGTGTATTCACCGCCCCTTTTCGTTCGGCGCAGTGGGTGAAGAGCATGATGGCAGAGTTACAGCAGGTGCATGCTAATTCTAGCAACGAGGAGGAGGAGGAGGAAAGCCCGGATCCAGGCACGTCCCGATCCAGTAGGAGACGTTTTAAGGCCACAAATATGTCATTTGGGGAGATGTTGGAGATGGTAGACATCATGAGGAAGTCCGACTATGACGGAAAATATGGGCCTTACCCCCACCCCAACATCCAAAAGGCCAAAATCATTGGTAAAGTGGTCCGGAGTCTGGAGAGGAATTTCGGGGTACGAAGATCTAAAGATCAGCTCAGGAAGCGGTGGTCGGACCTGAAGTTGAGAGAGCCAGAGCAGTACCAAAAGATCCGGAGAGTGCTGCAAAAAAGTAAGTAGTTGTGCTGTGTTCCTATTCTTTCTGTCTTTCTTACGTTCGTTCTGCTCCATATGCTTTTATTAATTGTAACGTTTAAAAGGGCAACTTTAATGTTCATGGGCCCATTATTCGTTCGTATCAAACATTTTTATTTCGGCCTCTAGAACACCATTGTTTAGGCCATATGCATTTTCACACATTTTTTGGGGCCTACTTGGATGCCAAATATTTGTTTGTGTAGATAGGTTTGTTACTAGAATGAAATGACAACTAGATTCTGTGTAAGGAGAGGACACAGAGCAGCTGTTTTCACATCTGGACACTGGAGCACTAGTGTGGGACCCCAGAACACCCTTTTTATTAGGGGGGGCACACAGGTGCTCCAGTGTATACTATAGGGGGGTCTCCATCTGTGAAGCTTGTACCAAACAGGTAAAGTATTGCAGCTTGACAAAGGGCAATAAAAAAAATATACATCTTGGAACTCGGCTAAAATAGACAATTGTACCCCACTTCCAAGCAATGTTTCCTATTTCTAGTTCTGCCATCAAATATCTGTGTGCTAATTATACCATTTTTGTTTTACATAGGGGAGAAAAGACTCGGAGGACAGCCCTCATCTGAGGAGACCACAGACCCCCCACCTATGGAAGAAGGTGAAATACCCCCAAACGAAGAAGAAGAGCAGGAGGAAGAAGAAGACGTGGTGGAGATTGGCACCACAACAGGTGAGTGTCTGCGACCACAGACTCAGGTAAACGAGATGGATGGTGGCAGATTTTTGAGACCTTTTTTTTGTTCTTTATCTCTTTTTAGGTGATCGTGATGTGAGGGATCCTGAACGCTTTACTTCAGAAAGTGCCCAGATCCTGATCGGGGAGATCATGGGGTGTAATCTCCAATTGCAAAACATCCAGAAACAAATCAGTGATGTTATTAAAAAAAATAATAACATCATTGATGTTTTGGGGCGAATTTAAACCCCACAAAATCACCTGTTTTATTGTGGTCCAATCTTCCAAAAATTTTTTAAATGTTTAGAAAAGCCAAATTTGGAGGATGCACACAGTGTGCCAACATGTGCTATCTGCCATCACGGGAGATCAATGGACGCGTTTTGGGGGTGCAACACCTTCCTCAATTATAAAGTAGCGGTGAGGAAGGGCTTTCTCCCCCAAAACACGTCCCTTGATCCCCCGTGATGGCAGATAGCACATGTTGACATTCGTAAATTGGTGTGCATCTTCCAAATTTGGCTTTTCCAGGGGTGATTTCCCCCCATCTGAACGCTATATCAAACCCAGTTCCTAAATACTGATGTCTGATATAGCCTTCAGGTTTTACCTAATGTGAACTTTGTAAGTTCAAGTTTTTTGGCTTTCTTGTTGGTTTTACACAGGCCTGTTTTATCTGAAATGGTTATTTCGAGTTTTGATAATGCTACTGCAAAAATTGTTATACAACAAACATGTTGGTTTGTTTTAAAAACCTTTCATAAATGCACATGTGATTGTGCAGGTATAAAAAAGTGCCTTACTCAAGAATGTGTGAATTATTGTCTCAACACTACAACACTTTTGGGGTGATGTAATTGCTGTTTTATGCAAAAATGGGGGTTATTTCCTAAGGGAAAATACACTTTGCACTACAAGTGCAGGTTCAGTGCAGTTGCAAGTGCACTTGTAGTGAAATGTGTTTTTGCATTTAGGAAGTACCAGCCAGCAGTGTTTTTTATAAGGTTACCCAATCACGCCATTTTCTGCACTCCACACATTTCTGTCAGGGTCAGCTAAAACAAACACAAGCAGTAAATGGCCACAAAGAATTTCTTTTGGTTGTTTTTTATTTGAAAAAGGTGTCACAGATTGTCTGGCATATTGATAGCCCCCCTACCCGCAAAGAACTCCAGGTATTGTAACCGGACATCACGGGCATTCAGGGAGGGCAAGCCAGGACGGCCGCTTTCAAGCGCTGTCAGTGTTGATGGATTTGGGATTCCGGCCTCAGGCCCAACTGAGCCAGCATAGTTGGCTGAATGTTTTCGTAGAAAATTATGGAGAACACAGCAGGCAAGTATTATATGGTTCAGTTTATACTCCGCCATATGGATGGGTGTCAGAAATAATCGGAACCGGCTGGCCAGGATTCCAAATGTGTTCTCCACCACTCTTCGGGCTCTGGCCAGCCGGTAATTAAAAACCCTCTGTTCCGGGGTGAGGGTCCTCATCGGGAATGGCCGCATCAGGTGGTCCCCCAGCGCAAACGCTTCATCAGCAACGAACACAAATGGGAGACCTTCAACATTGTCCTCTGGAGGTGGCAAGTCCAAGCTGCCATTCTGGAGACGCCTGTAGAACTCCGTCTGGGCGATCACTCCACCATCGGACATCCGGCCATTCTTCCCCACGTCCACATACAAGAACTCGTAATTAGCCGACACCACCGCCAACATCACTATACTATTAAACCCCTTGTAATTATAATAGTACGACCCCGAGTTGGGTGGTGGGACGATGTGGACATGTTTCCCATCAATTGCCCCTCCGCAGTTAGGAAAGTCCCACCGCTGGGCAAAGTGGGAGGCCACAGTCTGCCATTCCTGTGGCGTGGAAGGAAACTGTTGAGGAAAAAACAATAAACATTACTATTTTTTCACAGAAACATGGCAAGCAGATTAGACACAAACATTATGGTTCAACCTCCAGATAGCATTTATTAAGGGGAATTTAACAACAACAAAGTATAAGGTACACCTATCATATTCCCCCTCCCCCCCTCTCATGGGTCATTTCTAACATTATAGGGGGGAACTCTTGGACAGGTAACCCTCTTCACTTCATTTAGAGATGAATGCCTAAATAATGGGTATTACTTGGAACAGCCCCTCCTTAGTTACACTATTGGCAGCCCACTGGACAGGTAAGAAGTGTCATAATACAAAGATATAAATACACACTGTACACATTTGAGCACATTTGGACATTCTGCTATTACCTATCAAGATCATAATAGGATACAAGAACTTTAAACAGTACCATTGGAAAGTATACAGGCAGGCCCTTGCACTACATGCTTTGGGCAATTCATCCATAAATCTGAGCACTAAAGAGATGGGTATAGTGTGTATGTGTTTGGCAAAGTCAGCAGATAGATGATTGAGGATAGATAGAGAATTGGGATCAGCTGACTTAGCAGTTGGGGGAGGGAGGGTTACAAAAAATTTGGGGACACCACAAAAAAAGCCTCTGGCCCTCTGCCTGAATTTAAATCAAAAATAACATTTCCAAACATTTTAGGGGGTGTTTGGGGTAAAGCACTACTATGGAGCTGAAAAAATACATTGTTAAGTGACTACATGAGGTGAATATAGGGCCAGGAGACACCATGCTGGGGAGGTTATTGAAGGGCAAATATGTATAAGGGACCTAAAATAATAATTATATAAAAATCCAGCATGCATGAGAACAAAGGGGACATTCACAGCATATTACAATCATGGTAATTAGGGAATGAGGAAAGAAATACAATATATTAGCAAACATTCAATACCATAAAATGTGATATAAAAGGATAAAAATCTTACCTTCATATACTCCTTCTGCAGGACCTGGATGATGGCAGAACAGGTCTCTGGGATAATGATCCCCAGAGCCTGGGGGGAGATGCCTGTCGAGAACTTGAGGTCCTGCAGGCTTCTCCCTGTGGCCAAATACCGCAAGGTAGCGACCAACCTCTGCTCCGGAGTGATGGCTTGCCTCATGCAGGTATCCTGCCTGCTGATATAGGGGGTCAGCGAAGCCAACAGACGGATCCGGAGAAAGTTCCTGAAATCATCAGGATTATTCTCACGGATCTCACGGAGCAAAGGCATATGACAGAACTGGTCACGCTGAAGCAACCAATTCTTGGTCCATGAACTCCTCCCCACCCTGTTCATGGACTGGACTTGTGTCAAGGTCAGGACCCCAACACCAAGCCCCCGCACAGCACGAACTCTACGAGGAGTACGCATACGAAACATGGCTAGAAAACGGTCGGCTGCTCAGAACGAAGTAACAGAACGCACTGAAGAACAGCAAGGCCTGTGAAGAGCGACCTGAAAACCAGTAACGAACGAACAAGAATACAGCGACTAAAGTCACGCGGAACTTGCTTGCACGCACTGAAGAGCAGATACAAACCCACAAGCACAAACTGAACGGCAGAAAACGATCTGAAAGCCACGAGTCTGAAAAAGCGCGAATCGTCTCTCACCAAACTTTTACTAACACGAGATTAGCAAAAGGAGCCCAAAGGGTGCCGCGCTTGGTTCTGAACCGGCCTTTTCTAGTCTCATCGTACGTGGTGTACGTGACCGCGTGGTTGTCGATCGGAAATTCCGACAACTTTGTGCGACCGTGTGTAGGCAAAACAAGTTTGAGCCAACATCCGTCGGAAAAAATCCAAGGATTTTGTTGTCGGAATGTCCGAACAAAGTCCGACTGTGTGTACGGGGCATATCTGTACCCCACACTGTCTGTCTTTTGCATGAAGGTGAAGTGTTCCGGATTTCTTTTTATTCTGTAGAGAGATTCTTGAATTGTGTTGCCAGTGTCTGTATGCTGAGTCTAAGCTCCTTGCTAATCTGCATAAAGCTTTTGTGAGACTGATTGAGACAGTGTCCAAACATTTTCACTGTAGGAAAAGATTTCACTTTGAAACAAAGGCCAAAATATATACTTGTTGAGCAGAATGCTTACGCTTTTCTTTTGAGTGAGAAGAGAAGAGCTTTACAAAAAAAGCTCAAAATAATCACAGCAAAACTCTGAACACTCATTACTACACAAAGAACCTCACTCAAAAATGACATGAAAGGTTAGGTGTATGCATTTACAACACTACGACTCAGGCTTATTTAGGTCTTGACACAGGACGATGCTTCATGGATGTTGCTAAATTAATGTTTGGGATTAACTCAAAAGTGAGGTTAGGATTAGTGTTGTAGTTAAGAATAAGGGGGATAGGTTATTTTAATGTTAAGTGACAGAATAAGTTTGAGGGTTCAAGTTAAATGGTAAGAGTTATTATGAAAGGCTATGTATTACAGTGAGGGTATGTTAACTGTTCATTTTAGGGTATCACATTAAGGGTTAGGTGTTTAGGTTTGGTTAATTTGTAAGTGTATGTGACGGCAACCTGTCACGTTTATATTGCCATTTATGTCTCCGCTGGGGATATTTAATGCTAATGTTTCCTGGTGACCACTGTCACATTGATAGAAAGGTAGGGGGAATTAAAATGTTATAGTTTTCACCAGAGCAAGCAGTAAGGGAAAATCCTCCAATGGGGACACTTATTTCTATATCAAATCTCTATTGCATTCACTTGGAAAAATTCTGTTTAATTTACTGTTGTGTCTCCAAAACAGCAAATTAAGCAAAATATTCCCAGCGGGACATAGACTGCAAAAAGTAAATAATAAAAAAAGGTTTGGCTTTACATAGACTTTAAGAGTTATAAGCGCAGAACTAACAGCACAGGCAAGCAAGTAAATATAGCAATTGAGCATGTCTGGAAGCAAAATTAGAATATAATAACATACTATAAAAAGCTGAATGCTTTATTTTTTTTAACTTTTGAAAAAATAATAATTGCTCAAATACATGGGTGGTTCTTATTGTCCAGCTACAAATCAAATAATTGTAAATTCTTTTTAAATTTTTTAAAAAATGCAAGAATAATGGTTTTGCACTGCAACCTATAGAAATGTAACTTTAAATATGAGCTTATTAATTTTCTTATAAAGAACCTCATATTTTATCTGTAATGCCCCGTACACACGGTCGGATTTTCTGACGGAAAATGTGTGATAGGACCTTGTTGTCGGAAATTCCAATCATGTGTAGGCTCCATCACACATTTTCCATCGGATTTTCCGACACACAAAGTTTGAGAGCAGGCTATAAAAGTTTCCGACAACAAAATCCGTTGTCGGAATTTCCGATCGTGTGTACACAAATCCGACACACAAAGTGCCACGCATGCTCAGAATAAATAAAGAGATGAAAGCTATTGGCTACTGCCCCGTTCATAGTTCCAACGTACGTGTTTTACGTCACCGCGTTCAGAACGATTGGATTTTCCGACAACTTTGTGTGACCGTGTGTATGCAAGACAAGTTTGAGCCAACATCCATCGGAAAAAATCCTAGGATTTTGTTGTCGGAATGTCCGATCAATGTCCGACCGTGTGTACGGGGCATTAGGCTTGCCTGTCACTGCTCCAATGACCTTTGCTGTGCGGTTGCTTCAAAAGTCTTCCAGTCAGGCCCTTTTTTCAACCCTTTCAAAGAGTTGGGTGGCCTTTCCAAAGGAATGAATATAATCCATGGCTTGCATAGAAGAAGAAGAACCAGCGGTCACAGTCAAAATCTGATAATATGACTCCTGGTTGATAATAGGATAGGGTGTGAAACCCCAATGAGGGCTAGACGACTATAAGGCATCATGATAATAACCTGCTTAAGGTTACTTTAATGTTAATATGATGCAACCTGTCAAAAGATATGTACAGTGGGGATGGAAAGTATTCAGACCCCCTTAAATTTTTCACTCTTTGTTATATTGCAGCCATTTGCTAAAATCATTTAAGTTAATTTTTTTCCTCATTAATGTACACACAGCACCCCATATTGACAGAAAAACACAAAATTGTTGACATTTTTGCAGATTTATTAAAAAAGAAAAACTGAAATATCACATGGTCCTAAGTATTCAGACCCTTTGCTCAGTATTTAGTAGAAGCACCCTTTTAATCTAATACAGCCATGAGTCTTTTTGGAAAGATGCAACGAGTTTTTCACAGCTGGATTTGGGGATCCTCTACCATTCCTCCTTGCAGATCCTCTCCAGTTCTGTCAATATAGATGGTAAATGTTTGTGGACAGCCATTTTTAGGTCTCTCCAGAGATGCTCAATTGGGTTTAAGTCAGGGCTCTGGCTGGGCCATTCAAGAACAGCCACTGTTATTTTAGCTGTGTGGTTAGGGTCATTGTCTTGTTGGAAAGTAAACCTTCGGCCCAGTCTGAGGTCCTGAGCACTCTGGAGAAGGTTTTCATCCAAGATATCCCTGTACTTGGCCGCATTCATCTTTCCCTCGATTGCAACCAGTCGTCCTGTCCCTGTAGCTGAAAAACACCCCCACACCATGATGCTGCCACGACCATGCTTCACTGTTGGGACTGTATTGGACAGGTGATGAGCAGTGCCTGGTTTTCTCCACACATACCGCTTAGAATTAAGGCCAAAAAGTTCTATCTTGGTCTCATCAGATCAAAGAATCTTATTTCTCACCATCTTGGAGTCCTTCAGGTGTTTTTGTTAGCAAACTCCATGCAGGCTTTCATGTGTCTTGCACTGAGGAGAGGCTTCTGTCGGGCCACTCTGCCATAAAGCCCCGATTGGTGGAGGGCTGCAGTGAAGGTTGACTTTCTACAACTTTCTCCCATCTCCCGACTGCATCTCTGGAGCTCAGCCACAGTGATCTTTGGGTTCTTCTTTACCTCTCTCACCGAGGCTCTTCTTCCCCGATAGCTCAGTTTGACCGGAACGGCCAGCTCTAGGAAGGGTTCTGGTCATCCCAAACATCTTCCATTTAAAGATTATGGAGGCCACTGTGCTCTTAGGAACCTTAAGTGCAGCAGAAATGTTTTTGTAACCTTGGCCAGATCTGTGCCTTGCTACAATTCTGTCTCTGAGCTCTTCAGTCAGTTCCTTTGACCTCATGATTCTCATTTGCGCTGACATGCACTGTGAGCTGTATTGTCTTATATAAACAGGTATGTGGCTTTCCTAATCAAGTACAATCAGTATAATCAAACACAGCTGGACTCAAATGAAGGTGTAGAACCATCTCAAGGATGATCAGAATAAATGGACAGCACCTGAGTTAAATATATGAGTGTCACAGCAAAGGGTCTGAATACTTAGGACCATGTGTTATTTCAGTTTTTCTTTTTTAATAAATCTGAAAAATGCCAACAATTCTGTGTTTTTCTGTCAATATGGGGTGCTGTGTGTACATTTAATGAGGAAAAAAATGAACTTAAATGATTTTAGCAAATGGCTGCAATATAACAAAGTGTGAAAAATTTAAGGGGGGTCTGAATACTTTCCGTCCCCTCTGTATATCCAATGCAAATGAATCAGCCTAGGCATGGTCAACCTTTTAACTGGTCAAATCCAGTTAGCCATGTACTCCTATATTATATAATTTATAAAAATGTATATATTTACTGTTTTCACTTTCTACTTTCATTGCTTTCACCACTGTGCAGGTCAGCCTCTTCCTAGTCCTTGCCTAGTGACCTCACACCTCCAATACACAGATTGTTTTTTTCCTAGTGAGATCCTACCTCCACACTCTCCAGTTTCTCCCCTGGAGACTCATCAGTCTGTCAATTGAACACTGAAACAGTGTAGAACACTGTCCATGTTCTTCCTATAGACATTGCACACACAGTAAGAAGTCAACAAAGCCCTGCCCCATCTCCCCCATCTCCCACATCCCCCTGACCTCCTCCACTGTTCCTGGACTTCATGTCCCTGCTAATAACCTGAGTGAATTCAGGTGTCTCATTTTCAACCTCTATTGCTTCCATATTCATTGACACTTTCCTCCTGTCTTAGATTTGGTATTCTTCCCACCAGTCTACAATGCTGCTGACACAATCACCACCACCTCTACTTTCCCAGAATGACCTGCCTGTTTCCTGGACACTGCTTTTAACCTCTAACCAGTGGGGTGTGGTGCTAAATTTTTGGGGGAGGTTGGCGGGAAACAAACCACCCCCCTCATTCGCACCGCCGCCACCAAACACCACCCCCAACCCCTGACGGCGGCAATCAGAGGCCTTACCGTAAGGAGGCTCCTCACTCTAGCTGCTTCAGGAAGAGCCAGGGATTCTCCTCCCGGCCAAACAGGCGGGTGGCAATCTTGGAGCTTTTCCAGAAGGATGGGCTGTGGGCATAGGGGATGGCGGACCGGAGACCGTTCAGGCATTGTTTGTTGTGCATTCTCCTCCTCTCTCGGGCGTTGATGCTCAGCCTCAGGGACCTCTGCTCCTTGGTCTTCTTGTTGCTGAGCTTGCCCTCGTGGTTCTTTCTCTGCTGGTAGCTGTCCTCGTCTCCCCAGTCTGCTCTAAGACTCCTGGCCAATCAGGTCTCAGGACCTGCTTCCTGATTGGCCGGGAGAAGAAACAGGAAGACAATAGCGAATATTAATTTGCTATTTTAACACAACTGGGTGGGCTCGGGGCGCAGTGTTCTGCGCCCCAAGCCCACCCTTTTTTGAAGCCTATTAGAGCCTTAGGCTCTAATCATCTGCTTCAAAGAAAAAAAATCCCATTGAAATCCATGCGCCCTGCACTCTGCATGTAGATTAGGGGCCGGGCACATGGATTAGGGGGACAGCGCCCCGTATGGATGGGCCGCCACTGCCTCTAACCATTCTCTGTAATGCCATATGTGTCACGGGGCAAATTTCTCTGCCCCTATAATTCTCTTCTGCACACACTGTACTTTGTCATGCTGTTTTCACTCCATTCCTATACAAACTGATCCTTGTCATATCCTCACCTCTCCTCTCTTTCACATACTGCCCCCTGTGTCACCCTCTGCACTTCCCTTCTGCACATATTGCCTCTGTCATACCCTCTTCACTTCATCCTCTCCTGTATGCAATGCCTGCAAAAATGCTTCTTTAGCATATATCCTCAACTTTTCCTTGCTTTTCTGGAATGGGCACATTTTGCTAGTTATAATAATAGTAAAAAAAATAGCAATGATAACATTGACAAAATTAATGATCTACTCTGCAGGAAATGTTGTAAGTTAGATTCAAAATGTACACATTTAATAATATTATACCATCCCTTTCAACCCCCCAATCAACATGTAATTTATTTTTATTTTATTTTATTCAAAGCATTACATTTTCAAGAAATACCTTTTTATTTTTTATTTTTTTATAATTGTGTATTTATTTGGTTTTTCAAAACAGTACAAAGATGATCAAAAATAGTTGTGTGAACCAAAGGTACAGGGATTATTGCGGTGCCAAAAGAAAACTGAGATGTATAAGATAAAACATATAATATTTTATTAACAAAGTTTAAAAGAGATTTGTAGAATATTACATATACAGGGTGTGCATCAAAGTACAAAGGATAAAAACCATTTGTAGCGATGTTTACAAGATTGAGCCTGGGGGTGTGGTGGCCAATCCCGTAAGCAGGTAATGAAGAATCCTACATGTTTCGCCAAAAGTAGCTTCCTCAGGGACAGTTGGTTGTACCTGTATCGCTACTGTAAATTCTATAATGAGAAAATCACAATCAACCAAAGATACTAATATACAATAAATATAACAAAACTGGATTTTTGTGAACTGTCAGACATTAACATGCATCAAACAGCCCAGGACATAACCATGACTATCCCTGCTGGATCTCTGTGGATGGGATGTTCGCACTGCTGTGCTGCTCATCCGGGTCTTTAGTGGTACCTTGGCTGTATGGACACCCAAGGGCAATGCAACTCTAGCATTAGCCCGCTCCTTGCCACAGCCATCTGGGTGATCTCTTGATCAGCCCATCTTTTCCAGTAGACTGCAATGCCGCTGTTCTATCGGCCTCACAGTCTAGCGCCTCGTCCGCTGTGTGGCAACACACACAGCGTCTGACCCTCCCGCAAAGCCTCCCGGACCTTGTAGGCACGGGCGCTTTGTTGTGGCGCGCATGCGCAGTGGCATCCCCTGTCCACTCACACGTGCAGTGACGTCAGACGCTGCACGCGTGTGGGGGGTATAAGATTGCCGGCGTCTCCAGCCATAACACCGCTGGAGACCACAGGACACCTATTGCTATCACTTCTCTTGGTGAGTTGGCAAACCATCCATCCCCTACCTTATCTGATATTCTCCACACTATCAGCTAATTATAAGTGCTCTTTCTTCCTATCTTCCTTTTAGTGTGATGCGGTCTTTGCTATGTTAAGCACACATATCTATGATCAATCACCAACTCAGTATATTCTGAAGCTACTTTGAGATCTTATCCCTGGGTAAGTGTGCCACTTATCCTGATCTTTTTACAATCCTTATCAGCATTCATACATGACACTTTGTTGTCTATTGTTTGCACTTATATAATACGGTCGTATGGTATACATGCCTGTCCCCTATAACAGTACTGTATTAATCATTTATAGATGACCTTATATATTTCCTGTTACCACGCATCTGGCATCCTCAATGACATTACTTTAGCGATTTCGGTGTCCTGAACCCTGTGTTTTTAACACCATATATATATTGTAAGTATAATCCTTGAGACTATGTTAGTCCTACCCCATGTTTTTTGGCTTGTGGATCCAGAGTCACTCTGGTATCAACGTAAGCTGCTTTATCTAGTTTATTACATATATACTTATTTACCAGGTCCTCTTATCTACCCCCTGTAGCCGCTTATTGTACCCGACACCTGGGTGCTGCCTCAGGAGTTGCTTACGTCTGCCTCCGTTTACCAGCAGGTAGTCATTTTTCCATCTTCTAGGCACTCAGGGTGGCCTGCCGGTTTTGGGGAGGACTGTCTGGGTGGGTGGTAGGCACCTGGCGCTCCATGGTTATGTCCTGGGCTGTTTGATGCATGTTCATGTCTGACAGTTCACAAAAATCCAGTTTTGTTATATTTATTGTATATTAGTATCTTTGGTTGATTGTGATTTTCTCATTATAGAATTTACAGTAGCGATACAGGTACAACCAACTGTCCCAGAGGAAGCCACTTTTGGCGAAACATGTAGGATTCTTCATTACCTGCTTACGGGATTGGCCACCACACCCCCAGGCTCAATCTTGTAAACATCACTACAAATGGTTTTTATCCTTTGTACTTTGATACACACCCTGTATATGTAATATTCTACAAATCTCTTTTAAACTTTGTTAATAAAATATTATATGTTTTATTTTATACATCTCAGTTTTCTTTTGGCACCGCAATAATCCCTGTACCTTTGGTTCACACAACTATTTTTGATAATTATTGGGATGAGGTGCTGTATCGTACCAAGGACTACCCAGTCACTTCAATAGTACAAAGATGATGTATCAAATCATATACAAACCGTATATCTTATCAAATGAGAACATATATATATAACAAACCAGAGAAAATTGATACAATCAGTCCTATAAGAAACTTGTAGTATGTTAAAAAGATAAGCAATCAAGGTTAAGGTTAAAGGCCTCTTGTAGCAGGTTGAGATAGCTACGGGGATATCTCATAATCCTGTTATGGCTCCATTGTAGGCCCGTAAGATATAACCTAAGGAAGAACCAAAACATTGCAAGTCATCAAAAAGAAAGAAAAACAATAAAAATGAGAGGGGGAGGGAAGGGTACACCATGGATCTTAACATTACATGTATCATATTAATAGAAATACGGGAAAGCTGATTATGAGGATGGTATTTGGTCTGGGATATGGGAAGTTGCTTCTGAATTAAATTAAGAGTTATCCCAAAGATCTCATATCTTTGAGAAATGGGGTAAGAAGTCATGAATACCTACTGTCATATGTTTCATTCTGCATATATGTGCTATGGTCTGTATCAATTGGAGCTGTGTAGGAGAATTAGAAGATAACCAACAGGTGGGAATTACTCTTTTGGCAGCTTATAAGATATAAGACATCAATTTCTTGATATTTTTAGGGACCCCGGTGACTGGGAGGCCCAATAGGTAATGGACCGGGTCTAAAAGGAAATCTATCCCAAAATGTTTTTGGAGGAGAGATTGGACTGTGATCCAAAAAGATAGGATCATCGGGCAATCCCAAAAGATATGATAGTGTATACCTACGTCTTGACGGCATCTCCAACAATTCTGGTACATGGAGGGGTCATATTTATGAATAGCTTCTGGAGTCCTATACCAAAACAAAAGGATTTTATAAGCTGTCTCTCTCAGCTCCACGCATCTGGAGGCTTTTGATATTGAGTCCCAGATCCTTTGCCATTGAGGAAGAGAAATAGGTGTCTGAATGATTCTGGCCTATTTCCGTGTATAAGCATGAGAGTTTACCGTAGGTGGAATAGATTCATGAAGGATTTTGCATATAGAGGTTATGAGGCTAATTTGATACGGGCCCTGGGCACATAATACTTCAAACGCATTTGGCTTTTCCAGGGGTAGGGAAGGTGATTTAGAGTTAAAATAATGTTTAAATTGAAGGTAAGAGAAAAAAACATTTTTGGGATCTCAGATTTGTTGCGGAGCTCCTGGAATGAAAGCAATTTACGAGTCACAGGGTGTACTAGGTGACAGAGCTGGAAAACGCCTGCCTGTGACCATGGGTACATGCTGCTGTAGGGTAAGCTATCCGGAATATCTGGGTTGAACAGTATATTTAGGAGATGTGGTCATGGAGAAAAGAGAGAGAACTTTTTGGAACATTTCTTCCAGATGGAGAGCGTAAACAACATCGGTCCCTGACATATATTTCTTAACTGAGAGATGCAGGTAGTTAGATCAGACCAGAGCATAGAATGGAGATGCACAGGACTTGTTATGCTCAGCTCCAACTCTGACCATCTGTTTGTTGCAAAACGTGCAGTCCAGGAGATAGCCGCTCTAAGATGGATAGCATAGTAGTATTTGATAATTTCTGGGGCTCCCAGCCCTCCGCTAGCAAACACTACAGTGCTAGCGATCCAATGAGCTTTGTTACCCCAAATAAATTTAGTAAAAGATCTTTGAATATGTTTGGGTTGTGCCATAGGGACTGTTATTGGCAGGGTTTCAAAAAGTTACAAGAGTTTTGGGAGTATAGACATCTTGAGGACATTTATCCTACCTAGAAGAGACAGAGAGCAATCTTTCCATTGACGTAGAAGGCAATTTATTTCCGTAATTAAAGGAGGGTAGTTGGCTTGGTATAGAGTTAAGTATGATGCAATTAAGTGTATTCCCAAATATTTAAGAGAGGAGACACACCAGTGGTAAGGAAAATTGTTCTGTAATGTAGTAAGGAGTATATGGGGATATGTATGGGGAGAGCTTCTGTCTTGGCTGTGTTAACTTTATAACCGGAAAGCATGCAAAAAGTATTTAATAAAGCGTGAAGATTGGGAAGGGAAATATGAGGCTTTGTTAGTGTTAAAAGGATGTCATCCGCAAAGACGGATAATTTGTATTCCCTTTGCCGTAAAGAGACTCCACTTATATCAGGATGTGTACTTATAGCTTCAGCTAGTGGTTCAAGGCATAATATATATAGTAAGGGGGATAAGGGACATCCTTGTCTAGTACCATTGCTAAGGGAGAAAGATGGAGACAGAAAAGACAATAGCTGTATCTGGGAAGTGGGGCGGGAGTATAGGAGGTGGAGGGCTGCCATGAATGGGCCTGTAATTCAGAAACATGTAAGCGTTGCGAACATATATGGCCAACCAAGCCTGTCAAAGGCCTTCTGAATATCTAAACTCAGAATAAGGGCTGGATGGGAAGTCTTATCAAGCAGGTCTATTAGGTCAATGGTGCGTCTGGTATTGTCATCGGCAAGTCTATAGCAGGGATGAGCTTCGTGTTCGAGTCAAACCCATGTTCGACTCGAACATCGGCTGTTCGATCGTTCGCCGAATTGCGAATGATATGGGCTGTTCACGCCAAATTCGTGTGGCGCGTCACGGCCCATAATTCACTGCGGCATTGCAGTGCATTGCAGGGTGGCTTTGGCCAATTATGGCTCAGGGGGTTTAGAACACGCCCCACACTATATATGGCCACCTGCACGGCGGCCCTGTGTAGTGTGTTTTCCGGCATGCTTAGAGAGAGAGAGAGACAGTGTCATTTCATCTGAGTTAGATAGATTAGGCAGGACAGTCAGTGAGTTAGCTGCACTTACAGTGTATTGTGTATATATATGCATCCCAGGTGTTGTGTGTGTGTATATATATATATATATATATATATATATATATATATACACTGTATTCAGTTTAGCTAGATCCGTTCCTGTTATCTTCCTACTGACAGGCAGGCTTGTCTTGTTACAGTATTTACAGCTACCTGAAGAAAATTGCTGGTGTTCTTTTGATCCTATTAGTACCACAGTCAGGCAGCTAGACTATTTACAGTTAGTGTAGTGCGTCCTCCTCACAGTGTTCAGTTAAAGCTACAAGTTAGTTTAGTGTGACCTCTGCACAGTGTTCAGCTAAAACTACAAGTTAGGGTAGTGCGTCCTCCTCACATTTTTCAGCTGAAGCTACAAGTTAGTGTAGTGTGACCTCTGCACAGTGTTCAACTAAAGCTACAAGTTAGTGTAGTGCGTCCTCTGAACAGTGTTCAGCTAAAACTACAAGTTAATGTAGTGCGACCTCTGCACAGTGTTCAGCTAAAGCTACAAGTTAGTGTAGTGCGTCCTCTGAACAGTGTTAAGCTAAAACTACAAGTTAGTGTAGTGCGACCTCTGTACAGTGTTCAGCGAAAGCTACAAGTTAGTGTAGTGTGTCCTCCTCACAGTGTTCAGCTAAAACTACAAGTTAGTGTAGTGCGACCTCTGCACAGTGTTCAGCTAAAGCTACAAGTTAGTGTAGTGTGTCCTCCTCACAGTGTTCAGCTAAAACTACAAGTTAGTTTAGTGCGACCTCTGCACAGTGTTTAGCTAAAACTACAAGTTAGTGTAGTGCGTCCTCCTCACAGTGTTCAGCTAAAACTACAAGTTAGTATAGTGCAACCTCTGCACATTGTTCAGCTAAAGCTACAAGTTAGTGGAGTGCATCCTCCTCATAGTGTTCAGCTAAAACTACAAGTTAGTTTAGTGTGACCTCTGCACAGTGTTCAGCTAAAGCTACAAGTTAGGGTAGTGCGTCCTCCTCACAGTGTTCAGCTAAAGCTACAAGTTAGTGTAGTGTGTCCTCTGAACAGTGTTAAGCTAAAACTACAAGTTAGTGTAGTGCGACCTCTGTACAGTGTTCAGCGAAAGCTACAAGTTAGTGTAGTGTGTCCTCCTCACAGTGTTCAGCTAAAACTACAAGTTAGTGTAGTGCGACCTCTGCACAGTGTTCAGCTAAAGCTACAAGTTAGTGTAGTGTGTCCTCCTCACAGTGTTCAGCTAAAACTACAAGTTAGTTTAGTGCGACCTCTGCACAGTGTTCAGCTAAAACTACAAGTTAGTGTAGTGCGTCCTCCTCACAGTGTTCAGCTAAAACTACAAGTTAGTATAGTGCAACCTCTGCACATTGTTCAGCTAAAGCTACAAGTTAGTGGAGTGCATCCTCCTCATAGTGTTCAGCTAAAGCTACAAGTTAGTGTAGTGTGTCCTCCTCACAGTGTTCAGCTAAAACTACAAGTTAGTATAGTGCAACCTCTGCACAGTGTTCAGCTAAAGCTACAAGTTAGTGTAGTGCATCCTCTGCACAGTGTTCAGCTAAAACTACAAGTTAGTGTAGTGCGACCTCTGCACAGTGTTCCGCTAAAGCTACAAGTTAGTGTAGTGCATCCTCTGAACAGTGTTCAGCTAAAACTAGAAGTTAGTGTAGTGCGACCTCTGCACAGTGTTCAGCTAAAGCTACAAGTTAGTGTAGTGCGTCCTCTGAACAGTGTTCAGCTAAAACTACAAGTTAGTGTAGTGCTACCTCTGCACAGTGTTCAGCTAAAGCTGCAAGTTAGTGTAGTGTGTCCTCTGAACAGTGTTCAGCTAAAGCTACAAGTTAGTGTGGTGCGTCCTACTCACAGTGTTCAGCTAAAACTACAAGTTCGTTTTTTGCGAGCTCTGCTCAGTGTTCAGCTAAAGCTACCTGTAGAAGGTTGGTGGTGTTTTCCTGATCCTATCACTACCGCAAGCAGCTAAATAAGCTACAAGTTATTTTTTTGCGAGCTCTGCACAGTGTTCACCTAAAGCTACCTGTAGAAAGTTGGTGGTGTTTTCCTGATCCTATCACTACCGCAGGCAGCTAAATAAGCTACAAGTTATTTTTTTGCGAGCTCTGCACAGTGTTCACCTAAAGCTACCTGTAGAAGGTTGGTGGTGTTTTCCTGATCCTATCACTACTGCAGGCAGCTAAATAAGGGACAAGTTAGTTTCTTGCGAGCTCTGCACAGTGTTCAGCTAAAACTACAAGTTAGTGTAGTGCGAGCTCTGCACAGTGTTCAGCTAAAGCTACCTGTAGAAGGTTGGTGGTGTTTTCCTGATCCTATCACTACCACAGGCAGCTAAATAAGCTACAAGTTAGTTTTTTGCGAGCCCTGCACAGTGTTCACCTAAAGCTACCTGTAGAAGGTTGGTGGTGTTCTCATACTACAGGCAGGCAGTTGATTTTGCTAGCTGCAGTATCAGTATATATATATATATATATATATATATATATATATATATATATCCCAGCTTTGTGCAGCTACAGGCCATTAGTATGTCTGGAAGGCCAACAAGGAGAGGCAGACAGTCACATGCCAATAAAAGAGGGCAAGCAGGCTCTGTGTCTAGAGGCAACAGTGCTGGTCGTGGAGACGGTGCATCCTCATCAGCACGTGACCGTGGGACACGCTTGGCCTTTTTTTCGGCAGCTGGCCGTGTTGAGCCACAACATGCGGAAGACTTGGTCGAGTGGATGACCAAGCCGTCCTTATCCTCCTCATCCTCTCTCACCCATGCTCAGGGTACTTTGTCTGGCAAAGCAGCTGCCAACGCGGCCTCTTCCCTCGGCTTAATGGCATCAGTGACTCCTTCCCTAGCCCCACCATGTTCTCCTGAGGAGTCCCTTGAACTGTTTGACCACAGTGTTGGGTACATGCTCCAGGAGGATGCCCAGCATTTAGAAGGCTCTGGTGATGATACTGAGCTAGATGAAGGCAGTAACGTGAGCACGGACAGAGGGGGTGCCCAAGAAGGACAGCAATCTGGCAGTTATGCTCCCCCTGCTGCAGCATACTGCCAGGTTTGCTCCAGTGATGAGGAGGGAGGGGATGATGAGGTCACTGACTCAACGTGGGTGCCTGATAGGAGAGAGGAGGAGGAGGAGGCACATCACCAACGAGGCAGGATTCCCTCCAGGGGCAAGCCTAAGGGCAGCACACTGACTGCATCACACCCCAAAGCTCCGCATGTGCAGGGCGCTGCTGTCTCTGTGCGTTATTCCAAAAGTTCTTTGGTGTGGGCCTTTTTTGAGACGAGTGCATCAGATCGCACCGCTGCTATTTGCAACATATGTCTCAAGCGTATCTCGCGTGGCCAAAACATCTCCCGCTTGGGCACCACATACTTGACCAGACATATGTTGACCTGCCATGCAGTTTGTTGGCAAGCATATCTAAAAGACCCACACCAAAGAACAAAGAGGACCTCTCCTTGCTCCTCATCAGCTGAGATCTCCAACCCCACTATACCTTCAGTCCTCTCTGAGACCTGCACTGAGAGGAATGAAGGTGTAGAATTAGGTGCGTCACAGCCAAGTACTTGTGGGCAATCTGCTTTCAGTACACCGACGTCAGATTGTACCAGGCAAATTTCCCTGTCCCAGCTGCTGCACCGCCAAAAGATGTTCGCTCCCAGCCATCCACATGCCCAGCGGTTGAATGCTAGCTTGGCAAAATTGCTAGCACTTCAACTGCTGCCTTTTCAGTTGGTAGACTCTACCCCCTTCGATGAGTTTGTGGAATGTGTGGTTCCTCAGTGGCAGGTATGCAAATGCCACTTTTTCTCATGGAAGGCGATTCCTGCTCTCTACCGGCATGTGGAAGGCAATGTCTTGGCCTCGCTGGACAGGGCGGTCAGCGGTAAGGTGCATATTACCACTGACTCATGGTCCAGCAGGCATGGACAGGGACATTACCTAAGTTTCACCGCGCATTGGGTGACTCTGCTGGCAGCTGGGAAGGATGCAGGACAAGGTGCAGTAGTGTTGGAAGTTGTCCTGCCACCACGCCTCCAAAATGCCACTACTAATGATTGTGACACACCTCTCTCCTCCACCCCCTCCTCTTCTTCTTCCTCCATGGCCTCTTCCTGTGCTTTGTCCTTGGAACCAGCGGTGCTCCGTAGCCGTTCAAGGGGCTACGCAAGTATGAAGGCCAAAAGATGCCATGAGGTGCTTGAGCTGGTGTGCTTGGGGGACAGGAGCCACACTGGGGCAGAGGTTCTGTCAGCTCTGCAGGGGCAGGTTCAGAGGTGGTTGATGCCACGCCAACTTAAGGCAGGAATAGTGGTTTGCGACAATGGCACCAACCTCCTCTCTGCCCTCCGACAGGGACAAATGACCCATGTGCCCTGTTTGGCTCACGTCCTTAACTTGGTGGTGCAGCGGTTCTTGGGCAGGTACCCGGGCTTACAGGATGTCCTGAGGCAGGCCAGGAAAGTCTGTGTGCATTTCCGCCGGTCATAAAATGCCAGTGCTCGGCTGGCAGACCTCCAAAAGGAGTTTAACCTGCCCAAGAACCACCTAATCTGTGACATGCCCACCAGGTGGAACTCAATGTTGGCCATGCTGCAACGGCTGCACACGCAGCAGAGGGCCATCAATGAGTACCTGTGCGACTATGGCACCAGGACAGGGTCAGGGGAGCTTGTTTTTTTTCCCCACACCAGTGGGCCATGATCAGGGATGCATGCACTGTTCTGTCACCATTTGAGGAGGCCACGAGGATGATGAGCAGTGACAGTGCATGCATCAGTGACACTGTCCCCCTTGTCCACCTGTTGGAGCACACGCTGCGTGGAATAATGGACAGGGCACTTGAGGCAGAACAGAGGCAGGAAGAGGAGGACTTCCTTAGCTCTCAAGGCCCCCTTTATCCAGACAGTGTTCCTGCGTGCCCGACGATCACACAGGAAGAAGACGAGGACGAGGAGGAGGAGGATTGTGTCAGTATGGAGGTGGAGCCTGGCACTCAGCAGCAGTCTTTAAGGGATCAGTCCCAAGGAACACATGGACTTGTACGTGGCTGGGAGGAGGTGGCTACGGACCATGTCGTCCTTAGTGACCCAGAGGACTCCGGACCGAATGCCTCAGCAAACCTACACTGCATGGCCTCCCTGATCCTGCAAAGCCTGCATAAGGATCCTCGTATTCGTGGGAGAAGGACCAATACTGGCTGGCAACCCTCCTTGATCCACGTTACAAGGGTAAGGTTGCGGACCTTATCTTGCCATCGCAGAGGGAGCAGAGGATGAAACATCTTTGGGAGGCCTTGTAGAAAGGTCTGTGCAACGCGTTCCCAGAGACTGGGAGGTTACAAACTCCTGTTTCTGGACAACGTGTTGCTGAGGCTTCGGTCGGTCAAAGAAGGAGCAGTGGAGAAGGTGGCCATCTGACTGATGCGTTCAGACAATTTTTTAGTCCGCAGCCCCAAGGTATGATCGGTTCCAGCAACCATCGCCAGCGTCTGTTTTACATGGTGCAGGAATACCTAGGGGCAAGATCTGACTTGGACACCTTTCTCACCAAAAATCCTCTGGGTTACTGGGTCTTGAGGATGGATCACTGGCCAGAGCTTGCACAGTATGCAATTGAGCTACTGGCCTGTCCTGCATCCAGTGTTCTTTCGGAACGCACATTCAGTGCTGCTGGAGG
Source organism: Aquarana catesbeiana (assembly GCF_042186555.1). Taxonomy (NCBI): domain Eukaryota; kingdom Metazoa; phylum Chordata; class Amphibia; order Anura; family Ranidae; genus Aquarana; species Aquarana catesbeiana. The sequence continues at coordinate 425,585,452 of NC_133328.1, forward strand.
CTTTGTAACCGATCACAGGGTGCGTCTGTCCACCGACTCGGTCGATCGCCTGACCTTCATAAAAATGAATCAGTCTTGGATCACCACCAGCTACCAAACACCTGATGCTGATGTAACCGGATATTTTTTTTTGAAATCTCAGATCCCTTCAAAGACTGCCTATGCTGATGCTGAGTGATTATCCTGAGTTATAATCCTCTTTCTACTCAATGATCACACTTATAGTTTGCAAGAACATTTTTGGTTCTGGGCGCCGCCACCAGTGCCTAAAGCCCAATTTTCAGCCCCTGTTTAACAGGGGAGTGTAATTACAATTTTTGATGCAATACTTTGCAGCAGGGCTCATTCCTGCATTCCAACTAGAGTATCTGTGAGGGGTTGCAGTGTTGTGGCACCAGCACCAGTGCCTAAGGCCCAATTTTTCAGCCCCTGTTTAACAGGGGCGTGTAATTACAATTTTTGATGCAATACTTTGCAGCAGGGCTCGTTCCTGCGTTCCAACTAGAGTATCTGTGAGGGGTTGCAGTGTTGTAGCACCAGTGCCTGAGGCCCAATTTTTCAGCCCCTGTTTAACAGGGGCGTGTAATTACAATTTTTGATGCAATATTTTGCAGCAGGGCTCGTTCCTGCGTTCCAACTAGAGTATCTGTGAGGGGTTGCAGTGTTGTGGCACCAGCACCAGTGCCTAAAGCCCAATTTTTCAGCCCCTGTTTAACAGGGGCGTGTAATTACAATTTTTGATGCAATACTTTGCAGCAGGGCTCATTGCTGCGTTCCAACTAGAGTATCTGTTAGGGGTTGCAGTGTTGTGGCACCAGCACCAGTGCCTAAGGCCCAATTTTTCAGCCCCTGTTTAACAGGGGCGTGTAATTACAATTTTTGATGCAATACTTTGCAGCAGGGCTCGTTGCTGCGTTCCAACTAGAGTATCTGTTAGGGGTTGCAGTGTTGTGGCACCAGCACCAGTGCCTAAGGCCCAATTTTTCAGCCCCTGTTTAACAGGGGCGTGTAATTACAATTTTTGATGCAATACTTTGCAGCAGGGCTCGTTCCTGCGTTCCATCTAGAGTATCTGTTAGGGGTTGCAGTGTTGTGGTACCAGCACCAGTGCCTAAGGCCCAATTTTTCAGCCCCTGTTTAACAGGGGCGTGTAATTACAATTTTTGATGCAATACTTTGCAGCAGGGCTCGTTTCTGCGTTCCAACTAGAGTATCTGTGAGGGGTTGCAGTGTTGTGGCACCAGCACCAGTGCCTAAGGCCCAATTTTTCTGCCCCTGTTTAACAGGGGCATGTAATTACAATTTTTGATGCAATGCTTTGCAGCAGGGCTCGTTCCTGCGTTCCAACTAGAGTATCTGTGAGGGGTTGCAGTGTTGTGGCACCAGCACCAGTGCCTAAGGCCCAATTTTTCTGCCCCTGTTTAACAGGGGCATGTAATTACAATTTTTGATGCAATGCTTTGCAGCAGGGCTCGTTCCTGCGTTCCAACTAGAGTATCTGTGAGGGGTTGCAGTGTTGTGGCACCAGCACCAGTGCCTAAGGCCCAATTTTTCAGCCCCTGTTTAACAGGGGCGTGTAATTACAATTTTTGATGCAATACTTTGCAGCAGGGCTCGTTCCTGCGTTCCAACTAGAGTATCTGTGAGGGGTTGCAGTGTTGTGGCACCAGCACCAGTGCCTAAGGCCCAATTTTTCAGCCCCTGTTTAACAGGGGCGTGTAATTACAATTTTTGATGCAATACTTTTCAGCAGGGCTCGTTCCTGCGTTCCAACTAGAGTATCTGTGAGGGGTTGCAGTGTTGTGGCACCAGCACCAGTGCCTAAGGCCCAATTTTTCTGCCCCTGTTTAACAGGGGCATGTAATTACAATTTTTGATGCAATGCTTTGCAGCAGGGCTCGTTCCTGCGTTCCAACTAGAGTATCTGTGAGGGGTTGCAGTGTTGTGGCACCAGCACCAGTGCCTAAGGCCCAATTTTTCAGCCCCTGTTTAACAGGGGCGTGTAATTACAATTTTTGATGCAATACTTTGCAGCAGGGCTCGTTCCTGCGTTCCAACTAGAGTATCTGTGAGGGGTTGCAGTGTTGTGGCACCAGCACCAGTGCCTAAGGCCCAATTTTTCAGCCCCTGTTTAACAGGGGCGTGTAATTACAATTTTTGATGCAATACTTTTCAGCAGGGCTCGTTCCTGCGTTCCAACTAGAGTATCTGTGAGGGGTTGCAGTGTTGTGGCACCAGCACCAGTGCCTAAGGCCCAATTTTTCTGCCCCTGTTTAACAGGGGCATATGATTACAATTTTTGATGCAATACTTTGCAGCAGAGCTCGTTCCTGCGTTCCAACTAGAGTATCTGTGAGGGGTTGCAGTGTTGTGGCACCAGCACCAGTGCCTAAGGCCTAATTTTTCAGCCCCTGTTCAACGGGGCATGTAATTACAATTCTTGATCTAATATTTCACAGCAGGGCCCGTTTCTGCGCCCACCAAGAGCGAGTGAGGAATTAAAGTGTTGTGGCACCAGCACCACCACTAACACCAAAGGCCCAATTGTTCTGCCCCTGTTCAACAGGGGCATGTAATTACAATTCTTGATCTAATATTTCACAGCAGGGCCCTGTGAGGGCTTACAGTGTTGTGGCCACAACAACACCTAAGGCCCAAATTTCTGCTGAGTATATAGGGCAGGCCCCTACTTTCAAACATCCAACTTACAAACGACTCCTACTTGCAAACGGAAGGAGACAACAGGAAGTGAATTGAAATCTACCCCTAGGAAGGGAAATTCTCTCCTGTAAGAGTTAATATGGGAAAAACATTTCTCCTTTCCACTGATGCTTTATTACCAATCCTTGTTTCACAAAAAAACCCAAATTTTCAAAAAACATTTGTCATTGGGACAAAAAGTGAGGTGAAATCTTCTGAAGAGGAGCACAGACAGCAAAACAAATGTCACAAATTACCCTTCCCTATGTTTTCCAAAAAGCTTAAAATAGATTTTTTGGCTGGAGCTAAACACATTAAAAATGTACCAGTTCAAAATTACAAATAGATTCTACTTAACAACAAATCTACAGTCCCTGTCTTGTTTGGGTGACCCCAGATGACGACTTTGTAGTTGAAACATGTCGAGTGGACCCCTCACGACTGCCGCTATATGATCTTTATGCTGTTTCCTATCTTCTGAAAATGTGAGTTTGTTTTTAATCATTTTAATAAACCAAAGTTTAAACGTTATCACGCTATGTGAGTATTTTTACTCTTTGCATGACTAACGAACCATTCGTTTGGCTTATGTTGGAGTGTCTATGGATGTGGAAGCCGTGCTGATATTCCTTCCCGCTGTGTGGTGATGACATCTGACAAGACATACTGCCCAGACCTGTTGGTCATCAAGCTTTTTTGACCTGTATGGCGTATGCCATTTCAGGCCATTAAGTTTCGGTAAGCCTCCTCATTCTCTGGTGATGGTCCCGGCACTGATTTAAATCTTCCATGCACTTATGGTCCTTCCACCGTCCACTTACCTGCCAGATTGGGTCTAACAATCCACCTGCGCGCTTGGGAGGCATTTGTCCATCATTGCCCATGCACTACCCCCATAGACTTTTGGTGCTTTTCACAATTATTTCACATATTTGATATGGACTATTATGTTTTGAGGTTTTTCACATATTATTTGAGGTGCTGAATGCATCGAACTGTTATTGTTTCTTTCATACCAGTCACTGTTATATTTGCTTATAAGGTGCACTATGGTTTCACTTAGCAGCTCTGCCGATTAACTACATATGTTTATTCATTTTTTATATAGTCATATATTGTTCTGATATATTTATTCACTGTACACATTTATTGAGTTTATAGCGCTACACTTTTATCTATTAGCTGTGCGGGAGTTACAGAAGGCGGCAGGGATCAGAGCAGGCAAATTACACGTCTGCCATCATCAGGTGCCGCGCATGCGCCCCCCAAAGACATACCTTTTTTATGACCCAATTACATCATCACTAGATCTATATGATGTCTTTGATTCAAATTTTATGTGAGGAGCTGGAAGGCTCCTGTAAAGATTATAGCACTCTTCCTCAGATCTTATTTTATAAGCCAGAGCATTATATGAAATAACACAGCCAGGGCGTCCGTTTAGACATGCATGCTCCCTCCTGCTGGCCACTGGGTACTGCAGATGCTAGCTGTTCAAACTTCTGTTCAGTTGCTTAATTTGTAATTTCTTATTTTCCTCTCTGAACAACTTGATTTGCTCTATTTTTAATCAAGCAACTGATCAGCAGATTGCAAAAATAAATACTGTGCCACCAAGGAGCAGGCTTGTCTAATGGGAGCCAAAGATGTAATCTTTCATGTAATGCTCAGGAACCAAAAGATCGATGAAAGGGAAAGCTAAAAGCCGTGAGAGGCGGGCAACAACAGTAGGGATTTGTAGAAGTGACTGATTATGAACAAAGTCATTCAGATAGGAAATAAAAGCCTAGTACACAGGAAATGAATGTTGGTCGGCATTAGCCGGTTCCATAGAAACTGGGCAACATTTGGCCCGTGTGTACTGGAGTCAGTCCAACAGAAGCCAGCCATTCGGCCACCTTTAGTCGAAGATGCATGACTGAATAAGGTCTGCTGACTGGATCCAGGTCGGCGCTCTCAGTCAATGGCAGAGAGTGCTGACCAGAGTGTTCTGGCAGGGGGACACCCCCCTGTCAGAACATGATAAAACAGGGGAGATCTCTGTATGAACGTCCGATAGTTAGTATAGTGGCTCCTCCTATCAATTTTTTTCATTCAGCCCTGCTGAATTAAACAACAAAAAAAAAAAACTACTAGAGTGTACGGGGCTTAGTGTTGGTTCACACCTATGCATTTTTTAGTGCATTTTCAGTTTCGCAGAAACACACTACAATCCATTTAACATGCTTTTCTATGGGTCATATTCACATCTGTATATTTTATGGAAAGGGCCAGGCACCAGCAGGTTGTGTTTTTGGTTCCATAGACTTCAATGGATCAAAAATGTGTATTGAAAAATGCAAAATGCACCCAGACTATGCATCAACTGCAACCTGCATATGTTTAAACAAGGCCTTAAGGCAGGCCCAAGATAAGTGCTGCAGCTTCAAAGGGTTATATTGTGGGGATCAATGTTAATTTCGTCAATGAAAACATTTTTGTCAAAATTTTCATCGGCGGCTGTCAGGTAGGGCATGCCTGCAGTCAAGATGGCTACCACAGGCGGTGTCCTGTTCCCAGCACTTCACTGAGGAAAGGTGCCAATGGAATGCAAATGGCTATACGCGAGTGCGCATAGGCATGTGCGCGCGTGCCCCGTGACAGATGTTGGCACCAAGTGAACTATTTAAACTGGGTCAGTGCTGTCTTGTCTACAGCATTCCCCTTGTGACCTGCTACCTGTTTCCCTCCATCTGTTCCAGTTTTTGACCCGGCTTGTTCTGACTACTCTTGTTCTCCTTCCTGCACCGACCCAGTTTGTCTTTGACTCTACTCCTCCCTGCCCCTGTTGTTACCATGCTGCGGATAGTTACTAACCCGACCTGTACCTTGACTCTGCTCCAGCCATCGCATCTGTACCTGATCTGCCTGCCTGTGTATGACCCAGCCTGTCTGACCCTGCCTGTGTTCCAGCCATTATGGAACTCCTACACTGCTAGCCACTGTGCCTGCCTATCTACGTGCTACTTCCAAGTGCCAGCCTTTTCCTGTTTACAAGCTACCTGTGGTCCTCCGGCATTCCTGCTTCCTGACCACCTCTCACGGCTTCACCAGGATATCCAGTCCAGCCCTGCTGCTAGCAACACCATCAGGCACTTGTGCCACTCTGCACTCCTGCACCACCTGTCTGTTCTATCAGGGGCCTCAAGTCAGAGGTGTAAGAGAGGCCTTCCTCTGCATATCAGGCTCTTCCCCCAGGCACGTGACAGCAACCTTTTTACAGTGAAGAAAACAAAAAGTACACCACATTTTTGTCCACCGATGAAAATCAATTCTGTTTTCGTTAACAAAGGAAAACTGAATGAAAATGTGAGGGAGGGACGTTTACCCTCGTGAAGTTTCCACGGAGCTCCATGCTTAGCAGTTAGCACTGTGCAGCTTTACAGACCTCCTCAAACAACCGTCCAGAGCAGCACTGTGCATTACAGGCCTCCTGACGAGAGTCCTGACTCATGACCATCCAGAGCAGAGCACTGTAAGTGTGTGCATTACAGGCCTCCCCTCAGACCACCGTCCAGAGCACTGTGTGTATTACAGGCCTCCTCCTACCACCGGCATCCAGAGCACTATGCATTACAGACCTCCTCTCAGACCACCATCCAGCACTGTTAAGCATTACAGGCCTCCCCTCAGACTACCATCCAGAGCACTATGCAGCATTACAGACCTCTCATACTACCGTCCAGAGCACTGTGTGCATCACAGACCTCCTGAGACCACTGTCCAGAGCACTGTGCTGCATTACAGCCCTCTCAGACCACCGTCCAGAGCACCATGTGCATTAGAGGCCTCCTCAGACCACCATCCAAAGCACTGTGCAGCATTACAGGCCTTCTCAGACCACCCAGAGAGGCTAAATCTGTATCTGTATCTGAGTTTGTTCAAACCTTAATATCATAAATAATAACATAAGTTTAGAAATTCTAGAGAAATATTTAAATAATGCATTACAATTTAACTAAACCAATTTGATTTTAGTCGACTAAAATGATTTTAGTCACCTAAATTGTAGGGCATTTTAGTAGACTGAATGCGACTCAAACTAAAACAATGGCAGATGACTAATATGGGACTAAAACTAAAATGGCATTTTAGTCAAAAGACTAATGCCCTGTACACATAGTTGGATTTTCCGATGGAAAATGTGTGATAGGACCTTGTTGTCGGAAATTCTGACCGTGTGTGGTCTCCATCACACATTTTCCATTTCCAACACACAAAGTTTGAGAGCTTGCTATAAAATTTTGTGACAACAAAATCCGTTGTCGGAAATTCCGACCGTGTGTACACAAATCCGACGCACAAAGTGCCACGCATGCTCAGAATAAATTAAGAGACGAAAGCTATTGGTTACTGCCCCGTTTATAGTCTTGACGGACGTGTTTTACGTCACCACGTTCAGAACGATCGGATTTTCCGTCAACTTTGTGTGACCATGTGTATGCAAGACAAGTTTGAGCCAACATCCGTCAGAAAAAATTCATGGATTTTGTTGTAGGAATGTCCGATCAATGTACGAACGTGTATACAGGGCATAAGACTAAAACTAAATCGAAAATTTGCTGTAAAATTAACACTGGTGGGGATGCAAGTTTGCAGGGAATTGGCAGTAATCAATTTCAGCAAATGTGGGGAAAAAAAGGAAGGCTTTAGGTTAAAATTAACGATATAGCTGGTAATCTCTGATGAAACAGATATGGGCAGAGCATATTTGTGAACGCAAATATAACTGTGCACTAATGTTTAAACTTTTTCTCCTATATTGTATTGTGTAAATGGGCTTATTGTTCATAACTTTTAAATTAAAAGAAAATAATTGTTAACATTTCTTTTTTTAACTATAAATCCTTATTTTTCATCTTCTTTTTTATGTGGATAAAGAAGTTAAAACTTGAAAACTACTTTTTGTAGAGAACTTAGCTATGATGAAGGTAACTCTAGTGCCTTCTAATCATATGGGCAGAGCTGCAGGGCTAGATAATACCTTTTTGTTTTCTCTGCAGTTTAAAACGCTGGAAGATGTCTCAGTAGTAAATCACAGTTCTGGCTCGTGTAATAATATGAAAGTGCAAGCATGGCTCTGACTTACATTAATCAATCTAGTGCGAGAGACAAAAACCCCACAACAACATATCTTTGCATGCGAATCAATGCATAATATCAGGGGATTTTAGTTTATTGTCCCGGTGAGCCTTACCCTAAAAGGATTTAGATAGCAAAAGAATGTAAGAAAAATCAGCTTCATGTTCTGTGCATGCAGGGAAAGAAAACATAATAAATTAGATGGGGGAAGGAGTGAAATAAAGGCCAGGGGTAAACGGAGTTTAATTGTGTGAGCTGTACTTCCCCTTATGGTTCCTGCCAGCTGCTTCTGTTATTGCTACCTTCTTGTTTTAAGCTGAAAGCAGTGATGGATAGACATATGCAGACACACAAAAGAACCTATTTGGACTGGCATGTCAGCTCATCTTTATCAAATGTTGCACAGGTATATTTTGCTGCCATGGTCCATTACCTCAGAATGGCGTGCCTGAAATGTTTGTCTGCTCTGTTGTCTCGTTTCCCTCTTTTGTTATATCCTGTGAGTTTTAAGAAGGCAACGTAAAATGTTGTCAACCGCTATGAAGACAGGACGAAGAAGAAAAAAAAAAGTCATGTTGCAAAATATTAAAGGCTGAGAAGGGTGCATAGTCAAAGTACAAAGCAGAGGGCTCTCTATTTGATCTGATAGCAGAGAGAAGTAACACCTAAGATGTGACTGATCGCTATTATTATAAGACAGTTGTAGCTCAGGGCAGGTGAGTGGTGTGTTAATGAGACGCCACCTCCTGTTTTCTGACAGATGACTGTCATTGTTCCACTGCTGCCATCATACTGATTGATCGCCAGGTTGTTCTGCCCTGCAGTTGGAGCATGCTGTCTTCTTTCTTGTGCTGATGTGTCTAATCTGTTGACCTGAAGATGACCCAGCAGAGGTGGAGCTGGAAATTAGCATGCAATTTCACCAAGTTAAATTAAATAGCGAAGTACACAATGAGTTACAACTCCCTTTAATAAATAAATACAAGTTTCAAGCTCTAAGATGTGTTATTGAAGAAAAACATTAACTGCTGGAATTTCTCAAAAAAAGCAAGCTGTTTAGGTACTGTATAAAATAGATTCAAATGATAATAGTTTTTCTTGAATTATTTTAAACTTTATTTAATATTATTATTATTATTATTGTTATTCATAGTATTATTATTTTACAACTATATACCGTAGTAAAACACACAAATGATCATTGTAAAATTTGCAAGCATATGATTTAGATGATATACATTGACCCTGATCTGTCATGATCTGGTCGTTCATCTCTATCTATAATAATCTAAGGGTCAGCAAGCATGAGCAAATTGACAAAATCCGCTCTGTCACCTATTTATAGTATGTTAAACTGTAAACCATAGCAAAGAATCACAAATCATCTATCTGACTTTTTTTTTCTTCAAAAACACAACATCTTACTGACTGCTGGTTTTTTTTAGTAGAAATCTTCATTACTTTCAAAACACATATGTTTCTTTAACCACTTCAGCCCCGGAAAGGATTTACCCCCTTATTGACCAGGCCATTTTTTGTGATACAGCACAGCATCGCGTTAACTGACAATTGCGTGGTCGTACGACGCTGTACCCAAATAAAATTGAGGTCCTTTTTTTCCCCACATATAGAGCTTTCTTTTGGTGGTATTTGATCACCTCTGCTGTTTTTATTTTTTGCGCTATAAACAAAAAAATGTGAACAATGTTGAAAAAAAAAAACATTTTGCTATAAAAAACATCCCAAAAAAAAAAAAAAAAATTTAGGCCAATATGTATTCTAAAAATTTTCAGTAATAAGCGTATATTGTTTGGTTTGCACAAAAGTTATAGCGTCTGCAAAATAGGGGATATATTTATGGCATTTTTATTATTAATTTTTTTTTTACTAGTAATGGTGGTGATCAGCGATTTTTAGCGGGACTGCGACATTGCCGTGGACAGATCAGACACTTTTAACACTTTTTTGGGTCCAGTGACATTATTACAGTGATCAGAGCTAAAAATAGCCACTGAACACTGCATAAATGACATTGGTAGGAAAAGGGTTAACACTAGGCGGCGATTAAGGGGTTAAATGTTCCCTTGGGAGGTGTTTCTAACTGTGGGGGGGAGTGGACTGACTGGGAGTAGAGAGAGATCGCTGTTCCTGATCACTTGGTACAGACAATCACTCTCTACTCCCCTGACAGGACAGGGATCTGTTTGTTTACATTGACAGATCCCCATTCTGGTTCTCTGAGGAGCGATCGCGGGTGGCCAGCAAAGACCGCGGCCGCTGGCCACACGCATCTCCCCCAATTATAAGGGTGTCAATACGCATTAACCTCTGTTTTTTGTGATGAGAGCTGAGTTTAATCAGTATGCCCCTTATATACGCTTTGTGTGCGTTCCACACCTGGTTCGGACACCGAGCCTGTGTTGAGTTCAAAATATTTGGTTATTTGGTCGGTTATCCCTGGAGTGTAGGATGGGTGTTACAGGATGTAGTTATTTGCTCTCCATAGAAAGGAGTTTTTTTGTTGTGGAGAATCCGATAAAGAAACGGTGATAGGGGCATGGTCCGACCAAGTCGTGGTGTGGATTACAGCTGCACTGATGTTTTGGAGCAACTATTTATCTGTGATAAAGATATTGATACGTGAGTAGGTCTTATGGAGAGGAGTACGTGTCGTCCCTCTCCGCTCCTTGAAGGCAACGCCATACATCAAACAAATCCTGAGTATCAATGAAGTTTTTCAGGGGGGATTCCCTGCGTTTTGTTGCAGAGGTGTTTAACTGGACTTCTGGTACTAGATTAAAGTCCCCACAATCTATTATATGGCCTTGTTTCAGGGGTTGAACAACACGCATAAGTGTATGGAGAAATTGCATTTGTTTGACATTTGGAGCATAGATATTTACCAGTGTATAAACAATTTTGTTAATGGTACATGCAAGAATAATGTAACGACCCTCAGGGTCTGAAGCAATTTGATTCAGGTGGAATGTGACTGAATTCCTTACCGCTATCAGCACTCCTATTTTTTTAGAGGTGAAAGGGGCAGAGTAAACATGAGGGAAATGTCTATTCACACACGCAGGTGTAGCTGTAGCTTTAAAATGTGTCTCTTGTACGCAGAGGATGTCACATTTTAAGTCTAGGGCTGTTTTCCAGAGTGAGTGTCTCTTTGCTGGGTGGTTGAGCCCATTCGCATTAAGTGACAGCACTGTGATTGGCATTGTTGGTGTTGTATGGTTAATTTGAGAGTTACACACACTTACAGTTAGATGCAGGTCTCCCTGGACTTGGAGGCCGGTGTGTACTCTGATGTACCTGATGCGGATGTGAAATCGCTCTAGACAAACGGGGCTGTGGCTGTAAAACAACAAGGTTAACAAACAGAACTGAGTCAAGAAAAAAAAATTGGAACTTGTAGATAACTGTAACAAGGTGGGTTGGCCACCGGTTGGAACGGTAGGTGGAGTAGAGAAGGTAGGTTTTCACCTAAACCACTTTGGGGGGTAAGAAAGTCAAATATCAACTAGATTAACAATTCTAAAAGCTGGTAGCCAGGGAGAGGATCTACTGTGTAGATGTATAGGCCCAATGGAATTCAGAATAAAAGCTCTGCTCAAGTGTTACGGTTTCCTTAGGTGCGTCGAAATGGGTGTGGGCCACGTTGATTTAGCGGTGGGTTAGAATCCTGCAGTGGGTCAGGGATGATTCCCCAAGTGTGAAGCAGTTGCATGCCCTTGTGGAGGGTATGGATCACGTGTGATGCGCCATTTCTCGTTATTAGCAGTGTCGCTGGATAGCGCCATTTAAATTGAATCTTGTGGTTGTGGAGGCCTTTAGTGATCGGGCTGAGTTGTCTCCTCAGCTGCAATGTGTATTTAGAAAGGTCAGGGAATAGCAGTACTCCACCGTATGGCCCGGGGAGTGACGGGCTGTTTCTAGCTGCTGTGAGAAGCTTTTCTTTTATGTGGAACTCTCATTAAGACATCTCTAGGGACAGAGGCTGTGAGGTGAGAGGGTTTGGCGTTTCTGTGGATTCAATCGACTATCAGATCCCTGGGTGATGCATCTGGAAGGATTAAATGCATAAGTTCCTTGGCATCTTGGCATATTTAGGGAGGTCTGTCTGTGGTATGGACTCAGGCATTCCTCTCAGTTTTATATTATTCCTCCTGGATCTGTCTTCTAAGTCGGCCAGCTTGGCCCTTACCCATCTTACTTTGCAAGATTCGTTGACTATGGCCTTCAGGGATTTTTTTTATAATCCATGCTGCAAGGCTCTCTCTGCTGGTTGCAGCTGTGCATTACAATCCCATAGACTTACAGTGCCTTGAAAAAGTACCCCCTGAAAATTTCCACATTTTATCATGTTACAACCAAAAACGTGAATTTATTTATTATTGGAATTTTATGTGATAGACCAACACAAAGTGGCACATAATTGTGAAGTGGAAGGAAAATGATAAATGGTTTTCAATTTTTTTTTACAAATAAATATGTGAAAAGTGTGACGTGCATTTGTATTCAGCCCCCTTTAGTCTGATACCCCTAACTAAAATCTAGTGGAACCAATTGCCTTCAAATGTCACCTAATTAGTAAATAGAGTCCATCTGTGTGGACTTTAATCTCAGTATAAATACAACTGCTTGTGAAGCTGTCAGAGGTTTGTTAGAGAACCTTAGTGAACAAACAGCATCATGAAGGCCAAGGAACACACCAGACAGGTCAGAGATAAAGTTGTGGAGAAGTTTAAAGCAGGGTTAGATTATAAAAAGATACCCCAAGCTTTGAACATTTCACAGAGCACTGTTTATCCATCATCTGAAAATGGAAAGAGTATGGCACAACTGCAAACCTGCCAAGACATGGCCGTCCACCTAAACTGACAGACCGGGCAGGGAGAGCATTAATCAAAGAAGCAGCCAAGAGGCCTATGATAACTCTGATAGGGCTGCAGAGATCCACAGCTCAGGTAGAAGAATCTGACCACAAATCTGGCCTTTATGGAAGAATGGCAAGAAGGAAGCCATTGTTGAAAGAAAGCCGTAAGAAGTTCAGTTTGCAGCTTGCGAGAAGCCATGTGGGGGACACAGAACACATGTGGAAGAAGGTGCTCTGGTCAGATGAGACCAAAATGAAACTTTTTGGCCTAAAAGCAAAATGCTATGTGTGGTGAAAAACTAACACTGCACATCACCCTGAACAAACCATCCCCACCGTGAAACATGGTGGTGGCAGCATCATGTTGTGGGGGTGGTTTGCTTCAGCAGGGACAGGGAAGCTGATCAGAGTTGATAGGAAGATGGATGGAGCCAAATACAGGGCAATCATAGAAGAAAATCTGTTAGAGTCTGCAAAAGACTTGAGACAGGGTGGAAGTTAGCCTTCCAGCAGGACAACGACTCTAAACATACAGCTAGAGCTACAATGAAATGGTTTAGATCAAAGCATATTCATGTGCTAGATTGGCCCAGGCAATGTCCAGACCTAAATCCACTTGAGAATCTGTGGCAAGACTTGAAAATTGCTGTTCACAGATGCTCTCCATCCAATCTGACAGAGCTTGAGCTACTTTGCAAAGAAAAATGGGCAAAAATATCTCTCTCAAATGTGCAAAGCTGGTAGAGACATCCCCAAAAAGACTTGCATCTGTAATTGCAGTGAAAGGTGGTTCTACAAAGTATTGACTCAGGGGCCCTGAATACAAATGCACGCCACACTTTTCAAATATTTAAATTGTAAACAATTTTGAAAACCATTTATCATTTTCTTTCCACTTCACAATTATGTGCCACTTTGTGTTGGTCTATCACATAAAAGCCCAATTGACATTTGTCAAAATGAATCAGTCCTGGATTAGCAGCAGCTGTCAAGCCCCTGATGCCAATGTCACTGATTAAGTGTCTTTGGGATCTCTAATCTCCGTAAGACTGTCTAGCTTTGTGGGTGTTGATTTTATCTTGAAGTAATTTTTGGTATAGGTTTCATTGGCACAATTAACACCCAGGGAAATTTTTCCGTGCCTGTTTGACAGGTGCATCAAATTTTAATTTTTTACAGCAAGGCCAATTCTCGCTTTTATCAAGAGTACTTCTAGTAGGTTATGGGGTGAAGGCACCACCAATACCCAAAGACCAATTTTACCACAACTGTTTCACAGGGGCATAACATTTCAATTTTTTTTACAGCAAGGCCAATTCTTGCTTTCATCAAGAGTACCTCTAGAAGGTTTTGGGGTGAAGGCACCACCAACACCCAAAGACCAATTTTTCCGCAACTGTGTGACAGGGGTATCAAATTTCAAATTTTAACAGCAAAGCCAATTCTTGCTTTCATCAAGAGTACCTCTAGAAGGTTACTGGCTGAAGGCACCACCAACACCCAAAGACCAATTTTTCTGCAACTGCTTGACAAGGGTTTCAATTTAAAAAATGTTTGCAGCAAGGCCAATTTGTGCTTTCATTAAAAATACCTCTATAGGGTTACAGTGTGAAGGCACCACCAACACCCAAAGCCCACTTTTTCGGTACCTGTTACTTCTATCCAAAACTTGTTAAAGAGACACCAGACTTTATCTTTACAAAATTGTTAATCTTGGCCTGAGTGTACTATAATTCGGCTTCTTCACATAGGGCTTGCTCACTGTGGTGCAAAAATTTGTTATTTCCATCCATAGTCTGCCAAAGAGACACCAGAATTTATCCAAAAAACCTCTAATCTTGTTTCCAGTGCACTAAATTGTGGCCTCATTATACAGACTGGCTCCCCAAGCCGTTGTTTACAAAATAAAGAAAGCTTGCAGGAAAAATCTATTTAAATGTAATTTTTTCTTTATAAATATCAGTTTTGCTGCAGCAGGTTCTACACAGGACAGCTGCGCCACTTTACAGGCAGACTAAAGGGACCCCCAGGCACTATATTTATTTCAAAAGATTTTTATTTTGAAAGAAGCGGATTTGTAATACAGAAATATACTTTGTCAAATATAAGCAACAAAAAATAGTGCACTGAAAGTAACATAAAATATACATAGGTTAGCTGTAACTAGAGGGCTAACATTATCAGAGACCCCAGGGCAGTAGGAGCAGTCCGACCAATGGGAATGTTGAAGAATACTTCAACCTGATAACCTTGGGTTCTCTCACCTCCAGGCACCCCTAACGGGAACATACTGTGCCGGAAGGAGGAGACCCTTATTATCCTCAATGATCTGAGTTCTCCTAATAAAGGCTCGTGATACGTCAGAGCCTATGGAGCGGAGAGCTAAAAAAAGGGGAAATAAAGAGTGAACATCTCCGTACCCTACCTTAAGCGCTTTAGCTGTTTATATGCATATCTGGGCTAACAAAGTAGCTGGGTAAGTATAAGTAAAACCAAGGTCCAGAGTAGACCTAAAGAGGAGAGAATGAGAGAGAAAAGAGAGAAAAAGAAGAGGGGGAGGGGAGGAGAAGGGAAGGAACACCACTATGCGTTCGTAGAGCGTTTTATATAGTCCTATGAGGAGGTCCAATGGGTATACCCACCAGACGGGCCCATGGTTCCCAGGTACTCTCAAATTTCTTGGCTGAATCCTGAACAATACTGGAGAGCTTTTCCTGGGACATTATCCAGGATATTTTCCTTTTAGCTGCTAAGAGAGAGACTCCCGGTTGTTTCCAGGCCCTGGCAATTGTAAGTTTAGCCCCTAGCAGCACAAAGTAAACCAGTTTACGGGAAGTTTTAGAGATCCGTGGGATCGAGGCGTTCAGGAGGGCCACCATAGGAGTCCTGGGAATCCGAGTCTCCACAAGCTCGTCTATAGTATTGAATATTTTTTTCCAAAAGGAACGTATTCTGGGGCATTCCCACCAGATGTGAGACATTGTGCCCGTGAGTTGACAGCCCCTGAAACACAGAGGATCCGCTGCAGGGAAGATGGAAGCCAGTCTGGAAGGAGCGTAGTACCATCTGGAAATCACTTTCAGGCTGGCTTCTATCAGAGTTGTGTTAAGGATACCCTGGAAGGATTGGAAACAGGCCCTCTGCCAGTTCTCCAGGTTCCATTTGAATTGGAGATCGGATTCCCAGGCCTCCATGAAGGACGCCTTCGAGCCAGGAGAGGTAAGTGACAAGTAGATCACCGAGATCCCCCCTTCTGATCTTTGGCTTGACCGCACCACAATTCTTAGTCAGTAAATTTTGGGGGGAGGGCTTTATCTTTACATAAAGATTGTAAAAAATGGGATATTTGACAAAACCTAAATTTTTCAGATGTGGGAAGATCAAGTGTTTTGATACAATGCTTTAGGGTGAAGCAGTGAAGAAGTGCCCAATCCTATAAAGTCCTTTGTCCACCCACCACCTGAAGGCCAGGACATTTTTCCTGGGGGGGAAGTCTGGGTTATTATAGAGATGGGTCAGGGATTTATAGGCTGAGACTAGAGCCTCTGAGGAGCGGAGGGAGTCCCAGAGAGCAAAGGAATGGGACAGGGTAGGTACGAGTATTGAGGGTCTGTTTTTTGGAGGGCTCCAGAGGAGGAAATCGAATGTGAAGTTAGGGACCGCATGTTTTTCTATCTTGACCCAATCAGGTTTCTCGAAACTAGAGTAGACTATCGAAAATTGGGATAATCTGGCAGCTTGATAGTATTTTGTAGAGATGGGGCAATCATAGGCCTCCTTTTTTTCTATGCGTGTAGAGGGCTCTTTGGGGAATTCTATAGCCCGCCTTGCCCCAGGTAAACTTCAGATGTTTAAAAGTTCTAATATGGTCCCTCCAGATAGGGATGGGTTAGGCGCGGAAAAGATATAATAATCTGGGGAACAGCGTCATTTTATTGAATTCACCCTCCCCAGCCAAGAAATGTTGTTTTGGGACCAGGAGTCTAGGTCTGCTTCTAGCTTGTGGTACATGGGGGGGGATAGTTCAGATTATAAAGGGTTTCCATCTTAGCTGTTAAGTTAATTCCTAAGTATCTAATGGAGAAGTTGCTCCATGTGAATTTGAAGTTCTTTCGTAAGAGTTCCACAGTGTCGGTTTGTAGGGAGATGTTTAGTGCCTGTGATTTTGAATTGTTAACTTGTAATCCTGATAACCTAGTGAAGGCATCTAAGGTTTGGCATAAGTTGGGAAGAGAGGTTATGGGTGATGTAAAAAAGAGCAGAACGTCATTCGCGTAGAGGCCACATTTGTGAATTTGGGAGCCGCAGGACACACCCTTAATGTTTGGGTTTTGGTGAATTGCAATGGCGAGCGTTTCAATAGCTATTGCAAATATGAGCGGCGAGAGTGGGCATCCTTGTCTAGTCCACTTTTTTATCATTATAGGCTTGGAGTAGTAGCCTTGGAGCCGTATACTGGCTGTGGGATTGGAATATAATGCCTGTATCAGTCCCATGAATCGCCGGCCGAAGCCCCAGTGGTCCAAAATGGTAAAAATATAGGGCCATGAGACTGAGTTGAAGGCCTTTTGGAGGTCCAACGACAGGAGCATCCCTGATTGTTTAGGACCCCCCTCCCAATTGGTTTGGAGAATGGATACCAAGTCTATGGCCCGCCTTACTTGATCTGGGCCTTGTCTGCCTGCGATGAAACCCACTTGATCCTTGTTTATATATGTATTGATGAAGGAAGATATGCGATTAGCAAGAATCTTGGTCAGAATCTTGATATCACAGTTAATAAGCTATATAGGATGATAGTTTCCTACATCTTCCGGATTCTTGTCCGGCTTAGGGATCACCGTGATGTATGCGGTATTAAGTTGTGGATCAAGTGGGTCCCCCTTCGTTTTAGTATTGAAAAATTTCGTTAGGTGTGTGGCTAAGGTGTTGGAGAAGGCTTTATAGTAGGGATTTGACAGACCGTCAGGGCCAGGGGCAGAGCCATTCTTCAGGGTTTTTATCACTCCAAGCACCTCGCCCTCCATGAATGGGGCTTCTAGGCTGTCTTTGTGTTCTGCCGAGAGCGACGGAAGTGAGAGGCCGTCTAAAAACATATTTAAAGAAATATCAGTAGGGCGAGTGCCTGGAGAGTAAAGTGTGTTATAAAAGGTATGAAAAGCCTCCAAGATTTTGGAGGGGTCAGCCATGGTTCCTTGACCCAGGACTCTTATTTTTGGCATTATATTGGACTTAACTCGGGGCATTAATTTGGCGGCCAGCATGGAGCCCATCCTGTCCCCTTGGGTGTAAAACTTGTGTTTGTTCCAACGGATTTGTATTTCTGCCTTAGCTGTCAGGGCTAGGCTGAGCTCCAACCTGGCTTTGTCTAGCTGGGATATTGAGGAAGGGGAGGTGTATGATTTGTGAAGAGCCTGGAGTTTTGAAAATTCGTCCTCTAAGGTCTGTATGTCAGCCTCTCTTTCCCTCTTAATCTGGGATGCCAGACTGATGAACTCCCCTCTGATAAAGGCCTTATGGGCTGCCCACAGTCTTTCAGCCAAGATATCCTCGGTTTTGTTAAAAAGAAAATATTCTTTTAAAGATTTGTCTAGCATAGTGACGTGGACCGGATCTGAGAGAATGGATTAGTTGAGCCTCCACTGTCCCCTACCCTTTCTATAGTGATGGGCTTGAATTATCATGATGACCATTGAGTGATCGGACAGAACTGTGTCCTTAATATGGGATTTTGTGATTAATGGAATGGAATGCATTTTAACTAGAAGGTGATCAATCCTGGCGTAGGAATTGTGAGCGTGGGAAAAGTGGGTGAAGTCCCATTTGTTGGGATTCAATTCCCTCTAGACATCCACCATCCCATGGGCATGGATGAGTCTGGCTATCTTGAGGCTTTCTTTGGTTGGGGGGGTAAGTTGATCGGAAGGGGGTCTGGACTTGTTCAGCCCTTGATCAAAGGTGGGATTGGAGTCTCCTCCAAAAATGACTGTGCCCTTTAGGGAAGGTGAGAGGGTGTTGAGGAGGTTTCTGAAAAATGCTGCTTGGCCCTTGTTAGGGGTATAATAGGAAACTAGAGAATAAAGCTGCCTGTCTATTGTTCCCTTAACCAAAAGAAACCTGCCTCCTGGATCTTTGGTGTCTGAGATCTAACTGAAGTTACATGTTTTAGCAAACGCTATGGCCACCCCTCTGGTCTTATTTTCTGCACTAGCTAAATAAAAATTTGGGAAGTGGGAGTGAAGGAACTTGGGACAGTACCTAACTGGGAGATGAGTTTCCTGCATCATGATAATATCTAGTTTAGAGGATTTGTAAGTGTTAAAGACCTTCCTTCTTTTAAGGGGGAATTCAAGCCCTGGACATTATGGGTGGCAACCCTTATGATGTTGTGTGTGCGGTCAGCCATGAGACCTGGGTAAAGGATTGCTATTTAATCTACCGTCACCTACCTGCACGGGTGTCTTCCAATGCTATGCTGAGAGGGGGTACAGTGCTCTGCTACCAGTGGAAGTCTCAGTCTGCCCACCGAGTAATTTGTCTGAAATGGATAAAATGTTTAAGTGGTGTTCCATGGGAGGGAAGGGAAAGACGGGAGGGGAGAAAGAAAAGAAAAGGAAGGAGAGAAAGAAGTAAGGAAGAGTTTTCTCCTCCCGAGGCTGCCTAGAGCCCAAGGAAGAAAAAAGACCCCCTGTTTCATCTCACTGTAAAACGTGAGATAATATATGGTCAAAACTCTAACCAATCGGTTGGACGTCCTATCCCTCGGAAAGCCGCGGGTGTCTAAGGGGTAAGAGGAGGCACATGCAATACGCCCCAAATCAGGGCGCCCTACAACCTGTGCTGATTGGGTGCCAACGGTAACTGTAACCATCAAACATACAACAGGTTGTAACATATATAACATAGATAAGGGTTTTCCGAACCCCAGATTTACCCCAACTTGAATACTCCACCCCCGCATCTCCACGGGACAAGGAGAGGAGGCAGAGCCACAGGGTCGCCTACAAGTATAAAAACAAAAAAGGGGGGGGGAATCCAAATCAACAGGGTGAAAGAAATAAGCGTCATAAAAAAAAAAGAAAAATCAAACTTTTCCCCGAGTGCAGGGAGAATACCGAACTTAACTACTCCCAGGGAGTGGGAGGGAGTCAATCTCTGCAAATAGAGAACCAGTCAAATGCGGAGGCAATTGACTATATGGGACACAGATTTCAGTGTGATCTTGCGGTCATGGAGGTCCATTATGGGAAGATCTTCTAGACTTTGTCTTGTTCCATAGAGGATTCGGTGAGCTGACTGGAGGAGGGCGCTTGTTGGAACCAGTGGAGGGGGGTGATGCTTCCATTTCCGTCTCCTGAGAAATTATCTTCAGGTTGAGCAGAAGCTTCTCTCCCGTTGCGAAGCTGGAGAAAGAGTGGCTCTGACTCCTGTGGGAGAATTTCACCGCAAAGGGGAAGGCCCATCTATACTTAATGTCCCTCTGGGTCATAGCAGATAGAAGGGGTTTCAGGGTTCTTCTTCGCTGGATGGTGGAGGGGGAGAGATCTGCATAGAATTGCACTGGGTGACCTTGACAGGATACCTGGGGAAGGGCCCGGGCTTGTTTCAAGACCGCTTCTTTAACGTCATAATAATGTGGTTTGGCAATGATGTCCCTGGGGGAACCATCTTTCCTGGGGGGACCCAGGGCCCTATGGACCCTATTCACCTCCAACCGTGATGACGGAATATTCGGGATCAGTGACTTCATTAAGTCCTGCGTGGCTGCTGTGTCATCGAGAATTGTTTCTGGCAGTCCTCTGATCCGAAAATTAAGCCTCCTAGATCTGTTCTCCAAATCATCTATGCGAGAAAACGCTGTGTCCAGTTGAACTTGAAGGGACTGGATTAAGTCAGGGTTCTGGTGAGAGACTGCAGCATCCTGGAGCCGATGTTCTGGAGGTCTGCTTTAATTTCTCCTGTTATTTTACCTGCCGTGGCCTCTAGCCCCCTTTCTAGGAGAGTGGAGAATTTAGTAAAGAGATCTTCCACCAAAAGCTGAGTGTTTTGGGTCGACGGGCTGAGAGGGAGAGACGCAGCATAGATAGGTGCCATCGGGCCTGCAGGGGAGAAGGCCCGATCCCCAAATGTGTGGCCGAGCAGGGTCTCTGTGGAGGCCGGTGAGGGAGTCTGTGCCTGCATTCCTGTGGTGTAAGACCCAGGGGTGGTGTGCAATAGGGCTGGGGCCATCACTTGCCTGAGTTCTGGGGTTCCTTCAGCGAGGGAAGCATGGAGCTGTGAGGCTGCAGCGGCGGCCATCTTGGTACACCCTGGGCGGGTGGAGGCAGCGAATTCCATGACCAGATTCTGCTGGCCCCGGTTTTAAACATATGGGGGTGTTCTCCGGCTTGTGTGGGGATCCGATGCCGTAAGGATGACGCTTGAGCGGGGTTGGAAGGGCATCGTGGCCGAACCTGAAGCGGTGAGGTGCGGAGCTCCTGGCTCAGGCGGCCATCTCGAAGCTCTCGCGCATGCGCACTCCCCAGGCACTATATTTAAAGCATTTTTCCATTTTTATTGTTTAAAACATTTTTGTTTGGCTGATAAGTGCTAGTTATGACTAGAGTTAGGCCGAACACTCCCCTGTTTGGTTTGTGGCAGAACTCTTGAACATCGCAAAAGTTCAGACCTTAACCGCAAACTCTAATAAAGACTATGAGACCCAAACTTGAAAAATCAAAAGTGCCCATTTTGAAGGCTTATATGCAAGTTATTGGCCACAAGAAGGGTATGGGAGACCAGATACTGCCCTGGGGGACATGTACAGTATCAATGCAAACATTTTTTAACAGATCGTTTTTATGGGAGCAGTCATTTTATTGATGCTTAAAGTGAAACAATAAAAAGGAAAAATTCCTTTGAATATGGTGCCTGAGGGGTCCCATTAGTCTGCCTATAAAATGGTGCATCTGTACCATGTATAGAACATGCTGCAGCAAAACTGATATTTCTAAAGAAAAAAAAAGACATTTAAATTGCTGGCAATACAATACCATTGCGGCAGTACAAAAATAAGCGCCCCTCCCTCCTGAGCCATACCAGGCCACATGCCCCCAACATGAGGGGGTACTTTGGGGTGGGGCAGCTCTGCCAGTGCATGCTGGGTGAGGGATGTCACAAGGGGGCAGTGCCACCAGGTGACGTCACCAGATGGCCCCGCCCCTTACCTATTTAAGAACTGTCAAATGGTTGTGCAAGCATTCGGTGGTTAGCGTTCACTGCAGGCAGAGGTTTTTTCCCAGTACAACAGTGCAGTGGGCATTGTGATTGATGATGGATCTACATCGGGGGACATTTTTAAAAAAATTTTTTATTTTTCAGGTTTCAAAAACTGTCTCTTGTCTTTATTTTTTACACTTTTTTGGGTAAATACTCACATGGGGTGGCCGGGATTTGGTGGCATGTGGCCTGGTATTGTTCAGAAGGGGGAGCACTCACTCCTCCCTTCCCTTTCCTGGACTGGCAGGCTACATGCTTGGATATGGCTCTGGTATGTATTTTGGGGGTTCCCACACCATTTTTTAAAAAATATTGGCATGGGGGTTCTTCTCAAAATCCATACCAGACCTAAGGGTCTGGTAAGGATCTTAGGGGGGCCCTACACCATTTTTTAAATTACATTTTGCCTTGGGGTTCTCCTTAAAATCCATACCATACCCAAAGGGCCTGGTATGGGGAAGCCCATTGGAAGCTGATGATTAATTTGTTGTTAAGGATGCAGCGGCCGGCTTTCCGTTCCGCTCTTTAACCAGCTATGCACTATGCAGCGCAGCACACAGTGAATTGTGGGGTGCTTGGCAGGTGAACATCCCACTGAGCGCCTCACAAATTCAGGTGTTTGCTGAACGGGTGAACAGGTGATGTTCAGGTCGAACTTTTGCTCGGCTCGAACTGTTCGCCCAACTCTAGTTGTCACCTATTCTAACTTACATGATTATGCAGTGCTAAGAACATTATAATAACAAAGTCCATATATAGCTTGTCAGGATGTCAATTTCAAATGAGTGAATCCATATGCAAAATATGGAAGAAACCGACACCAGCTTCAAAGGTGATGATATATCAGCACCCAGGTGTAATAAGCCAAACTGCTTACCAGAAAGCTAGGACCCTCAAATTATAAAGTGGTCATTCACACTCATGCATGTAACAGGTGAATGACATAATTTATCCAGGGTACCAGGAATCCAGGGACATAAAGTAATCACCACATAGCCAGCATCAGCACAGATCTAGTAGACATATCCTCATAGAAATAGAGAAGCTTCCATGGTTTAATACATTTAAAATCAGGCAATTTATTAATAAGTAATACACTCACATGTTAGTAAAGATACAAGCGATAGTTACAAACCAAAAATATGGTGACTTACGCGTTTCATCACAATTGATGTCATCAGAGGCTAGGCTGTAGGATGGCAGCACGCTATTATATACTAAGGAAACTGGAAATGATCCTGCATTCCAAAAGCCGTATGCAGCTGGAGCACTAGTGTAAACCAACAGGAATCTCATTATGGAACTCAAACCACCCGAACTGAAAATAACTATCAATAAATAGATTCCATAAACAATCAATTAAAGAGCCTTGAATGCCGAATACCATGAGTCATCCAATTCTGTAAATCATTAATATAGTATAAATTAAAAAAATCATCTATAATGTAGACCGGACTGTGCGCCATCTTGTGGATTTTACACAAATGACATTATAAGCACAACCTTTGATCATTATATTAAACAGAAAGACATTTTTTAAAAACATAATAATAATTCCTAACAATTTAGCTATTAATGACAAGATACTAATAATTCATAACACTTTATCTATAAATGACATACATCAAGCCGAGGATTAAACATTTTTTAATACCTCAACTTATCTGGGGAACAATGACAATTAGCAATTGTTAATAAAACAATTAACGCCCCAATTGATGTTCATCCCAAAAGGGGTATAAGTTTTAGGTCATATCCAATGGGTTTGCAGCTTAGAGATTTCCTGCCAGATATAGCTACCCCTCAAATTAGGGACATATTTATTAGTACAGAGAAATAAAGTGCCGTCAGAGTTTTTGTTGTGGTAACGTGCATAATCCTTTAACACACTATATCTGGTGAACCCCCGTCTAATGTTGGCCACATGTTTCTTAATTCTGACCTGCATAGAATTAATACTGCGACCTACATATTGCAGGCCACACAGAGACATTGGATTAAATAGCCTATCTTAGTAGAACAACAGATGATAAAAGCTTTTATCTCATACGTTCTGGATGTGGCCTGCAATCAAAAACGACAAATATGTCTCCTTCAAACTTTTCAGCTGACAAATGCTACACTTCCGACAGGGGAAATAACCTTTCAAATCACAAATTCAAATATAATAATAATAATAATAATAATAATCAAATAATCAAATAATATTGGGGGCCACATATAATCTAAGGGGAGAAGCACCACTATATACCACTGTAGGAGCATCAGCCATCATAGGACCTAGAAGCCTATAATTTTTTAGCACCTTCCAGTGTCTATGAAAAATCCTCTTTATGTCATAGTATTGGTTTTAAAAGGAAGTCACAAAGGCACAATTAAATTAATTTGCAGGCGTATCCTTGGGTTTATCCTGCAACGTATTACACCTGTCCTGGTCACCTATTTCTAACATCAATTTATCTAAATCATTCTCATTGTACCCTTTATCAATCAATATAGATTTTAACACAGAAGCTTGTTGAGAGAACAATTCCATGGTATACAGATAAATTGATTCTTGGGCACAGATTTTAACCAAGAGTGATGGTGACAACTACCCATACTAATGAAACTGTTGCCTTATTTCAATGTTTAGATCCAGGAAGTGGACTTTAACATTACTTGCTTCATGCTGCAAGACTATACCCAAAGTATTGTTATTAAAGCGATAATAAACCACACCAATTTTTTTTAAACCCTGCAAGGTAAAGGCATAATGTGCTAGTATGCATCACATACTAGCACATTATTAAATAGTTACCTTAGAACTAAGCCTTTTAGCACTGCTCTGTCACCGCTGACAGGTGCTTCCATCTTCACCCGTACTTTCTTTCTGGGTTCGCGTCCTCTGGCCATCTGATTGACTGCACCGAAATGACGTCACTCCCGCGTGGGAGTCACGGACCACGGCATAGAGCTCTGAAGGGACGGCCCGGGTGTACCACCCCTTCAGAGTGAATGCGTCTATGACATCACCGGCTGTATGCAGTGTGAATATCTCTAAACCATGCAGGTTTAGGAGATATTCACTGTACCTACAGATAAGCCTTATTATAAGCTTACCTGTAGGCACAAGTGCCAAAAAAGGGTTTACTTCCACTTTAAGGGACTAGACAAACTCATCAAGACTTTTACTGTCACCATCCCACATGAAAAGCACATCATCGATGTACCTTTTCCAAAATACAAACTTTGGCCTCCGATTTGGGTTATGGTCCCTTTAAGGTCAATTTTTCAGGTACTCAGGGGTCCTGCCAGCATTAGTAATAGCTTTTTTTGGGACAAGGAATTTTGGAGGTTCAGAGTGACATTCAGGTGTGAAAAGAACCTCCACTCCTGACTACAGGGACTCCAATCCCTATAGGCTTAAACAGCCTCCAGGAAGTAGCACATAAAGCAAGCTCTTAGTATTAGGTGTGGTGGTGTGTGTAGAGGTTAAGAGGAGACCTAGCTGTGTGTTGCACGTGCTTCAAAACATCTGAAGCTGGACCCTGCTAACCCTGAGGTAAAGCCTTCCTGGCATTTAGATTTTTTTTTTTTAAGAAGTGTTTATTTGTTTATAAAAGATGTATACAGAGGGTAGCAACGTTGCAGATGCAGCCACTACAATAGCAAAGAAAAAGAATATAGGGGGTTCAATCTTATTGGAGAAGATCATATAAGACGTATCTCGACAATCATAATAATAAACATTTTGGTATTAGTGTAGTATAAACGGTATGCCTGAGTTTAGGTATTTTCGTAACTCATCAAAAAGAGAAATAAAACTGGCTTATAGTTGTATCAACCTATTTGTTGATGTGGAGTTACACATCTTAATACAGGTGTCAGGAGTATATATTTGATCGTTTTGTTAAGTAAGGTCGGAATTATGTTAATAGAGGGAGGTGGTGGTAGTGGCTATAGCAGGTTTCGGAGGGGTAGGGGGTGCCATTAATGGACATTACTGGGGAGGGAGAGGGAAAGGAATACTGACAAGAGTTCTGATCTACTCTCCTGCCATTCCCATGTGTGGGCAATTAAGCCATAAGTTTGGTATACTCATCTGTATTGACAAATTGCTGTCAGCAGGACCATATTTTTCTAAATTCGGAAGGGGTATATTTCACCTAATGTATGAGTTACACCATTCCTGTGGTTTTCTGTATACGTCTAAACTAGTATGTTATGGTCAGAGGGTCTGAGGAGTGCCATCTGGCAGGGATGCACATTTTAGCTGCATTTACCATATGGATGGCTAGTGAGCGTTGGTATACAGATTTCAAAGTTGTAGAGTGGTGCAGCAAAAATTGAGCTGGCGAGTAGTCTAGTGTGAAAGTAGTAATTTGGTTTGTGAGTTGATAGACTTCTTTCCAAAATGGTTGGAGAGTGTAGGAGAGATTTTATGTAGTCTGAGCGGGGTCTTGTACCATCTGGAGATTATTTTAAAAACATTCTTTTGTGCAAAGACCTTAACCGTCTCCTTATGAATGTATGTTTAGGTGTTCTTGGACTTTTACTTATTTAATAGTTTGATTTGTGCTGAAGATATGTGGACTTTTTTGTGTTGCATTATCTGTAGTTTGTTTTGCTGAAGCTCTTTAGTAATGTCTTAAAATAAAATAAAGACTTTTATGTTTAAGATAACCAGCTGTTGCACATGGTCCCGAGGTGCTTTTTAATTTAAATTTTAACAAATTGAAAAACTGTCATCCCTTCCTTTTCTGTGCCCAGGTTGCTCAGCTGTCAGTTTATTGCCAGTACTCATCGTTCCACAGTGGCTCACCTGTTGATCATCTCCTGCTCATCAGTCAAGTCCACAACTAGCCCATTCTGGCTATTTAAACTGCCTGGTTCATTTCTTCAATGCCTTTGACCTGGTCAACATATCTAAGGACTCTCTGCTGTGTTCCTGTTGAAGACTGGCCTGGCTGACGTCCCTTCGGGTTCCTGATCCTGTCTGCTGCCTCTGACTACCTGATTTAGCGCCTGAACTCTGGCTATGTTTTGACTACGTCTACCAGTTGTACCATTTTTACCATTCTATTAAAAAGTGTGATTTTTACTGCATTTCTGTCTCTGTCTGCTGTCTGTTTCATGATTCCTGACAAAAACATTTTGATGTTTCTAAATGCGGTGGTGGAAATATTAAATATCATTTTTATTTAAAACTCTTGTTTTTCTGTTTATCAGCTTTTTTGCAACAGATCTCACAAACAATCCCATCTCAAAGACTTACATCATTATAGCCCCTGGGTGCAAAAGAGTCTTGGGCAATCATTTCTGGTCTTGTGATTTGAAAAGAAAACTGCTTTTTGGGAACTGCTCATAAAGTGTTAACCTAGTGATACCTGCTCATAAAGTGTTAACCTAGAGTTACCTGCTCACAAGGTATTAACCTAGTGTTGAAAGGCTCATATGGGGTCACCAGTATAGTGTGCCAGATGTATATTCTTTAAGAGGTGTTCTTTTCGGATTGTCTTTTTCAAATCAGATCAGCTGATATTCATGGATATTTGCTCAGTTTGGGTTATATTCACTGTACCTACAGATAAGCCTTATTATAAGCTTACCTGTAGGCACAAGTGCCAAAAAAGGGTTTACTTCCACTTTAAGGGACTAGACAAACTCATCAAGACTTTTACTGTCACCATCCCACACGAAAAGCACATCATCGATGTACCTTTTCCAAAACACAAGCTTTGGCCTCCGATTTGGGTTGTGGTCCCTTTAAGGTCAATTTTTCAGGTACTTAGGGGTCCTGCCAGCATTATTAATAGCTTTTTTTGGGACAAGGAATTTTGGAGGTTCAGAGTGACATTCAGGTGTGAAAAGAACCTCCACTCTTGACTACAGGGACTCCAATCCCTACAGGGTTAAACAGCCTCCAGGAAGCAGCACATAAAGCAAGCTCTTAGTATTAGGTGTGGTGGTGTGTGTAGAGGTTAAGAGGAGACCTAGCTCTGTGTTGCACATGCTTCAAAACATCTGAAGCTGGACCCTGCTAACCCTGAGGTAAAGCCTTCCTGGCATTTAGATTTTTTTTTTTAAGAAGTGTTTATTTGTTTATAAAAGATGTATACAGAGGGTAGCAACGTTGCAGATGCAGCCACTACAATAGCAAAGAAAAAGAACATAGGGGGTTCAATCTTGTTGGAGAAGATCATATAAGACATATCTCGACAATCATAATAATAAACATTTTGGTATTAGTGTAGTATAAACGGTATACCTGAGTTTAGGTATTTTCGTAACTCATCAAAAAGAGAAATAAAACTGGCTTATAGTTGTATCAACCTATTTGTTGATGTGGAGTTATACATCTTAATACAGGTGTCAGGAGTATATATTTGATTGTATTGTTAAGTAAGGTCGGAATTATGTTAATAGAGGGAGGTGGTGGTAGTGGCTATAGCAGGTTTTGGAGGGGTAGGGGGTGCCATTAATGGACATTACTGGGGAGGGAGAGGAAAAGGAATACTGACAAGAATTCTGATCTACTCTCCTGCCATTCCCATGTGTGGGCAATTAAGCCATAAGTTTGGTATACTCATCTGTATTGACAAATTGCTGCCAGCAGGACCATTTTTTCCTAAATTCGGAAGGGGTATATTTCACCTAATGTATGAGTTCCACCATACCTGTGGTTTTCTGTATACGTCTAAACTAGT
Source organism: Aquarana catesbeiana (assembly GCF_042186555.1). Classification (NCBI taxonomy): domain Eukaryota; kingdom Metazoa; phylum Chordata; class Amphibia; order Anura; family Ranidae; genus Aquarana; species Aquarana catesbeiana. The sequence continues at coordinate 425,614,099 of NC_133328.1, forward strand.
CTGTTATGGTCAGAGGGTCTGAGGAGTGCCATCTGGCAGGGATGCACATTTTAGCTGCATTTACCATATGGATGGCTAGTGAGCGTTGGTATACAGATTTCGAAGTTGTAGAGTGGTGCAGCAAAAATTGAGCTGGCGAGTAGTCTAGTGTGAAAATGGTAATTTGGTTTGTGAGTTGATAGACTTCTTTCCAAAATGGTTGGAGAGTGTAGGGGAGATTTTATGTAGTCTGAGTGGGGTCTTGTACCATCTGGAGATTATTTTAAAAACATTCTTTTGTGCAAAGACCTTAACCGTCTCCTTATGCATGTATGTTTAGGTGTTCTTGGACTTTTCCTTATTTAATAGTTTGATTTGTGCTGAAGATATGTGGACTTTTTTGTGTTGCATTATCTGAAGTTTGTTTTGCTGAAGCTCTTTAGTAATGTCTTAAAATAAAATAAAGACTTTTATGTTTAAGATAACCAGCTGTTGCACATGGTCCCGAGGTGCTTTTTAATTTAAATTTTAACAAATTGAAAAACTGTCATCCCTTCCTTTTCTGTGCCCAGGTTGCTCAGCTGTCGGTTTATTGCCAGTACTAATCGTTCCACAGTGGCTCACCTGTTGATCATCTCCTGCTCATCAGTCAAGTCCACAACTAGCCCCTTCTGGCTTTTTAAACTGCCTGGTTCATTTCTTCAATGCCTTTGACCTGGTCAACATATCTAAGGACTCTCTGCTGTGTTCCTGTTGAAGACTGGCCTGGCTGACGTCCCTGCGGGTTCCTGATCCTGTCTGCTGCCTCTGACTACCTGATTTAGCGCCTGAACTCTGGCTATGTTTTGACTACGTCTACCAGTTGTACCATTTTTACCATTCTATTAAAAAGTGTGATTTTTACTGCATTTCTGTCTCTGTCTGCTGTCTGTTTCATGATTCCTGACAAAAACATTTTGATGTTTCTAAATGCGGTGGTGGAAATATTAAATATCATTTTTATTTAAAACTCTTGTTTTTCTGTTTATCAGCTTTTTTGCAACAGATCTCACAAACAATCCCATCTCAAAGACTTACATCATTTTAGCCCCTGGGTGCAAAAGAGTCTTGGGCAATCATTTCTGGTCTTGTGATTTGAAAAGAAAACTGCTTTTCGGGAACTGCTCATAAAGTGTTAACTAGGGATGAGCCGAACACCCCCCTGTTCGGTTCGCACCAGAACATGCGAACAGGAAAAGAGTTCGTTCGAACACGCGAACACCGTTAAAGTCTATGGGACACGAACATGAATAATCAAAAGTGCTAATTTTAAAGGCTTATATGCAAGTTATTGTCATAAAAATTGTTTGGGGACCTGGGTCCTGCCCCAGGGGACATGGATCAATGCAAAAAAAAGTTTTAAAAACGGCCGTTTTTTCAGGAGCAGTGATTTTAATAATGCTTAAAGTCAAACAATAAAAGTGTAATATCCCTTTAAATTTCATAGCTGGGGGGTGTCTATAGTATGCCTGTAAAGGGGCGCATGTTTCCCGTGTTTAGAACAGTCTGACAGCAAAATTACATTTCGAAGGAAAAAACCCATTTAAAACTACTCGCGGCTATTGCATTGCCGACAATACACATAGAAGTTCATTGATAAAAACGGCATGGGAATTCCCCACAGGGGAACCCCGAACCAAAATGTAAAAAAAAAAAAATGACGTGGGGGTCCCCCTAAATTCCATACCAGGCCCTTCAGGTCTGGTATGGATATTAAGGGGAACCCCAGCCAAAATTAAAAAAAAAAATGACGTGGGGTTCCCCCTAAATTCCATACCAGACCCTTCAGGTCTGGTATGGATTTTAAGGGGAATCCCGCGCCAAAAAAAAAAAAAACGGCGTGGGGTCCCCCCAAAAATCCATACCAGACCCTTATCCGAGCACGCAACCTGGCAGGCCGCAGGAAAAGAGGGGGGGGTGAGAGTGCAGCCCCCCCTGAATCGTACCAGGCCACATGCCCTCAACATTGGGAGGGTGCTTTGGGGTATCCCCCCAAAACACCTTGTCCCCATGTTGATGAGGACAAGGGCCTCATCCCCACAACCCTGGCCGGTGGTTGTGGGGGTCTGCGGGCGGGGGGCTTATCGGAATCTGGAAGCCCCCTTTAACAAGGGGACCCCCAGATCCCGCCCCCCCTGTGTGAAATGGTAAGGGGGTACTTACCCCTACCATTTCACTAAAAAACTGTCAAAAATGTTAAAAATGACTAGAGACAGTTTTTGACAATTCCTTTATTCAAATTCTTCTTCTTTCTTCTATCTTTCTTCTTCTTCTGGTTCTTCTGGCTCTTCTGGTTATTCCTCCGGCGTTCTCGTCCAGCATCTCCTCCGCAGCATCTTCTATCTTCTTCTCCTCGGGCCGCTCCCCACCCATGGCATGGGGGAGGCTCCCGCTCTTCTCTTCATCTTCTTCATCTTCTTCTCTTCTTCTTTTCTTCTCTTCTTCTCTTCTTCATTTTCTTCTCCGGGCCGCTCCGCACCCATGCTGGCATGGAGGGAGGCTCCCGCTGTGTGACGGCGTCTCCTCGTCTGACGGTTCTTAAATAACGGGGGGCGGGGCCACCCGGTGACCCCGCCCCCTCTGACGCACAGTGACTTGACGGGACTTCCCTGTGACGTCACGGGGAATGCCACAGGGAAGTCCCGTCATGTCCCGTGTGTCAGATGGGGGCGGGGTCACCAGGTGGCCCCGCCCCCCATTATTTAAGAACCGTCAGACGAGGAGACGCCATCACACAGCGGGAGCCTCCCTCCATGCCAGCATGGATGCGGAGCGGCCCGGAGAAGAAAATGAAGAAGAGAAGAAGAGAAGAAGGAAGAAGAGAAGAAGATGAAGAAGAAGATGAAGAGAAGAGCGGGAGCCTCCCCCATGCCATGGGTGCGGAGCGGCCCGAGGAGAAGAAGATAGAAGACGCTGCGGAGGAGATGCTGGACAAGAACGCCGGAGGAAGAACCAGAAGAACCAGAAGAAGAAGAAGATGAAGGAAGATAGAAGAAAGAAGAAGCATTCAAATAAAGAAATTGTCAAAAACTGTCTCTTGTCATTTTTAGCATTTTTGACAGTTTTTTAGTGAAATGGTAGGGGTAAGTACCCCTTACCATTTCACACAGGGGGGGCGGGATCTGGGGGTCCCCTTGTTAAAGGGGGCTTCCAGATTCCGATAAGCCCCCCGCCCGCAGACCCCCACAACCACCGGCCAGGGTTGTGGGGATGAGGCCCTTGTCCTCATCAACATGGGGACAAGGTGTTTTGGGGGGCTACCCCAAAGCACCCTCCCAACGTTGAGGGCATGTGGCCTGGTATGGTTCAGGAAGGGGGGGCCGCACTCTCGTCCCCCCTCTTTTCCTGTGGCCTGCCAGGTTGCATGCTCAGATAAGGGTCTGGTATGGATTTTTGGGGGGACCCCATGCCGTTTTTTTTTTTTTTTTGGCGCGGGATTCCCCTTAAAATCCATACCAGACCTGAAGGGCCTGGTATGGAATTTAGGGGGACCCCCACGTCATTTTTTTTTTTAATTTTGGTTCGGAGTTCCCCTGTGGGGAATTCCCATGCCGTTTTTATCAATGAACTTCTATGTGTATTGTCGGCAATGCAATAGCCGCGAGTAGTTTTAAATGGGTTTTTTCCTTTGAAATGTCATTTTGCTGTCAGACTGTTCTAAACACGGGAAACATGCGCCCCTTTACAGGCATACTATAGACACCCCCCAGCTACGAAATTTAAAGGGATATTATACTTTTATTGTTTGACTAAGCATTATTAAAATCACTGCTCCTGAAAAAACGGCCGTTTTTAAAACTTTTTTTTGCATTGATCCATGTCCCCTGGGGCAGGACCCGGGTCCCCAAACACTTTTTATGACAATAACTTGCATATAAGCCTTTAAAATTAGCACTTTTGATTTCTCCCATAGACTTTTAAAGGGTGTTCCGCGGCATTCGAATTTGCCGCGAACACCCCAAACTGTTCGCTGTTCTGCGAACTTGCGAATAGCCAATGTTCGAGTCGAACATGAGTTCGACTCAAACTCGAAGCTCATCCCTAGTGTTAACCTAGTGTTTCCTGCTCATAAAGTGTTAGCCTAGAGTTACCTGCTCACAAGGTATTAACCTAGTGTTGAAAGGCTCATATGGGGTTACCAGTATAGTGTGCCAGATGTATATTCTTTAAGAGGTGTTCTTTTCGGATTGTCTTTTTTAAATCAGATCAGCTGATATTCATGGATATTTGCTCAGTTTGGGTTATAGTAATATACAGCAATCTTCACTGTTCAAGACTGCTGGCTTTTCAATCAACAAGGTATGAGGAGCAACATACCAGTTATTTTTCATTTTCACTGCAAAGGTTTATGCATTCTATAAGGAGGAACTGTAAAATTAAAATGAAAGAACAACAACTATTAAAGTCATTAAATGCTGTATATCTTTTTTAAAAAAATGACCTTGCCTCTTTGCGGTGAGATGTACCTAAAATGCAAATTAGGAACAATAAATAAAATTACTTTTACTCACATCCTGAAGTGCAAATAAAAACTACGTTTATTTGACCTTTTTACAGCCAAAAGTTTTACTCCCAAAATATAACACGGGCAGCCAAAAATATGTTTCCACATCACCCAGACAGCAATGTGGACACCCGAATAGGAACTTTCCATTCTGCTTTAGGAAGAGTAGAAGACTCGGGAACCTGGGTGTCAGGTAACAGAAGATCTAGGTAAGTAAAGAGAATTCTAGGTAGCTTTTTAGTCTTTCTAAGACAGTGATTAGTTAAAGGAAGTGTGTTTGGGGATGTGCATGTAAATTAACTTTGATATTTAAATGTGTTTTCTTATATGTACAGTATATAGTGATGACAAATAATGCAGCACTTTACAAAGAGCACAGAATGATTTACATTAATTTCTGCCTTTATAATCTAATGTCTTCAACACTCCCAAACACACATGTGCTAGTTGTGTACCAGAGTAGCCCTATGTAAATTGGTAAGAAGCATACCATTTCCATGCAGATGGTGGTACTTGTGAGATTCAAACTCAAGTCTTAGATCTGCAAGTCAAGAGTGATTACCAAGTAGCCACTGTAATCAATCAGGGTCAGTTCAGATGGCAGGCAGAGATGTGGTCAGTAGGAATGCACAGGATTGGTGTAGGCAGTAGGCCTGAAATTCAGTTGATAAACAGGGTCAATTGAGAGACACTGCACTGGTGGAGTGGCAATCACTGATGCTGGCTACATGAGTCTGGTGACACTAGTACTGGTCTGGCTAACAATCAGCAACATTGTTGCTGGCTGCATTGGTCTGGTGACACTGGCATTGATGTGGCAGCACTCAGGAACACTGTTGCAAGCTCACACTGGTCTGGTGACACTGGAACGGGTATGGATAGCAATCGGGAAAATTTTTCCTGGCTTAGACTGGTCTGGTGACACTGGGATGGGTGTGGCCAGTAATCAGAAACACTGTTGCTGTCTTACACTGGTCTGGTGACAATGGAACTGGTGTGGCAACAATTTAAGAACACTTTGGCTTGCTGAACTGGTGGTGACACTGGATCTGGTGTGGCAATGATCAGGGACAATGTGCCTGGCTGCAGCAGTCTAGAGACATTGGCCCTGGTGTGGCAATGATCAGGAACACTGTTGCTGACTTGCACTGGCCTGGTGACACTGGGGATTGATGTGGTGGCAATCAGGAACACTATTGCTTGCTGAACTGGTGTGGTGACACTTGGACTGTTGTGATAGTGATCAGGGACACTGTGGCTGGCTGCACTGGTCTTGTGATGCTGGCCCTGGTGTGGTGGCGATCAGCATAGCCTGTTACTGACTTACACTGGTCTGGTGACACTGCGACTAGTGTGGTGCAGTACAAAGCACTTTTGCTGGCTGCAGTGGTTTGACAACACTGGGACTGGTGCGACAGTGGTCAGGATAAAGGTTGCTGACTTACACTGGTCCGATGACACTGACCCTTGTGTGGCCATAATCAGGAACGCTGTTGCTGTTTTACATAAGTCTGATTACATTGTACTGATGTATGTGCACTCAGGAACACTGTTAATGACTTTCTCTGGTCTGGTGACACTAAGACTGGTGTGGTGGCAATCAGGAACACTATTGCTGGTTAACACTGGCCTGGCAACACTTGGGCTGGTGTGGTGGCTAATAGGGTTGAGCCGAACACCCCCCTGTTCGGTTTGCACCAGAACAGTTCGAACACACGAACACCGTTAAAGTCTATGGGACACGAATATGAATAATCAAAAGTGCTAATTTTAAAGGCTTATATGCAAGTTATTGTCATAGAAAGTGTTTGGGGACCTGAGTCCTGCCCCAGGGGACATGGATCAGTGCAAAAAAAGTCAGTTTTTTCGCCAAAGCACCCTCCCAATGTTGAGGGCATGTGGTCTGGTACGGTTCAGGAGGGGGGCCACTCTCTCGCACCCCCTCTTTTCCTGCGGCCTGCCAGGTTGCGTGCTCGGATAAGGGTCTGGTATGGATTTTTGGTGGGACCCCATGCTGTTTTTTTTTAAATTTTGGCACGGGGTTCCCCTTAAAATCCATACCAGACCTGATGGGTCTGGTATAGATTTTGAGGGGGACCCCACGCCATTTGTTTTTTTTTTATTTTGGCCGGGGTTCCCCTTAATATCCATACCAGACCTGAAGGGCCTGGTATGGAATTTAGGGGGGCCCCCATGTAATTTTTTTTAATTTTGGTTCGGGGTTCCCCTGTGGGGAATTCCCATGCCGTTTTTATCAATGTGTATTGTCGGACCGGCAATGCATTAATAGCCGCGAGTAGTTTTAAATGACTTTTTTTTCCTTTTAAATGTCATTTTGCTGTCAGACTGTTCTAAACACGGGAAACATGTGCCCCTTTACAGGCATACTATAGACACCCCCCAGGTACGAAATTTAAAGGGATATTACACTTTTATTGTTTCACTTTAAGCATTATTAAAATCACTGCTCCCGAAAAAACGGTAGTTTTTAAAACTTTTTTTTGCATTGATCCATGTCCCCTGGGGCAGGACCCAGGTCCCCAAACACTTTTTATGACAATACCATCAATATAAGCCTTTAAAATTAGCACTTTTGATTTCTCCCATAGACTTTTAAAGAGTGTTCCGCGGCATTCAAATTTGCCGCGAACACCCCAAATTGTTTGCTGTTCAGCGAACTTGCGAACAGCCGATGTTCGAGTCGAACGTGAGTTCAACTCGAACTCGAAGCTCATCCCTAGTGGCTAACAATCAGCAACATTGTGTGGGTACAATCAGGAACACTGTCACTGCCTTACAGGCACTGTTGCTGACTTGCACTGGCCTGGTGACACTGGGAACTGGTGTAGTGATAATGATAAACTCTTATGCTGACTGAACTGGTCTAGTGACACTGGGACTGGTGTGGTGGCAATGAGGACCTCGTATGCTTGCTGGTGTGGTGGTGATCAGGAACACTGTAGCTGGCTGCATTGGTCTGGTGACGCTGGTCTGGTGTAGTGGCAATCAGGATAACTGTTGCTAGTTTACACTTATCTGGGACACTGGGACTAATGTGCTGGCATTCAGGATAGCTGTTGCTGGCTTACACTGATCTGGAGATACTGGGACTGGTGTGGGGTGATCAGAAACGCTGTTGCTGATGGCAGTGGTCTGGCAACACTGAAACTGGTGTGGCAATGATCAGGATGACTGTTGTTGACTTACACTGGTCTGATGACACTGGCCCTGGTGTGGCAGCGATCAGGAACACTGTTGCTGGTTTACATAAGCCTGGTGACATTATACTGGTATGAAGGTGATCAGGAACACTATTGCTGGCCTAAATTTGTCTGGTGACACTAGAGTTCAGTAAAACTGTGGATGGCTGCACCAGTCTGGTGACACTGTGTGGGTAGTGATCAGGGACACTGTGCCTGGCTCTGTGCTGTTAGACCTTTTGAGAAGAAATAATAACATATTTTTTATTTATTTATGACATGAGCCCCACGAGAGAAAGGTGAAGAAAGGGTCACAATGACGTCAGCTGTTTCCCAACCTTTAATGAATCACCCATCCTTAAGCACTATAAACAAACTGTTTGCAAAGCTAGAAGCCAAAGAACCAAAGATATTTAAAGGTTCTGGGTTGTTAGATAAAAAGACCTGTTACCATTAAAATGAGTCGACAATATAAACACTTGACTGACTGTTCTCCAGATGAAATCCCTGTCTGTGGACAGAAACTATTGTGAAGACTTCAAGAGTTGTTTATCCAGCTGAACTGGCTAATTAGTTACTTAGACTGGCCAAAGTTCATGTTAAGCAACTCAAAGAACTATCAGATTTTTTCTTACTCAGAAATATTTTAAAAGTATAGCAATCACGGTTGTGAAAGACATATATATATATATCGTGACCATGTCTACATAAATATATACATATAGCATATATTTTTACCTAAATGAATAAGTACTCATATTATCTACAATAACACATTTTTCCATATTTAATAATTTTGTGTGATATTGATGAGTAAAATTTTACCCGCACATTGTACTGGTTAACAGATTTCCTAAATTTTATATATATATATATATATATATATATATATATATATCATCAACACTATATTTCTCAAATATTTCTGCTCTTGGACACGCCTGGTGGTTGAAAGAAATATTACCTAAATCTATAAAAAGTTATAGAAAATAAGTTATACCTTCTGGGCTAGGCTTATTATTTTAAGATTGATATGAAAAAATTATAGATAACACAAATGAAAATAAGGTAAAATCAATACTACATAATTATCCTTTCCCAAATGGCTACTGAAATGATGGTTACCAGAGTTTTAAAATGGCTGCTGTGGCTTTCAAGATGGCTTCTGCTTAAAGAGGAATAATCTCTTGCATCCTCAGAGTTTCAAAGTATAATCTGACAAGGAATATTCATGAAGGTGAATGAAGTGTCCCTCCATGGCATCTATCTTGATCCTATATACAATTTTTGAGCCTTATTTTCATTTGTGTTATCTATAATTTTTACATATCGATTATTATATTCAGTTGGATTACTATTTCTCTCGAGTCGATAGCTGCCTTGTAGATTTTTCTCTAAGCCTCAATTTTTCATTATAATTTTTAAAGTTTCCATGCTATTGACATAGCAAACGTTGAATTTTATTTCACGTTATTAATCACCTACTTGCAGTATATTAATGGTTGAATTTGTGAAATGCAGATGTTCTGTCTAATCATCATATTTACTTGGTTATTGATTCTATAAGGAAGTTTTATCATTTCTGTGTCATTTAACCACTTAAGGACTGGCCTTGTTAGAGATTTGGGTGTTTACAAGTTTAAAACAGTTTTATTTGCTAGAAAATTACTTACAACCCCCAAATATTATATATTGGTTTTTTTTCTAACACCCCAGAGAATAAAATGGCGGTCATTGCAATACTTTTTTTCCCACCGTATTTGCGCAGCGGTCTTACAAGTGCACTTTTTTTTGGAAAAATAGGACAACAGTAAAGTTAACCCAATTTTCTTTATATTGTAAAAGATAATGTTACGCCAAGTAAATTGATACCCAACATGTCATGCCTAAAAATTGCGCCCGCTCGTGGAATGGCATCAAACTTTTACCCTTAAAAATCTCCATAGGCGACGTTTAAAAAATTCTACAGGTTGCGTGTTTTGTGTTACAGAGGAGGTCTAGGGCTAGAATTATTGCTCTTGCTCTAACGAATGGGGCAATACTTCACATGTGTGGTTTGACCACCATTTTTATATGCAGGCACTACTCACGAGCTCGTCGAGATGGGGCGCTTTAAAAAAAAAAAATTTTTCTTATTTATTTTACTTTATTTTATTTATTTTTTCACTGTTTTTTTAAAAAAAAAAATTTGGATCACTTTTATTTTTTTATTATTGTAAACATCCTTTGTAATAGAAAAAAGCATAACAGGTCCTCTTAAATATGAGATCTGGGGTCAAAAAGTCCTCAGATCTCATATTTGGACTTAAATGCAAAAAAAAAAAAAAAAAAAAATGTTGTCATTTGAAAAAATGACAACAAAAAAATGGCCGTTTAAGGCATATGGGCGTAGCTGATGTTATGACGTCGCTTCCACCCTCCTATGGTATGGAGACGGGTGGGGGCCATCTTCCCCTCACTCGTCTCCATACCACAGACATGACAGGTCCTGATCGCCTCCGCCGCTACTGACGGCTCTGGTAAGCGGCGGAGGGCGCGGGAGAGCAGCGGGAGGGGGGTCGCACCTCTCCCAACGTCGATAACGGTGATCTTGCAGCGAATCTGCTGCAGAGACCACCATTATTGTAAACTCGACCGGCTCCTGAAAAGATGGATACCAAGATATCCATCTTTAAAGTGCCGATGTATATTTAAAAAGTACAACGCAACCATTAGCGGATGTTTCAATTAGTTTTCTTGATATTATATAACAAGTGTTTTTGTCTACCAATATATATAACTATTTTGTATGAATGTTTGGTAAATAAATCTCCTATTTTTAGTCTGTGTTCATATTGATTGATCCTGTTGATCTTAAAAATATCATCATTTAAAATTACTCATTCATAAATACCGTGCAGGAAAAATTATTCTCATAAGCACGACTTTGCAGTGTAAAAAAACCACCTGTTGCTTATCACTGTTTGGAAACACTCTCTTTCCATTCTCAGCTGATCAGTGTGGGAGATGTAATAGAGCACTGGGTGCAACATGCAACCATTGTTTACACGTGTGATCATTGTGATTGGTCACAGTGATCGCATGGTGCAGAGCCAATTTCATTGCTCTGTACACTATGTGATCTGCTGCATCCTATGGACACAACAACACAGAGCACACTTATACATGTGGTAGAGGGCATGCACAAGCACCACTGAAGGGGGACCATTTCAATGTGGACTCCTGCCCTCAGAAGACAGCCATATGACTGTTTACAACAGCCAGATGGCACGATGTTAATGATTGTATGATTTATCAAATATGTCTAAAAGAAAAAATTAAGGAAATCTGACAACTGTACTATGTAAGTGTTTATTTTAGAATGTGAAAAACGTAGTAAGCGATGGCACCAAACCAGAATTTATCTGTGACTAATCTGATTACAGTAAACTAAAATGTGGTTGGTTGCTATGGGATTTCTGCATTTTGTATGCCATAATTTTTCACTGCCCTATTATATGAACCTGCTAAAATATGTCTAAGGAATAATTCCAAGTAGGTCGTAGCTCTGCTTGCTTTCTGCTTGTTGGAGAAATATATAGAGCTTTTCAGTTGTAGACAGGCTGATCTTTTGGCAGATGCAATAAAGTTAAAAGAATAGCTTGGCACCTGCCAGGAAAATGTTCCAGCACGCTGAAAACTTTCAGTAATTTGAACATAAAATCTCTTCCAAAAGCAGCAAGTAGCTAGGATACTGTAATGATTTTTACTTTTAGGCATTAACCATTTACCACTGCCATACAATTTAAAATGGTGGATTGGAGGTCCTGCATTTCTCAAGCACGATTTTAAAACAGCACTCTGTTTACTACTTGTGAGTATCCGATGAATGCACATTGCTTGTGACCGCACTTTCAATAGACAGTGCAAAATGAAATTCATGAGTAAAGGGATTTTAGGTAGGTAGGCAGCAGCAGATTGAAGGTGGGTGCATTTAAGAAATGTTACTTTGGGATTTTTGATAATCCTTTCACCTCCCTCTTTTCCTCTGTGCATCTCAATTCACCTCTTCTCTTTGGTGGCATTAGTAGATTAACATCTTCACCTCCTTTAGCCTGCACATGAACCCCTTCATCTCCATTCTCCAACTGTATGTGACCAGTACATTAACCCCTTTACCTCCTCCCTTTTGATGTTTACATCACTCTGCTAAGCTGTTCTATAATGAAGCTGTATCTGATAGATCAGAGAAGACCAATGAGGATGTGCCAGCATTACTGGCTAGTAACATACTAGCCATTAACACTGGCACATCCTTAAGAAATCTTCTCTGATCTATCCAGATACAACGTTGTTACAGATCAGATTAACAAATTGTGTTATTAATTCCACTTAAGATCTGATTTAACTTAAAGTTCTGATTAAGGGGTAGTGGTTTGGCCCCAGAAACGGTGGCTGTGTGATGTGACCTTGCTAATAATCCTAAAAAGCCATTTGGGCTCTTTTGCCATTTGGTCTGGTGCTCCTCCTGTTTGTCTATATTTGATAAAATGACAGACACCGAACCACACCCTAAGTAAGGAGTCCTTGAAAAAGATGCCTCATCTGTAGAGATTAGCTGACTGTACCTGGGTTTGGTTTGTGGGATGTTCACCAAAATACGCTGAAGTTGCCAACTAGAGTCATATTATTTAAATTAATTCTGGATATTTTCAAGGCTAATAGGCAAGGGATTGTCAAACAAAGTGCATGGTGAGATTAGTAATGCCAGGGGGACATGTATTATTGCGATAATTTTTTTTTATAAAAATGAAAATTCAGCAGTGAGAGCATATTCAGGTGGCTTAAAGGACAGTATTGAAAATACACACATTCCTTAAATAACATGCTCATGGGATGCATAAAGCTGTGTGTTGTTTTACAGAACATTATAATTCTTTGGGGACAGCATACGCAACATCGTATTCTGGCAATACATACATTGCATGTGTAAACATGTTGTTTACTTTTAAATTCCTTGGAATTACATACATCAGCAGCAACCCAATACAACTCATTTGCATTTTAAAAAAGAAATTAAATATTAGTGTCAGAGCCTGAAGACAGAAAATGTACAGACTTGCTGCACATTATGTACTTTTCTTTTGCTAGGATGTAACATCAGAGGAAAAGACATGTGTGTGAAAAATGTGTCTTTTTTTCTAAAACTGAAGACTAAAAACTGGACATATTTTTAGCACAATTTTAATTCTTTTTTGATAAGCTTCAATTTAAATTTAATCTGGAAATTAAAAATTACAGGGACCTTTTTCTGGGCCAGAAAAAAAGAAAAATGTCCAGATTTGCAGCACAGCAAATCCTTTTTGGTAGGTCGTTATTTCAGAGGAAGAGAGCAGGCAGATGTCATCTGCAAAAAAGTGTCTGTTTTTAGAGACTGAAGACAAAAACAACTTAGACAGATTTGCAGCACAGCTTTAAATCTTTTTTAAGACAGATTTCATCTGGAAATACAAAATAAGTTTCCTTTGTTTAAGACTGAATTCAGAAAAATGGACAGATTTGCTAGAATGCACCTTCAGAGTGAGAGAGCAAGAAGCTTTCATCTTCAAATACTACATTACAGTGTTTTGTACAATAAATTGTACAGATTTGCTGCACAGTATGTTATGCATTTTTAATAAAAACAAAAACACAAAGTGTAGCGCTAAAGGATAAAGTGGCTAGTGCAATGTATATAAGTGAATCTAAACGGCACTAAAATAGAAAACATGAATACACTGAATGGATAATATAAAAAAAATAAGTAATATAAAAATTGAAAACAGTGTCCATAAATGGTAATAGATGTGAGTAAATTCCCAGTCTGAATAAGAATAAATCTTGCAAACAGTGGATGAATATAGTTGGGAAGAGAACCGCCACCGGGTGTAGGGGAGGCTTACCGGATCGTTTGAACACGCTAGAGCATACGCTCTGCGTGTCAAACAGGCTTGTGTAAATATGGTTTTGGTTCCGAATATGGGAAAAACACCCTCAATGGTAGGCACCACATCCCTGAGCAAAATTATAAATACGAAGAAAACTAAAAGGGATTTTGATGGTGCAAGCAAACTATACATAGAGAAAGAAATTTTTTTTCTAAAAAAGACAATTTATTATTTCAGCCATTAAAAAAAGAACATATAAGTTGTACATAGTATCAGAAAATTTTTTACAATTCTAAAAACATGGTGGTCAGATGGGATAGGAGTGTGTATTATGGTTTAACAGATGATATTTGTTGCATACTAGCCCGACATGTTTCGCATTGTCGCTTTTTCAAGGGATATGCAAACTGGTGGTGATATCATCCGACACTCTTAATGATACCATATATATACATACCATACAGGTCGTCTATCTTTGAGGGACATCCATATTTATCTTATCCTTTTTTGATCATACCCCCTTTAATATATGTGTTCCGGCCTGCCTGTTGTACCACATTTCCTGTGATTCCATTTGGTTGTCATTGGCGTACACCTGCCTGAGGACATTGACCCAGAGTCCATTCAACTTTACACAAGCTTGTTTGACACGCAGAGCATATGCTCTAGCATGTTCAAACGATACGGTAAGCCTCCCCTACACCCGGTGGCGGTTCTCTTCCCAACTATATTCATCCACTGTTTTCAAGATTTATTCTTATTCAGACTGGGAATTTACTCACATCTATTACCATTTATGGACACTTTTTTCAATTTTTATATTACTTAATTTTTTATATTATCCATTCAGTGTATTCATGTTTTCTATTTTAGTGCCATTTAGATTCACTTCTATACATTGCACTAGGCACTTTATCCTTTAGTGCCACACTTTGTGTTTTTGTTTTGTATACCATTTTTTCAATTTAGTGTGTTAGCTGCTGGTTTTGGGAGCAGCGCAGAATCATTTGGTTTTTATTTCTGTATGCATTTTTAATAGGATATAATTTCAGAGTGAGAGAGCAAGCAGATTTCATCATTAAATTACACCTAGTTTTTTCTTGGACAGAGAAAAAAATACAGATTTGTTGCACAGAAGATTTAACACTTATTGGGATGCAATTTCAGAGAGAAAGAACAGCCAGACTGCATCTGGAAATAAAATAATACATTTTATTTTTCATGAGAATAGACAAAAAATGTACAGATTTTATGCACAGTTTTCAAGCATTTTTGATAGGCCACAATTTTAGAGGTCGAGATCAGGCAATTTTGATCAGAGAATCACTGTTAGGCCACACAATTTCAAAGAGAATATATCCAAAAATATACTTGATTGAGGCAATGAGCTG
Source organism: Aquarana catesbeiana (assembly GCF_042186555.1). Taxonomy (NCBI): domain Eukaryota; kingdom Metazoa; phylum Chordata; class Amphibia; order Anura; family Ranidae; genus Aquarana; species Aquarana catesbeiana. The sequence continues at coordinate 425,629,118 of NC_133328.1, forward strand.
AAATAGGCCCACAAATGTAGACAAACAGTATGATTTAGCCTGCATTAAAGCAAATAAAATTTGCTTCTGAAGAGCAGCATGTGGAAATACTAAGTGTTGTCATTTTATAGTGCAGAAACGCCATAATGCAATGCAGTACTGACCCTACAGAAAAAAATGATATAATTTTTACAACTGGGAAACAGATGTGGAAACATTTGATGCAGTGCCTTCAAAGTGCAATAGCAACAGACTGCAGCTGTAGAGGAAGGATGATATTGTAATGCTGGCAGGCCTACAGAGGTGGCAGGAGATTGTGGTGTCAGGCCAACATTGGTAGAAGAAGATGTAAATGGTGACAGAATGTAGCAATGATGGGAGGGAATCTTAATGGTGTCAGGAGGTGGTATTTGTTAAAGACCTGCAAAGGTGGAAGGAGATGCTTAGACTGTACTGTATAATAATGTTGTTGGGACCAGAATCAAAACCAAAGTTGATTTGTTAGCATCAGCAACAGGGGCTTGGTACTTATTGTTGATCCAGTACTGGTTCATTTTTCCAAAGGGATCAAGTCAACTGTGTCTTGGGCTGATTGATCCTTTCTTCAAAAGCTCCTGTTGTGATGAATGCCCATTCTGAAAGCACACTGGCTGCAAGCTCTGGCCAGTGGCACATCCTCATTACCCAATACTCATGGGGATCATCCATTCTGAGGGGGTCAACATTCACCCTAGGCCCCATATACTTAGTCACCATATATGGAAACTAAAGAACAATTGTGACCTGGCACACCTAACAAGAGCATGCCTCCATTCCTGATACGTAAATGTGAATAAAATAAGAACAATTTGGGGACTTTACTTGAGGCATGCAATGCAAATAATGATATATATAATTTATTTAGGTGTCACAATCTCGAGAAAAACACGGATGGACACATAACAAACTGATTCATACTGAAAATGATAATAATAATATTGATAAACATACTACTACTACTAATAATATAAGTAGTAATAATAATAATAATAATAATAATAATAATAATAATAATAATTATATAATTTCACAGTTTATTCAATAATTAATTAACATAACAATTGATAAGCATAAAATATTTGTTACAAGTAATAAGTAAACATAATTGATAAGAATCGAAATCGTAATAATCACGATTGATGTATTAAATGCAGAAGGATAACATACATCCAATACAAATTAATACATGATACTGGAAATTTAACATTCAAAAAAATTCCAAGATTTAATATAAAAATCAGCTTGTCTTGGCACCCTTTATCAGGAACTCTACGCATTTGATAGCCTGTAGCCAATCATCAGGAGTGAAAGATGCAAGACTATACTGAAATATGAAATTAGATGTATAACTATTAATGTATGGTTCCCTCTAGAAAGGGAGAACATACAGACAAACAACAGATAGCTAGTCGGTCACTTACCAATCAACTCAGAGGCTCTATCCAGCTTTTGAATGGGTATACGGTGGGTCCGAGCAGTGTGTCTCACTCAGGGCTGAGACGGGGACCCCCCACTCCTCCACCCACCCTCCAAGAGGAAGAGGGACCAGGAAAAACAGCCAAGGGGTGTACCCGGCCACCACAGTAAAATCCCTGTGTATGTGTTGCATGCATTCAGCATATTGTCAATACCTAAAAAATATAATGTGTAAAACAAAACATCACAAAAAATATATAAAAATAAGTGCAAATAAAAAGGATAAAGGTGTGGTAGGTGTATGAAATAAATAAATCACCTGTGTATCCACACAGGAATAGTTTGGTGAATGTGTGAGAGTGTAGGGCATGTGTGAGTGTGCCTGTGAGAAAGGACTATATGGAATGAGACAATGATGACAGTTAATGAAAAAATGAGTAAGATAGATATGAGATGAGTGAATCAGGCACTCCAGTGGAAGTGCATAATAAAAAAACCACAATGTGTTTGTGTCTATATATAAACAGATTCATGAGAAGGAAGACCCTGTGCAATTGGGCAATATTGTGATTGAAAGATTGTGAATAAATAAGCTAAACACACTCCTGTAGGAGTGCATGGTGAACAAACACAATGTATTTGCATGTGTTATCCTCAATTACCTGGTGGTGTAAGAGTACTGTGAGTGGTGTCCTGTCCTGGTGGTGGGAACATGAGCTGTGATGTGCTGGCTGTTATTACCCTAGGTGGAGGGTGGGTCCCCACCAACGTCATACCCGAACGCCAATGCAGTGCCGAGGAGGCCACTCACGGCACACTTACACCACCAGGTAATTGAGGATAACACATGCAAACATATTGTGTCTGTTCCCCATGCACTCCTACAGGAGTGCATGGTGAACAAGCTTATTTATTCACAATCTTTCAATTACAATATTGCCCAATTGCACAGGGTCTTCCTTCTCATTAATCTATTTATATATAGACACAAACACATTGTGGTTTTTTTATTATGCACTTCCACTGGAGTGCCTGATTCACTCTTCTCATATTTATCTTACTCATTTATTAATTTTTTCATTAACTGTCCTTATTGTCTCATTCCATTTAGTCCTTTCTCACAGGCACACTCCCACACGCCCTACATTATCACACATTCACCAAACTATTCCTGTCTGAATACACAGGTGATTTATTTATTTCATACACCTACCACACCTTTATCCTTTCTATTTGCACTTATATTTATATATTTTTTGTGATGTTTGGCTTTACACATTATATTTTTTAGGTATTGACAATATGCTGAATGCATGCAACACATACACAGGGATTGTGCTGTGGTGGTCTGGTACACCCCTTGGCTGTTTTCCCTGGTCCCTCTTCCTCTTGAAGTATGGGGGGTCCCCATCTCAGCTCTGGGTGAGACACACTGCTCGAACCCACCTTATACCCATTCAGAAGCTGGATACAGCCTCTGAGTTGATTCGTAAGTGACCGACTAGCTATCTGTTGTTTGTCTGTATGTTCCCCCTTTCTAGAGGGAACCATACATTAATAGTTATACATCTACTTTCATCTTTCAGTATAGTCTTGCATCTTTCACTCCTGATGATTGGCTACAGGCCATCAAACGCATAGAGTCCCTGATAAAGGGTGCCAAGACAAGCCAATTTTTATGATGAATCTTGGAATTTTTTTGAATTTTAAATTTGCAGTATCATGTATTAATTTGTATTGAATGTGTGTTATCCTTCTGCATTTAATCCATCAATCATGATTATTGTGATTTTGATTCTTATCAATTATGTTTACTGATTACTTGTATCAAATATTTTATGATTATCAATTGTTATGTTAAAAGAGTATAGGACAATTTGAGCGGACTTTAACAGTACCAGAAAAGGAACATTACATAATCTTATAAAATACAATTTAATACAAACATATTACTAGAAAAAGATGTTTACAAAATAAAAGCAAGAAAATATGAGCTCTCATTGATACAACCACATAGTGTATGTAAAACATAATAGATCCCTATTGGTGCTAGGTCATGGAGGTCGACGTTTTGCTTTATGCTTCCTCAGGACCTTCATTCCTTGACTGTAAGCAGAGGGATTCTATATGGTAGACAAAGGAGGGAAACATCATGTTTCAGCAATGGATATAAAATGCAGCAAAACATTTAATAACATCGTCCCCATATATAATATGGAGAACAGTGTGATACAGGTGCCACTCACATGTCAGAGGACACTCATACATGTAACATGCCATGTGCTGTCCAAGGGCATCTGGATTAGCGATAGCCTCCCAAGATCAGTCAGCCAATAAACCTAAATGCCCCCCTTCCATCAAAGGGACAGAAAGGAAAATCAGCCTACAGAAAATAAGCATAGTAATAGTAACTTCCAGTCAGTGGTAATACACTACTTACTGGGCAGAAGAATCTCCAGAGTCACTACACCAGGATAAGGGTTAATAACTAGTATGCCATGTTTTATCAATCTGGCTAGTTATCCAGCCAACTCCTATATAAAAGTATAACAAACATAAAATGAACGGTATGCCAGATGTAACATATCTAACCACAGGGATCACTGAATAAAGTAACAAGAAAAATCAAATACCTTAATGGTCTACAGGTAGGATAAAGTAGTGAAGTGGTTTATTTGGACCATAGATCTCTTCCACAGACCAAACAGTGGATAGTCTTAGATAAAAAGTCATAATATATTGTCAGAAAGTTAACCACCAATCAGCTGAATGAAAGTTGGAATAGCTGTTCAAATTATGAACAACATTCAAATGCAGACTTACCAATAGACCAGTGTGGGGATTAACATCAGTTACCATGCGATTGCACAGCGCAGATATAATCAACATTCACTGGAGACAGTATCAGCAAAAATGTCTAAAAAGTAAAAATAATTATAAACATACTGTAGTTCCATAGCACACAATAACACTGACAGGGATAATCAGAGTCACCATCATAGTACACTTAGTTAAGTTACCTAGCAGTGTTACCCTAGATCAAGCCACAACAACAGTAACTGCTAACACCATCAGTCTTAAATAGAGACTGCCAAATAATTGCTGACTTCAATCAGCTGTGAAGGCACACACCCCGGGAGCCGGAGTGGAAGACTGGACCCTGCATAATATATAAGGCTAGAAATTAAACCATAGAAAAGCAAAATTTCCAATAGTAGCAATGTCGCACAGACAGCCGAGACAAAATAAGGACATCTGTAGCCAGATGCATATACCCTACTAACATATAGACTACTCAGAAGGGGTTATGTTGGATAACAGCAACATAATCTACCAACAAGGGCCTATTTCTAGTGCAAAATAAACGCATTGTCTGTATGAGCCATGCCTCTAGGGGGATATCCCCCCCCGCTCCAACCACCACAACACCACCACCATGGAACTGCAGGGGCTATAAAAAAAGCCACCATGCTGCCAGATATTTTAATAAATGACAGCAGACACTGCCTTCCCCGTGGCATCAGAGGGGGACGGGGTCACCCAGTTACATCACCGGGTGGCCCCGTCCCCTTCTGACACCAAAGGGAAGCCATGGGGAAGCCCCTGTGTGTCAGAGGGGGACGAGGTCACCCGGTTACCTCACTGTGTGGCCCCGCCCTCAGTTATATAAGAGCTGTCACAGGGAAGAAGCGTCACACCGAGGGAGACTCCCATGGAGGCGGGTCAGTTGCGGCTTTTTTTTCTTTCCTTTTTCAGTCCGTTGGGCGGCGTGAACTTACTTTGTGGGACATTTTTATTTTTTAATAAAGGACTTGTCCCAAGCTGACTCTTGTCTTTTTTACCATTTTGACACTTTCTTTGTGAAATAGTAGGGGTACATTTGTACTCCGTTACCAATTCGCACAGGGGGGAGGCCGGGATCTGGGGGTCCCCTTGATAAAGGGGGCTCCCAGATTCTGATAAGCCCCCCGCCCACAGAACCCCACAACCACGGGCAAGGGTTGTGGGGATGAGGCCCTTGTCCCCATCAACATGGGGACAAGGTGCTTTGGGGGCTACCCCAAAGCACCCTCCCCATGTTGAGGGCATGTGACCTGGTACAGTCAAGGAGGGGGGGAGGGCGCTCTCTTGTCCCCCCCTCTTTTCCTGCTGCCTGCCAGGTTGCATGCTCAGATAAGGGTCTGGTATGGTTTTTGGGGGGACCACTACACCATTTTTTTTTAAATCTTGGTGCAGGGTTCCTCTTAAAATTCATACCAAACCTGAAGGGTCTGGTATGGATTTGGGGGGGACCTCACGCCATTTGTTTTAAAATTTGGTGCAGGGTTCCCCTTAATTTACATATTAGACCCGAAGGGCCTGGTATGGATTTTAGGGGGACTCCCACGCAATTTGTTTTTAAAATTTTGATTCAAGGTTCCCCTTATTATTCTTACCAGACCCAAAGGGCCTGGTAATGGGGTGGGGGATCCCATGCTCTTTTTTTCAATTTGTATTTCAATCTGTATCTAAATTTTTTTTTCAATCTGTATCTATATTGCCGAGACCCGACAATACATTACAGCCACGATCAGTTTTAAATGACTTTTTTCCTTTAGAAATGTCATTTTGCTGTGGTACTGTTCTAAACATGGGGAAAATGCGCCACTTTACAGGCATACTATAGACACCCCCCAGGCATGATATTTAAAGGAATATTTCATTTTTATTGTTTCACTTTAAGCATTAAAAAAATCACTGCTCCCAAAAAAAGGGCCCTTTTAAAAAAAATGTTTTTCATTAATACATGTCCCCTGGGACAGGACCCTGGTCCTCAAACACTTTTTATGACAATAACTTGCATATAAGCCTTTAAAATTAGCATTTTTGATTTTTCATGTTAGTGTCCCATAGACTTTAACGGTGTTCTGTCAGCTTTCGAATTTGCCACGAACACCGCATATTGTTCACTGTTCGGCGAACATTGGGCTCATCCCTAGGGTCTAGTATGAATTTCACATTGTTTTTTTTTTTTAAAAATGGCATTTTACATTTGAGCTCTCAGCGGGGAAGTCCGCTGACAGCTGATGAGTCAGTGGTTGTTAAGGACACGGCGGCCGGCTTCCTGGCCCGCTCCTTAACAATCAGCTTTTCGTTCTGAAAATTTTTAATCTTTTAGAAAATTAATATACGAAACGAAATTAAATTAATTTCAGTGAAATTCATTAATATTTAATTTGGAGATTCAAATACAAACTCGAATCTCAGAATAACCAAAAATTTGTCTGAATTTATATTCGGACTGAAACGAATTGCACATGTCTAGTGGATGGAGACACTCAGCTGTCAGGTCCCAGTCACATCTCCCCCTAAACGGGTACTCATGTTCCCGCACTTGTTTTTTTGGGGGCGTTTGGAGAGTTTCTGCTCGCCTCGCATAGGGCAGCCAAATTATTTGAAAGCTCCGGAACTTTTTTAGAGCGTAGTATTGAAAAAAAAATTTACCACACTTTTTTGTGCTTCTGCAGCACATTTGTCGCACAGCAAACACACTGCTATCCACACATGATGAACCATTAACATTTAATGGCAATCAATGCAAGCATGATGCACATTTGCAGTGCATTTATGAAATGCATTGCAAAGCACACATTTTCTGTGGTTTGCCATGCATTCAGAAACTAACAGATGCTAATGGAGCCTCATTGTTCTTGTGTAAACACACCAGTTTCACTTTCAGGCCCCTTTTACATCTAGCGTAGTGGGAGCACATATTTTTTTGGCTCATTTTTCCATAACACACATAGAGCAGCCCATTAATTTCAATGGGCTGCACTACATACAGCAAAGTAAGTCATGGGACTTATTTGCGTGTTAGCATGTTTTGCTGCGTGTCACTGGTTTTGAAGTTCTGTTAACAATCAATATCACCGAAAGCTAAACTAGTTAATTTTAGCAATCTCCTGGAGTGGGAGGGCAGGTGCAGAGTGTTAATGAGTTCAGCTGCTGAACTATTTCCTGAGTTTTTCAACCTAAGGGATGGATACCAGGAAGTAATGGAGGAGGTTTCTCTTTTAAAATATTTTATTATGTTTTCAAAATATAGCAAAGGTTGTACAATAATATCATATGTAATAATACAATACAATAAGAATAATAATAAAGCTTCTCTCGTGAAAAGTATAAGACAAGAGATAAAGGGGGTTATTTACGAAAGGCAAATCCACTTTGCACTGCAAGTGCACTTGAAAGTGCACTCAAAGTGCACTTGGAAGTGCAGTCGCTCTAAATCTAAGGGGTAGATCTGAAATGAGTGGAAGTTCTGCTGATTTTATCATCCAATCATGTGCCAGGTAAAATGCTGTTTTTTATTTTCCTTGCATATCCCCCTCGGATCTACAGCGACTTTACTTTCAAGTGCACTTGCAGTGCAAAGTGGATTTGCCTTTAGTAAATAACCCCCAAAGTAAGGAACATCTTACAAGGTAATATTTCTTTTAATCTATATAATAGGAGCTATGATTTCAGCTATTAGTATGGCAAATGTAGAAAATCAAGATAGGAAGATAACATAATGTAACTGAGAATATTATATAGAGAAAGATATATATTGAGAAAGATCAAGATTTTACGAAACAATGGGTCGAAGATGAGACAGGGTAGTTAGGAAAAATGAATAGGCTATTCCAGGGCCAAGTTCCTGCAATATGGCTTGGCATTATCTAGAAAGAAAATCAATGTTCCTGACTAACCCAAGTAATCTTTACTTAAATAGGATAAAATATTAATAAAAGAAGAGAAAACTGAATGAGTATAGAGGTAGGGGGATGAGAGGGTCAGGAGTAGGTAGTGTCTCCAGAGGGGGTCACTAGTCTAGGTAATGAAATATGAATTTGAGTAAAATATTAAGTTATAAGTCATAAATCCTCAGGGCAGTAATAATGTGTCATCAAAGCCCGGTGGTAAGAAATGTTCAATCCACGGGCTCCAGAGGGCTTTAAATTTGGATACATTATCAAGAAAGATAGCTTCAGTTTTTGCGTTAATCACGGATTTAGTAACTCTGTGTTTGACTGATAATACACATAGTGAATGAGATTTCCAAGCTTTCGCTATGGTTTGTTTGGCCGCTGTAGTTATGAAGAACTTAAGTTTGTACTGACAGTGAGACAAGGCATGTGGTTTGCTGTTCAGGAGTGCTCTGGTTGGATCGGGTAGTAATAACACTTTGAACATTGTGGTAAGAATTTTAAATACTTACAAAAGGATCTGACTATGTCACATTCCCACCAGATGTGTACATGTGTTCCCAGAGCAGCCTCAAAAGCAGTGGGAAGGATGTTGTGAAAAGAATTTAGATATTCTGGCTGGGATCAAGTACCATCTGGTGAGTACCTTATAGTTGGTTCCAAGTGCTATTATATTTGGTGAGGCAGATTTGGTTGCTTGCCAGATTTGTGTTCAATTTATATGTTCTGATTGTAAATGAAGGTCCATTTCCCATTTGTTTCTATAAGTAGGGGGGGGGAGAAGTGATGTGTGAAAGCAGTTGGGCATATAGATCAGAAATAAGTCCACATCTGTGTGGATCAGATTTGCAACAATAGGTAAAAGTGAGCGCTAGGCCCAACACAGTAGTAAATTTAAAAGACAATTAAAAAATAAAAACAATATCAATAATAATACTGATAAATGAACATTCATTTGTCAGAAGGAAATTGATATTATAATGTAATGTCCATATAGGCTGAATAATAGTCCATATGTTAGATAGAGTACTGACCACATTAGAAGGCTGCCTTGTTTAGGAAAAGAAGCGATCCTCTGGGTACTGTAAAATGAAAAACACAAGGCGCCACTCTACGTGCAGAGATACCATAAAGTTTATTTTGCAAGACTAAAAAAGATGCTAGTCACAAAGGTACATAACCAAAAGCATGTTGGCAAAGTAGCCGGAGTGTCCTGAAGTCTGTATGGTCCCGGTCTGGACGGCGTTGGTATAAGATGGGCAGGCTCGGCGGTGGAAGCCGTCGCTTCCTGCCGCTGGAACGCACGCTGAGCACCAGGGAGCCAGTGAGATGAGGTCACTTTCAGGCGATTGGACGTGTAGGTGACGCGTTCGCGGAGCTACGCTCCTTCCTCAGGCCTGAGAAAGGAGTGTAGCTCTGCAAACGCGTCGCCTACATGTCCCGTGTTTAGTAATGGGGTTTGTAATTGTCCGAAGTTGTGTAAGAGTTAGCCATAAAAGATTTGCAGTGGAAAGAGGGTCACAGTCGACATACTCCAAAGCTACCCATAAAGGTATTTCCTCCTTAGCATGGTATTTAGGTAATTGTGACAGTTGGGCTGCTTAATATTATTTGGTAAAGTTTGGTACGCCAAGACCTCCTCAAATTCTAGGAGAATATAATGTGGGTTTAGGTAGTCTGGACTTAGCTTTTCCCCAAATAAATTGCAATGTTTTACGTTGTAAGATACGTAAGAAATGTGATGGGATCGTTATGGGAAGTACCCAAAAGAGATACAGGATTTTTGGAAGGATAGACATTTTTATCACTGTAATTCTACCTAACCATGCTAATGGTAGGGACGACTAATTTGTGAAGAGTTTGTTAAGTTGTGATAACATAGGCGGGTAATTTGTTCTTTTGGATTAGCTGTAAAGTTTATTCCAAGATAAGAGATAAACATTGTAGACCATGTAATTGGTGGTGAATGAAGGAGTTGGGTTTGGAGAGCAGGTGGTAATGAGACATTTAAAGCTTTTGATTTATGAGGATTTATTGAGAGACCTGATACTTGTTCAAATTTGGAGAGGATATCCAAGAGAGTCAGTGCTGATACTATGGGTGACGTAAGGAATATTAGAAAATCGTCTACAAACATACATAATTTATGGTGATGGCCACCAAGTTCCAGTCCTCTAATATTCGCATTGGATCTAATGAGTGGGGCGGGGGTTTGGTTGCCAAAGCAAATAGGAGAGGGGAAAGGGGGCATCCCTGTCTGGTACCTCTCTCAATATTAAAGGGGTTGAATTTAAATCCAGAATAGGAAATATATGCTTTCGGGTGCCGATATAGGGTGGTCATGCATCTGATCTGAGGAAATGTGGTCCAAATCCCCATTTTTTAAGGATAGAGTGTAAATAAGGCCATGATAATGAATCAAATGCCTTATGTATGTCTAACGAGAGGAAACAGGTAGGGATATGACAAGAACTAGCTACATGGGCCAGAAGTTTAGCTCTACGTATATTGTCGCCTGCTTGTCTTGAGGGAATAAATCCAGTCCAATCTTTATGGATTAAGGAGCCTATAATGGGGTTATGTCTGGAGGAGAGAATTTTGGCCAATATCTTAATGTAAATGTTAAGAAGGAATTTGGTCTATAATTAGACTAGGAAGTGTAATCTGTGTTGGGATAGGAATCATGGAAATAGAAGCTGTGAGTGACTCTGTATGAAAATCGTGTCCTGTAAGGAGGGAGTTAAAGGCGTAAGAGGTGACAATAGTGATGCAAAACGTTTGCAGTAAGTTTCTAAAAGGCCATCAATGCCTGGACGTTTATGTGGCTTCAGTGATTTTATGGCGGTTTGTATTTCTAGTGCAGTGATAGGTTTATCTAGAATTTCTTGGTGGGATGGGGAGAGGGAGGGGAGATGAATATTAGATAAAAGTGTTGTTAGACTCGATTACTTATTGGTACTACAAACTTAATCTTTTCTTTGTACAAGTGGGTTGCTAGTATATATATCTTTGGTAATTTTTAGGCGGATAGGATTCGGGGTATAACTGGTCTTTCTTAATGCCAAGGCCGGGAAAGTATCTGGTTTATTAGCTTTCATCTAGAAAGTATGTTTAGATTTACAAAGAGATTTCTCAGCAGAATCTATCAAAAAAAGGTCAAGTTCTAGGCGTGTTTTTTCATACATGAGTTTGTTTGATGGTGAGGGGTTGGTCTGAAAATTTTCAGAAGCTTTGTAAAATGCTTCTTCCAGGCGTTTGTGAAGTTGTTGATTTTTCTTGTGACGGTAAGAAGTTTGGCTGATACAGACCCCTCTGATGTAAGGTTTGAGAGCTTCCCAACGAGTTAGTGGGTCAGTATCAGTGGAATTAATAATTAAAAGATAGTCTTTTATGGCCTTTTACAATTCTTGTCGAAATGAAGGATTTACCAGCATACTATCACTAATGTACCAAGTATGATGATTAGATCATGGGACTAAGGAGGAAAGCTTAGTTATTACTGCATTATGATCTGACTAGGTACATGGCACAATTAATGAATCTAGGATGAGTGCTGATGTGCTAACAGTAACAAAAAGATGGTCTATGTGAGAAAATTGTTTATGGGATGAGAATAGTGGATGTATTGCCGTTTTGCGGGGTTATGTTCCTACCATGTGTCGAGAAGAGAGTATTGGTGTAAGAGTCGTTGGTAGGAAAGTTTAGGGGTGGTAGTCGGGGTTGGGGATTTGTCTAGGAATGGATATAATATTTGGCTTGAATTGCCACCAATTATGAGGGTACCATGTTTATGTGTTTCAACCACTGAAAACAAATGGGATAAAAATGACAATGGGTTCTTGTTAGGAGCATAATAAGAAATAATTGTAACCTCATTATCTAATAGTAGACCAGATAAGATCAGGTATCTACCCTCAGGGTCTTTGAGTTCTTTTTTAAGGGTAAATGGTGTTGCACGGGGGAATGCAACCAAAATTCCCCATTTTTTGGTAGTGGCCAAAGCAGTGTAAGTTTGGGGGTATTTGCGGCTGAAAAATTTTGGCGAGGATTGTGAAAGTAAGTGTGTCTCCTGTAAGCAAAACACATGTGCTGAAAGTTTGGAGAAAAAGTTGAAAGCTTTAGTACAAATTGAGACCTTGTTTATTAAGCGTCAATATGTTCAGGGAGGATTTTGTAAAATGCTGATAGTATCTAAAAAGAGGTTACTGAATATGAAGCGATTCATTTTCTCTCTGGAGGAGCGAAAGTTAGGAAGGGTTGAGTTATTCTGGAAAGTAGGATTAGTAGGGGGATTTCAACAGGGGCTGTGTATTGTATATAGATACTGATGAAATATGTATGTAAGAGAAGCTATCTAAAAAAAAAAAAAATTAAAGGGGAATTAATTGGAGCAAGTATCCAAGGGGTGGTGAATATCACCAACCAATGGATACAAAAAATCCAAAGAGCATCTAAATCAATGTTGGGCACTCAAGGATGAAATGGAGGTGCAGTGAGCTGTCTCCGGGACTACGACAGCCATTAAACTTTGAATATGTAAAAAACTTGTTTAAGCAACGAGTCATAAGAATAAGATAAGTAACATATTATAATAAAAATGTATATTTTTTTATGGATTAGAATAAATCCAAATGGAATTACAGTTTAGTATAATAGGAGGACAATGTTAACATTTGAACTTTTGAGCAAGTAAGGGAAAAACATGTATGTGATTTGCGGTCTAACTGTGTAAGCAAAGTAACAGAACAGTAATAGAACATTAAAAGAACAGACCACTAAGTCCTCTTTTAGAGGAGTATCAATGAAATCATGTGAGTTGGTTGAAGTAAGACATTTAAAACTAAAGCTATTTTTCAGGGTATAATTAGTAGAGATCGATATATCTGAGTCTATGTGTTCTATAGGTAATAGTTGGTCAGTTAGGATACATCAGACCAGATATTAGTGAATGCAATAGACCTAGTTTCTGATGACTATCTTTGGTAAACTATCCTGAGGAAAGAGTCAGTGATCAAATCACTGGAGGCGTTGCCCCAGGGCTTAACGTATGTTGTGTAGATAAGGCTATGCCCTAGGAATAAGGAAAGGAAAAAAGAAATGTGAACATGTATATCAGCTATATAGGATATATTAGTCTGAATTGTCTTCTTCTTCAGGTGTTGGTGAAGCAAAGCAACCTCTGTTGTGAGGGCTAAGAGGGGCCTGGGTTGTCTGGGGACCTTGGGGATCTTGAGACCATTGCAAAGATGAAGAACTCAGTCGATGTTTGGTTCCATCTGTTATTGGTACAGGTGCTGACAGGCGAAGGTCTCGGATAGTTACTAGAAGGTCATTTGTCGATGTGCAGGTATAGGAAGTCCCTTTATAGGAAAAGCAAACAGAAAAAGGGGAAACCTCAACGATAAGATATGCAATGAAATTTGAGAGTTTGCAGGTGAGGGTTAATTTCTTTGCATTTAATTAGTGTTACCTTTGGATAGGTCATGGAAGACTTGGTACCTATGCCCCTGGAAAATTAAAGATTCCTTATTCCTTGCAGCTTCCATCAATTATATAATAAAAAAATACCGCGCTGGAGCAATAAAATAAAGCAGCAGTGAACAGTGTGACAACACAAATATCAATAATAAAAATAAACTGCGCTAAGTGTCCTTTAGTTGGTATTAACAAAAAATATTTGAAGTATATGTACGATGGTATAGTCCAAATATCGCTATGAGTGAGAAAAAAGCACTCCAGATCATCCAAATGGTATAACATGCATAGAAATAATTCACAATCCAAAAGATCACGACCATGAATTGCCCTTACCAGAACGCAAAATGTAATGAGCAGATGGCTTAAACCCAGCCGGGGCCTTTTGAGATAAGGACCGATCAGATCTGTCAGAGTTCAGGCGTAGTTCCCTCAGTTCATTACCGAAAGAGAAACAAAAATGCTTGCCATAGTATAATATTGTTTTGCAACCAAGTATGAGCATGCACCTGAAACCAACACCCTATTGTGCATTTGGAACAAAGGTGATAACCCACCACCACAGCTGTAGAGTGTGCTTACCAACTCTCAGACTTTTTATTCATTGGGCTCTATCTCACTGGGAGATTGATGGCTGTATCGGGAAATCCTTACTCAGAGCCAGCAGACTCTTTAAATCTCTAGGCTTCCTGATTATTATTTTAGGTCTCTCTGGAAGGGTGTTATTCAGAGCTGGGTCTTCTTGCAGTATTCTTCAATGTGTCCTAAAAACCTTGGTATCTCTCCAGATGCATTGCTCATACACCCCTCCTGTATACTTGTGTGCCTGTTCTCGGGCTTGCGATTCATCTCTTCCCAGTCAATGCATCTGGAGAGATACCAAGGTTTTTAGGACACATTGAAGAATACTGCAAGAAGACCCAGCTCTAAATAACACCCTTCCAGAGAGACCTAAAATAATAATCAGGAAGCCTAGAGATTTAAAGAGTCTGCTGGCTCTGAGTAAGGATTTCCTGATACAGCCATCAATCTCCCAGTGAGATAGAGCCCAATGAATATAAAGTCTGAGAGTTGGTAAGCACACTCTACAGCTGTGGTGGTGGGTTATCACCTTTGTTCCAAATGCACAATAGGGTGTTGGTTTCAGGTGCATGCTCATACTTGGTTGCAAAACAATATTATACTATAGCTTCCATCAATTGTTCTTTTGTGCGAAAGTAGTGCATTTTAATGACTACATCTCTGGGGGGGTCCATCCTCTTTACGTGAGGTTGGGGCTCTGTGAATTCTGTCCATTTCTAGCCATTCCATTGGGATAGATGGAGCAAGTTCTTGAAAGAGTGCTGTAACCGTAGATTGTAAACCATCAATTTCTTCAGGAATACAGCAGATTCGTAGATTTGATCTCCTGGACCTATTCTCAAAATCTTCTAGGCGAGTTTGAAGGGCAGAATAATCATCCTTAAGAGATTCCAGTTCTTCAGTGTGAGAAGAGGTAGTGATATCAAATTCATTTACCCCCTGTTCTAGGATAGAGGTACATCAGCCTACCTCACAAATCTCCCAAATTAGCTTGTCTGTAATGGCATCTGAGGTATTCTTCAGTGCTTTGTGGAGGATCCATTCAAATTGGGCAAGAAGGGCAGAGCCAATTGGGGTGCTTTGTAAAGTAATAGGAGACATACTTAGATTAAAATCAGGCTCACCGCTCTGTGCTGAAGAGGGAGACCTGAGTTGTTTCTGGGTATCAGTCTGTGAGAAAAGGTAAGATGGTGCCACCGCCATTTTAGATGCGGCTCTAGTCAGAGTTTGCTACGCTTAGACGGCTTCATGCATGTGCTCTGGAGGAGGTTTCTATGCAACAAACTGGTGGCTGAGGTAATGCCTAACCTAGCACATATAGAGAGATTTATTTTCTTTTCTGCAAAAGAGGTTCATGAATGGTATATTAGTACAAATGAAAGCTGGAATTAAGGGAAAAAAAGGGGAACGTAACCTTTAAAGAAACAATAAATGTGAATAAAAATACAAACATATAAAAAAAATTAACCCCCATAAAAAAATGGGGAACAGCAGCAAAATGGCAATAGAACTAGTCACTGACACAAAAAAAATAGAAAAATAATGCTAAAAAAAAGGGCAGTTGGGTCTATTCACAGTTACCACAGTTGGCATAACATTCTACTCTCTCTAGCCTCCCAAACTGCAATTCACTGTAATGTACCAGTGGTAATATACATCACTGAATATAGCACTGTATGAAGCAATATACTGTAAAGCTCTGCAGTGGGACACTAGCACAGTACAATATCACTAACTGTCTCTCCTTGCAATCACTGTCAACTGCCCTTAGCTATAACTCCAGCACACTCTGACAAAGGACTGCTGGAATTTTTTGCCACACATTACTAGCTACTGTATTGTATCTGATCACTGTTCAATGTGCGCTGCAAATCATTATGAAACATTGAGTTTAGTGCTCTCTCCTAATGTCTTTGAAATTTCAGCTGAATGTTGAGCAGGCAAAGCTGCAACTGAATTCAACATGGGTCCAAACCTGAACCTCATCCCTAAACCTTTGCTTTGCCAAGTTAACATTGTTAACCATAGGGGCTAATTTCAATTGAACCTTTATTTGAACCAGTGGTCATTCAAGATGTTGAAAATTATATCAATGATAAAGGCCCTGAAAAGAAGAACATTTCGTTATCAATTATTGTAAGCAAAGAGTATAAAAAAAAACAGCTATTGCCCTGATAATGGGATAAAAGGGAGTTGTGGCACGGAGTTTTCCACCACAAAGTGCAGCTCAGACATTTACTCAGTTAGACATTGCAGATGAGGCTGGCACAGCATCTGAAAAAAAGGGGACACTTGAGAAAAGGAAGTGGCTGCACACCCCAAAAGATTCAGAAAAAAGGGAATTCTCCCCCAAGAGGAAGGGGTTTTCTAGGCAGCAGGCAATGTATAAGGGTGACACTCAATTTAAAAGGATAATTTTATTGAAACATATGACAATAGAGTAAAAAACATGAGCTGTGGTACAAGAGATTTTAAAAGCGCAGGAGCACATATAAAACTACACACAAATTATGCAATAATCAAGCGCCTGAATAGTGCTGACGCATTTCAACCCCATCGGGTCTTCTTCAGAGGATATGTATGCGCTGTAGAAAAAGTTTACATGCATAAAAATTGTATCAATGCAATTGTGCAAAGTTATGTATAATAAATATAAAGATGCAAAAAGAAAAAAAAGGAATTCTTCCCCAAGAGGAAGGGGTTTTCTAGGCAGCAGGCAACGTATAGAGGTGACACTCAATTTAAAAGGATAATTTTATTGAAACATATGACAATAGAGTAAAAAACATGAGCTGTGGTACAAGAGATATTAAAAGCGCAGGAGCACATAAAAAACTACACACAAATTATGCAGTAATCAAGTGCTTGGATAGTGCTGACGTGTTTCGACCCCATCGGGTCTTCTTCAGAGGATATGTATGCGCTGTAGAAAAAGTTTACATGCATAAAAATTGTATCAATGCAATTGTGCAAAGTTATTTATAATAAATATAAAGATGCAAAAACTATTTGAAGCATAGTTACCAATTACGTGTGTATAGCCATATCTCCTGAACCCAAGGCTTTCAAAAGACCTCCACCATCCGGCCCCGGCCCGGATCCCCCCGGCCTGTCAGCACCCCAAGGGAAAAGGCCAAGCAAAGACTGCGCAACTTACAGTGGATTACACTTGTGGAATGCCTTGTAATTGGCAAGGGGCGTGTGGGCCAGCAGCACATGCGATCTGGACATCAAGCAATGGCACTAATTAGTGCATATAAGGAAATGTAATTGTAATTTTAGTTCTAAATATGTATACTTGAATAAAACAAATAATAATCATATTGTTACCAAGTTTGGACTATTTTGCCTAATTGTCACAGCAATTAAAATTATATGTGCTTAATAGTCAAAAATTATTAACATGTATACAAGTATACCCAGAAAGAAAAAAAGCAAGAATGATGTAGATGAGAACAGAAGGAAAAAGGAAAAGGAGAAAGAGGGCGAAAGAAGATGTGGAGGGGAATGGAACATATATTGACAGGTGGGGAATGGCTGGGTAGGAAGGAAGGGGATAGGGGGAAAAAAAAAATATATATATATAAATTAATTGGGAAGGAAACAGGGAAGGGAGAGCGGTGGGGGGAAGAACACAAGGAAAAAAGAAAAAAGAAAAAGGAAAAAAGGGAGAGAAAACAACGACAAGGGGAAAAAAGAATTTTACAAGAGAAAAAAAGGAAAGGGAAAAAGCAAGACATGGTCAGGAAGAAAAGATGAAGGGAGATTAAGAGATAAAGCACAGCATCTGAAAGAACCAGTCATTCAAGAACAACATGCTTGCTTGGGCCAATGAAATCAGAGAAAGTCTGGGGGCTGCAAACAAAGATACTTTTACCTGTTTGGGTGCTGACTGAAAAGTATGATTTATGTGAAGTGTGCTACATCAATATTGGAGCAATTGTACTAGCCTCACTCATAACCTGGTCTCACTGAAAGTGCAGGTCATCCATTATATCATGGTATATCACTTTCCAAAGTTTGCATTGGTTATACTGAGAGTACAGCACAGAAGAATGCATTCTGACCAAGGAGTATGCTTTGTGGCATGGGTTATGCAAAAAAGGATGTCAAAAACTGCTCTATAGCAGCCACAGGGGAATGGATTCTGAGAATACCTAGGAATGAAGCTCTGTTGGACCTGGTTATCTCAAACCATGCAGAGCTTATTACTAATGTCCAGATAAAGGAACACCTGGGTAGCAGTGATCATAACATGATTTCATTTGATGTTAGCTGTAAACAAGAAATACATACGGGAAAGATAAAAACACAACTTCAAGAGAGCAAATTTTCCAAGGATGAGGGCTGCTCTCCAGGATTTAGACTGGGAGGGAATATTTGCATTGATAAACACAGAACAGAAATGGGAATTCTTCAAAAAGACTGTTTGGGACCTCACTGCAAAGTATATTCCCATGGGCAATAAGTTTAAAAGGCTAAAGACAAAACCTATGTGGCTCACTGCCAAAGTTAAAAAAGCTATAAACAATAAGAAAAGAGCTTTTAAAAAATATAAAAATGAAGGAACACTGGTGTCGTTTAAATGTTACAAATTATTTAACAGAATATGTAAAAAGGAAATCAAGGATGCAAAAATTCAAAACAAAGGACAGATTGCAAAAGATAGTAGGACAAACTCCAAGAAATTCTTCAAAGATATTAGTAAAAAGGTCAGGTCTGAGCATGTAGGCCCTTTACAAAATAATCTAGAGTGGGTGACTGGGGACAAAGAGAAGGCAAATTTATTAAATACTTTCTTCAGCTCTGTGTATACAAAAGAGCATGAGAAAGCTCATGTCCATAATGGGGGTGGTAGTGACACAGCCGCGAATGATCCACAGTAGCTCAAAAGTGATATGGTCCAGAAATATTTAGACAGAATAAAAGTGGATAAAGCACCTGGACCCGATGGCATCCACCCACGGATCCTAAAAGAACTGAGCTCTGTAATTTCAAAGCCATTGTATCCAATTTTTAGGGACTCATTAATGATGGGAATAGTACCACTGGATTGGCGCAGGGCAAACGTGGTACCTATATTTAAAAAGGGTTCAAAGTCTTTACCAAGTAACTATAGACCTGTTAGTTTAACTTCTATAGTCGGGAAGATACTGGAGCATTTAATAAAAGACCACATAGACGAGTTCTTGCTGGAAAAAAACATTTTACGCAACGGATAGCATGGATTCATGAAAGACAGAAGTTGTCAGACAAACCTGATTTCTTTTATGAAGAGGTAAGTAAAACCTTGGACAGAGGGGTGGCTGTGGATGTGGTATACTTGGATTTTGCAAAAGCATTCGACACAGTTCCCCACATGCGGCTCATGTGTAAGGTAAGGTCTACAGGCTTGGAAATATCAGCTTGTAAATGGATAGAAATGGATAAACTGGCTAAAAGACAGAATTCAGAGAGTAGTGGTTAATGATTCTTACTCTGAATGGTCTAAGGCAGGGATATGCAATTAGTGGACCTCCAGCTGTTGCATAACTACAACTCCCAAGAGGCATAGCAAGACTCTGACAGCCACAAGCATGACACCCAGAGGCAGAGGCAGAGGCATGATGGGGATTGTAGTTTTGCAACAGCTGGAGGTCTGCTAATTGCATATCCCTGGTCTAAGGTTATCAGTGGTGTACCCCAAGGTTCAGTGCTGGGACCCTTACTTTTTAATATCTTTATAAATGATATAGGGTCTGGGATCAAAAGTAAAATTTCTGTCTTTGCAGATGACACGAAGCTATGCAGTGGAATAACTTCCTTACAGGATGTCTCCAATTTACAAGTCGACCTCAATGCATGTTTAATTGGGCGACTATGTGGCAGATGAGGTTTATTTTTGAGAAATGTAAAGTTATGCACTTGGGGGCTAAGAATATGCATGCATCATACATATTAGGGAGAGTACAACTGGGGGAATCCCTGGTGGAGAAGGATCTGGGGGTTTTGGTAGATCATAAGCTCAATAATAGCATGCAATGCCAAGCTGCGGTTTCCAAAGCGAGCAAAGTCCTTTCTTGTATTAAGAGAGGTATGGACTCTAGAGAGAGAGATATAATTTTGCCCCTGTTCAAATCATTAGTAAGACCTCATCTGGAATATGCAGTACAGTTTTGGGCAACAATTCTCAAAAAGAATATCGGGGAACTGGAGAAAGTGCAGAGAAGGGCAACCAAACTGATAAGAGGCATGGAGGAGCTCAGCTATGAGGAAAGATTAGAGGAACTGAATTTATTCACTCCTGAGAAGAGGAGAATAAGAGGGGATATGATCAACATGTTCAAATATATAAGGGGTCCATATAGTGAACTTGGTGTTGAGTTATTCTCTTTATGGTCAACCCAGAGGACACGGGGGTGCTTTTTCAGACTCGTGGTTTTCAGATCGTTTTCTGCCGTTCAGTTTGTGCTTGTGGGTTTGTATCTGCTCTTCAGTGCGTGCAAGCAAGTTCCGCGTGACTTTTAGTCATTGTATTCTTGTTCGTTCGTTACTGTTTTTCAGGTCGCTCTTCACAGGCCTTGCTGTTCTTCAGTGCGTTCTGTTACTTCGTTCTGAGCAGCCGACCGTTTTCTAGCCATGTTGCGTATGCGTACTCCTCGTAGAATTCGTGCTGTGTGGGGGCTTGGTGTTGGGGTCCTGACCTTGACACAAGTCCAGTCCATGAACAGGGTGGGGAGGAGTTCATGGACCAAGAATTGGTTGCTTCAGCGTGACCAGTTCTCTCATATGCCTTTGCTCCGTGAGATCCGTGAAAATAATCCTAATGATTTCAGGAACATTCTCAGGATGACGGACCCTGTATTTCACCATTTGTTGGCTTCGCTGATCCCTTATATCAGCAGGCAGGATACCTGCATGAGGCAAGCCATCACTCCGGAGCAGAGGCTCATCGCTACCCTGCGGTACTTGGCGACAGGGAGAAGCCTGCAAGACTTGAAGTTCTCGACAGGCATCTCCCCCCAGGCTCTGGGTATCATCATCCCAGAGACCTGTTCTGCCATCATCCAGGTCCTGCAGAAGGAGTATATTAAGGTAAGATTTTTATCCTTTAATATCACATTTTATTGTATATAATGTTTGCTAATGTAATGTATTTCTTTCCTCATTCCATAATTACCATGATTGTAATATGCTGTGAATGTTCCCTTTGTCCTCATTCATGCTGGATTTTTATGTAATTAATTTTTTAGTCCTTCATACAGATTGTCCTTCAATAACCTCCCCAGCATGCTCTCCTGGCCCTATATTCACCTCATGTAGTCACTTAACAATGTATTTTATCAGCTCCATAGTAGTGCTTTACCCCAAACACCCCCTAAAATGTTTAGAAATGTGATTTGTGCTTTAAATTCAGGCAGAGTGTCAGAGGCTTTTTTTGTGGTGTCCCCAAATCATTTTGAGTAACCCTCCCTCCCCCAACTGCTAAGTCAGCTGATCCCAATTCTCTATCTATCCTTAATCATCTATCTGCTGACTTTGCCAAACCCATACACACTATACCCATCTCTTTTGTGCTCAGATTTATGGATGAATTCCCCAAAGCATGTAGTGCAAGGGCCTGCCTATATACTTTCAAATGGTACTGTTTAAAGTTTTTGTATACTATTATTATCTTGATAGGTAATAGCAGAATGTCCAAATGTGCTCAAATGTGAACAGTGTGTATTTATATCTTTGTATTATGACACTTCTTACCTGTCCAGTGGGCTGCCAATAGTGTAACTAAGGAGGGGCTGTTCCAAGTAATACCCTGTATTTAGGCATTCATCTCTCAATGAAGTGAAGAGGGTTACCTGTCCAAGATTCCCCCCCTATAATGTTAGAAATGGCCCATGAGAGGGGGGAGGGGGAATATGATAGGTGTACCTTATACTTTGGTCTTTAAAAATTCCCCTTAATAAATGCTATCTGGAGGTTGGCCAAGAATGTTTGTGTCTAATATGCTTGCCATGTTTATGTGCAAAAATATTAATTTTTTTTGTTTTCCTCAACAGTTTCCTTCCACGCCACAGGAATGGCAGACTGTGGCCTCCCACTTTGCAGAGCGGTGGGACTTTCCTAACTGCGGAGGGGCAATTGATGGGAAACATGTCCACATCATCCCACCACCCAACTCGGGGTCGTACTATTTCAACTAAAAGGGGTTCAATAGTATTGTGATGTTGGCGGTGGTGTCAGCTAATTATGACTTCTTGTATGTGGACGTGGGGAAGAATGGCCAGATGTCCGATGGTGGAGTCATCGCCCAGACGGAGTTCTACAGGCGTCTCCAAAATGGCAGCTTGGACTTGCCAGCTCCAGAGGACAATGTGGAAGGACTCCTATTCGTGTTCGTTGCTGATGAAGCGTTTGCGCTGGGGGACCACCTGATGTGGCCATTCCCGATGAGGACCCTCACCCCGGAACAGAGGGTTTTTAATTACTGGCTGGCCAGAGCCCGAAGAGTGGTGGAGAACACATTTGGAATCCTGGCCAGCCGGTTCCACCTATTTCTGACACCTATCCATATGGCGGAGTATAAACTGAACCATATTATACTGGCGTGCTGCATTCTCCATAACTTTTTAAGGAAACATTCGCCCAACTATGCTGGCTCAGTTGGGCCTGAGGCCGGAGTGATACCTGAAACACTGACGGCGCTTGAAAGCGGCCGTCCTGGCTTGCCCTCCCTGAGTGCCCGTGATGTTCGGTTACAATACCTGGAGTTCTTTGCGGGTAGGGGGGCCATCAATATGCCTTCAAATTTGTTAAGCCTTTTTCCAATAAAACAAAAAAAAAACAAAATTCTTTGTGGACATTTACTGCTTGTGTTTGTTTTAGCTGACCCTGACAGCAATGTGTGGAGTCGTGAAAATGGCGTGATTGTGTAACCTTATACAAAGCACTGTTGGCTGTTATATACTAAAGCGTATACACTTTTTATACTACAAGTGCTCTTGAAACTTCAATGAAAATGCTCTTGTAGTGCAAAGAGGATTTGCCCTTAGGAAATAACCACCATTTTCTACGAAAACAGCAATTACATCACCACAAAAGTGTTGTAGCGTTGATACAATAATCCACACATTCTTGATTAACAAACTTTTTAATACCTGCACAATCACATGTGCATTTAGAAACGGTTTTTAAAACAAACCAACATGTTTGTTATATAACAATTTTTGGGGTGGCATTATCAAAAATAGAAATGTCCATTTACGATAAAACAGGCCTGTGTAAAACCAACAAGAAAGACAAAAAACTTGAACTTGCAAAGTTCACATATGGTAAAACCTGAAGGCAATATCAGACATGAGTATTTAGGAACTGTGTTTGATATTGCGTTCAGATGGGGTCAAATCACCCCTTGAAATGCCAAATTTGGAAGATGAACACCAATTTACGAATGTCAACATGTGCTAGCTGCCATCACGGGGGATCAAGGGACGTGTTTTGGGGGAGCAAGCCCTTCCTCACCGCTACTTTATTATTGAGGAAGGGGTTGCACCCCCAAAACACGTCCCTTGATCTCCCGTGATGGCAGATAGCACATGTTGGCACACTGTGTGCATCCTCCAAATTTGGCTTTTTGAAACATTTCAAAAATATTTTAAACATTGTACCAAACAAAAGTGATTTTGTGGGATATTAAATTCGCCCCAAAAGATCAATGATGTTATTATTTTTTTTAATCACATCATTGATTTTTGACTTGAGGTTCTCCAATTCTAAATTACACCCCATGATTTCCCCGATCAGCATCTGGGCACTTTCTGATGTGAACGGATCTCGATCCCTAACAACACAATCACCTAAAAAGAGAGAAAACAAAAAAAAAGGTATCAAAAATCTGCCAGCTTCCATCTCTTACCTGAGTCTGTGGTCGCAGACACTCACCTGTTGTGGTGCCTATTTCAACCACATCTTCTTCCTCCTCCTGCTCCACTTGGGTTGGGGCTATTTCATCTTCTTCCACAGGTGGGGGGTCTCTGGTCTCCTCGGATGAGGGGTGTCCTCCGAGTCTTTTCTCCCCTATGTAAAACAAAAAGGGTATAATTAGCACACAGTGATTTGAGGGCAGAACTATAAATAGGAAACATTGCTTGGAAGTGGGGTACAATTGTCAATTTTAGCAGAGTTCCAAGATGTCGCTTGTTTATTGTCCTTTGTCAACCTATACAATACTTTACCTGTTTAGTACAAGCTTCACAGATGGAGACCCCCCTATAGTATACACTGGAGCACCTGTGTGCCCCCCCTAATAAAAATGGTGTTCTTGTGTCCCACACTAGTGCTCCAGCATCCAGATGTGAAAACAGCTGCTCAGTGTCCTCTCCTCACACAGAATCTAGTTTGCATTTCATTCTAGTAACAAACCCATCTACACAACCAAATATTTTGCATCCAAGTAGGCCCTAAAAAATGTAGGAAAATGCATATGGCCTAAGCAATGGTGTTTTAGAGGGCGAAAAAAAAAATGTTTGATACGAACGAATAATGGGCCCATGAACATTAAAATTGACATTTTAAACTGTACAATTAAGAAAAGCATATGGAGCAGCACGAACGTAATAAAGACAAAAAGAATAGGAACACAGCACAACTACTTACTTTTTTGCAGCACTCTCTGGATCTTTCGGTACTGCTCGGGCTCTCTTAATTTTAGGTCCGACCACCGCTTCCTGAGCTGATCTTTCGATCGTCGTACCCCGAAATTCCTGTGCAGACTTTTGACCACTTTCACCATGATCTTGGCCTTTCTGATATTGGGGTTGGGGTAAGGCCCATACTTACCGTCATAGTCGGCCTTCTTCAGGATGTCCACCATCTCCAACATCTCCCCAAAGTACATATTTGTGGCCTTAAATCGTCTCCTTCTGGAGCGGGATGTGTCCGGAACCGGGCTTTCCTCCTCCTTCTCCTCGTTGCTATAATTAGCACGCACCTGCTCTGACTCCGCCATGTGCTCTTCACCCACTGCCCTGAACGAAAAGGGGCGGGGAATAGACTAGAAAGAACGTCAGGAGTGGGCAGAGTTACACGCATGCGCAGTGTGTATAAAGCGTAACACGCGTGCGTAGTACGTACGATCTGTGAGCGGACGAAGGAGCATTGGACATGCCGATCGTAAGACCGAAGGTAAGAGACAAACTTGTGCCTATACTGCTTCTAGATTGAGGCCTATATTGTAACAAGATTAGGAGAGTTTTGTCTGACATTAGGCTTTGTCTTGTGTTGTGTCTTGCAGTGAACATGGATATCTTATTAAAAGATAATGACTTCATGTCACTATTCATTGATATGTTAAGGGAGCTGCCATGTCTGTGGGAGATCAACAACCCACATTACAAGAACCAAACAAAGAGGAAGGCAGCACTGGATAAATTGTTGGAAATTGTGAAGCAGGTGATCCCCACGGCAGACATCACATATTTGAAGATCTTAATTGGTGGCCTGAGGAGCACATATGTAAGGGAGCGCCAGAAAGTCCAGGATTCACAGGGATCCGGAGCAGCAGATGACATCTATGTCCCCAGGATGTGGTACTATGACAGGCTGCATTTTCTGGCAGGCCAGACTGAACCCAGGCCATCCCTCTCCAGTCTTCCTTCCACGCTTCCTTCCCCTCCAGCTGAGGCTTCTGACGCCCAACCTGGGCCTTCCAGGCAACAACATGTGGAGGAGCCCAGCTTGAGCCAGGTATAGCATTCCTCTAAATATTGCTGGTTGTCCAATCAATGATGTTAACTAGATGTTAGTTTGGAGTACTAATTTAGGATTGTGATTGACGAATCAAAAACTAAAACCATGTCCCTTTTTCATACACAGGGAAGTCTCAGCCAGGAGGTGGCCGGGCTGAACCGGCTGCCTGATATGCCGGTCCCTCCCCAACACCTGGAAAGAGAAAGTGGCAGGAGGAGGAGTGCCCTAGAGGAGGCTGCCATAGGCCTCTTTTGGAGGGCTACAAAGGTCCTGGGAGCACCACACACTGTGGAGGAGGACATTGCTGCCATCATTGCCTCTAAAATGCAGAGGATGGAGGAGGGACAACAACTCATGTGTGAGTCGCTCATATTGGAGGCTCTTAATAAAGGTATGAGTGGCCAAATTACATCTCAGACACACCTTTGCGAACTCACAGATGGTCCTCCTCCTCCTCCTGCAGGTCCTCCTCCTTCTCCTCCTTCTCCTCCTCCTCCAGGTCCTCCCAGTCCTCCTCCTCCTCCAGGTCCTACTCCTCCTCCTGCCATATCTCCAACAGCACAGCCACAGCCCGGAAGGAAGCATGGAAGGAAGACCAGAAAGTGAGGACCCTGGATCCAGTCTGGTCGGCCAAAAGATGCAGCCTCTTGTGGTACCACAGCCTGGGGACACAGATGTCATCTGCTGCTTTCCGGATCTCTGGGACTTCTGGACCAGACTGGCCTCCCTTACATATGGACTCCTCAGGCCACCAATTTTGATGTTCAAGAATTGATGTCTGCCCTGGGGGTCCCAGGCTTCGCTAATTTCTCATGTTTATCCAGTGTTGCCTCCCTCTTTGTTTGGTTCTGAGCCCTTAATAAAGGAATTTTGTTTTGAATTATACTTGCCTATGTGTGTTTGACTTCAAAAAGGACAGTTGGTTTGTGAGGATTCAGGTACATTTCAAAAATACAATGTGAAATTAACAAGGGACACTAACAACAAACAATCTCCTTGAGATTAAATAATAAAAGATATCAATGGTGTTGTGGTAACTTGACACACAAAACACACACAAAAATAGTCTGTAGTAAAAATAAAAATAACATTAAACAAAGATCAGCCTTGGAAAAAATACAAGCATAAAATCTAAACCAAAAATGGCTTTAAATCACAAAAAAAAGAAAAAAAAAAAATTCTGTCAGATGTGACAAATAACAATATATTCCGGGAATCCCAAGAGAAAAACACAAAAATAAGTTTGTGAGAAGTGTCTGTGAATATGAGCAGCAAAACTACTTAATTCTTGTCACATTATAAAGAAGAAGAGAGTGCGCTGTATTAAACCATTTTTAACATTGCAGCATGACGAAAGTGCTGTATCCATTGCGAATGCTAAGTTTACCAGACCGAGCTGTTCCATGTCGGAATTTCTTCTGAGCATGCGTGGCACTTTGTGCGTCGGAACAGGCCACACACGGTCGGAATTGACGCGATCGGATTTTGTTGTCGGAAAATTTTATCTCCTGCTCTCAAACTTTGTGTGTCGGAGAATCCGATGGAAAATGTCCGATGGAGCCCACACACGGTCGGAATTTCCGACAACACGCTCCGATCGGACATTTTCCATCGGAAAATCCGACCGTGTGTACGGGGCATAAGAGTTGTGAAAATGTGGTATAGACTCCCGCCAGAGGTGGTTCTGGCCAGCTCAGTAGATTGCTTTAAGAAAGGCCTGGATACTTTCCTAAATGTACATAATATAACTGGGTACTAACATTTATAGGTAAAGTTGATCCAGGGAAAGTCCGATTGCCTCTTGGGGGATCAGGAAGGAATTTTTTCCCCTGCTGTAGCAAATTGGAGCATGCTCTGCTGGGGTTTTTTACCTTCCTCTGGATCAACTGAGGGTATAAAATTGGGTATATTGGATTGTACGATATTTTTGGACTTGTGTCTTTTTTCAACCTGACTAACTATGTAACTATGTAACTATGTAGTACTTCAGTCATTATCTGCTGCAGACTGTAATATAGGAACAGAAAGAGCACTGAAGCTCCCACGCAAGAGATTGAATATTAGCTCAATTGCATGGTCCATTATGCTACTTGGTTCACTCAATGCTGCACGTTGTTTAAATATCTTTTTGGAAGAACTGGGGAAATCTCTCAAACTTCTTCATGTCACTTCCAGAAGTACAAGGTACCACTAATTTTGTCAGCGCGAAATTTTGTCTTGGCGAAATCCCTTGTTGGAAGTTTCTACCTTAGTGCTTATCAAGGGAGCTCAGTGAAGAGGCAATCTACAAATGTAGCGTCAGTGACTCTGGCTATGGTTTTACCAATTCCCATGTAGGATCTTATTGTCACAATCAGGACTGTGGTCAACCAGATCATAAAGGAAGACAGCCAAGTTTGTCCTATGTTCTGCGTCAGCTGTAATGATAAATTCCATGCTATGTCTGGTAGGATTTATGATGCATTACGGTAGTGCACTGCATACAAATACATTGGGTCTCTCTGCTAAACTAAGATTAGTCTTCTCGCTAACCTTACTCAGGCTTTGAGAAGGTCTACACACAGTCACTGTTATGCCCCGTACACACGGTCGGACATTGATCAGACATTCTGATAACAAAATCCTAGGATTTTTTCAGACAGATGTTGGCTCAAACTTGTTTTGCGTACACACGGTCGCACAAAGTTGTCGGAATTTCCGATCGCCAAGAACGCGGTGATGTACACCACGTACGACGAGACTAGAAAAGGCCAGTTCAGAACCAAGCGTGGCACCCTTTGGGCTCCTTTTGCTAATCTCGTGTTAGTAAAAGTTTGGGGAGAGACGATTCGCGCTTTTTCAGACTCGTGGTTTTCAGATTGTTTTCTGCTGTTCAGTTTGTGCTTGTGGGTTTGTATCTGCTCTTCAGTGCGTTCAAGCAAGTTCCGCGTGACTTTGTCATTGTGTTCTTGTTCGTTCGTTACTGTTTTTCAGGTCGCTCTTCACAGGCCTTGCTGTTCTTCAGTGCATTCTGTTACTTTGTTCTGAACAGCCGACCGTTTTCTAGCCATGTTGCATATACGTACTCCTCGTAGAGTTCGTGCTGTGCGGGGGCTTGGTGTTGGGGTCCTGACCTTGACACAAGTCCAGTCCATGAACAGGGTGGGGAGGTGTTCATGGACCAAGAATTGGTTGCTTCAGCGTGACCACTTCTGTCATATGCCTTTGCTCCGTGAGATCCGTGAGAATAATCCTGATGATTTCAGGAACTTTCTCCGGATGATGAACCCCGTATTTCACCATTTGTTGGCTTTGCAGACCCCCTATGTTAGCAGGCAGGATACCTGCATGAGGCAAGCCATCACTCCAGAGCAGAGGCTCGTCGCCACCCTGCGGTACTTGGCGACGGGGAGAAGCCTGCAGGACTTGAAGTTCTCAACAGGCATCTCCCCCCAGACTCTGGGGATCATTATCCCAGAGATCTGTTCTGCCATCATACATGTCCTGCAGAAGGAGTATATTAAGGTAAGATTTATCCTTTAATATCACATTTTATTGTATTTAATGTTTGATAATATATTGTATTTCTTTCCTGTATTTCTTTCCTTATTCCCTAATTACCCTGATTGGAATATGCTGTGAATGTCCCCTTTGTTCTCATGCATGCTGGATTTTTATGTAAATATTTTTGTTGCCCTTCATACATATTTGCCTTCACTTACCTCCCCAGCATGGTCTCCTGGTCCTATATTCACCTCATGTAGTCACTTAACAATGTATTTTATCAGCTCCATAGCAGTGCTTTACCCCAAACACCCCCTAAAATGTATTGACATCTGATTTGTGCTTTAAATTCAGGCAGAGTGCCAGAGGTTTTTTTTTTGGGGGTTCCCCAAATCATTTGGAACCCTCCCTCCCCCCAACTGCTAAGTCAGCTGATACCAATTCTCTATCCTCAATCATCTGCTGACTTTGCCAAACCCATACACACTATACCCATCTCTTCTGTGCTCAGATTTATGGATGAATTCCCCAAAGCATGTAGTGCAAGGGCCTGCCTGTATACTTTCAAATGGTACTGTTTAAAGTTTTTGTATCCTATTATTATCTTGATAGGTAATAGCAGAATGTCCAAATGTGCTCAAATGTGTACAGTGTGTATTTATATCTTTGTATTATGACACTTCTTACCTGTCCAGTGGGCTGCCAATAGTGTAACTAAGGAGGGGCTGTTCCAAGTAATACACATTATTTAGGCATTCATCTCTCAATGAAGTGGAGAGGGTTACTTGTCCAAGAGCCCCCCCCCTATAATGTTAGAAATGGCCCATGAGAGCGGGGACGGGGAATATGATAGGTGTACCTTATACTTTGGTCTTTAAAAATTCCCATAAATCAATGTTATCTTGATGTTGGCCAAGAATGTTTGTGTCTAATCTGCTTTCCATGTTTATGTGCAAAAAGACTAATTTTTTTATGTTTTCCTCCACAGTTTCCTTCCACGCCACAGGAATGGCAGACTGTGGCCTCCCACTTTGCCCAGCGGTGGGACTTTCCTAACTGCGGAGGGGCAATTGATGGGAAACACGTCCACATCATCCCACCACCCAACTCAGGGTCGTACTATTATAATTATAAGGGGTTCAATAGTATTGTGATGTTGGCGGTGGTGTCGGCTACTTATGAATTTCTGTATGTGGACGTGGGGAAGAATGGCCAGATGTCCGATGGTGGAGTCATTGCCCAGACGGAGTTCTACAGGCATCTCCAGAATGGCAGCTTGGACTTGCCACCTCCAGAAGACAATGTGGAAGGACTCCCATTCGTCTTCGTTGCTGATGAAGCTTTTGCACTGGGGGGACCATCTTATGCGGCCATTCCCGATGAGGACCCTCACCCCGGACCAGAGGGTTTTTAATTACCGGATGGCCAGAGCCAGAAGAGTGGTGGAGAACACGTTTGGAATCATGGCCAGCCGGTTCCGCCTATTTCTTACACCCATACATATGGCAGAGTACAAACTGAATCAAATTATCCTGGCGTGCTGTGTTCTACACAACTTTTTACGGCAACATTCTGCCAACTATGCTGGCTCAGTCGGGCCTGAGGCTGGAATTCAAAATGAACCAACCCTGACGGCGCTTGAAAGTGGCCGCCCTGGCTTGCCCTCCCTGAGTGCCCGTGATGTCCGGCTAAGATACCTTGAATTCTTTGTGGGTAGGGGGGCTATCAATATGCCAGACAATGTGTGAAACCTTTTTCAAATAAAAAAAAATTATTATTATATAATTAAATATTTAGGAACTGTGTTTGATATTGCGTTCAGATGGGGTGAAGTCACCCCCAGAAAAGCCAAATTTTGAAGGTGCACACAAATTTACGAATGTCAACATGTGCTACCTGCCATCACGGGGGATCAAGGGACGTGTTTTGGGGGAGCAACCCCTTCCTCTCAGCTACTTTATTATTGAGGAAGGGGTTGCACCCCCAAAACGTGTCCATTGATCTGCCGTGATGGCAGATAGCACATGTTGACACACTGTGTGCATCTTCAAAATTTGGCTTTTCTACTATTTGACAAAAAATTAAAAAATTGTAGTACACCATAAAACAAAGGGATTTGGAGGGGTTTTAAACTCTCCTCAAAACATCAATGATGTTCTTATTTTTTTGAAGAACATCATTGATGTTTTTCTTGATGTTTTCCAAGTCCCTATTACACCCCATGATCTCCCCAATCAGGATCTGTGCACTTTCCGAGGTGAAAGGATCTGGATCCACAACATCACAATCACCTAAAAAGATAGAAACAAAAACACACCATGTATTATAAATATGCTGGCATCCATCTCTTACCTGAGCCTGTGGTCGCAGACACTCACCTATTGTGGTGCCAATTTCCACCATGTCTTCCTCCTCCTGCTCTTCTTGTCTTGGTTGGATTTCCCCTTCTTCCAGAGGTGGGGGGTCTCTGGTCTCCTCGGATGAGGGGTGTCCTCCGAGTCTTTTCTCCCCTATGTAAAAAAAAAAATCGTATACTTAGCACACAGATATTTGAGGGAAGAACTATAAATGTGAAACATTGCTTGGACGTGGGGTACAATTGTCTATTTTAGCTGAGTTCCAAGATGTAGAATTTTTAGTGTCCTTTGTCAAGCTCCAATACTTTACAAGTTTTGTACAAGCTTCACAGATGGAGACACCCCTATAGTTTACACTGGAGCACCTGTATGGGCCCCCTAATAAAAATGGTGTTCTTGTGTCCCACACTAGTGCTCCAGCGTCCAGATGTCTAAACAGCTGCTGAGTGTCCTCTCCTTACACAGAATCTAGTTTGCATTTCATTCTATTAACAAACACATCTACACAACCAAATTATTTTCAGACAAGTAGGCCCTAAAAAATGTTGGCAAATGCATATGGCCTAAACAATGGTGTTTTATAGGCCGAAAGAAAAATGTTTGATACGAACAAATAATGTGCCCATGAACATGAAAGTTGACATTTTAAACTGGATTAACAGTTAAGAAAAGCACATGGAGCAGCATGAACGTAATAAAGACAAAAAGAATAGGAACACAGCACAACTACTTACTTTTTTGCAGCACTCTCCAGATCTTTCTGTACTGCTCGTGTTCTCTTAATTTCAGGTCCAACCACCGCCTCCTGAGCTGATCTTTCAATCGACGTACCCCAAAATTCCAGTGCAGACTTTTGACCACTTTTGCCATGATCTTGGCCTTACGGACATTGGGGTTGGGGTAAGGTCCATACTTTCCATCATAGTCGGCCCTCTTCATTATGTCGACCATCTCCAACATCTCCCCAAAGGACATATTTGATGCCTTATATCTTCTCCTTCTGGATCGGGACATTTCTGCCTCCAGGCTTTCCTCCATTATAAAGTAGAAGAGAGTGCGCTGTATTAAACCATTTTTTACATTGCAGCGTGACGAAAGTGCTGTATCCATTGCGAACGCTAATTTTACCAGACTGAGGTGTTCTGTCTCGGAATTTCTTCTGAGCATGCGTGGCACTTTGTGTGTCGGAACTGGCCACACACGTTGTTGGAAAATTTTATAGCCTGCTCTCAAACTTTGTGTGTCGGAAAATCCGATGGAAAATGTCCGATGGAGCCCACACACGGTCGGAATGTCCGACAACACGCTCCGATCGGACATTTTTCATCGGAAAATCCGACCGTGTGTACGGGGCATTACAGATTTCAGTTTGCCCTTTCAGGAATTTATTGCCAAACCTTTAAATAGGCATCTAGAGAAGACAGGGGAGGGATAGATTGTCTCTGATTGTAGGAAAAGTGGGGTGGCGATAGAAGAAAGGCTAGAGCATCAGTAATTAATAGGGATGAGCCGAACAACCCCCGGTTCGGTTCGCACCAGAACCCGCGAACGGACCGAAAGTTCGCACGAACGTTAGAACCCCATTGACGTCTATGGGACTCGAACGTTCGAAATCAAAAGTGCTCATTTTAAAGGCTAATTTGCATGGTATTGTCCTAAAAAGGGTTTGGGGACCCGGGTCCTACCCCAGGGGACATGTATCAATGCAAAAAAAACTTTTAAAAACGGCCGTTTTTTCGGGAGCAGTGATTTTAATGATGCTTAAAGTAAAAAAAAAAAAGTGAAATATTCCTTTAAATATCGTACCTGGGGGGTGTCTATAGTATGCCTGTAAAGTGATGCAGTCCCTGCACCAAATGTCGTTTTTAAAGGAAAAAATCTCATTTAAAACTGCTTGCGGGTTTAATGTCATGTCGGGTCATGGCAATATGGATGAAAATCAGTGAGACAAACGGCATGGGTACCCCCCAGTCCATTACCAGGCCCTTTGGGTCTTGTATGGATATTAAGGGGAACCCCGCACCCAAATTAAAATAAGGAAAGGTGTGGGGCCACCAGGCCCTATATACTCTGAACAGCAGTATACAGGCGGTGCAAACAAGACAGGGACTGTAGGTTTGTTGTTAAGTAGAATCTGTTTGTAATTTTGAACATTTTTAACGTGTTTAGCTCCAGCCAAAAAATCTTTTCTAAGCTTTTTGGAAAACATAGGGAAGGGTTATCACCCCTGTGACATTTGTTTTGCTGTCTTTCCTCCTCTTCAGAAGATTTCACCTCACTTTTTTGTCCCAATGAAAAATGTTTTTTGAAAATTTGGGTTTTTTTGTGGAACAAGGATTGGAAAGCATCAGTGGAAAGGAGAAATTGTTTTCCCATATTAACTCTTACAGGAGAGAATTTCCCTTCCTAGGGGTAGATTTCATCTCACTTCCTGTTGTCTCCTTCCGTTTGCAAGTAGGAGTCGTTTGTAAGTTAAATGTTTGAAAGTAGGGTCCTGCCCTATATACTCAGCAGAAATTTGGGCCTTAGGTGTTGCTGTGGCCACAACACTGTAAGCCCTCACAGGGCCCTGCTGTGAAATATTAGATCAAGAATTGTAATTACATGCCCCTGTTGAACAGGAGCTGAAAAATTAGGCCTTAGGCACTGGTGCTGGTGCCACAACACTGCAACCCCTCACAGACACTCTAGTTGGAACGCAGGAACGAGCCCTGCTGCAAAGTATTGCTTCAAAAATTGTAATTACACGCCCCTGTTAGACAGGGGCAGAAAAATTGGGCCTTAGGCATTGGTGCTGGTGCCACAACACTGCAACCCCTCACAGACACTCTAGTTGGAACGCAGGAACGAGCCCTGCTGCAAAGTATTGCATCAAAAATTGTAATTACACGCCCCTGTTAGACAGGGGCAGAAAAATTGGGCCTTAGGCACTGGTGCTGGTGCCACAACACTGCAACCCCTCACAGACACTCTAGTTGGAATGCAGGAATGAGCCCTGCTGCAAAGTATTACATCAAAAATTGTAATTACACGCCCCTGTTAAACAGGGGCTGAAAAATTGTGCCTTAGGCACTGGTGGTGGCGCCCAGAACCAAAAATGTTCTTACAAGCTATCAGCGTGATGATTGAGGAGGAAGAGGATAATTACTCAGGGATATTCACTCAGCATCAGCATAGGCAGTCTTTGAAGGGATCTGAGATTTCAGAAAAAAATTATTCGGTTACATCAGCATCAGGTGCTTGGTAGCTGGTGGTGATCCAAGACTCATTCATTTTTATGAAGGTCAGCCGATCGACCGAGTCGGTGGACAGACGCACCCTGTGATCGGTTACCACGCCTCCAGCAGCACTGAATGTGCGTTCCGAAAGAACGCTGGATGCAGGACAGGCCAGTAGCTCAATTGCATACTGTGCAAGCTCTGGCCAGTGATCCATCCTCAAGACCCAGTAACCCAGAGGATTTTCGGTGGGAAAGGTGTCCAAGTCTGATCTTGCCCCTAGGTATTCCTGCACCATGTAAAACAGACGCTGGCGATGGTTGCTGGAACCGATCATACCTTGGGGCTGCGGACCAAAAAATTGTCTGAACGCATCGGTCAGACGGCCACCTTCTCCACCGCTCCTTCTTTGACTGACCGAAGCCTCAGCAACACGTTGTCCAGAAACAGGAGTTTGTAACCTCCCAGTCTCTGGGAACGCGTTGCACAGACCTTTCTGCAAGGCCTCCCGAAGATGTTTCATCCTCTGCTCCCTCTGCGATGGCAAGATAAGGTCCGCAACCTTACCCTTGTAACGTGGATCAAGGAGGGTTGCCAGCCAGTATTGGTCCTTCTCCTTGATACCACGAATACGAGGATCCTTACGCAGGCTTTGCAGGATCAGGGAGGCCATGCAGCGTAGGTTTGCTGAGGCATTCGGTCCGGAGTCCTCTGGGTCACTAAGAACGACATGGTCCGCAGCCACCTCCTCCCAGCCACTTACAAGTCCATGTGTTTCTTGGGACTGATCCCTTAAAGACTGCTGCTGATGCTGAGTGCCAGGCTCCGCCTCCATACTGACACAATCTTCCTCCTCCTCCTCTTCCTCCTCGTCCTCTTCCTGTGTGATCGGCGGGCACGCAGGAACACTGTCTGGATAAAGGGGGCCTTGAGAGCTAAGGAAGTCCT
The DNA here is from genome assembly GCF_042186555.1 of Aquarana catesbeiana. Taxonomy (NCBI): domain Eukaryota; kingdom Metazoa; phylum Chordata; class Amphibia; order Anura; family Ranidae; genus Aquarana; species Aquarana catesbeiana. The sequence continues at coordinate 425,665,067 of NC_133328.1, forward strand.
CCTCTTCCTGCCTCTGTTCTGCCTCAAGTGCCCTGTCCATTATTCCGCGCAGCGTGTGCTCCAACAGGTGGACAAGGGGGACAGTGTCACTGATACATGCACTGTCACTGCTCACCATCCTCGTGGCCTCCAAGAATGGTGACAGGACAGTGCATGCATCCCTGATCATGGCCCACTGGCGTGGGGAAAAAAAAACAAGCTCCCCTGACCCTGTCCTGGTGCCATAGTCGCACAGGTACTCATTGATGGCCCTCTGCTGCGTGTGCAGCCGCTGCAGCATGGCCAATGTTGAGTTCCACCTGGTGGGCATGTCACAGATTAGGCGGTTCTTGGGCAGGTTAAACTCCTTTTGGAGGTCCGTCAGCCGAGCACTGGCATTATATGACCGGCGGAAATGCACACAGACTTTCCTGGCCTGCCTCAGGACATCCTGTAAGCCCGGGTACCTGCCCAAGAACCGCTGCACCACCAAGTTAAGGACGTGAGCCAAACAGGGCACATGGGTCATTTGTCCCTGTCGGAGGGCAGAGAGGAGGTTCGTGCCATTGTCGCAAACCACCATTCCTGCCTTAAGTTGGCGTGGCGTCAACCACCTCTGAACCTGCCCCTGCAGAGCTGACAGAACCTCTGCCCCAGTGTGGCTCCTGTCCCCCAAGCACACCAGCTCAAGCACCGCATGGCATCTTTTGGCCTGCGTACTTGCGTAGCCCCTTGAACGCCTACGGAGCACCGCTGGTTCCGAGGAAGAGGCCATGGAGGAAGAAGAAGAGGAGGGGGTGGAGGAGAGAGGTGTGTCACAATCAGCATTTTGGAGGCGTGGTGGCGGAACAACCTCCAACACTACTGCACCTTGTCCTGCATCCTTCCCAGCTGCCAGCAGAGTCACCCAATGCGCCGTGAAACTTAGGTAACGTCCCTGTCCATGCCTGCTGGACCATGAGTCAGCGGTAATATGCACCTTACCGCTGACCGCCCTGTCCAGCGAGGCATGGACATTGCCTTCCACATGCCGGTAGAGAGCTGGAATCGCCTTCCGTGAGAAAAAGTGGCGTTTGGGTACCTGCCACTGAGGAACCGCACATTCCACAAACTCACGGAAGGGGGCAGAGTCTACCAACTGAAAAGGCAGCAGTTGAAGTGCTAGCAATTTTGCCAAGCTAGCATTCAACCGCTGGGCATGTGGATGGCTGGGAGCAAACTTCTTTCGGCGGTGCAGCAGCTGGGGCAGGGAAATTTGCCTGGTACAATCTGACGTCGGTGTACCAAAAGCAGATTGCCCACAAGTACTTGGCTGTGACACACCTAATTCTACACCTTCATTCCTCTCACTGCAGGTCTCAGAGAGGACTGAAGGTCTAGTGGGGTTGGAAATCTCAGCTGATGAGGAGCAAGGAGAGATCCTCTTTGTTCTTTGGTGTGGGTCTTTTAGATACGCTTGCCAACGAACTGCATGGCAGGTCAACATATGTCTGGTCAAGCATGTGGTACCCAAGCGGGAGATGTTTTGGCCACGCGAGATACGCTTGAGACATATGTTGCAAATAGCAGCAGTGCGATCTGATGCACTCGTCTCAAAAAAGGCCCACACCAAAGAACTTTTTGAATAACGCGCAGAGACTGCAGCGCCCTGCACATGTGGAGCTTTGGGGTGTGATGCAGTCAATGTGCTGCCCTTAGGCTGGCCCCTGGAGGGCATCCTGCCTCGTTGGTGATGTGCCGCCGCCTCCTCCTCCTCCTCCTCCTCCTCTCTCCTATCAGGCACCCACGTTGAGTCAGTGACCTCATCATCCCCTCCCTCCTCATCACTGGAGCAAACCTGGCAGTATGCTGCAGCAGGGGGAGCATGACTGCCAGATTGCTGTCCTTCTTGGGCACCCCCTCTGTCCGTGCTCATGTTACTGCCTTCATCGAGCTCAGTATCGTCATCAGAGCCTTCCAAACGCTGGGCATCCTCCTGGAGCATGTACCCAACACTGTGGTCAAACAGTTCGAGGGAATCCTCATGAGGACATGGTGGAGCTAGGGAAGGAGTCACTGATGACATTGAGCTGAGGGAAGAGGCCGCTGCTTTGCCAGACAAAGCACCCTGGGCATGGGTGAGAGAGGATGAGGAGGATGAGGACGGCTTGGTCATCCACTCGACCAAGTCTTCCGCATGTTGCGGCTCAACACGGCCAGCTGCCGAAAAAAAGGCCAAGCGTGTCCCATGGCCACGTGCTGATGAGGATGCACCGTCTCCACGACCAGCACTAGACACAGAGCCTGCTTGCCCTCTCTTATTGGCTTGTGACTGTCTGCCTCTCCTTCTTGGCCTTCCAGACATACTAATGGCCTGTAGCTGCACTAAGCTGGGATAGAACACCTGTAATTTTCTTCAAGTAGCTTTATATACTGTAACCAGACAAGCCTGCCTGTCAGTAGGAAGATAACAGGAACGGATCTAGCTGAACACTGTGAGCAGGACGCACTGTACTAAATGTAAATAGTCTAGCTGCCTGACCGTGGTACTAATAGGATCAAATAGAACACCTGTAATTTTCTTCAGGTAGCTTTATATACTGTAACCAGACAAGCCTGCCTGTCAGTAGGAAGATAACAGGAACGGATCTAGCTGTACACTGTGAGCAGGACGCACTGTACTAAATGTAAATAGTCTAGCTGCCTGACCGTGGTACTAATAGGATCAAATAGAACACCTGTAATTTTCTTCAGGTAGCTTTATATACTGTAACCAGACAAGCCTGCCTGTCAGTAGGAATTTAACAGGAACGGATCTAGCTGAACACTGTGAGCAGGACGCACTGCACTAAATGTAAATAGTCTAGAAGATAACAGGAACGGATCTAGCTGAACACTGTGAGCAGGACGCACTGCACTAAATGTAAATAGCAGGAACGGATCTAGCTGAACACTGTGAGCAGGACGCACTGCACTAAATGTAAATAGTCTAGAAGATAACAGGAACGGATCTAGCTGAACACTGTGAGCAGGACGCACTGCACTAAATGTAAATAGCAGGAACGGCTCTAGCTGAACACTGTGAGCAGGACGCACTGCACTAAATGTAAATAGCAGGAACGGATCTAGCTGAACACTGTGAGCAGGACGCACTGCACTAAATGTAAATAGTCTAGAAGATAACAGGAACGGATCTAGCTGAACACTGTGAGCAGGACGCACTGCACTAAATGTAAATAGCAGGAACGGATCTAGCTGAACACTGTGAGCAGGACGCACTGCACTAAATGTAAATAGCAGGAACGGATCTAGCTGAACACTGTGAGCAGGACGCACTGCACTAAATGTAAATAGCAGGAACGGATCTAGCTGAACACTGTGAGCAGGACGCACTGCACTAAATGTAAATAACAGGAACGGATCTAGCTGAACACTGTGAGCAGGACGCACTGCACTAAATGTAAATAGCAGGAACGGATCTAGCTGAACACTGTGAGCAGGACGCACTGCACTAAATGTAAATAGCAGGAACGGATCTAGCTGAACACTGTGAGCAGGACGCACTGCACTAAATGTAAATTGCAGGAACGGATCTAGCTGAACACTGTGAGCAGGACGCACTGCACTAAATGTAAATAGTCTAGAAGATAACAGGAACGGATCTAGCTGAACACTGTGAGCAGGACGCACTGCACTAAATGTAAATAGCAGGAACGGATCTAGCTGAACACTGTGAGCAGGACGCACTGCACTAAATGTAAATTGCAGGAACGGATCTAGCTGAACACTGTGAGCAGGACGCACTGCACTAAATGTAAATAGTCTAGAAGATAACAGGAACGGATCTAGCTGAACACTGTGAGCAGGACGCACTGCACTAAATGTAAATAGCAGGAACGGATCTAGCTGAACACTGTGAGCAGGACGCACTGCATTAAATGTAAATAGTCTAGATAGAAGATAACAGGAACGGATCTAGCTAAACTGAATACAGTGTATATATATATATGCAACACCTGGGATGCATATATATACACAATACACTGTAAGTGCAGCTAACTGACTGACTGTTCTGCCTAATCTATCTAACTCAAATCAAATGACACTGTCTCTCTCTCTCTCTATCTCTCAGCACACCGGAACACACACTACACAGGGCCGCCGTGCAGGCGGCCTTATATAGTGTGGGGTGTGTACTAAATCCCCTGAGCCATAATTGGCCAAAGCCACCCTGGCTTTGGCCAATTACAGCTCTCTCTACTGACGGCGCTGTGATTGGCCAAGCATGCGGGTCATAGTGCATGCTTGGCCAATCATCAGCCAGCAATGCACTGCGATGCCGCAGTGAATTATGGGCCGTGACGCGCCACACGAATTTAGCGCGAACGGCCCATAACGTTCGCAATTCGGCGAACGATCGAACAGCCGATGTTCGAGTCGAACATGGGTTCGACTCGAACACGAAGCTCATCCCTAGTAATTAACTGTAATGAGCTATATTATTATTATCATCATCATTATACCATACTGATTCCTTTTCCAGTATTTAAAGTGTTAAAGAGAATAGCGTGTTCTCAATTTCATATAGTTTCATAGTTGGTAAGGTTGAATAAAGACACCAGTCCATCTAGTTCAACCTGTGTAGGTGTGTGAATATGTGTAAGTGTGTTTATGTCAATACAATGTCCAATAGCCTTGTACTGTATATTGCATCCGCTAAGATGCCCATCTAAAAGTTTTCTTTAATTATTGATGCTTCCCACTGACATCACTGATTGTGGAAGGAACCCAGTGGTGATCAAATACCATCAAAACAAAGCTCTATTTGCTTGAAAAAACATTTCAATTGTGTACTGTGTTGCATGACTGCGCGATTGCCAGTTAAAGTAGTGCAGAACCGAATAGCAAAAAATGGCTTGGTTATGAAGGGGGTAGAACCTTCCGGAACTCAAGTGGTTAAGCCCCCTGAAACTGAATAGTTTCTTCCCTTCAATATTGAGGTATTTTTTATATATATTTTAGAGACAGGGCAAAGGGTCCACGGTAGCCAGGTGCACCAGGCAGAGGCAAGCTTCCACTGCATCTTTGGGGGCTTGTCCAGTTGATAAAATTTGGACTGGGAGCAATAGAATGCATTCACAGCTTGTTATACAACAAAAACCCACACAGAACATACAAACACTTGACCATGCACCTCCATATCCTCAGTTTCAAAGACCAATAGATAAAAGCAGCAGTAGCAGCCACATGGTGGTCAGCGCACTAACCCAGCTTCTTCTTAGCTGCCCCCCCCCCACCCCAATTGTCAGCCGGGAGTAGACAATTGCTCAGCAGGAGAAATTCCCATGTCAGCACTATCCGTGTCGATGGGGGAATTTCTTTCCTGCAACCAGGGCTTTTTTTCAGGGGGAACTTGGTGGAACTCAGTTACACCACCTCTGGCTCAGACCCTTTGGTGCCTGCTCACTACAATCACTTGTAAACACAGAAGTCTGGTTTCTGTGTTTACAAGTGACAGCTCTGCACTCTGTATTTAATGCAATCTTGGTATTTAATGCCCCTTTAATACCCTCATACTGTTTTCATGAAATTTGACTGAACACACCCACTATTTGATGTGATTTGGAGGGTGTGTGTAGGTGGAGGGATTTTGTGGAGCAGTGGTTAAGTTCCAGCACCTATTGTTTGAGAAAAAAAGCCCTGCCTGCAACCACGAATTTGCCTTGCACTTTTTCTGATCAATTTACTACTGCTTCCCTCTAATCCCTCTATAAACTGTATGCCACCCTCTCAAAAAATAATTTGAATACATTTTCATCCCTAAAAGGTTAACATATGAGAGACTTCAATGATTACTACAAGCTGCAGCTATTTTTCTAAACCCCCAAACTGCATCCCAGTTTTACCATTTTCCCCCTACATCATCTTGCCAGGCAGGGTTGTAAGCAGCTTCCTAAACTGCCTCACAATCTTTCATATTATCCTGCTCTGCACTCCACAGTTTTTGGAGCCTGATTCAGATTCATAGGGGTTAATTTACTAAAAGCAAATAGGCTGTTTACTTTGCAAAGACATTTTCCCTTTCCAAGTGAATGAGGTTAAAGCTGAAATTTAGGTATGGCTGTTTTGCATAGTTACATTGGCCCAGTTTGGAATAATGTAAGTAGGCATGTGCTATACCTGGCTGATCCCTTTAGAAGCTGGAAATCACTGTTGTGAGCACCGCTTCTATAGTGATCACTGCTGTCTTCCAGGTCCCGTGCTGAGCAACTGTCCTGCTTAGTGAACACAGGGGGTTGCTCATTAGGCACAGGAATAAATGAAGTAAAAGTCTTTCCCCATTATCCTTAGATTGTGAATATACCTCTTGTTGGTTTGATTTGTGATGTAAGTGATTCCATTTAAGCATCCTGCATGTTAATGAGACAATAATGGAAATCACAAAAATATTTTGACTAAGGCTTTTTGGATACTTTTGCCAGCCTCAACATAATTTTGCTGATTATTTTGTCTCATTACTCCCAAATCTATTCCCCTAACAAGCCATGGTTTGCATGTCTTGCACTGCACAAAAATATGTTTTATTTTATATTTCTGACCAACAATATGATATGTAAATGTCTTATATTTTTAAAAATAAGGTAAATCTGTACTTCACAGACTTACCTTGAAAAGAGATAACAACAATCAAGTGTCATGTTTATTTTTTATCAATAGTCATCTCTCATGAATGGTGCACCTGTAGAGGAACATTCTTTATATTGTCAAAAGTTGATAAATGGTATGTAGTTATGTACTTATTTACAAGTGAATAATGTCCTACTGCTATTATGTTACTACAATAAATTTAGAATGTATTTAAAAACACAAATCTAGCAAATATACAAAAAAATGCCTTAAAAAAACTAGTCTCAATGTTTCAGTAGTTCTATCACTGTGCCATGAGTTAATACAGTTAATACAGTTAATACAGTTTTAAAATATTGTAATGCATATTACTCTATGCATGTCTGTTAAATGCCAGGGAGGAAGTTAAAAAAAATCAGCCAGTTATAGCCATTTTATAGTTTACTGCCTGCCGACACCCGAATGCACGCGTTGCTTGCCTTGCGCCAAATGAGTGTCGGTTGTCCCAACCACTTAAGTAAACAAAGGGGTGGTTCAGGCGGTGATGTAATTGGCCATATATGAACATGTCCATATTTGGTCAATGATATCATATGGGGTGGGGGGTCACCCACCCGCAGATTCCCACAACTACCAAGCCAGGGTTGTGGGGAAAATGACTTTGTCCCCATCAAATTGTTTTGCCAGGGAAGGGGTCCTTCCCTTTTCTGGCCTGCTGGGTTGTATGCTCAGGTAAAGATCTGGAATGGATTTTGGGGGGACCTCACACCATTTTTTTTTTGGCATGGGATCCCCCTTAAGATCCATACCAGGCACAAAGGGCCTAGTATAGATTGTGGAGGACACTCATGCAGTTTTTTTTTAATTATTATTATTTTTAATGATGGCTCTTTTGTCACCACAACACACATGATGTGTCGATGTCAGATCGGTGGTAACAAAGAAAGCACTATAGTAGTAGTGTAGTGTGTGACAGGGAGTGTAGTGAGCCGATTTTCACTCTCTTGTCACTGAATGAGCGTTGTCTTTCAGCATCTCTTGCGTGCAAGTACTGGTGGGTCCTTTGCTTAGACTTTCAGTTTTGGAAGGAACTGGATCTCAGCAGTCATCAACAGCTTTGTTCATTCATAGTTGGAGACTTTCTAAAAAGAGAAGCCTTTGGAGTCCCTAGGCTGCAGTGCTTCCTGTTTGAGCATCATGCTGTTTTGGGCGTTTATGCTGCTGTAATGGCTTTACTTGCTTTGGTGATATTGCAATTCACTCATTGGTGGTGGGATATCACTGAAGCATTGCTAAGAAGAATTGCTTTATCAACACTGGTGCAATTGTTTGGCATTTGTCACATTATTGGTCATTTCACTGAGCTTTATATTTTGGACTTTAATTTTTATTTTCATCACATTTTTGTTATATATGTTGTATATGTAAGATATGAGGCGCTACACTTTTATTCTGCACAGCTGTACTAGTGTGGTCCTAGCCTAATGGTTGTACAAGCTGTTTGATTTATTGTTATCTAGCAGACCAGTATTTACTTTTGGTATATACAGTAATTATATATTGTTTAAACGCTGTTCACAATGTTCTAAGTCTAGTGTGTGTCTTCTAAAGTATCCTAAGTTTGCATAGGGTACTAAACCCTGAAATAATTCACTAGATCATTCAGGTACCCAACACTTATGCCGCGTACACACGGTCGGACTTTTTGACCGAACTTGTCCGATGGACGCCGACGGACCAAATCCGGCGGACAATCCGATCGCGTGTGGGCTCCACCGGACCTTTAGCGGACTTTTCCAGTCGCAAATCTGACGGACTTTAGATTTGGAACTTGCTTCAAATCTTTACGTCGTAACTCCGCCGGACCCAGAAATCCACTCGTCTGGATGCTAGTCCAATGGACAAAAACCGACACTAGGGCAGCTATTGGCTACTGGCTATCAACTTCCTTATTTTAGTCCGGTGTATGTCATCACGTACGAATCCGTCTGACTTTGGTGTGATCGTGTGTAGGCAAGTCCGGTCTTTAGAAAGTCCGTTGAAAGTCCGCCAAAAGTCCGTCGATAGTCTGTCGAAAGTCTGTCGGACAGGCTGTCGGACTTTTGTAGCTGAAAAGTTCGACCTTGTGTACGCGGCATTAGGTGTGCAGAAGTTTCTCCAGGTACTAAATCTACCCCTAATGATAAAGTGTTATCTAACTGTGCTTTTTGTTAAGTCAACAGAAATTCTGTTTACTATCAGTTTAGCGTTCTTGACTTCTCTAATTTTCATTCTAATTCTAATTCTTTAGACACCATCAGCATTGGTAAACTGAAACCATCTATGACTTATAAAATGCTTGCTAGTTTCCTAGACCCCAAATATTTTGAAAAGTAAAAAAATAAGCACACCAATAAACTAACTGAGGTATATTTATAGGTGGTATGAACATTTTTTTTTAACCAGTTCCCGTCTGGCCACTTTATATATACAGTATATATAGCCGAACTGGAGCAGCACCAATGTGGGTGGGCATACCTGTAGATTGGATGCTTATGTGTGCTCTCTAGAGTGTGCAGCAGCAGACAAGCGGATCACCAATCATTGTACTGGGCTGCTGTGAGCGGCCCTGGTACAGTACCTTGTGATCACTTTGAATAATCACAGCAATAACAGTTACAGTAGTAAACAAGGCTGTCATTGTTTACTACTGTGTGATCTCTGTAATTGGTCACAGCAATCACTTAATACCAGGGCAAATCATAACATCCTTGTACCATGTGATAGTTGAGATTAATTACATCACATAAGTAAACAAGGTTTCATGAATGAAACCTTTTAACATTCTTGCTGATTGCTTATTACAGTGATTATCACTTAAATAAGCCATCACAATGTAAAAAAAAGTCCTGATCACCTCCCGAGAGCACTACAGTGTCGTTATGGTGGCACTGCACTGCTCTGGTGAATGTTCCCTACCATCACCACACCAGTCCCAGTGTCCCTGATCCCCACCATGCCAGTCACATTGTCTCTAATCACTACCATACAAGTCCCAGTGTACCTGATCTCTGCCACACCAGTGTCCCTGATCATTATTAGATCCAGATTTTTTTTGCTCCTAGAATGCTTGAATGTGCTGCTTGGATTTTGGGCCCCTCTATGGGGCTAAAAAGTGAAAAAAGTCTCACACATGTAGTATCCCTATAATCGGGAGGCATAGCAGAATGTGTTTTGGGGTTGTGCAATTGTGTGCAAAAAATTATTTAATTTCTTAATTTTCCAAAATACTGTGACAAAAAAATTACAACTTCAAAAACTCCCTATGCCTCCTATTAAATACTGTGGGTCACCTACTTTCCAAAAAGGAGTAGTTTATGGTATATTTGGCCATGTATTATTATTATTATTATTATTATTATTATTATTATTATCATTATTTTATTACAGAAAGCTTCAGTATACCAATACAAAATGACAATGTAACAACAAATAAAGGGCATACATTACTTTGGCACCACCCATATGAAATGAAAGTAAGTGTGTAGCAGAGTGAAATGTGCCTAAAGTACCAACTTATTCACACAAATTATGTTGGCTATAGTTTGCTGTTTGGAGGGTTAAAAGGAATGGGCAGATTCTGTTTAATACTTTGAATTAAAATGTCATCCTAGCTACTAAAGGGGTCAGTGAGACTTTTACTTTCACACCATTGCATTACTAGCAGTACTGTCAGTTAATATACGGTGTCTGGTATAATATTCTCTTAGTTTATAGAGAGGCAAAATACTCAGCTATAGCTGAATTTTTTAAAACTTAAAGACATTTTTACACTAATGCAAATTTTTGGACAATTGATTCTTGATATAGGTTAATAATGGGATTTCCCAAAGTGGCAGTAATACATTTTATGGCTTTTAAAACATTGTCAAATCAGTATGTGATCAAAATCACTAATATGCATAATTTGTGGTTTAAGATACCAAGTTATACCCTTTGTTCAGAAAATGTGTTAAGTGCTGCTTTTTATGGACAGATAACAGACACCTCTGTTTGAATGTTAGGGCATGATATGACCAGTAAGAAGATACAATAGGTAGCTTGCTTAAGTCAGATACTTACATGTATAATAACAGGCAAGACTATTTATTCATCCATGAACATTTGCCACTTATGTATCCTGACTGTGCTCCAGGCTGTGTTTTTCACATCTACTTACCTTAGTTTTATTATATGTATGCATTCTAAGGTCATTTACAGGCAACAAACAAAATGTGCTTCTGCCTTGAGGATAAAGGAGCAAATGTGTCTGTTAGTAGAAATAGTGATGTCATCATGGAGACATTCACATTAAAATGTCTCTTCACTTTCTTTCTGCTTCTCTGGTGGTAAATATATTTTAATGTACAATTCTGCAGTATGTTGCAAGCTCCGTAGTGCCAAGTAGGTTAGTGTTGTGTGTAGCTCTTGCTAGTCTCAGTGAAATACGACTTTAAACATGACCATTTTCTACTGAGTGTACAGATGATCTCTTCCTGATGTAGCAAACTATATATCTCAATGAAGGTTGAGTATAGGAAACCTTTTCAATTTATGATAATGAGTAGGGTCATATAACATCTGTGAGGTATACCTACAACAAATGCCATTTATGCGTTTCAATTTCCATTAAGCAATCCTTATGCTGTTGAATGTACATGTATACCTTAGGCCACTGCTTCAACAGTTTATTTTTTAAAGTGTTGCAGCACGAAGCTGTTATTAATAATATTATTATGGTTATGTTATTATATATTATTCATAGGGGCATTTTTATTATGTCATCTTACATTCAGTGGTATAATCACTGGGGTTGATTTACTAGAGGAATAGAGACTGTTCCCTTGTCAATCACCCTTCCCTTTAAAAATCAATTAATGTTTGTAGTTACAAAAGGTACCTGAAAAGAAAAACATTAGATATATACTTACTCTACCCCTGTCTTCTGTCTGCAGTGCATAGGTGGGAACCTGAGATGGTTTCTTCCTATTTTTTCTCTTTTTTTTCTGACTGTTTCTTTGAATGTATAAGAGACTTTTAATGGTATGAGTTATTCTCATTATCCTTATCTTTAGGTTAACCCGAGCTTAAAGGATGGGTCCTGAAGACCATAAGTGGAAGCAGAGGGCAAAGTGAGTGCTGCCATGAGGAATTGTAGTTGTGTGGAGTGCTGTAACAGTGTTGTGAGGGACACTGGATCAGAGTGACAGAGGTGTGAGGGACACTGGAGCAGTATGACAGGTGTGTGATGGACTCTGAAGTGGTATGACAGAGTTGTGAGGGACACTGGATGAGCGTGATAGGAGTGTGAGGAACACTGGGGTGGTATGACAGCATTGTGATGGGCACTGAATCAGAGTGACAGGTGTGTGAGGGACACTGGCAGGCCTGTGCTGGCCATCGGGACTACCGGGAGATTCCCGGTGGGCCGATTGGCAGCGGGCCACTACACCAATGACTCTCTCTCTGACTGTGTCAGACAGTGACTGTGTCACTGTCTCTCTCCGTCCGAGCGTCGCCGGGCGGCTCCGCTCCAGCACTCGGCGGGCGGGCCGGCCGCCGGCGTCACAAAAGAACAGGCATTGACACTCCCCCAGGCACTCCCCCTAACAGCTATCAATATAGCCATTTGGGCGGCCTCTTTGTCCCGGCACCGTGACGTCACTCACGGACGGAGGGCGGAGGCGGCCCGGGGACATAGGAGGAGGCGGAGCTAGGGCGATGTCACAAGCAAATGGAGATGGACAAGAAAAGAGGAGGAGGAGAGGCCGCCGGGGGGAGCAGCAGCAGCGTGACATGAGAAAGAACTTACTACAGAGGCTGCCTGTGCTACTCTGCATGTGAAGAAAACAACAAGTAAACGCTGTGCCCTGATGTGCCCTGATTGTACCCCATGTGCCCTGATGTGCCCTGATTGTACCCCATGTGCCCTGATTGTACCCCATGTGCCCTGAATGTACCCCATGTGCCCTGAATGTGCCCTGATGTTCCCTGAATGTGCCCTGATGTTCCCTGAATGTGCCCTGATTGTACCCCATGTGCCCTGAATGTACCCCATGTGCCCTGAATGTGCCCTCATGTGCCCTGATGTTCCCTGATGTTCCCTGAATGTGCCCTGATGTACCCCATGTGCCTGATGTGCCCCATGTGCCCTGATGTTCCCTGAATGTACCCCATGTGCCCTGATGTTCCCTGAATGTGCCCTGATGTGCCCTGAATATGCCCTGATGTACCCTATGTGCCTGATGTTCCCTGATGTACCCCAAGTGCCTGATGTGCCCTGAATGTACCCTGATGTTCCCTGAATGTGTCCTGATGTGCCCCATGTGCCCTGATGTGCCCTGATGTTCCCTGAATGTGCCTGATGTGCCCTGATGTGCCCTGAATGTGCCCTGATGTGCCCCATGTGCCCGAATATGCCCTGAATCTGCTCTGATGTGCTCTGCATGTGCCCTGATGTGCCCCATGTGCCCTATGTACCCTCATGTGCCCCATGTACCCTCATGTGCCCCATGTACCCTGATGTGCTGTACCCTGATCTTGCTGTGTTGTGTTGCCCCGATGTGTGCTGTGCCCCGATGTGCAATGTACCCTGATGTGCTGTGCCCTGATGTGCTGTGTTGTGTTGCCCCGAAGTGCGCTGTGCCCCGATGTGCGATGTACCCTGATGTGCTGTGCCCTCATGTGCTTTTACCCTGATGTGCACTGTGCCCTGATGTGCTGTGCCCTGGGCCATTCTGGATAAAGTTCAGGGCCACATTTTTGTCCCAGTCCAGCCCTGGACACTGGAGTGGTATGACAGCAGTGTGAGGGATGCTAGAGTGGAGTCTTAGTAGTATTAGGGACATTGGATTGGTGATTGGGAATCTCTGGAGCAGAATGGTAAGAAGGATTGTTGGAGCAGAGTGAAGCGTTGTGAGTGTTGTTTGGGGAGCTGCTATAAAATAATGGACTACTGGGGTGCACTGTGAGTACTGAGGGCACTGTAAGTACTGAGAAGAACTGTGAGTATTGAGGAACACTGTGAATATTGAGAATACTATGAGTAACAAGGACAATGGGAATACTGAGGAGACTATGAATACTGGCAACACTAAAAAGTACTGAGTGGCAATGTGAATACTGAGTGGTGCTCAGTATTCAGTATTGGAAAGTGGTGTCAGCAGAGGCACCCGAATGTAAAGGAGAAGCAGAGAAGCGGATTCTTAATTAATTCATTATTTATTGCTCACAGAATACGATTAAAACACCATCAATGTGTTTTTTGTCACTACACTGGCCACCTCCCCAGGATGGTATGTAAAACACTCTGACATTGAAATATATGATTTTGTATTTAGGCATGTTTGCTGGTATGGAAGGCAGCATCAGGAAAAAAGATCACAACCACATTATTCTCAGAGATATTTCTTATACCATGAGCCACAACAGATAGGCAGCAGGACCTTCAAGGGCTAAACAAGTGGCTTAAAATCTGGTGTAAGGAATGTTTTGGGTTCTTGGAGAACTGGGCTGACTTTACTGTCAGTTACCAACTATACAAGCAGAGATGGCTTGAACCTCAATGGAGAGGGTGCAGCTCTGTTGGGGGAGAAGGTTTCCAAAAGGTTGCTGTAACTTTTAAACTAGGATGTTGGGAATCAATGTGGGCAGAGCTGGGGGAGGAAGAGCCCTTAAAACCAAATGATAGGGAAACTAACGTATCCAAGACCAAGTGAAAGTGTACCAAAGGTGGGGTGGTTGGCGCTACCTTTGTGCAAAGAGACTATCAGGTCACCCTATATATAACCCAAAAAGACTCTACAGCTAATAGGGTCAGTGTGGTATAACTAGGTCCACACCCTATATAAGAGGTAAGTGGGTGTGTAAGTGCGCCTAAATAAGAGCAAACTAATACTTAAAAAACACTATAGGGTGAATAGTGTTTTTTTAGGTATTAGTTTGCCCTTATTTATGTGCACTTACAAACCCACTTACCTCTTATATAGGGTTTGGACCTAGTTATACCACACTGACCCTATTAGCTGTACAGTCTTTTTGGGTTATATATAGGGTGACCTGATTGTCTCTTTGCACAAATGTAGCGCCAACCACCCCACCTTTGGTGCACTTTCAATTTTAAGAGCTTCCTTTGGGGAGTTTTTTAGGGGAGGCTGCAACCTCATTTTACATATCCTTCTTTTCCTAAGCGCAGTACCTTTTATTTGTATATTTGTATCCAAGACCAAGGTTAGAAGGCTTGTTGAATCTAACTGTAAACCAAGAGAGAGCATGAATAATATAATACACTCTTGTACAAAATTAAAAGGCATATGCACAAAAGCTAAAAGTCTGGGTAAGAAAATGAAAGAGAACTTTTAATACAAGAGGAGGACTTTGTGGGAAAATCAGGAATCTGATTTGACAGCTCAAATGACTAGTTTGTTACTTTCCAAGCGTACTCCCTGTATCGAAGGGACAGTTTAGGTAGGGGAGGAAAGGACATAGATGTCAAGAGTTATTTGATAGTGAATATAAGGGATAACATTGCTAATGAGGATAGTGACAAAGTGGAGTTTTTACGGCTGGAGCTTCAAAGGGATAAGAGGTAAATTAATTGAAGAGGTATGCTATATGCTCTCAAACTACAGGAAGGAGGAAGAGATCTATCTTCTTTCAGAATTAAAAATGGCAGGGAGGCAGGGGCAATGTTAAAACTATAGGGGACCTCAAGTATCCTGAAATTGATTGGGCTGATGGAATTGCACACTCAACTAAGGCTCATAATTCCTTCAGTGTAATGCAGGACAATTTTCTGTGTCAAACGGTGGAAAACCCAACTAGAGGTAATGCTCTGCCGGACTTACTAATTTCAAATGACACAGAGCTGATTACAGATGTGGAAGTAAGGGATGATTGAAGTAACATTGATCACAGAGTAAGTACATTTGCCAACTAAAGTCAACTTTACTGTGCTGCGCTCCATACTACATAATACTAAATGGGATCAAATTCTAGTAACAAAGAACACTGAAGTAAAGCGGGAGTGCCTAAGAGAGATATTAAAAATTGTTAGAGGCATGCGCGCCCCCTGTGTGATGCTGGAGCCGATGAGCATGGCTGGCGGCTGCGATGTCCGCCGGCCACCCGCGATCACTCCACAGAGAGCCAGAACGGGGATCTGTCAATGTAAACAGACAGATCCCCGTTCTGACAGAGGAGGAGAGAGAGATCTGCTGTTCCAAATGTTTAAGAACAGGGATCTCTCTTCTCCTTCAGTCAGTCCATTCCCCCGCAGTTAGAAACACCTCCCTAGGGAACACTTAACCCCTTGATCGCCCCCTAGTGTTAACATCTTCCCTGCCAGTGACATTTACACAGTAATTAGTGCATTTTTATAGCATTGATTGCTGTATAAATGTCAATGGACCCAAAAAAGTGTCAAAAGTGTCCGATCTGTCCCCCGCAATGTCGCAGTCCCACTAAAAATCACTGATCATCACCATTACTAGTAAAAAAAAAAATATAGTAAAATTAGGCAATTTTTTTTTTTTACTTTTTTGGATATTTATTATAGCAAAAAGTTAAAAATATATATATTTTTTTTCAACATTGTTGGTCTTTTTTTGTTTATAGCGCAAAAAATAAAAAAACGCAGAGGTGATCAAATACCACCAAAAGGAAGCTCTATCTGTGGAAAAAAAAAGGACACAAATTTTGTTTGGGTACAACGTCACACGACCACACAATTGTCAATGAAAGCGACGCTGTGCCGTATCGCAAAAAATGGCCTTGTCATTAAGGGGCCAAATGAAGCTTTGCTCTACAGGTTTGTTTGCTGGTCTAAAATATATTTTGATCCATAGACATATGCTGTATGTATAAATGTCTGCTGTTTCTCCCAGATGAATCAGTCTAATACTGCATATTAAGATAATAGCATTAAAAATGTGCATTTGGTAGGTTTTTGATGTGCAGAATCTCTGTCTGCTGGCACTTCTCTTAGTATAAATGTTTGGCTCAACTGATCATTCATGTTTAACTAATGTAGAAGGTAGGAGAAAGGGGTGTGTAGGGGAAAGCGATAACACTTTTTTTTACAGCTATCTAACTTGTTTGATTTCCATAAAAGCTGTTGACCAGAGCTATCAGAGGGTACCTCACAAACATAAGGTCCATCTGTCATTTCATGTAAATGGATACTTTATGGTGGCTACAGGCATTGGGGGGAAGCTGGCAGTGCAGACATGATTCAACTGCCTTCAGCACCTCTAGCAGCACATGCTTCCATTAACGTGACTGCTCTTCTCACCTGAATGACCAGAGAAGGAGGAGCAGTAACATCGCAAAGGCAGACTGATGGCTCTTCTTTTAAGATAAAATAAGAGCAATCAAAACCAGTTTTCTATAACCCAATTGATCATTGATTACATGATTTTCATTGTACTGGCTGCTTGATGCTACCTTCATAAGGTGTGGTACAGATGGTACTTTCCATGCACTTTGTGAAGGAAGATGTTTTTGATACCACATGAAAGCAGTAACTTAGCAGATGCAAACTCTGATAAGCTAATGCCACAAAGCATCTGCCTAGTTTCTTACTTTTCCATACACTTCTACAACTGCCTTCTTTACTGGGAAACTTGCTTTACTGTACCTTAAACCAGTGGGACCTGCTCCAAGGGACTGATAGGCATCCAATTTCACAAAACTTTTTAATAACTTGGAAGACCACTGTGTGCAGAACCTGTTGATTCCACTGGTCTCAAGTGATTCCAGTGGTCTCAACCTGGAAAAATCCTATAAGACCTTATCCTTGCTTGATCATCACAAGTAATGACTGAATTGGGTGTTTTGCTTCCAGATATAGAGCCTTTAGGTCTGAAAGTTCCCATAGATTGTGTCAGTGTGGTTTTATAAATGAATAAAAACATGTACAAAGCATTCAGCTAATTTATGTGCACAGCAATATAATTCTTTAGTTCAATCTGTAATTCAGCATATATTATGTCTTAATGGCAAGCATTACATTTAGGGAAGGCATAAATCAAGTTTTCAGGCATTCAAAGTAATCTTCACATGCATGAGGAAACAGTTTGTAAGTGGTGCACAGCCATTGGTGAAAGAAAATGAAAAAAAAGTGATTAATTCAGCTAATAAAAACATATCTGATCAGAAAAGACACTTTGGTGCTGTTCTGTCCAGTTTTGTTTGACTTTACAGAGATGTGAGATGTTCTGTAGATGAGTGAAAGTCCGGAGCACAGTTAGCAACCTTTTTAACCCCCTCTTTTAAATGCTAAGCCACAAAATGCTTTTAAAAGTTAATGTACGTTGAGGCCTGCAATTACAGTTCCCATTTTCACTGTGAAAACTTTGAAAGAGCTATGAAGAAAAATCTTCTTTTTCCCTCCCACTCCTTCTTAGAGAACAAAAAATCCATCAAATTAACACATCAATGAGTTGATTGTAATCTCCAGGGTTCAGTGTAGCACTTTCTAGCCCCTCAGATAGGAGTCCAGCATGATTTATCAATGCAAACCTAATAGCATCAATATGAATCTAACTAAAAATCAATATTTCATTACCAAATTGTTAGTGAGAATGAAGAAAAATTGCCAGAGTCAGAGCATTCTCCAGGGTAGGAGCATCTGGAGTTCAATGTGACAAGATGAGTGATGCATGACTTGGGGCCTGTGGAAGGACACTGAGAGGACAGGCCACAACGCAGGCCTGAGACTCATGGTGAAAGCTATCTGTACTTTGCTTTACAGTTTTTCTTTAGAAAGCTAGAAAAGAAAAAAATACTGCAGCCCCAGTGATGGAAGGCACTGTTTGCTAGAATTGATGCAAAACGGTAAAATTTATGTATATGACTGATAATTACTTTTCAAAAAGCAAACACTAAAGCTATCAGGATCGGTGAAAAATGTGCAGCCTCCCGACACAGCTCAGACTTGAGCAGCAAAGTTTCTGTCAATTTGCAGCTAATTGTTATTTCTTAGCGCATTTGTGTTTGTCCTTAAATTAATATCCTGTATTCAGTAGTATATTAATTGCTACAAATTAGAAGAACGCCCCCTTCATAAATCACAATAGATGTTTCACATTACCAATAAGAATGCAACCATAAGGCCTGAAATTATTAAAAGGAAAATGAGCAGGCATCTAACTTTTGGCAATCATTGTCTATAACTACTATCTCACAATTTGCTGCTGGCATTTACGATTTTTTTGCAGAGTATAAAATTGAAATGATATCATTTATAATCTTACTTTACTGTATATATTTTCTTCATTGTGATCCTTTTGTTAAAGGAGTTACCTGTGGGATGAGGCATGCCTGTTATTTAGAGATACATTACTATATAAATAATTGATTACCTTTTTCAGTTCCCTGCATGAAATATATATATAGCACCTATATATATTGTTGCTTGTGTTATTACATTTGTTACTCATAGATGTAATACTTTCTTTGTCCAGATGGGGGTGTGTGTAGTATGACGAATTTAGTCTGCTTGCTGAAGTGGTATCTAATTGATAGATAATCACATTACGTATTAGAAACCAAATATAAGCCATACATTGCATTCTTATTGCATGAATTTTACACTTTAAAATAGTATTAACATTTTGGACATAAAACTATTTAGTGTTATATTTCAGGTAAAATGTTTTTAATTAAACAGATCTGCATAAAAGTATTAAGGCAAGCCAAAACGTTTCAATTGTAAAAACATAAAATAACACATTTTTAATTTATTTGAATATTTCCATGAAGATCTGTATGATGTATGAAGAATCACACAAATCAGAAACAAGACAAGTGTGATTAATGCATTTCATGATTCTTTTCTATTTGCTGCATGAATATGTTTAGAGGAAACAAATAAGTTTGCTGATTTGAGTTACAGTATGTTTCAATGTATTTGGTCTTCATTATTTGTAAGTGATAAGAATGCTTATAAACATGTTTTTTTTTTTATTGTGAATTCTTCGACCTGCTGTTTCTATTCTCTTTTACAGAGGGGCAAATATGTTAGCGTAAAAAGATATTTTACACTTTCTGTACAGTTATCATGTTAGTTTTCTGATGTGAAATAAATAATAAAAAATCCCTGCGCTATTACATCACAGAAGACAGAAAAATATCACAGTAGAGAGAAAGGAGTAGAGCTGCTGCCACCTATATATGCAATCACTATACATACAGTATTTCACAAAAGTGAGTACGCCCCTCACATTTTTGTAAATATTTTCTTCTATCTTTTCATGTGAAAACACTGAAGAAATGACACTTTGCTACAATGTAAAGAAGTGAGTGTACAGCTTGTATAACAGTGTAAATTTGCTGTCCCCTCAAAATAACTCAACACACAGCCATTAATGTCTAAACGTGCCATGTCTGGCAACAAAAGTGAGTACACCCCTATGTGAAAATTTCCAAACTGGGCCCAAAGTGTCAATATTTTGTGTGGCCACCATTATTTTCCAGCACTGCCTTAACCCTCTTGGGCATGGAGTTCACCAGAGCTTCACAGGTTGCCACTGGAGTCCTCTTCCACTCCTCCATGACAACATCACAGAGCTGGTGGATGTTAGAGACTTTTGCGCTTCTCCACCTTCCGTTTGAGGATGCCCCACAGATGCTCAATAGGGTTTAGGTCTGGAGACATTCTTGGCCAGTCCATCACCTTTACCCTCAGCTTCTTCAGCAAGGCAGTGGTCATCGTGGAGGTGTGTTTGGGGTCGTTATCATGTTGGAATACTGCCCTAAGGCCCAGTCTTTGATGGAAGGGGATCATGCTCTGCTTCAGTATGTCACAGTACATGTTGGCATTCATGGTTCCCTCAATGAACTGAAGCACCCTAGTGCCGGCAGCACTCATGCAGCCCCAGACCATGACACTCCCACCACCATGCTTGACTGTAGGCAAGACACACTTGTCTTTGTACTCCTCACCTGGTTGCTGCCACACACGCTTGACACCATCTGAACCAAATAAGCTTATCTTGGTCTCATCAGACCACAGGACATGGTTCCAGAAATCCATGTCTTTAGTCTGCTGGTCTTAAGCAAACTGTTTGCGGGCTTTCTTGTGCATCATCTTTAGAAGAGGTTTCCTTCTGAGACGACAGCCATGAAGACCAATTTGATGCAGTGTGTGGCGTATGGCCTGAGTACTGACAGGCTGACCCCCCACCTCTTCAACCTCTGCAGCAATGCTGGCAGCACTCATACATCTATTTCCCAAAGACAACCTCTGGATATGATGCTGAGCACGTACACTCAACTTCTTTGACTATGCTGAGGCCTGTTCTGAGTGGAACCTGTCCTGTTAAAACGCTGTATGGTCTTGTCCACCGTGCTGCAGCTCAGTTTCAGGGTCTTGGCTAGAGATGAGCTTCGAGTTTGAGTCAAACTCATGTTCGACTCAAACATCGGCTGTTCGCCAGTTCACCAAACAGCGAACAATTTGGGGTGTTCGCAGCAAATTCGAAAGCTGCGGAACACCCTTTAAAAGTCTATGGGAGAAATCAAAAGTGCTAATTTTAAAGGCTTATATGCATTGTATTGTCATAAAAAGTGTTTGGGGACCTGGGTCCTGCCCCAGGGGACATGTATCAATGCAAAAAGAAGTTTTAAAAATGGCCATTTTTTCAGGAGCAGTGATTTTAATAATGCTTAAAGTGAAACAATAAAAGTGTAATATTCCTTTAAATTTTGTACCTGGGGGGTGTCTATAGTGTGCCTGTAAAGGGGCGCATGTTTCCCGTGTTTAGAACAGTCTGACAGCAAAATGACATTTCAAAGGAAAAAAAGTCATTTAAAACTACTCGCGGCTATTAATGAATTGTCGGTCCGACAATACACATAAAAGTTCATTGATAAAAACGGCATGGGAATTCCCCACAGGGGAATCCCGAACCAAAATTTTTTAAAAAAATGGCGTGGGGTCCCCCCAAAAATCCATACCAGACCCTTATCCGAGCATGCAACCTGGTAGGCAGCAGGAAAAGAGGGAGGGGATGAGAGAGCGCCCCCCCTCCTGAACCGTACCAGGCCAGATGCCCTCAACATTGGGAGGGTGCTTTGAGGTAACCCCCAAAGCATCTTGTCCCCATGTTGATGAGGACAAGGGCCTCATCCCCACAACCCACAATTTCCCTGTGGGGAAATCCCATGCAGTTTTTATCCATGAACTTTTATGTGTATTGTCGGACCGACAATTTATTAATAGCCGTGAGTAGTTTTAAATCCTTTGAAATGTAAATGAAATGTAAGTAGTTTTTTCCTTTGAAATGTCATTTTGCTGTCAGACTGTTCTAAACACGGGAAACATGTGCCCCTTTACAGGTATACTATAGACACCCCCAGGTACAAAATTTAAAGGAATATTACACTTTTATTGTTTCACTTTAAGCATTATTAAAATCACTGCTCCTGAAAAATCAGCCATTTTTTAAACTTTTTTTTGCATTGATACATGCCCCTGGGGCAGGACCCAGGTCCCCAAACACTTTTTATGACAATAACTTGCATATAAGCCTTTAAAATTAGCACTTTTGATTATTCATGTTCGAGTCCCATAGACTTTAACGGTGTTCGTGTGTTCGAACACATTTTTTGCCTGTTCGCATGTTCTGGTTCGAAACGAACAGGGGGGGTGTTCGGCTCATCCCTAGTCTTGGCAATCTTCTTATAGCCTAGGCCATCTTTATGTAGAGCAACAATTCTTTTTTTCAGATCCTCAGAGAGTTCTTTGCCATGAGGTGCCATGTTGAACTTCCAGTGACCAGTATGAGAGAGTGAGAGCGATAACACCAAATTTAACACACCTGCTCCCCATTCACACCTAAGACCTTGTAACACTAATGAGTCACATGACACCAGGGAGGGAAAATGGCTAATTGGGCCCAATTTGGACATTTTCAGTTGGACTCGGGAGCACACCCCCAAGGTAACCCCCCCGGGAGAGCGCTTCTCCCAGGGGGTTATCTGATGTGGGGAGGAGCCGAGGGACCCCAGAAGACCAGGTTGGGACCACTCTGTGCAAAGCGAGCTAAACAGTGGGGGTAAGTATGACATGTTAGTTATTTAAAAAAAAACAAAAAACAAACCTTTAGTGTCATTTTAAATTAGACTGTGTATGGGCTATTACTTAGTCACTTTATATTTCACGTGTGTGGCATTTGGGACTTTATTTAGGACTTATTTTATGTGCATTATTATATTATTTTGCTGTCTCATATTTACTTTTAGGTTTGTAGCATGGAGTGCTTAACTTTCATCTGATTGTTTTTTTTTTTTATCACTTTTCTATAATTGATAGTTTTCTGATATATCACTATCCTCAAAAAAGATGCATCATTTACCATTGATAAAATCACTTCTTCTTTCCTAGCTATATATTTATAGTTTTACCTGCAAAAATAATCAGGTGTGTGCTTAGTAGTAGACCCCCGTATGTTCTGTTATGAGGTCCGTTTACAAAAGATTGCAAGGATGACATTGCAAAGGAGTTGGGATGTGACAAAATGCACTGAATGAGACTTGATATAAGTATGTTCACATTTGCTGTGGGGCTCAGAGGCAGAAAATGGAGTTACAACGATAAAAATGTGATTTTGTACTTACAGTAAAATTTATTTCTAAGAGTTCATTATTCAGTTCAGTATTTTCAAATACGATAGGGTTATACTGCCATCTATGGGAAGATTTGCTCCTGAAGGTGGCAGTATAACATATTTGTTCAAGAAATGGGACATTTCTGTGGTCCTCAATGAACGATAAAGAAATTATCATTTTTGTACTAATCATAAAAACTTTTTCCTGGCATCCATTGAGTGACACAGACATGTACAAATTCCTGGATAGATAAGTTATACTGCCACCTGCAGGAGCAAATCACAATTTTGATAATAAATGGAATAGAGACAATTACTCTATTGATTTGCTTGGTGAACGTAAAGGGATGCAAATTCTGAATCCATCTACAGTTTTTCCAGTGCTCATACCAGCAGCAAACAGTTTGAGACATATGATTTAGAGTAGGCATAATGCACACTGAGTAATTAGCCCTGGTGCATGAGATTCCAGCGGTTAGGTGCAGATCAAAGGTACAGATGCACCCTCCGTCCCTGCTACAGGCAGCCTGTAAAACTATATGAGAGGCTGACTGCTACTGCAGCTGTAGGGGGCTGGATAGTGTACCATGTGGTACTAACATTTAGGGCAGTATATGCCCATGGACAAATGCTTGGAACACAGACAACTTGTGTTCCAAGCATTCGTCCCTGGGAGCATACTGCTGTATACATTAGTACTGTTCAGTTGACCATCCAGTCCTGTCCAGCCGTAGCAGCTGTCAGCCTCTCATATGATTTTACAGGCTAAATGCCCAGTGTGCATTAGGTCTTAGAAGTTGTCTTATGTCATCCTTAGAGGGCACCAGACAAAAGTCTTAGGAATGCCCCTGGGTGGGGGTAATCTAATTGAGTAGGGCATTGCATTGAACAAGGGTGATGTACAAACTGCATAAAACGAAGGCAAAACTATTTCCATTAACATCATTTTGCTTTATTACAATTGAAAATAAATTCTAGGGCGGCACAGTGGTGTAGTGGGTAGCACTCTCACCTAGCAGTAAGAAGGGTCGCTGGTTCAAATCCCCACCACGACACTACCTGCCTGGAGTTTGCATGTTCTCCCTGTGCCTGCGTGGGTTTCCTTCAGGTACTCTGGTTTCCTCCCACACTCCAAAGACATGCTGGTAGGTTAATTGGATCCTGTGTAAATTGTTCCAAGTATGTATGAATGTGAGTTAGGGACCTTAGATTGTAAGCTCCTTGAGGGTAGGGACTGATGTGAATGTACAATGTATATGTAAAGCGCTGCGTAAATTGACGGTGCTATATAAGTACCTGAAATAAATAAAATAAAAATAAATAAATAATCTGCTGTGGATTTTTGTGTTTTGCAGATTGAATACTTTATGAAAAAAAAAAACTTCTTAGCATGACCTTTATATTTTTAGCAAATGATATAATTTAGACTATTGATATTACAGCTAAACGCTTGTCTATTTCTGTTTTAAAGTATAGTATATCGTGTATAATATTAGTGCATACAAGTGGGGAAGTACTTTTGATTTAGCAGTTTGACCAGTTTCATGTCATTCAGTGTAAGTTGATAGGAGGTATTCCACATTGATCCCAAGTCTTGTGGTAAGAAAAGATTACTTTTTTTTTTTAGACACCTGTTCACAAGTATCATATTTAAACAATAGTCTAAGAACCTTCGAAGGCACTTGCTACATGAGAAGCAATCTACTTGTACTTAATCATACATATTACTTGGCAGAGACAGTTGAAAACTGAGTTACTACACTTGTGATGAAATGCATATGGACGATGCATAGATGTGTGCATTTAAATTGGGAAATCTATGTTAATGATTGGGTTTCTTTTGTTCACATTTGTTGCTTGTGGTTATGCAGTTCTATTTCTGTTTCTGGGCTAGCAAGCAAATAATTTATGTCATTTGATCATAGAATTCCAAGAAGGGGTTTAATAATCTTCACTACATTCTTAGCAAGCATATGTATATGTAGGTTATTGATCTTTTTATTGTGTGATGGCATTTAGTGGCTATAAATGTAAAGCTGGCCACACACTCTGTGATATATCAGTTATAGCAGCCCATTACCTTAAAATCTATATATAATTTGAACAGAATGTTTCTGGCTTATCATCTGGCATTACCATGTAATATTATGCAGGAAGTGAGGATATACTGTATTAAAAGAGGTAAAGAAACAGAAGATTTAAATAAAATGGTGAGTGGGTACATAAGACTTGATTCACAAAGCTTTGACACAAGAATAATGCCCCGTACACACGGTCGGATTTTCCAACGGAAAATGTGTGATAGGACCTTGTTGTCGGAAATTCTGACCGTGTGTAGGCTCCATCACACATTTTCCATCGGATTTTCCGACACACAAAGTTTGAGAGCAGGATATAAAATTTTCCGACAACAAAATCCGTTGTTGGAAATTCCAATCGTGTGTACCCAAATCCGACAGACAAAGTGCCACGCATGCTCAGAATAAATAAAGAGATGAAAGCTATTGGCCACTGCCCCATTTATAGTCCCGACGTACGTGTTTTACATCACCGCGTTTAGAATGATCGGATTTTCCGACAACTTTGTGTGACTGTGTGTATGCAAGACAAGTTTGAGCCAACATCCGTCGGTAAAAATCCTAGGATTTTGTTGTCGGAATGTCTGAACAAAGTCCGACCATGTGTACGGGGCATAAGTATCTTCACTGTAGCCATGGGATTGTAATTTCCAAATCTCTTTGGACTTAATGAAAAAAAACTGGTGCCTTCTTTAAAGAAGGACTACATCTTTCCACACACTTTACGAACTGTGTCCCTCACTGACCTGTGAGGCTGCTGGATGTGCGGTATGAACTATATGTAGCTGCAGCTACATACAGCATACTGTACTGTGTTCCGGGTGCGAGCCAAAACGTCATGTCTCATACAGGAAGAAACACAGGAAAAACATGAGAACCATATTCAGATTGTGTCCCTAGCCAAAACGGAACCCATAACTTTAACACTGCAGAGCACAAATATTATCTATAGGCTCAATTAAAACAACTATCACACCATGATAAGGATACTTATTTTAAAGAAGAACTCCATCTTTCCACACACTTTACATAGTTCACTTGGGCCAAGCTGGCCCAACCGAACTTTGTTCCTCACTAACCTGTGAGGCCGCTGGATGTGCGGTATAAATGATAGGTAGCTGTGGCTACATACAGCATAGCTTCCTCTGATTGGCTGAGTCAGAGGTTGTGACATCATCAACCCGCCTCTCTGACTCAGAGAAGATCAGAAGAAGCTTTGTATGCATTGCTAGAATACAATGCTTGCTTTGAGTGTCTGAGCACAGCTGTGGTAGACTCATCTGTAGACTCGTCTATGTTCCAGGTATGAGACAGGAAGTCTCGGCTCACACCCGGAACATATTGTGGTATGCTGTATGTAGCTGCCACTATGTACAGCTTATAAAGCACATCCAGAGGCCTCACTCTGTTTGGGCCAGATTGGCTCCAACAAACTATGTAAAGTAAGTGTAAAGATGGAGTTCTTCTTTAACATAAGTATCCTTATCGTGGTGTTGTAGCTTTGTGAATTGAGCCTATAGGCAATATTTGTGCTCTGCAGTGTTGACGTTATGGGTTTTATTTTGGCAAGGGATACAACCTGAATATGGTTTTCATGTTTTTTTTCTGTGCTTCTTTCCACAACCAAAAGGCATACTGGTTGATTGATTCACTGTTACTCATATTAAAGCCACATACACATGGTCCAAATGTTGTGTGCCGGCTTCTGTCGGACAAGCATGCTGGAAAACCAGAAGCCGACCAGCTCCCGATCAGCGCTAGAGTGCTGACTGGACTGTTTCTGTGGGGGGGACCGCCCCCCTGTCAGAATACAACATTTCAGCGGGGGAGATCGCTATACTAACTATTAGTGAGTACCAGGCTTAAGTTGTAGGATTATACAAAAAGGGAGGATCATTAGTGTGGATCATTAGAAGGGTAAATTAATTGTCAGTTGTCTTATTGGAGGCTGTTTTTTTTTTTTTTGCTCCTTTCTAGTGTCAGAATATATAGTTATATTTTAAAATATAGAAACTTTGAGTAGATGCTGAATACTACTGTCCTGGGGGTGAAGTCACCATTTTAATGTTGAAACTGTCATTTGAGTAGTCAAGTAATCCAGCTTGCTTAGGCGTTGGCAAATTAAAATATTTGGCTTACTACCTGGCTATTGTATTACCATCAGAGATTCTCCTACCTAGAATTATTGTAAAACTTGGAATGAAGTATCCACAGAAATGAAGATAATTATTCTTTGCTTTAATTGATTCAGTGTACGTTGTTCTGTCATTTTTCTTGCTCTGAATACAATGAATGCTTGGAGCTATTATTGGCAGAACCTGACTTCATTTACTTACCTTGAACACCCATCTCCTTTGTCCCAATTCCTAATGCTGTCACAGACTCTTTGTCCTGTTCACATGTTTTTTGTCCCAGCTAAGCTTAGCTATCTGTTACAGCTGTCAAACTGCTGAAATTCAGCTGTTCAGCCAGGCTGTATAAACAACACTTTGTACGAGCTTGATGTTCATTTAATATACCACCTTTATTTTTTTTTTTATATATTTCTGCAAGTTATACAGTAAAAATAATCCAAACAATTATGCCTCTGAACAATGACAGCGAACAACTATAAAGCAGCAATCAGTTAAAAAGTAAATTTAACATTAACACAACAGTGCCTCCTTTAAGTGAAAAATAACTATTTAGCATACCATGAGTATTAGGCATAAGCAAAACTTTTGACATTTTTAACATTCTTCAAAAAAATATATAGTGGCAAAGTGAGAGAGTTGATTATTTGCAGTCTTTACGTACAGTATATACTCAGCACAAATGATAGCATTTACTTTAAAAAAAATTAACTATTCCCCAGACAGTTGAGTTGGTCACAGACTGAAACCGTTTGATAAGTTACACTAGTTGGGACCATACATTAAAATAATATAAAAGGGTGAATCACTTTTTCTTTGTATTATTATTGGGACCATACATTAATTATACCCTAACATTTACTTACCATACAAAGTCGTTGCTATCCATTGGTAATTTCCAGTTTTATATATCATGGGAGGCATAGTTTGGATGTTACTAAATTGCATTTAGAATTTAAGAAATGATTGTGCTATATTTTGAATGGTATTTTTTCTAGGGGGGCATGGCCTAGAGCACGGCATGGTAAAACACATACTTACTGCCACTCTCATCGGCTTTACCCAGCTCTCTCCGGGCAGCCAAAAGCCCTCATAGCAACACCCATTGGCAAGCAACAGTCCGAAGAGAAGCACTAAAACAAAATCAGCTGCTTTATGCCATGCAAAACTTCCTCCAGATTGTGTGACCCAGCTTATATAAGGGGGTCTAAAAAAGCTTGCGTTTCCCAAACAGATCACCTTCATGTTCCAGAGAGGTGTTCTCCAAAAAACATATAAAAACTATATAGTGTAGTACTGTATATCCAAAACATCATATAATCAATATTACTTATTAGACCCTTATTTATGCTGTGTGAGTCTGGTGAGAGTTTAAAATTGCTATAAGCACCTATGTCTGCAAGCGTCAATTCTGTCAATTGACAATTAAACACTGGTTTTATCTTATATGTTAATTTCAGCTGGGTGGTTTTTTGTTTCCAGCAACTGAGGGATTTTTCCAGTGGAACCGATTGTTTGGACATCTGATGCCACGTACACACGACCGGACTTTCTGGCAGACTAGGTCCGACGATCTTCCCGACGGACTTCCGACGGTCTTCCCGACGGACTTCCGGCGGACTATCTGAACGAATGGACTCACCTACACACAATCGGACTTTCCGGCAGACTAGGTCCTCCGGTCTTCCCTCCTGAGAGACTCAGATAACCTGTCCATCAAGTCTGGAGCAAGTCCTAGGCATGCCAAATCTATTAGGAAGGGTGGAAGATAAATTCATATGGTAAAACCTTGCACACAAAATGGGATTTCAAACACTAAATGCATTGAGAACATATACAAAATTGAAATGGCAGACCTAAAAAGAGACATGGAAGCTAGAATTTACATTATTGAGCAAACTACTGACTTAAAGGGACACCTGCAAAACCACAAAATACTGAAAACTGAAGTGTTTGGTATGCTGACTTATATTCGTACAATTACACTTACACCCAAGAGACGTAAGTGTAACTATGCAAATACACTGTAGGTTTATACAGTTTCACTTGAACTGTTTTAATTTAATTTAATTGTAAAAGGTATATATCTACCTTTGCTATTTTGGGTGCCAGATAATCTTATACTTATAGGCTGTAGGGGCCCTGATGGTAGCCACCCCACAGGGAAAACATGGCACACACGGGGGTTGAAATTGCAGGGATTGTATTGTCAAAAAAAAGTTCCAATAGGCGGTAATAGAGTCTATGCAACGACTTAGAACTGGCAGTAAACACTCACAGAAGATTATAAGGTTATACTGTACTCGCAGAGAGCAATGCACAAAGACCGGCAGCGCCTGGTGCAGGGGGATGGTTTGAGGGCAGATTCAGCAAAAACTAGGGATGACAGTCCTATTGCTGTCCCTCCTCCTCTGGGACCTTTCCCTATGCTAAAAACACTCTACGTATGAAGTGGCTTCCTATACCTAACCTAGCCACACACAGAATGCGGGCACACTGCACTGTCCTCACTAAAGATGGCCTCAGAGGTCACCCCGGGTGGCAGAGTCCAATCGGACAGCAGTCCACCCGATGTATGGAAGTCCAGGAGGAATGTGCTTTCCTCCTTCCTCCACTCTCTCTGTAGGGTGTCTGACAGTGCCACCTGTACAAGGAGGTCTTCCTGCACATGCCTACATACACAATTAAATTTTCTCAATTTTTATAATGTACATTTTTAGTTTTATCTACTAGTAGGAGTACTAAATTAGGTTGGGCTAGAGTACATCTGCTACCACGGTAACAAAATACTCCCTTATTTTTTTGTTAGTTTTGTCTAATAGAGGAGCTCCCAATGAAGTTGGGCTATAGTCAGACATGGGAATCATGGTATATCAGCTATCACGGAGACACAATGCTTTCAATGTGCTTCAATGCTCTTATGTAGCATTACCCTCGTAGGGGTTGCAGGTGACAGGGTTCCCCACTGCTGCACAGCCAGGCACATAACATTTTCCACTCTCATCCAGACACAGTGAACAGTCCTTGAACATTTTTTTTTGTGTTTTTATTAAAATAACTTTGGAATAATAACTTGGGGTGATCAAATTGTGGGATGTCCAACTTGAAATTGACAAATCAGGGACAACTTCCTCCCTATTTACAGCTCAAATTAATTCTTCTCCTTTACTCTGTTCAACTTAAATTTATTCCTCTTTCTTGATGTGTAAAGCTCTGATTGATTCCGCCTTTAGTAACTCACAGTCTCTGTTAGGTCAGCAACAGCCCCTTGCAGGCTAGGAACCCTCAGTCCCTTAGAAAGTATCACAATGTGTTGTGAACTGTACCTCCAACTCCCCTGTAGACACTGGTCCCAGCTCTATTACTGCAGAACAATGCTAGCCCACCTGGCTGCCTCTTCACCAGCCCACCTGGCTGCTTCTCTTCACCAGTCTACTTGACTGATATTCTAGAGATTTCCCAGGGCAAGGCTATAGAAGACTAAAGCACACCGCTGTCTTTAGGAGAGACCTGCTACATGTGGCAATCTCTCCCCTTGCAATGCCCTGCACTGTGCTGTAGTACTCACACTGTCCTCTCCTTGCTCCTGCTGCCTCTCAGGAAAGCCTCCTTCCAACTTCTCCTGTGATAGGGTCCTCCCAGGCCAGCACCTGAGCCCCAGAGCGAGGCAGAGCACCCACCCAGTAGGGGTCCCTCGAGGGCCACCGACAGTCCCCTCAGCACTGCATCTTCATCTTCCACCTGACTCCCCTGCTGGCATGACTCATATTTAAGGGCTCACTTAGTCACCTGCCAGGCCCACCACCTGGGGATTGGCTAAGCTTCCTTAACCGCTTCAGATTCGGGCCATTGTCAAATGACGGCAACAGCGCAGATCTAAATTGCCGGGACTACGTCTATTGATGTCGTCCCATGCACGAGTGGCCTGCGCGCCCCCTGCAGGACGCGCGCAGCGCG
This sequence comes from Aquarana catesbeiana, assembly GCF_042186555.1. Lineage (NCBI taxonomy): Eukaryota > Metazoa > Chordata > Amphibia > Anura > Ranidae > Aquarana > Aquarana catesbeiana. The sequence goes on from NC_133328.1 coordinate 425,696,447, forward strand.
CTCGGTGATCAGCGAGTCTATGAGACTCGCCTGATCACAGATCAGAGTAAGGGGTTGGTCCCGACCCCTTACCACATGATCAGCTGTCAGCCAATGACAGCTGATCATGTGATGTAAACAGAGCCGGTAATCGGTTATTTTTCCTCCTCGCGCTGACAGCATGAGGAGGAAAAAAAAAACCTGATCACCAGCGGCTGTGATCGGGACATCAGTCCCGATCACGGCGATCTTCTGACACAAAGCAATAGGCAGCAGTGCTGCCTACCAGTGCCCACCAGCGTCACCCATCAGTGCCCACAGTGCCATCAATCAGCGCCACCCATCAGTGCCCACAGTGCCACCCATCAGTGCCACCCATCAGCACCCACATCAGTGCAACCTATCAGTGCCCATCAGTGTCACCTACCAGTGCCCATAAGTGCCCATCAGTGCTGCCCATCACTGCCCATCAGTGCCACCCATCAGTGCCCCCCATCAGTGCCGCCCATCAGTGCCCCCATCAGTGGTACCTATCAGTGCCCATCCGTGCCACCTATCCGTGCCACCCATCCGTACCACCCATCCGTGCCACCCATCCGTGCCGCCCATCCATGGCCATCAGTGCCGCCTTATCTGTCCCCATCAGTGCCGCCTTAACTGTGCCTATCAGTGCCGCCTTAAGTGTGCCTATCAGTGCCACCTTAACTGTGCCTATCAGTGCCGCCTTATCTGTGCCTATCCGTACCCATCAGTGCAGCCTATCAGTGCCCACCAGTGCCGCCTCATCAGCGCATATCAATGAAGGAGAAAAATTACCTGTTTGCAAAATTTTATAACAAACTATTAAACATGATTTTTTTTTTCAAAAATTTCCATCTTTTTTTGTTTGTTTAGCAAAAAATAAAAACCCCAGCTGTGATTAAATACCACCAAAAGAAAGCTCTATTTGTGGGAAAAAAATTATAAAAATTTCATTTGGGTACAGTGTTGTATGACCGCATAATTGTCATTCAAAGTGCGACAGCGCTGAAAGCTCAAAATTGGTCTGGGCAGGAGGGGGGTTTAAGTGCCCAGTAAGCAAGTGGTTAAACAGGCAGAACAGCCCTCCTAGCCTCCTTCCTCTAAGTTCCAAAATGTTCTCTAACATTCCAGAACTCGAGGGGAGCACCAGAGAGCTGCCTGTATGAGCCATGCTGCCCTGAACTCTAGTAACCCTGACCCAATTATAGACTAACAGGGTTTAAACATGAGTCAGAATATGCTTTTACCTACTCTGACGCTAGTAGCACACTAGAGGTTGCTACACTTACATCATGACTGCTTAATTTATATATCCATTCTGCTTGTTTACTTCTAGATTTTAGTGCAGTATATTTTTTACTTTTAATTCCAGAACACAACCCTTAAATGAACAAACTATACAGATTCAACAGCTGCTATATTAACAAGATGGTATTGAAAATAGAACCAAGGGGACGTACAGTATCTCACAAAAGTTTGAATTTTCGAATTTCTGAATTTCCGGATTTTCGAATTTTTGAATTTCGTAAGATTTCGTAAATTCGTAAATGTACCTGAGGATTGGGAGTAGACATTTTTGTAAATATTTGATTATATCTTTTCATGTGACAACAATGAAGAAATGACACTTTGCTACAAAGTAAAGTAGTGAGTATACATTTTGTATAACCGTGTAAATTTGCTGTCCCCTCCAAATAACTCAACATCAAGCCATTAATGCCTAAACCGCTGGCAACAAAAGTGAGTACACCCCTAAGTGAAAATGTCCAAATTGGTCCCGAAGTGTCAATATTTTGTGTGGCCACCATTTTTTTCCAGCACTGCCTTAACCCTCTTGGGCATGGAGTTCACCAGAGCTTCACAGTTGCCACTGGAGTCCTCTTCCACTCCTCCATGATGACATCACGGAGCTGGTGGATGTTAGAGACCTTGCGCTCCTCCACTTCCATTTGAGGATGCTCCACAGATGCTTAATAGGGTTTAGGTCTGGAGACATGCTTGGCCAGTCCATCACCATTACCCTCAGCTGCTTTAGCAAGGCAGTGGTCGTCTTAGAAGTGTGTTTGGGGTCATTATCATGTTGGAATACTGCCCTGAGGCCCAGTCTCCGAAGGGAGGGGATCATGCTCTGCTTCGGTATGTCTCAATACATGTTGGTATTTATGATTCCCTCAATGAACTGTAGCTCCCCAGTGCCAGCAGCACTCATGCAGCCCCAGACCATTACACTCCCATCGCCATGCAAGACACACTTGTCTTTGTACTCCTCACCTGGTTGCCACCCCTCACGCATGACACCATCTAAACCAAATAAGTTTATCTTGGTCTTATCACACCCCAGGACATGGTTCCAGTTACCCATGTCCTTAGTCTGCTTGTCTTCAGCAAACTGTTTGTGGGCTTTCTTGTGCATCATCTTTTTTTTTTTTTAAAGTTTTTATTGAGATTTGCAAAGCCGGAGATAATAGGGGACTAGAACAAATAAGTCTGCTCAGACTAGCTATCAAGATATAACATTTTACAGCGAGGCAATGTCTAATGACGATAAGAGAGTAACTGGATGGATCTTGTATTGTAATAATAATTGTCCTAGTATTATAAGATGGTGTAACAGAAAATAATAGGAGAGGGAGGGGTGGCAAGATTGAGGGGGAGGGTGGAAAAAGTGAGAGGAACAAGTCCTTGTTGCATAGGTAAAAGGGGGGGAAGCCAAAGTTGTCCAAGCGTAGTTGTGAGCAGAGGTTTTCTTTACTCTGATGGTAGAGAAAATAAATTTAGAAGTGGAAGAAAATGATAGGAGGAGGCCTTGATAGAGTGATCTTAGGAGATAGGCCATGGAACCGTTAGAAATCGCTGATGGTGGGTTGTCCGTCAGAGGAGATTGACTCCCCTGGGCTTGCAGGGGGGTTCCATAGTATAAGAACAAGTATTGGCCAATGTTGGCTAAATCTTCTGGAGAGAGTGCTGAGAGCATGAAGGGTTGCCACTTGGAGTAGAAGTGGGCTTTAGATCTTTCCTTTTTGAAGTCAGTATTGAATCGGTCCTTGAATAGGAGGAGTAGGAGCTCTCTTTTAATTTGGGTGATATTGAGGCAAAGAGATGAAGTCCAATTCTTCAAAATGGTTCTCTGAGTGATGAGTAGACATATCAAAGACCAGTCTTTGTGGGAAGGGCGAATCTGTGAGTTTCTGGTGGTGATAGAGCTTGAGTTTTGGGACCATGGCAACAGTGGGGGGTCCCAGTGACCAAAGATAAGAAGAAGGGGGTCCTTTGGTAGCTTTAGTAGAGTTATTTCAAAGATGTAGGAAAGGACCTGATCCAAGAAGGTGGATATATAGGAGCATGCCCAAAAATGGTGAGTCAGGGAAGGTCTCGGTTGTTGGCAGAGGGGGAATTTGGCACTGCGTTGATCTGTTTTTGAGGAGAGGAAGGGTATATGAGCTCGGTGGACGATTTTTAGTGGAGTATCTCTTCATATTTATTTGGGGATTAAGCGTTGTACTTTGTTGAGTCCTTGTAGTATTTTGTCTACCAGGTCCGCTTCTGGGAAGTCTTTTCCCCAGTTGGCTACAGATGAGGATGCCAGAGGGGGGGTGGTCTTCTGAAGAAGAGGCTTATAAATGTCCGAGATTTTATAGGATCCTTCTAGAAATAGTTGGTCTGTGAAGTTTGGTGTGAAGTTTTTGCGGTCTTCTTTGCATGCGTCCTTTAAGAAGCTGATGCATTGCCGAACATGGAAAGCATGGGCTTGAGGGAGTGAAAAAGTTTCGGCAATGGATGAGAAGGTCAAATATGAATGGGGAAAGCTTGAGGCTTTTCCTGGTTTCCCTCCGGGCAATAGCTGTGTCTCTCAGCAGGAGATTGTGTTGGTATAAAGGTGGGATTGATTTCCATTTGCAGTGGAGGAGGGCCACTAGGGAGAAAGGGTGGGCCATTGCAGACTCCATGGAGTAATTGGAGTACCTCGAGGATTGTGATATCCAGTCCAGGCTTGTTCTTAATAAGCACGACAGGTTATAGGTTCTAACATTTGGGAGACTGATACCCCCTACACGTCTGGGAAGATATCATTTCTTTAAGGCAATACGTGGTCGTTTGTTTTGCCATAAAAGTTTTGAAATGGCTGAAATGAGGAGTTTGCACCGACCTAGTGCATTACCACTGGTAACATTTATTAATAAAGTTAAAACAGCAAATGAATACTCACAAACGAGCATGAAATATCAGGCATAGACAGTACCCGTCTAGGCTCTGAAGAAAGGGGTTCTCCCCAGAAGCGCGTCAGCCATTGCCCCATCTACCCGATGTCCGGCCCAGGGTTCTTTGATGTTTGATTCTGCTCACCTGCAGCTACTGTCTATGCCTGATATTTCAAGCTCGTTTGTGAGTATTCATTTGCTGTTTTAACTTTTTTAATAAATGTTACCAGTGGTAATGCACTAGGTCGGTGCGCCCTCCTTTCTTTCCTTTTTTTGTAGTCTATGAATACCCATTATTCTGAGGAGAGCTGCAAGACGGCAATTACCACTGAGGCATTCGGTCATACCACACATTGAGGAACTTAATACCTGAGCGCAGGAGAGATTTCTGGTTTTGAATTGAGGAGTTTAACATCTTTATGGTGAAGGAGTAAGGGAATAGTTTGCAGAGGATATAATAATCTAGCAAAACTGACCATTTTCACCAAGAGACACCTTCCCAGGAGTGAAAGGGGCAGATCCATCCAGTTAACTAATTCCTGAGAAATTTTTGCGATCAGAGGAGGGTAGTTAAGGTGGTATAGAGAAGAGGGTAGTTTTCCTATTTTAATTCCAAGATAGGTGACGTGGGAGCTAGTGACTGAGAAAATGGAGTGTTGGGTCCAGGTGGGGTTAGAGAGAGTTCCTATGGGGAGAATTTCACTTTTGCCGTAATTTATGCGGAGACCTGAGCAGGTCCTAAACTCGTCAAACACTTTTTTGATGGTGGACATGTCGGAGGAGGGGTTCGCCGAAAATATAAGGACATCGTCTGCAAAGAGGGAGGTGCGCAGGTCATGTTTGCCAATTGTAATGCCATGAAGGGGGGCTCTTTGAGCTAGATGTTCTAGCGCAATATTAAAAAGGAGCGGGGATAGGGGGCAGCCTTGACGTGTACCCTTGTATAGGCAGAATTCGTCTGAGAGTAGGCCTGCTGCCACCAATTTAGCTGCAGGGGCCACGTACATGGTGTTAATGAGGTGGCAGAAAGGGCCTGTGAATTTTTGTCATAGCCATGGAGAGCCATTCGAAGCTGACATTATCAAAGGCTTTCTCCGCATCTAATGTAATGATGGCGAAGTCGCCGTCCGGATTATCTTTAGCATGTTCCAGTGCCAACATGACTTTACAGATGTTTAGAGTGGCTGTTCTGCCTTTCACAAAACCAGATTGGGCTGGGTGTATCAGGGAGGGGATGATGGCAGCAAGCCTAGTAGCGATGATTTTGGATAAGATTTTGACGTCTAGGTTTAATAGATAGATGGGTCTATAGGAGCCTGGGTCTTGGGGTCTTTTCCTTTTTTTGAGAGTAGTTTGATAATGGCCTGGTTGCCTGTTGGTAAATATGGTCCGCCGGACCTTATACCATTGTAGACCTTGTGTAGAGCGGGTTCTGTGGTAGTTTGTAAGGTTTTGTAAAATTCACTAGTGAATCCGTCTGGATACTTGGCTTTGGAGGGAGTTAAGTTGCGTATGGTGCTAGAGATTTCGGGTAGTGAGATAGGAGCATTTAGGGCTTCTAGTTGCGAGGGGGTGACTTTTGGAATATCTACATTTTCTAGGAAGGAGCGTGCCATTTGTTTGTCTATGGAATCTGGAGTGTAAAGTGCTTGATAGTATTTAAACATTGTTCTATTTATCGTTTGCGGAGTAGTGTTTATGTCGCCGTTAGTATCTCAAAGGGAGGTAATGTGGGTCGGGCGGAAGGGTCCCTTGCAGAGCCTGGCTAATAATTTGCCTGCTTTATTGCTGAACTTGTAGAGGGTGGCGTCTAAGTGTGCTCTTTTTGTTAATTCAAGTGTGTCTGCCCAGGTGTCGAAACCCTCTTGGCTGCCTGCCATTCGGTTCTAGTGTCAGGGGAGTCCATGGTATATAAGGATCTTTGCACCTGATGTAGTCATGCACTGGCTAATTTGTATTGTGATAAGGTATTTCTTTTGAAGGAGGTAGCATATGAGATGATCCGACCCCTGAGGAATGCTTTGCCGGCATCCCAGAAGAGGTTCGGATCATCCAAGTGGGGGGCATGGCCGTGGAGTATTCCGTCCACGATTTTTCCATGAATTTTTGGAAGTCAGTGTTGTTGTGGAGGTATGAAGGGAAGCGCCATATCTTGGGATGGGGAGGTAGATCGTCGTCGTAGATTGTCGAGTTGCACTGAAATTGGAGCATGGTCGGATATTGCAATGTCAAGGATGTTTGCACCAGATAACATAGGGATTAGGTTGTCAGAGCCAAAAAAATAGTCTATTCTGGTGAACACATTATGAGGGTTGGAGTAGAAGGTGAATTCCCTGTCCGTAGGGTGTGTTAGGTGCCAAAGGTCTAAGAGGTGGAGAGATTCCATGGTGGATGCAAAATGCGTGGGGTCAAGTCCTGTCCTGAGGTGTTTTGGGGAGGCTCTGTCATCAGATTGATGAAGGATATCATTGGAATCTCCTCCAACTAAGTGTGGGAGTTGGGTGTTTTGGAGTAGCCATGAAGTTAGTTCACCATAGAAGGTTTTATCTGGGTTGTTAGGGGCATATACATTTGAAATCACCAGATCTTTGGATCCTAGTTGGATATGTGCTGAAATGAACCGTCCCTGGCTGTCTCATTGTACAGATAAAATCGTGCAGGGGAAGTTCTTGTGTATCAGCAGGAGGACACCTGCTTTGCGCCCATTGGCATCTGAGCCTATGACTGTGCCCACCCAAAGCTTTTTAATGCGAGGAAAATCAGGGGTTGATAAGTGAGTTTCCTGGAGAAGGGCGATATCAGTTTTAATTCTTTTGAGATGTCAGAGGACCTTCATTCTCTTGTTAGGGGATCTAAGCCCTTTTACGTTCCAAGAGACGATTTTCATGTTGGGGGGGTTGAAAAAGGGAAATGGGCTGGGTTTACAAAATTATCACCATGTAGTTGGTGTAGTGAGGTTGTTACCGTATCAGGATATATGAAATTGTTACCGCTATGTAAGAGTGGTATCATGGAGACTAGTGGCGTGCCAGTCCCCCAGGGTATATGGTGGGGGGGAGGTAGTAGGGGGAAAACCTGAAACAAAAATAACACATGCAATCGAATGAACTTCACTTTTTTTCCGCATGGAGTCACTGTGTATGACCTTTATGGTATGACATGCGAGCGCCCACTGTCACGGGTCATGCATAGGGGGATATAGTGAGGCTGCACACAGTGAGGCCAGGAGGAATAGTATGGTATAACAGAAACAATGCAGGAAGAAAACAAATATTCCTAGCTGAAAGAAAAGAAAGTTACTTAGGACACATTGATGCATATACGGCCACCATTACGGTGGTGTCATTAGTAATGGAAAGAAGGAAAAGCAATGAAGAACTTATACGGAGCAGCTGCAAACCTGAGGTGCTGTTTGGGATGCGAGCTAGAGCAAGTAACTTGCAGGAAAAAGATTACATTCACCAACTCAACGCGGAGTGGCACGGTGGTGATCCGGAGCCGAGCATCCGAAAAGTAAACGTTTGGGGGAGTCTTTCCGTGGGATCCTTTGGTCCAGGGAGCGGTTGATTGGGGCCGCTTTGGATGGAGTGTAGGGGTGTGGGCCTGTATGCAGAGACCATAAGAAAGCTTCTGCTTCAGAGGGGTCTTGAAATTAAAGTTGTTTGCCATTCGTGGTCTTGAAGAGAAGAGTGGCCGGGAAGGCCAGAGTGAATTTGATTTGTTGTTTAAAAAGTTCCGTGCAGACCTGCTGAAAAGCTTTCCTTTTCTTTGAGACCTCAATTGAGTAATCAGCAAATATCAGGACCCTTATTCCATCTATTTGGAGTGAGCTGGATTGTCTGAATTTTTGTAGAATAAGGGCCTTATCAGAGTAGTGTAGGTATTTGGCGATTATTGGTCGGGGTGTTTTGCATTCAGAATTAGCAGATCCCATGCGGTGGGCCCTTTCCACTGTGCAGGGGCCTGGAAGGCCTAGTGCTTCTGGGAGCGGATGGCGCAGAACTCAGATAGAGCAGGAGTCTGCAGCGATTCTGGGATGCCCACGAATCTCAGGTTGCTCCTTCTGGATCTATTTTCTAAATCATCCAGTTTTTGGATAATGCATTGATTGGTCTTGTCCTGGGATTGTTCCGTGGCTTGTGCCTGGTAGAGCTCTTCTTCCATGCTAGATAGACGGTGCTCTAAGTCATTAAGTCTAGCAGTGTGTTCCCCTAATTGGGCCTTAATCTGCTTCATGCCTGCATTGACAGCTTTTTCCACCAATGCAGCTATCAGGGGGGATAGTAGAGCAGCTACAGCCTGCGCTATGCGCTCTGTGGTGTTGTCCCCAGCTTGCTGTGTGAAGGGGTTTACTGTATGGAGGAGGCATGTTATGTGGTGGAGGCTTGTGAAGAGGGGGGAGAGACCGTGCAGCCGCTTACCTCCATTGCCGCTGTCTGTGCGTCTGCAGGAAGATCAGTGTAGGCTGAAGCCAGGGCCTCGATTTGTGGCTGAGCCGGCAGCGCTGTCAGGGCCGTTTGCGTGCGGGCTCCGGTTTTTTCCAAAAACCGGTCCAATGAAGGGGGAAGTCACCCGTAGGAGGATGTGTGCCTGTGGGGCTGCTCAGACAGGTTTTTATATGCCGGTTTTGTGCTGCAGAAGCCGAGGAGAGGAGCAGTCACTCCATGCGGCGCCGGAACCGGAAGTCGTGCATCATCTTTAGAATGGGCTTCCTTCTGGGATGACAGCCATGCAGACCAATTTGATGCAGTGTGTGCGGTGTATGGTCTGAGCACTGGCAGGCTGACCCCCCACCCCTTCAACCTCTACAGCAATGCTGGCAGCACTCATACGTCTATTTTCCAAAGACAACCTCTGGATATGATGCTGAGAACGTGCACTCAACTTCTTTAGTCGACCATGGCGAGGCCTGTTCTGAGTGGAACCTGTCCTGTTAAACTGCAGTATGCTCTTTGACACCATGCTGCAGCTCAGTTTCAGGGTCTTGGCAATCTTCTTATAGCCTAGGCCACCTTTATGTAGAGCAACAATACTTTTTTTCAGATCCTCAGAGGGTTCTTTGCCATGAGGTGCCATGTTGAACTTCCAGTGACCAGTATGAGAGAGTGAGAGCAATAACACCAAAATTAACACACCTGCTCGCCATTCACACCTGAGACAAGCTATACACTCACTACTTTACATTGTAGCAAAGTGTCATTTCTTCAGTGTTGTCACATGAAAAGATATAATAAAATATTTACAAAAGTGTCTACTCCCAATCCTCAGGTACATTTACAAATTTACGAAATTTTACGAAATTCGAAAATTATAAAATCCGGAAATTCAGAAATTCGAAAATTCGAACATTCGAACATTCGAAAATCCGAAAATTCATAAATTTGAAAATTCAGAAATTCGAAAATCTGAAAATTCAAAAATCTTAATAATAATACATAACACTAAAAATAAAAACTTTTATTGTTGTTATTAATTAATAATTCTTTCCATTTGTTTAGATGTGACATTCGTTATTTTGAAAAATTCATAACATCAGATAAATTCGTATTTGTTACGTTCACTAACAGCCAAATTTAAAAGGAAATTCAAATACCTATAATTTAATAGTTAGTTACTATTCCAGATTTTTGAATATTGGGTTTTCCAAATTTTCGAGTTTCCAGATATCAGATTTTCGAATTTACGATTTTACGCATTTTCGAATTTCCGGATTTCGGATTTTCAGATTTTTGAATTTCTGAATTTTCGAATTTACGAATTTTCACATTTTCAAATTTACGAATTTACGAATTTTCTCATTTCCGAAATTTAGAATTTCCAGATATTGGATTTTCGAATTTACGAATGTATAAATTTATGGATTTCGGATTTTCGAATTTACGGGTTTCAAATTTACGAATTCACGAATTTTAAAGTTTCCGAATTTACAAATTTATGAATTTCGATCATAACGAATGACCCAAAAAATGAAAAAAAAAAACAAAACAAAAAACACAAATGAAACGAGAACAAACACATTTTTCGGCAGTGCACATGTCCAATTGGGAGAAATTTAAAAGGAAATTTACATCTACATGGAGTTGTTTACATGTGGTATTTATTGCAGAAATTGATTAGGCACAAAATAAGGCAGTTATAGCAATGGTACTACATATGTTGCAGATTACACAGGTCTTCAGGCAGAGGAGGTAATAGTTATCAGGAAAGACCTTTTTTCAGCCGTTTTATAGCATACACTTACAGGCCACAAAATTTGGGAGGATCACTTCACTTGGAGGGACTACTAGAGTATTACTTGTGTAGCACCCTGATAGTAGGCAGGGTTGCTAACAAATTTAGCTTGCTAGGTGGTATTTAGCCTGGCTAATTGATAGGGGATTTTCACTGGCTTTCTCCCTAACTCTGGATTTGATGCACCTCTCTTTTCTGTCACCAGGTGGCATTGTTGCCTGTTGCAGTGGAATGATAACGGCATAGGGAATCCAGATTAGGAGTGAATAGGTTGACTTAGCCAATTGGCAGGGGTCTCTTTAGTTCCTTGGCCTGCTGGGAGCTCCTATTAATTCGGGAGGAGTCAGGAGATCGGGGGTTCTGTGCCACCTGGACGGCTGTCTGGGTGGACATGTGTCACAAGACTCAGGATTGCTAGGCCAGAAGGCTGAGGCCTATCCCAGAAGCACCTGGCTGCTAGGCCATCTGAGGCCTATCTATGTTTGAGAGAGGCTGCGTGGGGTTGGGGCTTCAGGTTGGAAGCCCAACCAAGTTGCAGAGGTTCCGCCAGACAGGGGAACTGGATCATTCCCAGCGGTGAGGGAGAAGCAGTTGCCACAAGGGATGATCACTCCTGTCGCTAGGGGCAAGTGAAGATCAAGGCCAGAGGTAAAGGGAGGAATAGTCGCCAGCAAGGGACAACCATTCCTGTTATCAGAGGCCAGTGTATGGAAGTCTGAAGGAGTACCAGAGCAGCCTTTTTACCAGCTGGGGACAGCAAAGAAGTGGGAAAGCATCAGCAGAGTGCCAAGCCAGGGACCCAGCAGATTAGCGTGGGTGAAGCTTGAGGAGTTTACAGCGGGTTAGCTGTGGAAGGATGCAGGGGATCCAGTGATGTCTGGGATCTTGAAGCCTAATGAAAGACCGGGAGCTCAGTGAGTGAAGATCTACAGAGAAATATTGTGAGATGTGAGAGAAGATCTATAACAGGTTACTGTGAGTTACGTGTATGGATCTTTATTGACTGTTCAAAGTTCAGTTGCCATAGGAGAATATAGTTGCTGCATCCTGCTTAAAGCGGAGTTCCGACTAAAAAAAAATTAAAAGTCAGCAGCTACAAATACTGCAGCTGCTTACTTTTAAAAATCAGACACTTACCTGTCCCACGGTCCAGGGATGCGGGGGAAGAAGCCCCGCTCGTCTCCCCCTCATCTCTGCGGTGCTGGCATTGTAATTGTGGGTGCCCAGTTGTGGCTTCACAGCTGGGCACGCACTGCGCCTGCACGAGCCGCGCTGCGTGCTGTGACTGGCCGAGCAATCATCTGGAACCTGTGATGTGTCCCAGATGATTGCCGAGAGGGAGGGGGGAGAGGTGAACTTACTTCCGGCGCCACGGTGCCCCGGGAGGAAGTGGGAGCTGGAACCCTCTAAAAAGAGGGTTTAAGTCCCCCCCAAAAAATTACATGCCAAATGTGGCATGTCAGGGGGTCACCTTCCCTTAAAGCGGAAGTTCCATTTTTGGGTGGAACTCCGCTTTAAAGGCCCTCTACCTGTATAGCTGTATGCCTATTATTTTGTCTCGGAGTCTGCCAATTACTATTTCATCTACCTAAGTGTGTCCTGGCCCTAACTCTCTCTCCCCCGGTTCTGTTTAAGAGACAATAATTCTCTTTTCTTGCATTCCAAAAAAGTGACTGATGCCCATGCAACTTGCAATACACCCACCATGCCTAATAACCCACACTACAAGGAAGGATTTCAGCTCTCCCTTACTCTGGAGGTCACCATTAGGCCTTTGGAGGTCGGGGATGCTGCTACACTTGGTTACACTGCTAACCCCAAAAATCCTTGCAGATAACTAGAGCTGGTGGGAGAGGTGAGGTGTATTGAGGAGGTGACCCTGTAATGGGAAACCCAATTTTCTCCTCCCTGTCGGGTACCCCTCTCTAATGCTGTTTCTATACTCTCCCTAATCAGCAGGTCTCTGTCTCTAACTTACTACCACACTGGGAGCACACCAAATGAAGCTGAACCTACTATTTTAAGCAGTTCTGAGTCAAGGTGGCGGCTCAAATCTCACAAGATTTGAACATTCAATAGAGGATGCAGGCATCCTCAAAATGGCCGATTGGAGCTCATATTAATGGACAAAATGGATTTGCCTCACTCCTCCCCTCCCCCATCTTCCTTAGGGGATTACAGGCCTTTGCATAACAAATAACCATACACAGTGTGAAAAAACAGCAAGAAACCAGCATACATAACAACAATAGGGCTTTGGTAGCCTTGGCAAGGAAAGCAAGTTCCACTGTCCACCCACCGTTCGAAGTTGGAGTGTCCATTATAGGAATATAAGAGGTTCTGAGAGAAGGGGAAAGCTGTTCATCTTGATGATCATCACTCACAGACAGGACACCCTCAGCAGGAGGATCTCAGGCTCCTGAAGTAGAAGAATGCTGTATATTCAGAGTCTCTAGACTGGGTGATGTTATCTCTAGCAGTGGCATTTACCACTCCAGTGAAGTTTCCAGGATTTGGGGCAGCATTCTTACCCCATGACAACTGAGGGTTGTGGAGGGCAATAGAAGGTAGTCTGCACCAAAGACACATGGTCACAGCAGATTCTAGTACGAGTATTTGCTGGTCTTCTGAAACAATAACATACACAGGATGATCTGGAAATGGTTGCTTTTCAATGAGGTATAGATGAGGTTTCCATTGGGGCTCCAATTTACTGCTTCAAGCACCCTATCTCCAGGTTGAAGGGGAAGTAGATCAAACACATGTTTGTCTTCCAAGTTTTTGATATGGCCTAATGCTACCTGTTTAGCCTCTGTTAGTTGCCACCAATGCTTCTTCACCTTATCATGAGGTGATTGTTCAGGTGTGCCCAGTAACAGATCCACATGTAACTGACTACAGAAATGTCCACTGGTATGACACAGTTTCTGGCAGACTGCTAAAGCAGTTGACTGGGGAATCCCCAACTGGCAAATACTTCACTGTTCAGTAGGAAGACTGGCTCATCAGTATAGCAACCCATTTTGCATCTATAGCCTATCACATTGACAAAAGAAATGCTGAACTGAGGTAGGAAGATGGATTTGTTCGCAATAAGTGGACTTCCAGTTTCTAGATAGGAATCTCCAAGCCTGAGAAATGTTGAGATCCTGCCACTGTCCACTTTGCTACTAGGGATAGGCGAACGGTTCGGCCCGAGCATAAGTTCGGGTCGAATTTTCTTTGTTCGGACGTTCGGCGAACAGCCGAACAAATGGGTCGTTCGACCGTTTGTTCGCCCCCCCGAACCGACCACAGTGCATTGCGGCACTGAACAGTGCATTGCAAGCCCTGATTGGCTGAAGCAGTGAAAGCATCAGCCAATCAGGGACACTGACATCATGACTTTATCCAATCATGGCTCATTCCCGCCCCACAGTATAAAAGTATTCTTTTAATGGCAGCCATTTTCAGTGTGATTTCGGTGTGGAGAGAGGTAGCACTAAACAGAGCCCTGTTCTATTAGTTAGTGTGCTATACTGTGCTATTTTGCTTTAGTTGTCAGTGTAGAATATTAGTTTAATGTCAGTCTAGGGATAGTGTGAGTGTAGTGAGGAGGACCATCATTCAGCTTTGCATAGTGTGCAGATAGAGTAGGGACAGCTCAGATAGTTTCACTGTAGTGTAGTGAGACTGTGTCATTCATACATACATTAGTGTAGAGTAGGGACAGCTCATATAGTTTCAGTGTAGTGTAGTGAGACCGTGTCAGTAATCTTGACATTAGTGTATAGCTAGAGTCGGGACAGTTCAGATAGCGTCAGTGTAGTGACGGTTTAACACCGTCTATTTGATTGCGTTACTGCCAGTTTAACGCCATTTACTTCTGTGTGCGTTACTGCCAGTTTAACGCCATTTACTTCTGTGTGCGTTACTGCCAGATTAACAGCATTTACTTCTGTGTGCGTTACTGCCAGTTTAACGCCATATAGTTTTGTGCGTTACTGCCAGTGTAACGCCATATAGTTGTGTGTGCATTACTGCCAGTTTAACGCCATATAGTTCTGTGCGTTACTGCCAGTTTAACACCATATAGTTCTGTGTGCATTACTGCCAGTTTAACGCCATATAGTTCTGTGTGCATTACTGCCAGTTTAACGCCATATCGTTTTGCATGCATTACTGCCAACTTAACGCCATATAGTTCTGTGTGCTTTACTGCCAGTTTAACGCCATATAGTTTTGGGTGTGTTACTGCCAGTTTAACGCCATATAGTTTTGTGCGTTACTGCCAGTTTAACGCCACATAGTTCTGTGTGCATTATTGCCAGTTTAACGCCATATAGTTCTGTGCGTTACTGCCAGTTTAACACCATATAGTTCTGTGTGCATTACTGCCAGTTTAACGCCATATAGTTCTGTGCGCTACTGCCAGTTTAACGCCATATAGTTCAGTGTGCGTTACTGGCAGTTTAACGCCAGATAGTTTCGCGTGTGTTACTGGCAGTTTAATGCCATATTGTTTTGCATGTGTTACTGCCAGTTTAACGCCATATATACAAGGAAAAAAAGAGAGGGGCAAGTGGGACTTTAAATGAAGCATGTCAATTGAAAGTATAATAATGAATACATGTGAGTAGGTAAAATGATTGGATTTAATTAATAGTCAAGTCCATGATTTTGATGCATACAGTACCAATAAAGTAGTATAAATACAGACATAATCGCATGAATTGATATAAACGCATATTTAGCAGTAACAATCGAGGAAACTCAGTAGTGTAAACAAATCAATGGACATACATATATGCAATTCATAACAGAAGTACATGAATTAAAATCGCCAATCAAAATCACAAAATCGCATGAAATGAGAAAACTCAATAAAAAATTGATAAATGTCAGGGATATGATTTAGGCTTGATAGGGCATCCTTAGTTTGCGAACCCGACGCGTTTCTTGGCTTCTTGCCAGTCATCAGGGGTGGGATGCATAATTTAACTGAGGAAAACAAAAGAATATCATAAATATTGATACATGTGGAACCTCCGGCCAATAGAGAAAATCGTATCAGAAATGTCCAAATTGTCTACTTTGAATGGAAAAGCTACTTACAAAAATAGCCCAAAAGTCAAGAGGGGTCACCAGCAATGGGATCTGTTAGGGTGTGAGATATAACCGTCTCAACCGGGGTTGAGGCAGGGCACCGACCATCCTTCCAAAGTAATTGGAGGGTGGGCCAGGAGAGACCACAGCCGACTGATTCCTGAGCCCTCAGTATATTGGTCAATGAGTTGTAAATGGGAAAATCTGCAGAAAATTGAAAAAAATAGAAAAAAATATGGTGTGTCAAAGGAAGTAAAACTGGAGTAGAAAGTGTTGGATGAATGAAATGACTGAAAGAAATATGTGCTTGGTGCATATAAAAAAGTAAATGTGTAAAAAATAGGATAATAAGGGAAAATGAAATGGATGCATGAAAGTGCACATGAAAAAGGATAAGTAAAGAAACCCATAGGGAATGTGTGAAGATAGAGGATGTCCTGCACTGGGTAAATAGGTGAGAGGATGGGAATATGTGTACTGTAAGCAGAAAAGAAGATGTAAAAAATATATATTAATTACCCATGTGTTAAATAGTGGCTGCTTAAACAGAGCGGTCCTTTGCCAGTGAAGCACAGTGAGGGAGTGAACCGTCAGTCTGTCGGTCCCAGCTGATATACTCTGGCCCTGGGCGGGTCCCTGCCAGCGTCATGCATGACGTCATTGGTAGCTGAGAGATGAGAGAGCAATCACAGCTGAGAGTAAATCAGTGGATGTCTACTCATCACAGCTGTAGGCGTCAGATGGAGAAAAAACAAAACCCGGCTCACACCTTGCGGCGTCAATTGATGCCACTTGGGGGGCCATTTTGTGCATGGCGCCGATGCGTTGAGATCGGGCCCCAACCGCCCCGAAATACATGAGGGGAGGTGGGGAGGGAGCTGAGCGCATCGCAACCCCGGACAAAGAGACTGCAAAATATCAAAACACTCCAGCCCATGTGCTGGATTTAAATCAATAAGTGGATTCCAGGGAATAAAGACCCTGGAGTTGGTACAAAATAGTTCTCAATAGACTCAAGGGAACACATGTAAAAATATGTTATGTAGTCACAGACTGTTACTCTGTTGGAAAACAAGTAACGGATTTGGGATAAAGATACAAAAAAATATATTTAAACTAAGGATAACAAAAATAATGATAGTGCGATTTGGTCACCGAGGGAGCGGGTGTCTTCCACCCAAATATATATATATAAACAAAAGAAAGTGACCAGTCGCATGAACTAAATATCAATGGCATGCTTCCATCCCGGGTTCATATATACAAGGAAAAAAAGAGAGGGGCAAGTGGGACTTTAAATGAAGCATGTCAATTGAAAGTATAATAATGAATACATGTGAGTAGGTAAAATGATTGGATTTAATTAATAGTCAAGTCCATGATTTTGATGCATACAGTACCAATAAAGTAGTATAAATACAGACATAATCGCATGAATTGATATAAACGCATATTTAGCAGTAACAATCGAGGAAACTCAGTAGTGTAAACAAATCAATGGACATACATATATGCAATTCATAACAGAAGTACATGAATTAAAATCGCCAATCAAAATCACAAAATCGCATGAAATGAGAAAACTCAATAAAAAATTGATAAATGTCAGGGATATGATTTAGGCTTGATAGGGCATCCTTAGTTTGCGAACCCGACGCGTTTCTTGGCTTCTTGCCAGTCATCAGGGGTGGGATGCATAATTTAACTGAGGAAAACAAAAGAATATCATAAATATTGATACATGTGGAACCTCCGGCCAATAGAGAAAATCGTATCAGAAATGTCCAAATTGTCTACTTTGAATGGAAAAGCTACTTACAAAAATAGCCCAAAAGTCAAGAGGGGTCACCAGCAATGGGATCTGTTAGGGTGTGAGATATAACCGTCTCAACCGGGGTTGAGGCAGGGCACCGACCATCCTTCCAAAGTAATTGGAGGGTGGGCCAGGAGAGACCACAGCCGACTGATTCCTGAGCCCTCAGTATATTGGTCAATGAGTTGTAAATGGGAAAATCTGCAGAAAATTGAAAAAAATAGAAAAAAATATGGTGTGTCAAAGGAAGTAAAACTGGAGTAGAAAGTGTTGGATGAATGAAATGACTGAAAGAAATATGTGCTTGGACCGCTCTGTTTAAGCAGCCACTATTTAACACATGGGTAATTAATATATATTTTTTACATCTTCTTTTCTGCTTACAGTACACATATTCCCATCCTCTCACCTATTTACCCAGTGCAGGACATCCTCTATCTTCACACATTCCCTATGGGTTTCTTTACTTATCCTTTTTCATGTGCACTTTCATGCATCCATTTCATTTTCCCTTATTATCCTATTTTTTACACATTTACTTTTTTATATGCACCAAGCACATATTTCTTTCAGTCATTTCATTCATCCAACACTTTCTACTCCAGTTTTACTTCCTTTGACACACCATATTTTTTTCTATTTTTTTCAATTTTCTGCAGATTTTCCCATTTACAACTCATTGACCAATATACTGAGGGCTCAGGAATCAGTCGGCTGTGGTCTCTCCTGGCCCACCCTCCAATTACTTTGGAAGGATGGTCGGTGCCCTGCCTCAACCCCGGTTGAGACGGTTATATCTCACACCCTAATAGATCCCATTGCTGGTGACCCCTCTTGACTTTTGGGCTATTTTTGTAAGTAGCTTTTCCATTCAAAGTAGACAATTTGGACATTTCTGATACGATTTTCTCTATTGGCCGGAGGTTCCACATGTATCAATATTTATGATATTCTTTTGTTTTCCTCAGTTAAATTATGCATCCCACCCCTGATGACTGGCAAGAAGCCAAGAAACGCGTCGGGTTCGCAAACTAAGGATGCCCTATCAAGCCTAAATCATATCCCTGACATTTATCAATTTTTTATTGAGTTTTCTCATTTCATGCGATTTTGTGATTTTGATTGGCGATTTTAATTCATGTACTTCTGTTATGAATTGCATATATGTATGTCCATTGATTTGTTTACACTACTGAGTTTCCTCGATTGTTACTGCTAAATATGCGTTTATATCAATTCATGCGATTATGTCTGTATTTATACTACTTTATTGGTACTGTATGCATCAAAATCATGGACTTGACTATTAATTAAATCCAATCATTTTACCTACTCACATGTATTCATTATTATACTTTCAATTGACATGCTTCATTTAAAGTCCCACTTGCCCCTCTCTTTTTTTCCTTGTATATATGAACCCGGGATGGAAGCATGCCATTGTTATTTAGTTCATGCGACTGGTCACTTTCTTTTGTTTATATATATATATTTGGGTGGAAGACACCCGCTCCCTCGGTGACCAAATCGCACTATCATTATTTTTGTTATCCTTAGTTTAAATATATTTTTTTGTATCTTTATCCCAAATCCGTTACTTGTTTTCCAACAGAGTAACAGTCTGTGACTACATAACATATTTTTACATGTGTTCCCTTGAGTCTATTGAGAACTATTTTGTACCAACTCCAGGGTCTTTATTCCCTGGAATCCACTTATTGATTTAAATCCAGCACATGGGCTGGAGTGTTTTGATATTTTGCAGTCTCTTTGTCCGGGGTTGCGATGCGCTCAGCTCCCTCCCCACCTCCCCTCATGTATTTCGGGGCGGTTGGGGCCCGATCTCAACGCATCGGCGCCATGCACAAAATGGCCCCCCAAGTGGCATCAATTGACGCCGCAAGGTGTGAGCCGGGTTTTGTTTTTTCTCCATCTGACGCCTACAGCTGTGATGAGTAGACATCCACTGATTTACTCTCAGCTGTGATTGCTCTCTCATCTCTCAGCTACCAATGACGTCATGCATGACGCTGGCAGGGACCCGCCCAGGGCCAGAGTATATCAGCTGGGACCGACAGACTGACGGTTCACTCCCTCACTGTGCTTCACTGGCAAAGGACCGCTCTGTTTAAGCAGCCACTATTTAACACATGGGTAATTAATATATATTTTTTACATCTTCTTTTCTGCTTACAGTACACATATTCCCATCCTCTCACCTATTTACCCAGTGCAGGACATCCTCTATCTTCACACATTCCCTATGGGTTTCTTTACTTATCCTTTTTCATGTGCACTTTCATGCATCCATTTCATTTTCCCTTATTATCCTATTTTTTACACATTTACTTTTTTATATGCACCAAGCACATATTTCTTTCAGTCATTTCATTCATCCAACACTTTCTACTCCAGTTTTACTTCCTTTGACACACCATATTTTTTTCTATTTTTTTTATTATTTTTTTCAATTTTCTGCAGATTTTCCCATTTACAACTCATTGACCAATATACTGAGGGCTCAGGAATCAGTCGGCTGTGGTCTCTCCTGGCCCACCCTCCAATTACTTTGGAAGGATGGTCGGTGCCCTGCCTCAACCCCGGTTGAGACGGTTATATCTCACACCCTAACAGATCCCATTGCTGGTGACCCCTCTTGACTTTTGGGCTATTTTTGTAAGTAGCTTTTCCATTCAAAGTAGACAATTTGGACATTTCTGATACGATTTTCTCTATTGGCCGGAGGTTCCACATGTATCAATATTTATGATATTCTTTTGTTTTCCTCAGTTAAATTATGCATCCCACCCCTGATGACTGGCAAGAAGCCAAGAAACGCGTCGGGTTCGCAAACTAAGGATGCCCTATCAAGCCTAAATCATATCCCTGACATTTATCAATTTTTTATTGAGTTTTCTCATTTCATGCGATTTTGTGATTTTGATTGGCGATTTTAATTCATGTACTTCTGTTATGAATTGCATATATGTATGTCCATTGATTTGTTTACACTACTGAGTTTCCTCGATTGTTACTGCTAAATATGCGTTTATATCAATTCATGCGATTATGTCTGTATTTATACTACTTTATTGGTACTGTATGCATCAAAATCATGGACTTGACTATTAATTAAATCCAATCATTTTACCTACTCACATGTATTCATTATTATACTTTCAATTGACATGCTTCATTTAAAGTCCCACTTGCCCCTCTCTTTTTTTCCTTGTATATATGAACCCGGGATGGAAGCATGCCATTGATATTTAGTTCATGCGACTGGTCACTTTCTTTTGTTTAACGCCATATAGTTCTGTGTGTGGTACTGCAATTTTAACGCCATATATTTTTGTGTGCGTTATATAAAATAACAGTGTAGTTGCGCTACTGTAAAAAAGGGTCAATCAACACATGTAGCAGCCAGCATCAACAAAGTAGTGACAATGTGAACAGTAAAGGGAAAAAAAAAACAATGCAGCGCTAAACATAAAATTCAGGGATGGGTGATCCACCCAATTGTGGCTATCAACTGTGCAACGTGATAATGTATAGCTAGATGTAGAAAAATGCAGAAAACCAAATATAATATTATGGTGAGTCCATGATCATATCAGCGACCAATAACGTGAACATTATGGTCATATGAATGTTCGATGAGGGTGAACAGTATGAATGTTGGATGAATGAGAGGTTTCTCAAAGGTGATACATGGTTCACAGAGGTGGTGTTCCAGTGCTCAGTATCCACAGCAAAAAATAAATGGAGCAAATACGCTTACCGGAACTGGTGGACACGCTTGTCGTACGGCTAGGTGTCATACAGGCTTGAGGATCGATCGATCCAAATGGATGTAGAGGCGTATACGGCAGGTTCCACTGGTTCCTTAGTAGCACTGGTAAACGGCCTGGGGACAGCGGCTGTTCAAAGTCCAGTTACAGGCACTTCTCCAATAGGTGTATATTGGAGGAATACACCTTTCACATAGCCACCATAGGGACATAGGAAAGGAAAAAGAGGCTCCACATAGTGCTTAAATCCGAGAAAACAGGTTTATTAAAAACCAAACAGGGTAAAAAATCCAAATAACAGCAGCCAGGATAAAAGTGATTACAATAGAGAATAGCGTGGTACCAGGAACTGCAACCCGACATGTTTTGGACTAGAGGTCCTTCTACTGGGGCATATTGTCCTTTGTCTGGTATCACGCTTGTGTATATAGGCACATAATTAATTTAAAATCAGCTTCAGGTGTCATAATATAATCAGCTGTGAGAGGCAGTTGTAAAACGGACCTCACAGCCAATAAGCATCCAGGTAAATAAGACTAGCATACACTCACTCAGCCACCCAATCACGAGTGGCTAAGTGTGTCCTATCTGCTGTGAGAGACCGCTATAGGGCGGACCTCACAGCCAATGACAATCCAGGTAAATGGGAGTGGCTTGTGGTGATTTAGCAGCTCAATCATGAGCCGCCAAACCCACCACCTGACGTCCCATTACAAGGAGTCCTCCCCACGCTCTGGCTCTTGTGTTTCAAGCCTTGATTCCATTCAAGGAAGAGGCTGGTATGAATACATAATATAGAGCGGCGTGACTCCGCCCACTCAGCGCGCTCCAGCGTCAATGCAATAGAGGGGCCGAGTGCAGGAAGCAGGACAACTGTATGTGACACCGGATGTCCTAAACAGAAGCACAAAGCATGCTCAGTGCTAGCATAACAAAACTATGGTTAGAATCAGAATAAAAAGTGTAACAAACATATAAAAACGCATGTATAACTCCTACATTGTTTATCAAAGCTAAAAAGCGTATAGGAAAGAGACTGATATTATATTTGATGCACATCCTAACGGTATCTATTAAGACAACTATGGCTTGGGACATAAAAAACAAAAAAATCAGTCTATCTCAAAATCCATCTTAAATGCATAATAGCTGTATGGAAAATGATATATCTGGCGACTATATGCGACTCCACAACAAACTAAAATTGCTAAACCTGTATGTAAACCATGTCCTGCTTATTCAAAAGTCCTGAATGGGAATGGGTAAATAATGTGATGGAGGTAAGTGCTGATGAGTGAAAGATGAAATAGCAGAGGTAACAGTGACCGAATCCAAATGTCCTGTGGGAAGCGGGGCCAACACTACAATGGGTCATGATTTGTTGATGAACGCATTCAGGTCCCATTCAACATTCAACCCATGAGGAAAATAACTCTTTAGCTGGAATATCCAAAAAGTTTCAAGTTGAGATACCCCTCTAATGCGTGGGCCCCCCTCCAATGCGAGATGTATTTATCAATGATTTGAAACTTAGTGTCTCTCGGATTCTTGTAATGATGTTCAAGAAAATGCCGAGGCACACTATGGTTGGTACGGCCTAGTTTTATAGCGGTGATGTGCTCATTCACCCGGGTGCTAAACGTCCTTATCGTGCGGCCCACGTACTGTCTGATGCACGGGCAAGTGATGAGGTACACTATAAAGCATGTAGCACACGTGGTGAAATGTTTCATGTGGTATGTAATAGAAGTGACTGAAGACTGGAATGTTTCAGACTTCCTACGTCCACATGCATTATGCATACAGACATTACAACGTCTGCAGGGGTAGTATCCCTTAGTTTCTGGAAAAAGGGATGTTCTGTTAGGTGCTTCTATGACATTATGTGAGATATGATCACGAAGGGAAGGGGCTCCTCTAAAGGTAACGCCTGCATGTTTAGGGAGCACCGGACCTAAAACTGGGTCACTGTTCAGAACTCTCCAATGTTGGTTCAAAATATGTTTAATCTACCTATGTTGAATAGAATATTTGTCATCAGGGGTGATCTTGGGACGTTCAGTGATAAGAGTGTCTCGATCAATACAAGAGATTCTAGAGATCTCCTGGTCAAGAAGCGATGGTTGGTACCCTTTTGCGACAAAACGCTCTTTCAAAAACTGGGCTTGTTTAATGAAGTCCCTAGAGGAGGAACAATTTCTGCGAATCCGCAACAGTTGGCTCCGAGGGACAGATTCCAACCAGGGACTGTAATGGCAACTATCTGTAGAGATATACCCATTTCTGTCCGTCGGCTTGAAGTAGGTGGTAGTCACTATCCGACGGTCAGCTATGGATATCTCTAAATCAAGAAATTGTATGGAGGTGAGACTTGTCTCATAAGTGAGGACTAAGCCTCTCTCGTTGTTGTTGAGAGTGGCCATGAACTCATCCCCTTGCCATAGGAGGAGGATGTCGTCTATGCATCTTGCCCATAAACACAGCTCCGGCCGCTGTGATGGGTAGACAACATCCTCCTCCCATAGCGCCATAAAAAGATTGGCCAGGCTGGGGGCAAATTTAGCCCCCATAGCCACGCCTTTCTTCTGCAAGTAAAACTGGTTGTTATACCAGAAATAATTGCTGAGTGTAGCAAATTGTAAAAGCTCCATAACAAAACTTTGTTGAACCGGTGGAATGTCATTAGTCTTGGCCAAGTAATATTTTACAGCCTCAAGTCCCAGTTTGTGCGGGATGCAGGTATATAACGACGTGACGTCTGCCGTAACCAGGATAAGATTATCCTAGTACTCAATGGACGCCAAACGGCGAATGGTATCGCCTGTGTCTTTCAAATAGGAGGGGGCTCGACACACCAGTGGTTGTAGGTAGAAATCGATATAGCGGCCGATTCTGGGAGAAATCGAATCTATTCCACTTATGATCAGTCTCCCAGGAGGTCTAGTGGTGCTCTTGTGTATTTTCAAGAGAAAATACATAACCGGAATCCTGGGACCCACTGGGACAAGGTATTCTTATTTATTTACAATGCCTCGTCTGTATCCCTGATCTACAATTTCTATTAGTCTCTTTTTGAGCGTCTTAGTGGGGTAATTATTGAGTGCTGTATAGGTCTTATCATCGCTGAGAATGCGACACATCTCGAGATGGTAATCCTCCTTATCTAAAATGACAAGGCCCCCGCCCTTATCGGCGGGACGGATTAGTATGTCCTTGTGTTCGCACAGGGATTTTAAACCCAACTTCATTTTGGGATGATCATATGCTCTCTTGATAGGTAATTGGTCTAGGTCCCCCAATACTAAATAAAAAAAAACTTTATTGGCAGGAGCCATATTGTTCGGGGGATTGAAGAGTGAGGGGTTCGCTAACCCTGAGTGCGTTACTCTTCTCTCATTACCCTCAGTCCCCGCTGTGCTTTCAATCTCCGTGTTAGCGGGATTGCTAAGGAAGTGCCTTTGAATGTTGAGTTTCCTTTTGAATTTTAAAATATCTATAAAGGTCCCAAATTTACTCAATTTTTTAGAGGGGGCAAACTTGAGACCTTTATTCAGCACATGAAGTTCAGCATCAGTAAAAGTTCTCTGGCTCAAATTGAAGAGGCCACTGGTATCTATTGGCGTCTTCTTTTTCCGGGCCCGCCGCCCCCCTCGGGTGCCTCGTTTGCATCTACTCTTCTTTTGGGGCCTAAGGACCCCTTGGGCGTTACTGGCAGTTTAACGCCATAGAGTTTTGCGTGCATTACTGCCAGTTTAACGCCATATAGTTTTCTGCGTTACTGCCAGTTTAATGCCATATAATTTTGTGCATTACTGCCAGTTTAAGCCATATAGTTCTGTGTGCGTTACTGCCAGTTTAACGCAATATAGTTTTGTGTGCATTACTGCCAGTTTAACGCAATATAGTTTTGTGTGCGTTACTGCCAGTTTAACGCCATATAGTTCTATGCCTTACTGTACATTTGGCACATTATATTGCAGTATATTATAGTGTATCTGTGGAGTGTGTCTGTAAAGTGTGAATACTCAAATTAAAGTGCACCAAACACCTCTTTACATTGATTAAAGTGCATCTACGTACAGATTTCAACTTCTTCTCTACATTTGCTTATAAGCACCGCCCCCTCCCTCCCAATAATGTCTGAGAGGAAAACAAGGAGAATCAGACGTTCCCTTGGCACTGTAAGGGGGCCAGCAACAAATGTATCCACAGGCAAAGGTGGACGTGGTGGTCAGTCCTCAGGCAAGGCATCATTTCCTCTGTTTAGTGAGTTTGCCTATGCTATCCAGCCACAGCATGCAGAGGAGGTGGTGGACTGGCTTACTAAACCTTCCTCATCCTCCTCATCCTCTATCATGCAAGTAGACAAGTGTGCAGTCCCCTGCAGTTGCCAGAGTGGATAAACCTGCCTCCTTGTCCACATTTATTCCTGCCATAGCCCCAACATCAGTCTTTGAGGAGTCAGCTGAGTTATTTGACCACAGCGTCAGCCACTTGCTCCTTGATGATGCCCAGCCACTACTGGATTCAGATGTTGGTTCTAAGGTTGAGGATGGCAGGAACATGAGCCTAGAGAAAGGGTGGAACACTGGTAGACAAATTGGCATTCATGTTCCCCAAGCCGCAGTGTATTGCCAAGTTGTCTCCAGTGGTAATGATGAAGTTGGAGGAGATGGAGATGATGATGATGAGGTCACTGATGTGACTTGGGTGCCAGATAGAGCAGAGGAGGAAACTGAAGGTGAGGCGGCACAACCCCAAGGATGCCAACATCAAGAAAGAGTAGAGAGCAGCCACCCTATTCCATCACAATCTGCAGCTGTTATCTCCCAGGCCACTCCACTCCAAAGCTCAGCTGTCTGGGCCTTTTTCAGCACATCTGCAGCAGATCGCACTGTTGCTATCTGCAAACTGTGTCTCAGGCACATCAAACTTGGCAAAAACACCAACCATTTGGGTACCACATGCCTAACAAGGCATTTAACGTCCAACCACTCAGCCCGTTGGCAAGAGCACCTAAAAGCCACACAAAAGGTGCACAAATCTGTCCCTCCTCCTTACCCACTTCAGTCTGCCCCTGCGATACCGAGTCATTACCATTCAGCAGCCTCCACTGACAGGGATGATGGTATAGCACAGGGTGTCCCAGGTCCTAGCAGCACATCTGCCAGCAGCACACCACCAGCTGTAGACTGCAAAGGCATCTTGCAGGGAAAATGTAATTTTTTTTACTTTATAAATGCAATTATTGCTGCAGTAGATTCTAGACATGGTACAGATCTGCCACTTTACAGATAGACTAAAGGGACCCCCCCAGGCACTATATTGGAAGGATTTTTTCATTTTTATGCTTTCACTTTAAAAATAAAAAAAAATCACTGCTCAAAAATGACGTTTTTCACAAGCTTTTTTTGTATTGATACATGTCCCTCAGGGCAGGACCCGGACCCCTATAACCATTGTATGCCCAATTACTTGCATATAAGCCTTCAAAGTGGATTTTTGACGTTCAGATCCAATTGACTTTAATGGGCTTTGTTATTCAGTCCAAACTTTTGTGGTGTTCAAAAGGTCTGGTGCGAATGGAACAGGGATCCGTTTGGCCCATCCCTATTTGCTACTCTACACTTTGTTGTTGTTATCCATTCTGAACAGCACAACTCAACAAGGAGCAACGGAGCCGAAACTGGTAGGGGGGAGGGTACAGGGCACAGAATTGAGAAGGGCGCTGCCGGTCTCATCTGATCTTCTCCCCCTTCCGTTCCCCCGCCTCCACATCACAAGTGCTACAGCTCAGAGGCAGCGCCAGAGGGATGCATGGCTGTGCTTAAATACCCTCAAAAATTGTGCTAGCAAGTCCAATCAGCAACCACCATGTCAGGGTCTACATTAAAGTTTTCCTCAAATCCTAGCTTAAACACATTAGCAGCTCTAGGAGATGGTTAGTCAGGGACTTCAATGTGCAATTGGTTTGTGGAATGATCATGCAGCCATGTTTTCGGGCATGCATTGTACATTTTTGTCACCCCAGTCAGTCCCTGGTGGAGTGATATGCACTCACACTATGCCTTGCAGATGTGTAGGGGTTGGAGTTTGGCTATTGGGGCACAAGTACATTTTTCCAGATCACAAGGTCTGGATTATCCAATCCCTCCAGCTGCTCCAACTCTGCTTTAATAATTGCATCAACCCACTCTCCTTCCTCTCACTTTCACTTATTCCTGCTACACTGGCTCACCCCCTGCTTCATTTCTTCTCCCTCTGTCTACACATGCAGTATGTCTATCTTTCAGTACAGTTATGCAGTAAGTCAGACACTTTCATACTGATCCTTTTCCACTCTCCCCTGTTAACTTTATGTCCACTCCTGTTTCTTCTTCTGCTGCTGCTGTCTGCTCTCCCCTAACATAATTTTGCACTACAAACATCACTGCAGACTCTGATCTCATTTCTGGGCTTTCCACACTAGTCCACACATCCATCCATCTTGCACCCATTCCATCCCAGCTTACAATTTATCTCTTTCAATTGTCCTGCGGCCTACCTAGCACATTCTCTGTAGCTCTTTTTTTTCACTCCAGTCAGCAGTCTGAATGAAGAACAAAAAGATTCCCTCATCCACACAAATGAGGTGAATAGAGGAATCTTCCACCAGGACATTGTATTCTGACATCGAGATCTGGTGCTATCAGAACACAATGATCATCAGCTGCCCTTAATTGGGTCACATTCAACAGGCAGTACTGTCCATTGGATGCAACAAGGTTGGTTAGAGTAGGTGGAAGAGACATGGCTTTACCACCCTGACCACCCACTAAAATAAGGAGATGCAGGCTCTCAGGGCTGTATGCATGGCAAAAATGAAGTAGTCACCATGAATGGGGCTACACCATAACCACCCTGCAGCCATGTGACATGCACATGGTTGTGCCACAGTGGGTGAGCATGTTCTGGGTTAATAAAACATGCAGTGAGGTGGTGGCTTATCACTCCCTCACAGCCTGTCAAATATCAGCAATGGCAGCTGCACATCTTAAGGAGCGCTTAGAGCCCTTTCAGCTCCTCTTCTTCCTTCAGAGTCCCCCCTAGATCCTTTAGCTCCATGCACCAACTCATTCCCCACTGGGGAATGTGTTTCCTCA